>NC_086128.1:9553703-10169953 GCF_963921235.1 Mobula hypostoma | reverse complement strand
CAAGAACCAAGATGGCATGGAGGGGAATAAACAGTCATAAGCAGAAGGTAAAAGTGTACCCTGACCTTTGCTATTTGTGGAGATCTTAGGAGCATTGATGTACAAGTCTACAGCTTGCTAAAAGTGATTCACAGGTGGATAGGGCAGTGAAGAAGTCATCTGGTAGGTTTGTCTTTGCAGACTGAAGTATTGAGTTACAGATACTGGTCGGGGCACATTTGAAGTACTGTGTGCAATTCTGGTCAGCACACTATAGGAAGGGTATAGTGGCAACAGAGAGAGTGCAGAAGAGCTTCACCAGGATGTTGTCTGCAATGAAGGGATAGAAACATAGAAACATAGAAAATAGGTGCAGGAGTAGGCCATTCGGCCCTTCGAGCCTGCACCGCCATTTATTATGATCATGGCTGATCATCCAACTCAGAACCCCGCCTTCCCTCCATACCCCCTGACCCCTGTAGCCACAAGGGCCATATCTAACTTCCTTTTAAACATAGCTAATGAACTGGCCTCAACAGTTTGCTGTGGCAGAGAATTCCACAGATTCACCACTCTCTGTGTGAAGAAGTTTTTCCTAACCTCGGTCCTAAAAGGCTTCCCCTCTATCCTCAAACTGTGACCCCTCGTTCTAGACCTCCCCAACATCGGGAACAATCTTCCCGCATCTAGCCTGTCCAATCCCTTTAGGATCTTATACGTTTCAATCAGATCCCCCCTCAATCTTCTAAATTCCAACGAGTACAAGCCCAGTTCATCCAGTCTTTCTTCATATGAAAGACCTGCCATCCCAGGAATCAATCTGGTGAACCTTCTTTGTACTCCCTCTATGGCAAAGATGTCTTTCCTCAGATTAGGGGACCAAAACTGCACACAAAACTCCAGGTGTGGTCTCACCAAGGCCTTGTACAACTGTAGTAGTACCTCCCTGCTCCTGTACTCGAATCCTCTCGCTATAAATGCCAGCATACCATTCGCCTTTTTCACCGCCTGCTGTACCTGCATGCCCACTTTCAATGACTGGTGTATAATGACACCCAGGTCTCGTTGCACCTCCCCTTTTCCTAATCGGCCACCATTCAGATAATAATCTGTTTTCCTATTTTTGCCACCAAAGTGGATAACTTCACATTTATCCACATTAAATTGCATCTGCCATGAGTTTGCCCACTCACCCAACCTATCCAAGTCACCCTGCATCCTCTTAGCATCCTCCTCACTGCTAACACTGCCACCCAGCTTTGTGTCATCCGCAAACTTGGAGATGCTGCATTTAATTCCCTCATCCAAGTCATTAACATATATTGTAAACAACTGGGGTCCCAGCACTGAGCCTTGCGGTACCCCACTAGTCACCGCCTGCCATTCTGAAAAGGTCCCGTTTATTCCCACTCTTTGCTTCCTGTCTGCTAACCAATTCTCCACCCACACCAATACCTTACCCCCAATACCGTGTGCTTTAAGTTTGCACACTAATCTCCTGTGTGGGACCTTGTCAAAAGCCTTTTGAAAATCCAAATATACCACATCCACTGGTTCTCCCCTATCCACTCTACTAGTTACATCCTCAAAAAATTCTATGAGATTCGTCAGACATGATTTTCCTTTCACAAATCCATGCTGACTTTGTCCGATCATTTCACCGCTTTCCAAATGTGCTGTTATCACATCCTTGATAACTGACTCCAGCAGTTTCCCCACCACCAAATATAAAATATAGAGGGGTATAGACAGGCTAAATAGCTAGAGTCTATATGCCAAGGCTGGGGAGCTTAGAGCCACAGGTTTAAGGTGAGAGGAGACTATTTTAAAGGAGTAGTGTTTTGAAGGAACAGGTTGCCAGAGGAGATTGTAGAGGCTGATACAATTACAATGTTTAAAAGGTGCTTGTACAGGCATTTGGTTAGGAAATGGGTAGAGGGATACGGGTAAATGGGACTAGATGGTTGTCACACTCAGCATGGATGAGGTAGGCCGAAAGGGCTTCTTTCTGTGGTACAAGTGTGGACAGGGTCCTGGTTTCATTAGCACAGATGTAGGACACAGACCAGAACAGCTTCTTTGCTCAGGGCAGAAGTTAGCCAGTGGGGAACAACAAATGTTGGCCATCAGAACAGGGGAAGTGCAGAGGGCAGGAGTGGGCAACAGGAGAGATGCTCACCCCCAGAACAGGCAGTGTGCACTAGGAACATTCAGGCAAGGGGCCTCAGACTGAAAATAAATCTCGGGGTGGTATGTGGTGACATACATGTAGTTTGACAAGAAACTAACTTTGAACATGTGCAAAACCCCTGACATGGACTGTAGCCTGGGGCTTGCCCAGGTCTGAGTGTAGGTATGGATGTGAGAACTTGAACAGCCACACAGGACACAGGCTGGAGGTTAGATGATTGGGAGTGTGTGTTTGGAAGAGGACACTACAAATGATGTAAGTCGGCAGAGAGTCTGGGTGACTGACAAAGTTTTCCCAGCTGGGTCTAACGCCAGCCATTACCCCAGCCATCGCAGCTGGGCTGGCCGTACAGTCTCTCGACATGAAACCTGGGCTGAGGGTGAAAAAACAAATATAAGGAGAACAGAGGGATCTAGGAGTAATGGTGCATAGCTCCCTGAAGGTGGAATCTCATGTGGATAGGGTGGTGAAGAAAGCTTTTGGTATGCTGGCCGTTATAAATCAGAGCATTGAGTATAGGAGTTGGGATGTAATGTTGAAATTGTACAAGGCATTGGCGAGGCCAAATTTGGAGTATTGTGTACAGTTCTGGTCACCGAATTATAGGAAAGATGTCAATAAAATTGAGAGAGTACAGAGGAGGTTTACTAAAATGTTGCCTGGGTTTCATCTCCTAAGTTACAGAGAAAGGTTGAACAAGTTGGGTCTTTATTCTTTGGAACGTAGAAGGTTGAGAGGAGACTTGATAGAGGTATTTAAAATTATGAGGGGGATAGATAGAGTTGACGTGGATAGGCTTTTTCCATTGAGAATGGGGAAGATTCAAACAAGAGGACATGAGTTGAGAGTTAAAGGGCAAAAGTTTAGGGGTAACATGATGGGGGAACTTCTTTACTCAGAGAGTGGTAGCTGTGTGGAACGAGCTTCCAGCAGAAGTGGTTGAGGCAGGATCGATGTTGTCGTTTAAAGTTAAATTGGATAGATATATGGACAGGAAAAGAATGGAGGGTTATGGGCTGAGTGCAAGTCGGTGGGACTAGGTGAGAGTAAGAGTTCAGCACGGACTAGAAGGGGCGAGATGGCCTGCTTCCGTGCTGTAATTGTTATATAAGAAACATGGAAAGGAGAGGATGGGGACAGGGCAGGAAGAGCAGAGGGGAGCTGTCAAGTACCGGCTGGCAGCAGGTGCAGGCTCTCGACAGAGTGTGGCTGAGTGCAGGTCTGTGCTCGACGGAGATTCACACTCACACACTGCCTGCAGACAGGCACCAGGCCAGCAGGGAGCTGCTCCTGCAGAGCCAAGCCTTGGCGCTTTTATTGGAGAGGATGTATGGGTATTACTTTTGTCTGTAGCAAGTGAAGTGGTTGCACATCAAGGCAGATCCAATGCTGCTAACAAGGTGGTTTCGGTCTGGAGCACACCCCACCAATAAGGTAGACAGACAACTTCATTATCACCATCCTGAATGTGCTTTTCAGAGTTGATAGCAACAAATTGATTAATCGGGGCCTTCAGAGAAATGGATGGCGTGGCAAGCTTCACAGTGCCGGCAGCAGGTTCTCCTAATCTGCGTTGCCTGTAAATTAGCAGGCCCCACATGGAAACATACTGCTTAAGGGATGATCAGTCTAAAGTCACCAGTGCTGAATGATGTTTGCTATCAAGATTATACAGAGGGGCTCTGGAAAAAAAAGAATACAATACAGCCCAGAGCAAGAATGGACACATTGAGTTTTATTAAAGTGTGTCAGCCCAACAGTTCCCGGGATCTCACTCAATGGAAATCTTGGCTTTTCCTTCAACCAAACATCTTCATAATTGGAAGACTAAGTGAGGAGTCAAGGCCCATAGTGTAGACAGCACCAATCCTGAGAAAAAATAGATGTGAACAGTACAGTAAAATGATTAAAGATTTGAGTCATAGAATTGAAACAGAAAATGCTGAAAATACTCAGCTTAATGGTTTAAGAAAATTTTAGTTCTCAATTGCACCGAAGGCAGGGGAGTGGGGAGAACTGAGGGAAGTGGGGAGATCTGTGATGGGATGGACACGAGAAGACACTGAACACTAGAATACTACAGCACAGTACAGGCCCTTCAGCCCTCAATGTTGTGCCGACCCATATATTCCTAAAAAAAGTACTAAACCGACACTACCCCGTAACCCTCTATTTTTCTTTCATCCATGTGCCTGTTCAAAAGGCTCTTAAATACCCCTAATGTTTTAGCCTCCACCACCATCCCTGGCAAGTCACTCCAGGCACCCACAACCCTCTGTGTAAAAAACTTACCCCTGATGTCTCCCCTAAACTTCCCTCCCTTAACTTTGTACATATGCCTTCTGGTGTTTGCTATTTGTGCCCTGGGAAACAGGTACTGGCTACCCACCCTATCTATGCCCCTCATAATCTTGTAGACCTCTATCAAGTCCCCTCTCATCCTTCAATGTTCCAAAGAGAAAAGTCCCAGCTCTGCTAACCTTGCCTCGTAAGACTTGTTTTTCAATCCAGGCAACATCCTGGTAAATCTTCTCTGCACCTTCTCCATAGCTTCCACATCCTTCCTATAATGAGGTGACCAGAACTGAACACAATATTCTAAGTGTGGTCTCACCAGAGATTTGTAGAATTGCGACATGACCTCTCTACTCTTGAACTCAATCCCCCTATTAATGAAGCCTAGTATCCCATAGGCCTTCTTAACTATCCTATCAACCTGTGCAGCGACCTTGAGGGATGTATGGATTTGAACCCCAAGGTCCCTCTGTTCATCCACTCTCTTAAGTAACCGACCATTAACCCTGTACTCAGCCTTCTGGTTTGTCCTTCCAAAATGCATCACCTCACACTTATCCGGATTGAACTCCATCTGCTACCTTTCTGCCCAAATCTGCATCCTGTCTATATCCTCTTGTAAGCTTCAACAACCTACAGCTCCATCCACAACTCCTCCAATCTTCGTGTCATCCGCAAACTCACTCACCCATCCTTCCGCCTCTTCATCCGGGTCATTTATAAAAATCACAAAGAGCAGGGGTCCCAGGGCAAATCCATGTGGCACTCCACTAGTCACCGACCTCCAGACAGAATACTTTCCTTCCACTACTACCTTCTGCTTTCTTCCTTTAAGCCAATTTTTTATCCAAACAGCCAAGGTTCCATGCCTCTTGACTTTCTGGATGAGTCTCTTGTGGGGGACCTTGTCAAATGCCTTGCTAAAATGCATGTAGACCACATCTACCACCCTACCCTCATCAATTTCTTTTGTTACCTCTTCAAAAAACTCAATTAGGCCCATGAAGCACGACCTTCCCTTCACAGAGCCATGTTGACTATCCTTGAGTAGACTGTACTTCTCCAAATGCTCGTAGATCCTATCCTTAAGAATACTTTCCTATAGTTTGCAGACCACCGACGTAAGACTCACTGGTCTATAGTTCCCAGGATTCTCCCTATTACCTTTCTTAAACAAGGGAACTACATTTGCCATTCTCCAGTCCTCCGGCACCTCCCCTGCAGCCAAAGAGGATTCAAAGATCATAGCTACTGCTCCAGCGATCTCTTCTCTCACTTCCCACAGCAACCTGGGGTATATCCCGTCCGGCCCTGGGGACTTATCAATCTTGATGTTTTTAAGAAGTTCCGACACTACTTCTTCCTTAGTCTCCACATTGTCCAGCACACAGGCCTGTTCTATTTCGACCTCTCCCTGATCAAGGTCCTTTTCACTTGTGAATACTGAAGCAAAGTATTCATTTAGGACCTCCCCAATCTGCTCCGCCTCCAGGCACATGTTGCCTTCTTTATCCTTTAGCGGCCCCACCTTCATTCTTGTCATCCTTCTGTTCTTCACATATGCATAGAACGCCTTGGGGTTCTCTTTAATCCTACATGCCAAGGCCTTCTCATGCCCCCTTTGAGCTCTCCTAAGTCCTTTTTTAAGCTCCTTCCTGGCTACTCTATATTTCTCATGAGCCCCTCCTGCCTCCTGCTTCCTGCTTCTTATATCTGACACATGCTTCCTTCTTCCTCTTGATAAGTTGCCTCGTGTTTCATCAGCCACGGTTCCCTTTACCTACCATTTTTTCCTTGTCTCAGCGGGACAGACCTATCTTGAACCCAGCACAAGTAGTCCCTAAACTTCCTCCACATTTCTTCTGTGCTTTCACCCTTGAACATCTGTTTCTAATTTACTCTCGCTAGTTCCTGCCTCATCCCTTCATAGTTAGCCCTTCCCCAGTTAAGCACTTTCCCATTTTATCTGTTTTTATCCTTTTCCATAGCTATGCTGAAGCTAAGGGAGTTGTGGTCACTCTCACCAAAATGCTCCCCCACCAAGAGGTCTGCCACCTGACCAGGTTCATTACCCAGAACTAGATCCAGTATGGCCTCTCCTCTCGTCGGCCGGTCCACATACTGTGTCAGGAATCCTTCTTGAACACACCTGACAAATTCAGCCTCATCTATCCCCCTTGCAGTCAGGAGTTGCCAGTCAATATGAGGGAAGTTGAAATCACCCATAACTACAACCCTGTATTTCTTGCACTGTTCTAAAATCTGCCTGCTTATCTGCTCCTCAGTGTCCCGAGGGCTATTTGGGGGCCTATAGACTACTCCCAGCACAGTGATTGATCCCTTCCTATTTCTGACCTCCACCCACAACAACTCAGTGGACACTCCCTCTGCAGCATCCTCCCTTTCTATAGCCGTGGTACTATCCCTGACCAATAATGCTACTCCCCCGCCTTTTCTACCTCCCATCCTATTCCTTATAAAACATCTAAACCCCGGCACCTGCATCAACCAATCCTGCCCTTCCTCCAGCCAAGTTTCAGTAACAGCCACAACATCGTAGTTCCACGTACTGATCCATGCTCTAAGTTCATCCCCTTTATTCCTGATACTCCTAGCATTGAAATAGACACATTTCAACCCCTCTAACTTGCTACATTTATGTTTTGTCCCCTGCCTGTCCTTCCTCACCAACTCAGAACACATAACATCATGCCCTTGTCCTTCTACCCTAATCTCTGCACTCACATTCTGATTCCCACCCCCCTGCAAAACTAGTTTAAACCCTCCCCAACAGCTCTAGCAAACCTGCCCGCCAGGATATTGGTCCCTTTCCAGTTCAGGTGCAGCCCATCCTTTTTGTACAGGTCAGACCTTCCCCAGAAGAGATCCCAATGATCCAGAAATCTGAACCCCTGCCCCCTGCACCAACTCTTCAGACATACATTCATCTGCTGGTGGTAGACCTGAGGAGAGCTAAGGTACCGCGGTGTGACCCCTGTTTCCATCCAGGGGGTCAGTGTGGACATGGTGGAGGATTACAAATACCTGGGGATACGAGTTGACAATAAACTGGACTGGTCAAAGAACACTGAGGCTGTCTACAAGAAGGGTCAGAGCCGTCTCTATTTCCTGAGGAGACTGAGGTCCTTTAACATCTGCCGGACGATGCTGAGGATGTTCTACGAGTCTGTGGTGGCCAGTGCTATCATGTTTGCTGTTGTGTGCTGGGGCAGCAGGCTGAGGGTAGCAGACACCAACAGAATCAACAAACTCATTCGTAAAGCCAGTGATGTCGTGGGGATGGAACTGGACTCTCTCACTGTGGTGTCTGAAAAGAGGATGCTGTCCAAGTTGCATGCCATCTTGGACAATGTCTCCCATCCACTACATAATGTACTGGGCGGGCACAGGAGTACGTTCAGCCAGAGACTCATTCCACCGAGATGCAGCACTGAGCGTCATAGGAAGTCATTCCTGCCTGTGGCCATCAAACTTTACGACTCCTCCCTTGGAGGGTCAGACATCGTGAGCCAATAGGCTGGTCCTGGACTTATTTCCTGGCATAATTTACATATTACTATTTAATTATTTATGGTTTTATTACTATTTAATTATTTATGGTGCAACTGTAACGAAAACCAATTTCCCCCGGGATCAATAAAGTATGACTATGACTATGACTATCTGCCATAACTTCCTGTTCCTACCCTCTCTGTCTCGTGGCACAGGTAGCAATTCCGAGATTACCACCCTTGAGGTCCTGCTTTTTAACTTCTTTCCTAACTCCCTATATTCCTTCTTCAGGACCTCATCCCTACTCCTATCTATGTCATCGGTCCCCACATGGACCTCGACACCTGGCTGCTCACCCTCTCTCATGAGAATACCGAGAACTCGATCCGAGATATCGCGGACCCTGGCACCAGGGAGGGAACAGACCATCCGGGATTCTCGATCTCTCCCACAGAACCTCTTATCTGTCCCCCTAACTATCGAATTCCCTATCACTACTGCTCTCCTCTTTTCCCTACTTCCTTTCTGAGCTGAGGGGCCAGTCTCGGTGCCAGAGACACGACTACTATAACTTGTCCCTGGTAGGTTGTCCCCGCCAACAGTATCCAAAACAATATACTTATTGTTGATGGGAACGGCCACAGGGGTGCTCTGCTCTTTCTGTCTATTCCCCTTCCCTCTCCTGACAGTCACCCAGTTACCTGTCTCCTGACTTTTAGGGGTGACTGTCTCCCTGAAACTCCAATCTATTACTGCCTCTGCCTCCTGAATGATCTGAAGTTCATCCAGCTCCAGCTCCAGTTCCTGAACTTGGTTTAACAGGAGCTGCAGCTGGATGCACCTTTTGCAGGTATAGTCACATGGAGACCGAGAGAGGCTGATTGATACAGCTGCTGCTGGTGTTGGCCGAGAGAGTGGGGAAGGCTTGTTAATCCCAGCTGATCTGTCTGAAGAAGACAGGAAGGATAGAAGGTAGATGAGGGGAAAGAGCAAGAGAGTCTGCAGTGAGATACAGAACAAAATAGTTGCTGGAAAACTGAAGTAAAGGCGAATGGCTGGGAAAGCCCAACAGGTTGGGCAGCATCCGTGGAGAGGCAAAAACTGAGTTACATCAGAATTGGCCAGGGAGTGAAAAGCAAAAAATTACTGCTGATGAAGGAAGTCTGAAACCAAAACAGGATCTGGAGAGAGAAGTAAAGCTAATATCCCAGCTCTACAAGTCATCACCAGGAAAGGTCAGGGATGCGAGATGTCAGCCTTGTCAATCATTCCTCCCTACCCCCACACCACCACCCACAGAAGCCAAGCAACCTGCAAACCACGCTTGTTGGAACAGGCCAGTTCCAACACAAACTGGAAAAGCCGGTTTTCTGAAACTGCTGAATCCAATATTAAGTCCCGAGGGCTGTACAGTACTGTACTGCACCTAGATAGAGGACAAGGTGTCATTCTTTGAGCTTCCTATGTTGAGCTTCTTTGGAACAGTGCAAAAGGCCAAAAATAGAGGTCAAAGCGATAGGGGACTGGAAGCTCATGGTTGCACTTTCAATCTTGTTTTTGCAAAGCAGTCAACCAATGTGTGGTTAGTTTCCCTGATGCAGAGGGGACTGCTCTGTGAACGCTGAATGCTGAATGCTGAATGGAAGGAATGCTTCACCTGGAAGGCATGTTTTGGTTCTTGATGGGAGAGGAAGAGGTTCAGCATCTCCTGAGGTTGAGGGGGAGAACGGGAATGGGTGTTTGGCAGAAAGCACAAGAGTGACCTAGGGAAGTACTTCCCTTTTGCTATCATGTTTCTGAATGGTCCATGAACACTACTTCATTATCCAGAACCAGAATGAAAATGAGAATTCCTCTATTGCACTGATTATTTATTTATTTTGTAACTTGTGGTAATTTTTTTTTTGTGTCTTGCATTGTACAGCGACCACAAAACTACCAATTTCACAGCATACATCAGTGATAACGAACCTGATTCTGACTCTGGTTGTGTAAGCAGAAACAAAATTCAACAAAGAAAGAGAACTGTAGGCAATCAGGTATGGATGAGAGAAGTTTCACTCTTTCTACCGAGGGAAGTTTGCGGAAAGATCACAAAGATTACTCCTTGGGCTTCCAAGTTAGGAATTCTCTCTGGAGGACAAAGCAGGAAAACAAATAGTGCAGCCTGTGCCTTCTCATCCATTGGCACCAGAGAGCTGTAGGTGGGAGATCTCGGTGTGAAGATATGCCGCCTGGTATATATGTCGTAACAGTAAGGGCAGAGAAGAGTCCAAAAAATGCAACATGGTATCTCAGTAAGTGAACACCGAATAGGCAGAAAAGTGCCACTGACTACGAGATCCTGTCGGTCAATCAGGTGTGAAAAGTACCCAGGAAGATGTCGTGTGGCTGGCTGGTTTCAGAATGGTCAACTAAAGGGCGCACAGCAAACTGCTTGAGAGGACGTGTGTGGGTTAGAAAATGCAAGCTGAACACTGGATAAACACCATACAGGGTTAATACCCGCAAAGGTAGAGAGAGAATGGAGACCAGGGAAGCACCCAATGGCCAATGGGACAGCATAGGAAACGGTTGTGTTCACACACAGACAGGAATGTTATGCCAGAGTTGGAGACTGCCACTCCATTAGAAGAATGAAGAGTTGGAAAACAAGGGATTTCTGGGAAACGGGAAGGTGACAATAGAACCCAATTCACTGTTGGAGAGTTGAGAGCAATCCAGGTTCACCAAGATAACTTTATCCCAACACCGTCTGAGAGGACATGGATACAGAGACATGTCCAAATAGACAGGAGGAGCCTTACTAAGTGCAGTGAGATAAAGGGAGATATAAATGTATCTCATTTATTTTCACACCAAGCTCCATCTGTTAAGACTGATGTGAGAATACCTGCCAAGCTATGAATGACAGAATAAACAAGACAATACAGCCGAACTGAATACATTGTTCACAAGACCAAGTAGGAAAATAACTGCTGGTGCACAAGTGAAAGGAAACTACCCTGGTCAAGATAAGTCATGAGCTGAGCTATTAAGAGGGTAAGCATTGAGTGTACGGGATCCAGTGATGAAAACCCAGCTGATGGTCACTGATAAGGTCCTGATGAAGAGTCTCGGAGAGTCTCTGAAAGGTTAATTGACTGCTTATTCCCTCCATAGATACTGCCTGACTGGCTGAGTTCGTCCAGCATTGCTCAAGATTTTCAGCATCTGCAGCATCCCTTGTGTCACTGATAAACTTGATACCCAGGATCATATGTCAATGAGCATGAGACGGACAAGCGGGCCAGATATAAGCAGATCCAGTGCTTGCCACAACTGATACAACAGCATAGACGGCAGCAACAACATCAAGTGTAACTTCCACCAGAAATGGAGCAACAGGCAACCCACTAACCCATCACTCAGAGGGATAAGAACCCCATGGAGACAAGGCATCTCGCCATCTGAGCAACATTTGGTGGCTGCTTTAAGAAGACTGATAAATAATTAGAGCTTAATTTTTGAGGCAAATCATCACCCCATGAAGAGTTTTAAATAATAAGGAAATGTCACTGTAAGAATGAGTACAAAGTCTCTGGATACAAGGTCTGCTGTCTGAAGGTGCTGTGTTATCCATGGACAGAGATGGGCTCCGGGTTACTGAGACCCTGAGCAAACAGGAAAGTGGAGGTCCTCCAAGCCCACTGCAACAAATAGATGAAAAAATATTTATATATTGAGTTACTTAATGTTCAATTATAAAGCAAGACGAAGGCCAGTGTCCTGCAGAGTCAGCACTCCGAGCCTCTGCCCGACGTTAGTGATGGGGAGCCCACCACCGGCCCCTCACCCGGCTGTCTACCTGCAGTCTTCCAGCTCACTGAAACCGATGCACCGTGTGACGACAGAATGGCTGGGCAAACTAAATCCTGACCCACCACAGCCACTCCCAAACTGAGCCAATCCCAAGCTGAACTGCCTTCCCTGAAGGGTTGTGGAGGCCGGATCGCTGGGGATATTTGAGGAAAGAGATACATTTTTCAAAGATTAAGGGTTACTGGGTCTGAAACAGAGAGGAGCTGAGACCTGGGCCAGGATCATATTGTATAAGACCATATTGTATAGGAGCAGAATTAGGCCATTTGGCCCATCGAGTCTGTTCTGCCATTTCATCATGGCTGATCTATTTTCCTCTTAGCCCCCATCTCCTGCCTTCCCTCAATATCCCTTCATGTCTTGAGTAAACAAGAATCTATCAACCTCTGCCTTAAATATACATAAAGACTTGGCCTCCACAGCTGCCTGTGGCAAAGAATTCCACAGATTCACCACTCTCTAACTAAAGAAGTACCTTCTCATGTCCATTCGAAATGGACATTGGTCTATTCTGAGGCTGTGTCCTCTGATCTTAGACTCCCCCATAGAAGGAAACATCCTCTCCATGTCTACTTTAACATTCGATAGGTTTCAATGAGGTTACCCCTCATTCTTCTGAATTCCAGTGAGTGGAGACCCAGAGCCATCAAACGCTCATCATATGACAAGCCATTCAATCCCAGAATCATTTTTGTGAACCTCCTTTGAATCGTCTCCAATGTCAGCACATCCTTTCTTAGATACAGGGCCAGAATTGCTCACAATACTCCAAGTGAGGCCTCACCAGTGCTTCAACATGACATCCTTGCTTTTACATTCTGGTCCTCTTGAAATGAATGCTAGCATTGCATTTGCCTTCCTCACCACCGACTCAACCTGCAAATGATGGGACAGGCTTGAGGGACTGTGTGGCTTACTGTTGTTATATTATTACGTGAACTAAACTGAGCCAAGCTGAGGAGAGCCAAGACAACAGCCTGAGTGTATATTATTGACAGACTCCACACCAAGTCCTGCCTGTTTAACAGAGCAAGCTCCACGTACCTGCCCCTGCTCAGCACACTCTTACTGCACACACCTTTTACAGCGGCAGCAGTGTTCCTCAGCACTGTCCATTCCCCAGACTGAATGCACCGACCGTGACAGTGCATTGATTTGTTGTTCCCATACTAAGCAGGAACGTGTGAAACAATAGCAATTATTCAATCATCAAGACAGGAGGTATTGCAGCTTGTCCCTGATCAGAGTCCCACAGCGGTAGAAGGATGTTCACTGAGGTCCTGCTAACCTGGGTTAATCCAGTCCTCCTCCCCACGTGATTCCATCCACTGCTGTGTGCAATGCCTTCAACTTCCTTGGACCAATAGGAAGAGGCAGAGACAGTGATTAGCCAATATGAGTGGTCAGGGTGAGGGCCGGACTTTAGCACCAATTGTTTCAGGATGAGCAGGTAGCAGAGGTCAGATTTTGGATGTTAGTGGCTACTAATGCACAGGATTGAAAGAGGCTGTAGAGGAGCACAAGCATCCCCGCCACTGAGGGCATGAGACCATAAGGCATAGGAGCAGAATTAGGCCACTTGGCCCATCGAGTCTGCTCCACCATTCCATCATGGCTGATTTGTTATCCCTCTCAGCCCCATGCTCCTGCCTTCTCTCCGTAACCTTTGACACCCTGACTAACCAACAACCTATTAACCTCTGCTTTAAGTATGCTTGGACACCACGCCTGTCTGTGGCAGTGAATTCCACAGATTCACCACTCCCTAGTTAAAGAAATTCCTTCTCATCTCTATTCTAAATGGACATTCCTCTGTTCTGAGGCTGTGCCCTCTGGTCCTAGACTCCCCCACCATGGGAAACATCCTGTCCACATCCATTCTGTTTCGGTCTTTCAGTATTTGATAGGTTTCAATGAGATCCACCCCCCCCCCCCGCCAGTCTTCTAAACTCCAGCAAATACAGGCCCAGAGCAATCAAACACTCCTCATACAGTAACCTGTTAATTGTCTGAATCATTCTGGTGAACCTCCTCTGGGCTTCCTTTAGACATCCTCTAGATGTCTTCAAAAGGTGGTGCCTCAAGAAGGGGGCGTTCATAATTAAGAACCATCACCACATGGGACATGCCCTCTGATCATCAAGGAGGTGGTACAGGAGCTTGAAGATCCTCACTCAACTTTTTAGGAGCAGCTTCTTCACATCTACCATCAGATTTCTGAATGGGTCCATGGCCCCATGAATACCACCTCACTATTCCTTATTTATTTTTATTGTAATATTTTATGTCTTGTGCTGTACTGTGGCCACAAAACAACACATTTCGCAGCATTGGTCAGCGATAATAAACCTGATTTTTATTGTAAGCTCTGACCCCCCCCCTCAAAGGTGCACAACAACAGACAACTGGAGCTCTCTCAGCCACTGGGAATGTTGACAAGGAGGAAAGAGACTGAGCCCTGTCAGTGGGCAGAGGAACCTACACATCCTCCTGGTGTCACCTGTTCTGGCTGACGTCTCCCGTTTCCAGTCCAATAAACATGGAGCCACATCGCTTTATCCAGCGTTTCCAGCCATTCTGAAGGGAACCTGCAGTAACTGCCTGGGTTTGTGCTGTCAGTCAGGATTGTCTAGGTGAAAGCAAACCAAAACGACTGAGAAACTGAGTAAAGGACTCGATACTGTGTGGTGCGCTTCCTTTAGAGTTCCAAATTGAAAAAAAATACGTTCAGTCCTTTATTACGAAACCAGCAAAGATGAATAATCTTATATTAGATATAGAAACATAGAAACATAGAAAATAGGTGCAGGAGTAGGCCATTCGGCCCTTCGAGCCTGCACCGCCATTTATTATGATCATGGCTGATCATCCAACTCAGAACCCCGCCCCAGCCTTCTCTCCATACCCCCTGATTCCTTTACCCACAAGGGCCATATCTAACTCCCTCTTAAATATAGCCAATGAACTGGCCTCAACAGTTTCCTGTGGCAGAGAATTCCACAGATTCACCACTCTCTGTGTGAAGAAGTTTTTCCTAATCTCGGTCCTAAAAGGCTTCCCCTCTATCCTCAAACTGTGACCCCTCGTTCTGGACTTCCCCAACATCGAGTGTAATATGAGTGTAACCAAAATTAGCAAAATAACAAAATAGGCGGAATAAGCGTAATTAGCATTCAAATCAGCAGTCAACAAAAAATATTCTATGTCCTGTGTTCAGCCCATATCCCTCTGAGTTCCAACCCTCCATTTACCTATTCAAGTGCTTCTTAATGATGGTAACTTTTGTTCCTGTCCCAACCACTTCCTCTGGCAGATCATTTCATATACACACCACCCTCAGTGTGAAACAGTTCCTCTCCAGCCCCTTTTAAATCTTTCCCCTCTCACCCTAGATCTGTGCTCCCTCATTTTGGACTCCCCTTCCCATGGCAAAAGACTGTTACCATTTAACTTCCTTATGCCTCTCAGCATTTCTATAAGTTTGCCCCTCCTTCTCCTCTGTTCCAAGGAAAATTAAGACCTAAAAACGAGAGAATCTGCAGATGCTGGAAATCCGGGCAACACACACACGCAATGCTGGAGGAACTCAGCGGGCCAGGCAGCATCTGTGGAAAAGAGTACAGCTGACGTTTCGGGCCGAGACGTCGACTGTAAAATTAAGACCTAGACTGGCAACATCTTTGTAAACTTTCTCTGTACTCTTTCCAGTTTAATAAAATCTTTCCTATAATAGGGCAGCCAAAACTGTACACAACACTCCAAATGTGGCCTGACCAATGACTCACAAAACTGCAACCTCGTGTCCCAGCTCCTGTGCTTAATACTCTGACTGATGAAGGCCAGCACGGCAAATGCCTTTTTCAGCTCTCAATCTACCTGTGACATTGCTTTCAACGAACAATGCACTTATATTCCAGATCCTTTTCCTGTTCCTTTACACTCCCTAGTGCCCTATCTTGTTCTGGTTTGACTTTCCAAAATGCATTACCTCACACTGATCTGTATTGAAATCCATTTTCCACTCCTCAGCCCACTTTCCTTGTAACCTACAATAACCTTCACTATCAACAATCCCTCCCAATTTCATCTGCAAACTTGCTGATCAATTCTTGAGCATTCGCAAACAAGTCATCTATACAAATAACCTGGTCCCAGCACCGACCCCTGCACCACGCCACTAGTCACTGGCTTAGTTTGACTGACAGTTGCTCGGCACACTGTCTACATTGCAGGAGATCTGTGTCTGACACCTTAAAAAAGGTTTAGTTTGATCCTTCAGTGTCATTAATGGCTACTTCTTATGTGGGTGAACGTCTGCAATTGTGATTCTTTCCATAGCTCGACAGAAGCGTTTTTGGTGTCACACAACTGTTGACATCATTTGGGGGATCTGGACAGCACCTCACACTTTTTGAAATCCATTTCCCGCTCCTCTGCCCTGGTGCTGGGATACACAACATTCTCTCAGCAAAACGGCATCCTTCTTATCTTCAGGAGTAAACTGTGTCCAGAATGGTTAATGTGATCCTCAACAAGAAACGTTGTTTCTTTCAGTGTTGCACAGAGGAATTCCCGGGCCGTGGTTAATGGTAGACACACTATGTGTGGGGAGCACTGGGAAGTCCTTCGACAAGGCATCACATGGGGGCTTATTAAAGAAAATTAAGTGAATGTGAATAAGATTCAGGCAGCAAAAATGAGTTGGAGCGGAGAGACATAGTTTGCAGGTTCAGTCTGCAGTGGCCGCCAGCAAGTGAATTCTGTACAGATATAGAAGTCTAATAAGCAGCCAATAAAATCAGCCAATAAAGTCTGCATTGAAAGGATTGTACGGAGTATTGGGTTCTGTTGGAAGGGAAGAATGTTGAGGGGAGGCCAAGTTTGGGATCATGCAAAGGGCTGATATGAAGAATTGAAGGGGTGTGGGGAGGGGATGGTGTTGGAGGGGTGTATGCAGGTCACAGAACACACCACATCCAGCAGAGATTAGATGACGAAAAAGGAGAATGGCTCCACTGATAGACCAGACATCATTCTGGCCACAGTCCTGTTCTTGATTAAGGGATCTTTGGCAGGTTTTGGCCTCCTGAAAACCCCTCCCTCCCTCACAGCTCTAGCCCCTCCCCAAGCTGGAGCAACATTCCACCCAATATTGCCAGCAGGATTTTTCAGTCTGCCTCCCTATGACAGTAATCCAGCTGTGCATGCAGTGCACTGAGGGATGCATTGGGGTGAGATGAAATATAATCTAGGGAGGTGCATGGTCACGCACTTTGACACAAGGAATGAAGGCACGGACTATCTTTTAAATGGGGAGGAAATCCAAAATCTGAGGTGCAAAGGGACTTGGGAGTCCTCGTACAGGATTCCCTGAAGGTTAATTTTGCAGGTTGAACCAATGGTAGGGAAGGCAAATGCAATGTTGGCATTGATTTTGAGAGGACTCGAGTTTAAGAGCGAGGATGTGATGCTGAGGCTTTATAAGGCACTGGTCAGACCACACTTGGAGTATTGTGAGCAGTTCTCAAAGTTTCAGAGTACTTTTGTTATCTAAGTATGTATACTGAGATACTTCCTCCCGCAAATCGGGCCCCTCATCTAAGAAAAGATGTGCTAGCATAGGAGGTTCACGAGGATGATCCCAGGACTGAAAGGGTTACCATATGATCGAGTGTTTGATAGTTTAGGGCTTGTACTCATGAGAGTTTAGAAAGGTGAGGGGAGATCTAATGGAAATCTATCGACTACTAAAAGGTCCGAATAGAGTGGATGTGGAAAGAATGTTTCCTATAGTGAGGGAGTCTAGGTCCAGAGGGCACAGCCTCAGAATACAAGGACGTCCATTTAGAACAGCGATGAGGATAATTTTCTTTAGCCAGAGGGTGGTCAGGTTATCAAAGGGTACAGAGAAAAGGCAGGAGAATGGTACTGAGAGGGATGATGGACCAACCATGATGGAGGTGGTGGAGCAGACTTAATGGGCCGAATGGGCTAATTTTGCTTCTATGTCTTCTGGTCTTACGGTGTTGGCAAGTTCTGGAAGAATGGACTCACATTCCCACCTGGATCCTGGGCCATTGTTCATGCTGCTGAATCTAGACTGATCTCTAGGGTGGGACACTCCAACACATCGTTCGAGAAAAACTTTGGCGATGCATTGGAAAGAATTGGTAGTCACCCACTCTCTACAGTGCAACACCTGCTACGTATGTAGGGAGGGGTTTGTCTGTGGACTGAGCTGAGCTGGAAAGCCTAGCCAATCCATTCCAATGACACAGCTTTGTATAGATGCTAGAGATGTGACTAGAAAACTGAAGCAGCCATTGCACAAGAGCACAGTATTTTTCCCATCTCCAACTGCTCTCACCTCTCTCCATTTACACTTTCCATACAGAGCAGATGAGTTTTTTAAAGAATTGCACAAGGCGTGATGCTGGTTGTTGCTGGAGGCCCGAGCATGTCTTCTTTCAATTACTACCAGAGGATGAGATATTGCTGGTGACCATGGTCTTGAGTTGCATTCATCGTTCCACTGTTCAGTGCCACAACCTGTGACCCAGGGCTAGGAGGATGAATGTGAAATAACATTAGCACACGAAAGGTGATGCCTGCATCCTGTGTGTCGTTATAATTACCTCTCTTGACATTCAAGAGCATTCACAGCCATCAGCTGGCTCTCATTAACACCCTTTGAATCAGCATGGTCTGAAACTTAACCGAACCAACCAGATAATGATTATGGTGACAACATCATGCTGGCAGCTATGACAAGTGATTTCATCTCTTCGCTCCCCAAAGCATTGCCACTATTGAAAGATGCAATGGCATTCTCTCCGCGTGCCTGGGTGAGTGCAGCCCCAACAACTGTCAGGGAGTTCAATGCCATTCGTGATGAAGCAGCGTGCCAGATTAGCACACCATCAATCACCCCAGTTATTCACTCACTCCACCACCAGTGCACAGTGCATTCCACAAGGCACACTGAATCGAGTTCCCAAGCCTTCTTCAATAGTACCACCCAAATCTGTTAGCACCATCACCTAAAATTTGAAGGGCAATTGGCACATGAGACTCTACATTCAGTGGCCATTCTGTTAGGTACACTGGTACCCTGCTCATTAATGCAAACATCTAGTTAGCCAACCATGTGGCAGCCACTCATGCAGGTAAGGCCAAGAGGTTCAGATGTTGTTCAGACCAAACATCAGAGTGGGAAAGAAATGTGGTCTAAGTGACTTTAATGGTGGAATGACTGTTGGTTCTAGATGGAGTGGTTTGAGTATTTCAGAAACTGCAGATTTCCTGGGATTGTTATGCACAACCGACTCTAGAGTTTACAGAAAATGCTGTGAAAAACAAAAAAAAACATACAGTGAGTGGTAGTTCTGTGGGTGAAAATGCCTTGTTAATGAGAGAGGTCAGAGGAGAATGGCCAGACTGGTTCAAGCTGACAGGAAGGTGACAGTAACTCAAATAACCACACGTTACAACAGTGGTGTGCAGAAGAGCATCTCTGAATGCATGACACGTTGAACCTTGAAATAGATGGGCTACAGCAGCAGAAGACCGCACTGGGTTCCACTCCTGTATCTAATAAGGTGGATGCTAACTCTAAGATTTGTCTTCTCCAGATAGCCAAAAAATACAGAAAACCATAGAAGTAGTTGAAAGAACTTCATACTCTTCCCTCACACTCTAACCATGATTTTCTTGTCACTGGGTCCAAAACCTGAACCTTGCACCTATCCACAGAAGTACTTGCTTGCCACAGTTTGCAGTGTTTCTTTTCCCTCCGGATAACTGAGGGTGAAATACGTCGCCAATGCCAACAGCCCATGAACATCCCAAAAAAAAAACTGCAGATGCCTAAAATCTTAAATAAAATCAAGAAATAATGGAAACAACCAGCAGGTTGGCAGCATCTGTGAAAAGTGAAGCATTTTAGGCTTCAGGTCCAGGCCGGGACCCTTTGTCAGAACTGAGAAAGAGAGAAATAATGGAGAAACACCGAACTCACCTCCATCCTGATAGAAAAGAGACGAAGTTACCCTGGTAACACACATCAAAGTTGCTGGTGAACGCAGCAGGCCAGGCAGTGGGTCTCAGCCTGAAACGTCGACTGTACCTCTTCCTAGAGATGCTGCCTGGCCTGCTGCGTTCACCAGCAACTTTGATGTGTGTTACTTGAATTTCCAGCATCTACAGAATTCCTGTTATTAAAGTTACCCTGGTGCTCACCAACCTCCGCAACCAGCACATCATCCTTTGGCATTTCTACCAGCTACAACGTGATCCCACCACCAACCATATCTTCCCCTCCCACCCTGTTCCCCCTCCCACAGGGATCACTCCCTCTGGACATCCTGGTCCCCACCCACCCATCCCTGACTCCCTGGTACTTTCCCCTGCACCTGCCCCTACACCTCATCCCTCACCATCACCCAGGCATACAAACTGCCCTCCCGGGTGAGGAGGAGATCCACCTGCACCTCCTTCAACCTTGTCTGCTGCACTCAGTGTCCCAAAGTGGTTTACTCTACCTCACAAAGGCCAAGTGCAGACTGGGTGACTCATTTGCCGAGCACCAGTGTTCTGTCCGTAGGAGCTATTCCGAGTTTCCAGTTAACAGCCATTTCAACTGGAAACTCATTTCAACTCTCTTTCCCACAACAAGCTATCTGTTCTTGCCCCTTCTCCACAGCCACACTAAGGCCCAACACCAATTAGAGAAGCAACCCTTGTATCCCACCTAGGTTATCTACAACCCGATGGTACTGACACTGAGTTTTTCATTTCAGGTTATCTTCGCCTGTAATGTGTTTGCCCACCACAATCCTCTTCCATTCCTCACATTTTTGTCCCATTCCAATTAATCACATCACTCATTTTCATTCCCTCCCCTCCTACTTCCACCCACCTAATACCCACACATTTCACCCACAGGCTGCCTCACCCAGCCCCATCTGCCTTTTATCTCTCCGCCCCTTCCCCCAGTTGGGGAGCTGCTGTTGGATATTGCTGATAATGTTGGTGGTGGTAATGCTATTGAATGGCATTGGTCAGACTGTCTTTTGTTGGCACTTTTACTTTTCAATTCATGCCTAAATGTTGCTGAGATCTTGTGTCTAAGACATCGCCTTGAATAATTTGTGCACTAATATCCCCAGAAACGGTTGGTTTTCCTCCAGTGACAACCACCTTCCTTTGTGTATGAAGAACCATGGAAACAAGGAATGTTTTCCCTTTGATGTTCATTGGGAAGATTGACAAGATCTCTAATGCCTCACTTGATCAACTGCTGCCTTGCTGTCACTCACACCTCACCTCTGGAATTTTGCTCTTTGGTCCAATGCTGGAGAAAGGAACCACCATGAAGCCCAAGTTGGGCATTAGTAAGTCAAGTTGGATAAGTCACC
This sequence comes from Mobula hypostoma, assembly GCF_963921235.1. Taxonomy (NCBI): domain Eukaryota; kingdom Metazoa; phylum Chordata; class Chondrichthyes; order Myliobatiformes; family Myliobatidae; genus Mobula; species Mobula hypostoma. The sequence continues at coordinate 10,148,698 of NC_086128.1, read as the reverse complement.
GGCACCGGACGAAATGTACCCCAGGCTACTGTGGGAGGCGAGGGGGGGGGATTGCTGAACCTCTGTCAATGATCTTTGCATCATCAATGGAGACGGAAAAGGTTCTGGAGGATTGGAGGGTTGCGGATGTTGTTCCCTTATTCGAGAAAGGGAGTAGGGACAGCCCAGGAAATTATAGACCAGTGAGTCTTACTTCAGTGGTTGGTAAGTTGATGGAGAGGATCCTGAGAGGCAGGACTTATGAACATTTGGAGAGGCATAATATGATTAGGAATAGTCAGCATGGCTTTGTCAAAGGTAGGTCGTGCCTTACAAGCCTGAATGAATTTTTTGAGGATGTGACTAAACACGTTGATGAAGGTAGAGCTGTAGATGTAGTGTATATGGATTTCAGCAAGGCATTTGATAAGGTACCCCATGCAAGGCTTATTGAGAAAATAAGGAGGCATGAGATCCACAGGGACATTGCTTAGTGGATCCAGAACTGGCTTGCCCACAGAAGGCAAAGAGTGGGTGTAGATGAATCATATTCTGCATGGAGGTCGGTGACCAGTGGTGTGCCTCAGGGATCTGTTCTGGGGCCCCTTCTCTTCGTGATTTTTATAAATGACCTGGATGAGGAAGTGGAGGGATGGGTTAGTAAAAATGCTGATGACACAAAGGTTGGGGGTGTTGTGGATAGTGTGGAGGGCTGTCAGAGGTTACAGCGGGACATCGATGGGATGCAAAACTGAGAAGTGGCAGATGGAGTTCAACCCAGATAAGTGTTCATTTTGGTAGGTCAAATATGATGGCAGAATATAGTATTAATGGTAAGACTCTTGGCAGTGTGGAGGATCAGAGGGATTCTGGGGCCCGAGTCCATAGGACACTCAAAGCTGCTGCGCAGGTTGACTCTGTGGTTAATAAAGCATACGGTGTATTGGCCTTCATCAATCATGGGATTGAGTTTAAGAGCTGAGGTAAGGTTACAGTTATTTAGGACCCTGGTTAGACCCCATATGGAGTACTGTGCTCAGTTCTGGTCACCTCACTATGGGAAGGATGTGGAAACTACAGAGAGGGTACAGAGGAGATTTACAAGGATGTTGCCTAGATTAGGGAGCATGCCTTATGAGAATAGGTTGAGTGAACTCGGCCTTTTCTCCTTGGAACGACAGAGGGTGAGAGGTAACTTGATAGAGGTGTACAAGATAATGAGAGGCATTGATCGTGTGAATAGTGAGAAGCTTTTCCCCAGGGCTGAAATGGCTAGCAAGAGAGGGCATAGTTTGAAGGTGCTTGGAAGTAGGTACTAAGGAGATGTTAGTGGTAAGTTTTTAACGCAGAGAGTGGTGAGTGCGTGGAATGGGCTGCCAGCGAAGGTGATGGAGGTGGAAACGATAGGGTCTTTTAAGAGACTCCTGGATAGGTACATGGAGCTTAGAAAAATAGAGGGCTGTGGGTAACCCTAGGTAATTTCTAAAATAAGTACATGTTCGGCACAGCATTGTGGGTTGAAGGGCCTGTATTGTGCTGTAGGTTTTCTATGTTTTTATGTTAACTATCTTAATGAGAGCCATTGAGCCCTTGTACTTTCTGTCGAATCTTGCTAGGCTTATTTTGACTGGCACGGGTTCTCCACGTATTGTGATTATTTAAAGCAGACGACCGATTAGCACTTCTTGTGGGGTCCTCATTTTAAGAATGATTCATCTCATAGTATCGCTTGATTGAGCCACCGATGTTCTGTTGGAATTCCTTTGTATAAACTTTTGTTTCTGTCTCTGCATGGGAGTCAATCGTTCCTCTGCACCCGGGTTCAGTTGTTTGCCAGCTCACATTGAGACACAAGAACCCTCTGTACAACACTCCTCCTGAGGGTCCTGTCATTTACAGTATACTTCCCTCTTGCATTTGACTTCCCAAACTGCAACACCTCACACTTCTCTGGATTATACTCCATCTGTAATTTTGTATCCAAATTTCTAATTGATCTATATCCTGCTATGTTGTTGACAACCTTCCTCACCATCCACAAGCCCACCAATTTTTGTTTTGTCTGCAAAATTATTAATCAGACTACCTACATTTTCATCTAGAATACTTCTATTATTTGTCAAGCAGGGATCTCAGCACCAATGTGGAGCATCACATATGAAACCTCCAGTCATTTTCATCTTTCCCCACAGCTGCTCCTGACAAGCCCTTCTGCACGCCTCAGTGGCCAGAGTTGACCTTTAGGATCCATGGTAGTGGTCGAGGTGGGGATGAGGTGGACCACAAGGCTACAAATCAGGTATATCTCCTCTGTTTCTGGTTGCCCATAGCACCTTGTGGATGCCCATTTAGTATATTTGCAAAACCACACATGTTGGAAGGTGTCCTCAATGTGTGGACAAGACTTTGTCTCCACACAGACCATCCAGTGGTCACTTCTACCAAGATCCATCTGGTACACTGGTGAGGACAATGTGGATTGATCCACTCGGTGCCAGCCGCAGACCCAGTCTGGTGCCTCTGTCCTTTAGGACTCACCCAGACCAATCTGTGGTGGAGCTACTAAATCAATCTTGGTGGTGGACATTGAAGCTCCCACCCAGGATACACTCCATGCTCTTGCCACTTTCTCACAATTGGTCTGTAGCTTTCTGTGATGTGGCATGGTAGTATAACGCTTTACAGTATCAGCGACCCACGTTCAATTCCCTCCACTGGCAGAAGCAGTTTGTACATTCTTCCTGTGACCACGTGGGTTTCCTCCAGGTGTTCCGATTTCCTTCCACACTCAAAAAATGTACCGGTTGGTAGGTTAATCGGTCTTTGTAAATTGTCCCAGGATTAAATTGGGGGTTGCTGGGCAGTGTGGCTCATTCCACGCTGTATTGCAATAAATAATTTTTAAAAAGATGAGATGTTCAGAGACTTCTTGGAAGCTATTTTGAGGTCTCATGGGACCACTCTCTCCTAACTGTACACCCTCTATCAACCCCTCAGCTCCAACCAAAGGGAAAGACGTATGCAAGGGTTGTGACAGAGGAGCCTGCCATGTTATTCAGGAGGTTTGATTCTGTGAGTACAACTGTATATGGATATTTTGACTAATTCTCCCAATTCAGACACTAGCTGCAGAATGTTGGATGAGGGTTGGTCTGAGAACAAGTTTGTTGAGACTGGAATTGGTGGTGACATCAATGCCAGGCAGTCTGTCTAATTTAATAATAGCACTGGAACAGCTCAGTCGCTTGTGAGGCAATGTGACTGGGCACTTAAGAGTTCACCACGTGGGTAGGTCTGGAGTCACACCTGGTCCAGACTAGATAAGGGTGACAGATTTCTTGTACAGAACAGCATCAATGAACCAGAAAAATTGTATAACAGGTAGCTTTCATCACCTTTGCAGAGACCAGCATGTTCCCCTTAAACATCTCACCTTTCACCCTTAACCCATAACCTCTGTTTGTAGTCTCACCCAACCTCAGTGAAAAAGGCCTGCTTGCATTTACACTATCCCTACCCCTCATAATATTGTAAACCTCTATCAATCTCATCTCAATCTTCTATGTTCTAAAGAATACAGTACTAACCTATTCAATCTTTCCTTATAACTCAGGTCCTCCAGTCCTGGTAACGTCCTTATAAATTTTATTTGTACTCTTTCAACCTTGTTTACATCTTTCCTGTAGGTAGGTGACCAAAACTGCACACAATACTCCAAACTAGGCCTCAACAATGTCTTAAACAACTTCAACGGAACATCCCATCTCCTGAACTCAATACACTGCTCTATGAAGGCCAATGTGCCAAAAGCTTTCTTTACGACCCTATCTACGGGTGATGTCATTTTCAATGAATTATGGACCTGTATTCCCAGATCGCTCTGTTCTACCACACTCCTCAGTGCCCTGCTGTTCACTGCGTAATACCTACCCCGGTTGGTCCTACCAAAGTGTGACACCTCACACTTGTCTGGATTAAATTCCAACTGCCATGTTTCAGCCCATTTTTCCAGCTGGTCCAGATCCCACTGCAAGTTTTGATAGGCTTCCTCACTGTCTACTACAGCCCTCAATCTTGGTGGCATGCACAAATTTGCTGATCCAGTTAAGCACATTATCATCTAGATCATTGATACAGATGACAAACAACAGCAGACCCAGCACCGATCCCTGCCACAGACCCAACACTATCCATCTACCACCACTCTCTGGCTTCTCTCAGAAAGCCAATGTCTAATCCCATTTACTACTTCATCCTGAATTTCTTTAATTACCGCATGTTACACATGTGTTGCGTGTACTACTGTGCTTTACACCCTAGTCAGGAGAAACATTGTCTTGTTTGGCAGTACCCATGTATATAGTTAAATGATAATAAACTTGACTTGGCTTGACTTGACATGAATTTCCAACCTCATGATTCTGTTAATTAGAGAGTGTGAAGGTGACATTTTAACTTCCCAATGTTCCTACTTCATCCAGTCAGGCCCAGAGACAGGGCTGTGAGAGATTTTTACCTCATTTCTCTGGTTTAAATTCAGACTCACGCTAAGTTATAAGAAAACATTTCTGAGTCAATGGACCATTCAATATGCAGAAGAGCAGATTGCTCCTTGATTTTTTTTTTCTGTTTACTATCCTCACTCGGCAAATATCTACTCAATAAATCAAACATTGCATTAGCAGTGCAGATCAGGCTGCTCACTAACTGCAATTACACAAACGACCCTTCTGTGTGGCTTGGTCGGATGCCCATGGATGCTGATTAATTGTGGAATGACACCATATAATGTGTAAGTGATGGACAGAGAAACTGAGAGATTGACTCCACATCTCAGGATGGCTGTATTAAAATGACAATTCCAGGAGTGGTAGAAATATGTGGAAAAGGTCAGGATGAGCAAGCCTCAGTATGAGCAATGAATCCTGTGGCTCCACTTCAAAGTCCAAAGGTCAAAGTAAATTTATAATCAAAGTACATACGGTATATATCACCATATGCAACCCTGAGATTCATATTGTTAGTGTAAACCATTGTAACATGCTGTAAGGTTTCACTGCTAGTGTAATGGCCTCTCTGTAATGTTTCACTGCTGACGTAATGGTTTCTCTGTAGCAGCAATGTTTGGGTTATGACTGGAGATAATGGGGTTTTGGAATGTGTGCCATCCAATGAGAAGGATGTTGTTTCTTTCTTGTGGGTCTGAGAGAAGCATTCATGGTCTTTTGTCGACGAGAGATGAAGAGAGAAGACGTGGGTGGAGAGAATTGGTAGACCACAAGATGGAGTGGACTTGGAGCGAGGGTCCAGGAGTCGACGACACTCGGGGGAGGTCAATGTGGAACGAATGGACGAATCTGTGAACTCCAACGTGCACATTAGACTGTTTCATTAAAATGGGCCCTTTTTATTTTCTTTACTAACCTTATAGTCAGATTAAGAATTATAAAGTTCAATTGTTTAATTGCATACGGTGTACTGTCTGATATTTTGCGGATCGGATTTGTAACAGGGCAACACATCACACAGCATCCACACAAATGAGATTTCTCAGTTTGGCTGGGCCAGGGGCTGCCCTCCCCTAGACCAATGCATGCTGGCCGAATTTGAAGGTTACATCCATGATAAAGCCTATCATCATCATTACGAAAAAAACAATTTACCCAATAGTATTCTTCCTTTCTGATTCTCCACTGAGATGGGACCTCTTTGTCTTTTTGATTCATTTAGAAATAAACTTTAGAGATATACAAACAAGACTTGTATTTACATATTGTTCTCTTTGTCTCAACTACATATGGTAACAAGTTCCACAATCTAACTTCTCCATGAATGAAGAAGTTTCTCCAAAATTTTCCATTGGATTTAGTAGTGACTATATTGTGTTTATAGTTCATTTTGGACTTCCTCATCCTCTTTGTAAAACCCTTAATTAGATTTAAGATCTCTTCTAAGCCAGCTCCCATTCCAAGAGAATGCAAGACCAACTCATTTCCCCTTTCCTGATAGTTCTCATTTCCAGTTCATTCACTAATTTTGTACCATGTCGTATGACGTGAGCAATCATAGTCTTGACCATGATTGTTCTTGGCAAATTTTTCTACATAAGTGGTTTGCCATTGCCTTCTTCTGGGCAGTGTCTTTACAAGACAGGTGACCCTAGCCATTATCAATACTCTTCAGAGATTGTCTGCCTGGTGTCAGTTGTCACATAACCAGGATTGTGATATGCACCAGCTGCTCGTACGACCATCCACCACCTGCTCCTATGGCTTCACGTGGCCCTGATCGGGGGGCTAAGCAGGTGCTACACTTTGCCCAAGGGTGACCTGCAGGCTAGCAGAGGGAAGGAGCACCTTACACCCCCTTTAGTAGAGACATATAGTGTCTCCACCCCGCCACCCAGCACTCCCAGTTACAATACTGTAAATGTATGCCCCTTTCCAATGCCTTAACAATTTGCTGCAACTCAAAGACTGGAACGGTGCTCTAAGTGTGGTCTAATCAAGGTTCTAAATGCTTGGCATAACTTCTCAACAGGAATGAAGCTGATGACATTTTTGTCTTTTAGTAGCCTTATTATTCCATTGACGCTTTTTTCTTAGTGATCTGTTCACCTCGACACTTCCTCGCTTCACTCTGCTATCTCACCTCGTTTCCAAGGAGTACACAGTTTCCTCATTCTCCCTGCTAAGTGCATCATCTCAGTCTTTTGTTATATATGGAAATTATGTTGCAAGCTGCCTTCATCCTACAAACTGACATCATATTTGCACAATCTTCTTCTATTTTAACTGTATCCCACCTCCCCCCACTTGCACCAATTTGATGCCATCTGTAAGTTGTGAAATTATACTTTTGACTTCTGAATCCAAGTTGCTAAATAGATTATGGGCAGTAGTAAATCAGGACCTGGCCTCAATGGGATCTTTCTTATCAACTTCCTTGCTCTTCATTTCAAGTGCCCAGTTGTCCAACATGATACTCACCTGCTCCAGTCTGAGCTAAGAGTTTCACCTCTGATACTTCACCTAGCTCTGTTCTTCCAGTCTGTTTGTTGCCGAGGGAAGTACATCCATATAGCGGGTGAGTTATTGTTAATCCTGGTCACCTGATGTTCCTCAGTGCGTTGGCTGGAGCTGGGTTGGCTTAGAAACCAACTGAATGTCCTTGGCTCGCTTGGACTGGGCCAGACCAGACCGGAGCAGGCCATCTTAAGGGTTGGGGCGATACTCAGGACTGGTGCTCTCGGTGCAGGGTGGAGTGAGTGCTCACAGGCCAGAGTGAGATGCCAGGTGAAGGGAGGGCAGGGAGTTCAAAATATGATTGCAGATATGAGTCAAAGGTCGATCAGAATTTGAGTTGGATCAGGTTTTAATTTTGTACCCTAGCTGACCTCTGGTTTGTACTGCTGTGTCTCATTGTCACTGATTATACTATCGCTGAACCATGCTTGCTAAATACTTTCAGACACACAATAAACCTGAATGTATTGTACATTAAATCTGGTTCCTTAAGGTTATAGCCGGGGGTGGTAATGGGGACAAGCTCCCACTACCTATTAAATGCTCCCAATGGTGTGCGTCTCAAATAGTCTCTGACAATCAAGAACAGCTTGTTGTTGCAATTGATTGTTAGGGATGAGATTACGGAGTACCTGGAGACACATGACAAGATGGGCCAAAGCCAGCATGGTTTCCTGAAAGGAAAATTCTGCCTGAATAACCTACTGCAATTTTTTGAGGAAATTACAAGCAGGGCAGACAAAGGAGATGTGGTGTACTTGGATTTTCAGAAGGCCTTTGACAAGGTGCCACACATGAGGCTGCTTAGCAAGATAAGATCCCATGGAATTACAGGGGAGTTACTAGCGTGGGTGGATCATTGGCTGGTCGGCAGAAAACAGAGAGTGGGAATAAAGGGATCCTATTCTGGCTGGCTGCCGGTTACCAGTGGAGTTCCAGAGGGGTCGGTGTTGGGACCGCTGCTTTTTACGATGTATGTCAATGATTTGGACTATGGGATTAATAGATTTGAGGCTAAATTTGCCGATGATGCAAAGATAGGAGGAGGAGCGGGTAGTGTTGAGGAAACAGTGAGCTTGCGGAGAGACTTAGATAGTTTAGGGGAATGGGCAAAGAAGTGGCAAATGAAATACAATGTTGGAAAGTGTATGGTCATGCACTTTGGTGGAAGAAATAAACAGGCAGACTATTATTTAGATGGGGAGAGAATTCAAAATGCAGAGATGCAAAGGGACTTGGGAGTCCTTGTGCAGGATACCCTGAAGGTTAACCTCCGGGTTGAGTCGGTTGTGAAGAAGGAAAATGCAATGTTGGCATTCATTTCTAGAGGTATAGAATATAAGAGCAGGGATGTGATGTTGTGGCTCTATAAGGCACTCGTGAGACCATACTTAGAGAATTGACTGCAGTTTTAGGCTCCTTATTTTAGAAAGGATATACTGACATTGGAAAGGCTTCAGAGAAGATTCACGAGAATGATTCCAGGAATGAAAGGGTTACCGTATGAAGAACGTCTGGCAGCTCTTGGGCTCTATTCCCTGGAGTTCAGGAGAATGAGGGGGGATTTCATAGAAACATTCCGAATGTTAAAAGGCCTGAACATATTAGATATGGCAAAGTTATTTCCCATGGTAGGGGAGTCTAAGTCAAGTGAGCATGACTTCAGGATTGAAGGATGTCCATTTCGAACAGAGATGCAGAGAAATTACTTTAGTCAGAGGGTGGTAAATCTATGGAGTTTGTCACCAAGAGTGGTTGTGGGGACCAAGTCATTGTGTGCATTTAAGGCAGAGATAGATAGGTTCTTGATTAGCCAGGGCATCAAGGGGTATGGGGAGAAGGCAGGGGAGTAGGGATGACTGGAAGAATTGGATCAGCCCATGATTGAATGGCGGAGAATTTGATGGGCTGAATGGCCTACTTCTGCTCCTATATCTTATGGTCTTATGGTTTTATTCAAAATATGCAACTTCTATTCACCTACACTTCAAACTCTGTCAGCTTCGGTTCATCAGTAATCTGCTGCCTACATCCCTAACTCACACCAAATTCTAATCTGAGATCTACATTACTCCAGGTCTGGCAACAAGTATATTTGGTCATTCAGCAATGAATCAGCCACTCAGGCAGAAGAAACAGACGTTAAAGAAGGAATGAATCTGCACAAGACCACGCTAACTCCTCCTAATCAGTCCCCGCCTTTCCAAGTGAGCAGAAGTCCAGTACCTCAGCATCTACCTTACCACTGATGTAAGGCTCACCAGGCTTCTCCTACTACCCTTTTTGAATTAGGCAACAACATGAGTTGTCCTCCAGCCTTCTGGAACCTTACCCGTAGCTAATGAAGATGCAAAAATCTCCATCAGAGTCTAAGCTATCTCCTCCCTTGCTTCCGTTAACGTCCTGGTGACAGAATGCCTTCTGTCCCTGGAGAACCATCCACCCTAATATGCTCCAAAGCTTCAAGCACTTCCACCTTTCTGATGCAAGCATGCTACAGAATATCTACATATATCTCCATGAATTCTCCAGCCTCTGTGTCCTTCTCCATGGTGACTTAGGATGAGAAGCATTCATTCAGGATCTCGCTCCTAGTCCCTGGCTCAACTATAATTTACCCATCTGGTTCCCAAGGAAACCTGTGCCTTCCTCAGCTACTGTCTTGCTTTTGATTTAATTATAAAAACTTTTCAGATTCTGCTTAATCCTACTTGCCATTGTCATTTCAATTGCCCCCTTATTTTCTGCCTAATTTCTTCTTTCTTTTTCCTGATTGCCTATAAAATTCAAGTGACTTGTTTTCACAATTCCTTCATTTCCCTGAGCAAACATTCAATTTTCTTCAATAACTCGGTTCACTAAGCTTGCCATCTTTTGCTTCTTACCCTTCCAAGTCACCTAATCTGACCACTACGATACTGTGCGCCACAGTAGTGTAGCAGTTCGTGTGTTGCTATTACAGCTCAGGGCATCAGATTCAGAGCTCAATTCTGATGTCCTCTGTAAGGAGTCTGTCCGTCCTCGCTGTGGAATGCATGGGTTTCCTGGCCTTCACGTGTGGATTGGCCGCTAAGTCTGGCGGACCCATTTCTACTGACAGGAGTAGGGCCAAAGGCGGACCACTGGCGCCTCGAAACTAGTCACGTGGCACAGGCAGCAATCCTGAGATTACTACCCTGGAGGTCCTGCTTTTCAGCTTCCTACCCAACTCCCTGAATTCCCTCTTCAGGACCTCCTCCCTTTTTCTACCTGTGTCATTGGTACCAATATGTACCAAGACTTCCGGTTGTACACCCTCTCCCTTCAGAATACTCTGCACCTGATCTAAGACATCCCGTACCCTTGCACCTGGGAGGCAACACACCATGCGGGTATCTCTATCAGGCTGACAGAACCTGTCTGTTCCCCTCACCATGGAATCCCCTATGACTACCACATTCCTCATCTTCTTCTCTCCGTCTGCACACGGAACCAGGCTCAGTGCCAGAGACCCGATCACCATGGTCATCCTCTATCAGAACATCTCCCTCAACCGCATCCAAAATGAGATAACGATTACTGAGGGGGATGGCCATCGGGGTGCTCTCTTCTGTCTGAGCTCTTCCCATCCCTTCCCTGACAGTCACCCACTTGTCTAACTCCTGCAGCCTTGGGGTGACAAACTCCCTGTAGCTCCTATCTATCTCCTGCTCACTTTCCCTAATAAGCTGTAGGTCATCAAGTCACAGCTCCAGATCCCTAACACGGTCTCTGAGGAGCTGCATCTCGGTGCATCTGGCGCAGATGTGGCCATCTGGGAGGCTGGAAGATTCCCAGGATTCCTACACCTGACACCCAGAGCAAAGTACCAACCCTACAGACATGCACCCTATGCCTCTAAAAAAATGCAAGGAGAAAAAAAATGAAGTCCAGCTACCTCACCGAAACCCGAGTGAGCCAAAGCCCTACCACTCTGCCTCAGACCACTCCATCAATGACCGCTCCGCTAGGCAGTGGCTCCCTTACATGCCTGAACCTTCCCTGCTCTCCAACTCAGGATTGGTGCGCCGGTTATAGCCAAGCTCCCACAAAGCTTTCCCCTTTTAGACTTCACTCCAGGACCTTATGCTTATGCCAGTCTGTATTGGTCTCTGCTATTTCTTCCGATCCGTCAGCTGTATGGAGAGAGGGAGCTAGCTGCAATGGGCATCACACTCTCCATATTGTGCTGCCCTGACTGATGCCCCTGTAAGGAGTCTGTACATCCGCCCTGTGGAATGCATGGGTTTTCCCCGGGTCCTCTGGTTTCCTCCCACAGTCCAGAAACGTATCAGGTAGCTTAATTGTCCTGTGATCAAGTTGGGGTTAAATTGGCACTGCCAGGGGTTGCTGGGGCAGCGCAGCTCATTGGGCTGGAAGGGCCTGTTCTGCTCTGCATCTCTAAATAAAATAAAATACAATAAAGTCATCTGTATTTGGTTTCTCCGATGCAGAGGAGACCACATTGTGAACATCAAATGGCGAGATTGGGAGAAGAGCCAGTGAAGCACTGGTTCAGTGACAGGCTGTTTGGGTCCCTGGATGGGCAGTAGGTGAAGTCCAGGGAGACATGAAGGAAGTAATGTCTTCCCTTGGACAGACTGCATTGTGAAGGATGATCCATTGAAAGTGGTCACTGGCAGAGTGGAAGGTGAAGATGGTTATTGACCTGTTCCCTCATTCTCTCTGGAACCCTGGGGACCAGAGTGATCCAATACCTTGAGCGTGCCACAGAAAATCCCCCTGAGGATGATATAATCACTACCATTGGAGAACCCAAGAAGCAGAGACTTCTTGAAGAGCAAATCATAAACACAAGACATTCACAGATGCTGGAAATCCAAAGCAACACGCACAAAATGCTGGAGAAACTCAGCGGGCAAGGCAACAACTATGGAAATGAATGAATAGTCAATGTTTCAGGCCGAGACCCTTCTTCAGCACTTCTTGAAGAGTGCATGCGACAGATTGCCTGGGGTCATAGGTTTTCACAACGAGTAATCACACAAAGTCAAGTTGAGTTTATTGTCATCTGCTTGAATACATGTATGCAAGGATGCAATGAAAAGCTTACTTACAGCAGCATCACAGACACAGGGTATCAGATACACAACATTCACAAGAAAAACATACATTTATGGAACAAAATGGACTGGTTTTGCACGAAAGAACATAATTAGAACAAAAACACAAAATAACAAACAGTACACAATATGCAATTAAATGACTGAGCTTTATGATTATTAATTTAACTATAGGTTTATAAAGACTATAGGATGATTGCAAGCCATCATCCAAGAAGGAACAGTAACTTTTGAAGCCAACAGATGTGCAGAATTATAAGAAAAGAGAAGAAAATGGAAAGAGGCAGCAACAACCAAAGCCCGATCTACCATCTGGAACTACCTGTCCTGAATGCAGAAGAACTTTCAAAGCCAAGATTGGACTCATAAGCCACTTGAGAGCCCATAAGTAGATCAACAGAATGAAGACCATCATCCTCGACCTCGAGGGATAGCCACAACGACGATGGAGTAAAGAAACAGAAAAAGGGCCCATTCACATGAAAACAGTCTAACGTGCACGTTGGAGCTCACATTTCCGTCCATTCATTCCCCATCGACCTCCTCCAAGCATTGCGGACCCTCGGACCCTCACTGTAGGTCCACTTCATCCGGTGGTCTATCAACTCTGTCCACTCGCATCTTCTCTCTTCATCTCTCGCCGACAAAAGACCGTGAAGTCCCTTCTCTCAGACCCACAAGAAAGAGCAACATGCCTCTCATTGGATGGCGCACATTCCAAAGCCCCCGTTATCTCTAGTCATGACCCAAACATTGCTACTACAGAGAAACCATTATATTAGCAGTGAAACCTTCCCCTTCCTGAAGTCAACAATCAGCTCTTTATCTGTTGACGTTGAGTTTGAGGTTGTTATTGTGACAGCACTCAACCAGGTCCGACTCTGCTCCAACAAACTGACTCATTGCCACTTGCGATTCATTCCAATTGATGTAAGTGCTACCAGATGGTAGTCATTGAGGCAGGTAACCTGTGATTCGTCCATGAACAGTGGTGTCATTGACGAGTTTGCATATGGCATGGGAGCTGTGCTTTGCCATACGGTCCACATCTGTACAGCTTAGAACAGGGGGCTAAGCAGGCAGCCTTGAGGTGCACCGGTGCCTTTGGTCAGCGAGTAGGAGATGTCGTTACCAATCTTCATTGATTGAGGTCTACTGATGAGATAGTTGAGGATCCAGCTGCAGATGGAGGTACAGAGGCCCAGGTCTCGAAGCTTGATAATGAGTTTAGATAGGATGATGGTGTTGAACTCTGAGTTGTAGTTGATGTAAATGGTAACTTCACTCACCCCAACACTGAACTGATTCCACAACCTATGGACTCAATTTCAAGTATTCTACAACTCATGTTCTCAATATTTCTTTGTTTCTTTATTGGTTTATTATTATTATGTTTTCTCTTTGCATTTGCACAGTTTTGTTGGTTGGTTGTCTGTCTTTGTTTGTGTGCAGCATTTCATTGATTCTTTGTACTTACTGTGAATGCCCACAAGAAAATAAATCTCAAGGTAGTATATGGTGACATGTATGTACTTTGATAATAATTTTACTTTGAACTTATATGAAGAGCAGTCTGATGTGTGAGTTCCTGTTGTCAAGATGATCCAGAGCAGAGTGAAGAGAGAGAGAGATCGTATCTGCTGTTGACCTGGTGTGGCCATGGGCAAATTGAAGTGGATTCAGGTAGTGTCGGAGGCAGGAGTCGATACACACCATAACCAGCCTTTCAAAGCACTTCATTCCAATTGATGTAAGTAATACCAGATGGTAGACATTGACGCATCTGTCTGTAAGTACTCCAGCCAGTTGGTCCACACAGATATTTAGCACTTGGCCAGGTACAACATTTGGATCAAACACCTTTCGTGGATTCATGCTCTTGATGGATACCCGAATGTCAGCCTCAGAGGCTAAACTTAAGGGGCATATGGAGATGAGGGCATGTCATCGTGCTCCCTGTCAAAGCGTGCAAAAAGGTCTTGAACTGATCAGGGAGTGAAGGGTCATAGTCACTTGCACTACCTGATCGCACACTGTAGGAAGCGATACTGTGCAGCTCCGGACACAGCTCTCAAGCTTCCACATGTGATTCCAGTTTAGTCTTCATTGTTCTTTTATGCTTGCAATGAACTTCTGGAGGCTGTACTTGGGCTTATATATCACTAGGGCACCAGCACTAAATGCCACAGATCTTCTCCTCAGCAGATTACGAATCTCCTTGTTCATCCAGGGTTTCTGGTTAAGGGAATCTCTGAATGCTTTTGGGGGTATAAGTCTCAGAATGTTTTTGTGGGTATAAATCTCAGAATGCTTTTTGTGAGTATAAGTCTCGGAATGTTTTGTGGGTATGAATCTCGGAATGTTTTGTGGGTATAAGTCTCGGAATGTTTTTGTGGGTATAAATCTCGGAATGTTTTTGTGGGTATAAATCTCGAAATGCTTTTATGGATAGAAATGTCGGAATGGTTTGTGGGTATAAACCTCGGAATACTTTTGTGGGTATAAATCTCAGAATGTTTTGTGGGTATACATCTTGGAATGTTTTGTGGGTGTAAGTCTCATAGTGTTTTGTGGGTATAAATCTTGGAGTGTTTTTGTGGGTATAAGTCTCGGAATGTTTTTGTGGGTATAGGTCTCGGAGTGTTTTTGTGGGTATAGGTCTCGGAATGTTTTGTGGGTATAAATCTCGGAATATTTTTGTGGGTATAAATCTCAGAATGTTTTATGGGTATAAGTCTCGGGGAGTTTTTCTGGGTATAAGTCTCGGAATGTTTTGTGGGTATAAATCTCGGAATGTTATTGTGGGTATAAATCTCAGAATATTTTGTGGGTATAAGTCTCATAGAGTTTTTGTGGGTGTAAATCTCGGAATGTTTTGTGGGTATAGATCTTGGAATATTTTGTGGGTATAAGTCTCATAGTGTTTTTGTGGGCATAAATCTCGGAATGTTTTTGTGGGTATAAATCTCAGAATGTCTTGTGGGTATAATTCTTGGGGTGTTTTTGTGGGTATAAATCTCGGAATGCTTTTGTGGATATAAATCTTGGAATGTTTTGTGGGTATAAATCTCCGAATGTTTTGTCGGTATAGATCTGGGAATGTTTTGTGGGTATAAATCTCGAAGTATTTTTGTGGGTATAAATCTCGGAATGTTTTGTGGTATAAGTCTCGGGGTGTTTTTGTGAGTATAAATCTCAGAATGTTTTATGGGGAAAGGTCTCGGGTGCTTTTGTGGGTATAAGTCTCGGAATGTTTTGTGGGTATAAATCTCGGAATGTTTTTGTGGCTATAAATCTCAGAATGTTTTGTGGGGATAAGTCACGGGGTGTTTTTGTGGGTATAAGTCTCGGAATGTTTTGTGGGTATAAATCTCGGAATGTTTTTGTGGGTGTAAATCTCGGAATGTTTTGTGGGTATAGATCTTGGAATGTTTTGTGGGTATAAGTCTCATAGTGTTTTTGTGGGTATAAATCTCGGAGCGTTTTTGTGGGTATAAATCTCGGAATGGTTTGTGGGTATAAATCTCGGAATGTCTTTGTGAGTACAAGTCTCGGAATGTTTTGTGGGTATAAATCTCGGAACGTTTTGGGGTATAAATCTCGGAACGTTTTGGGGTATAAATCTCGGAATGTTTTTCTGGGTATAAGTCTCAGAATATTTTGTGGGTATAAATCACGGAATGTCTTTGTGAGTATAAGTCTCGGAATGTTTTAGTGGGTATAAGTCTCGGAATGTTTTTGTGGGTATAAATCTCGAAATACTTTTGTGGATATAAATTTCGGAATGGTTTGTGGGTACAAATTTCAGAATGCTTTTATGGATATAAATCTCGGAATGGTTTATGGGTATAAATCTCGGAATGCTTTTGTGGTTATACATCTCGGAATGCATTTGTGGGTGTAAATCTCGGAATGTTTTGTGGGTATAAATTTCGGAATGCTTTTGTAGATATAAATCTAGGAATGGTATGTGGGTATAAATCTCGGAATACTTTTGTGCATATAAATCTCGGAATGCTTTTGTGGGTGTAAATCTCGGAATGTTTTGTGGGTATAGATCTTGGAATGTTTTGTGTGTATAAGTCTCATAGTGTTTTTGTGGGTGTAAATCTCGGAGTGTATTTGTGGGTATAAGTCTCGGAATGTTTTTTGGTTTTAAATCTCGGAATGTTTTTGTGGGTACAAGTCTCAGAATGTTTTGTGGGTATAAATCTCGGAATGTCTTTGTGAGTATAAGTCTCGGAATTTTTTTGTGGGTATAAATCTCGGAATGTTTTTGTGGGTATAAATCTCAAAATGCTTTTGTGGGTATAAATCTCGGAATGGTTTGTGGGTATAAATCTCAGACTGTTTTTGTGGGTATAGGTCTCGGAATGCATTGTGGGTATAAATCGCAGAATGTTTTCTGGGTATAAGTCTCAGGGTATTTTTGTGGGTATAGGTCTCAGAATGTTTTGTGGGTATAAATCTCAGAATGTTTTTGTGGGTATAAGTCTCGTAATGTTTTTGTGGGTATAAATCTCAAAATGCTTTTGTGGGTATAAATCTCGGAATATTTTGTGGGTATAGATCTTGGATTGTTTTGTGGGTATGAGTCTCATAGTGTTTTGTGGGTATAAATCTCGGAATGTTTTTGTGGGTATAAGTCTCGGAATGTTTTTGTGGGTATAGGTCTCGGAATGTTTTGTGTGTACAAATCTCGGAATGTTTTTGTGGGTATAAGTCTCAGAATGTTTTGTGGGGATAAATCTCGGAATGTCTTTGTGAGTATAAGTGTCGGAATTTTTTGTGGGTATAAATCTCGGAATGTTTTTGTGGGTATAATTCTCGGCATGTTTTTGTGGGTATAAATCTCAAAATACTTTTGTGGATATAAATCTCGGAATGGTTTGTGGGTATAAATTTCCGAATGCTTTTATGGATACAAATCTCGGAATGGTTTATGGGTATAAATCTCTAAATGCTTTTGTGGGTATACATCTCGGAATGCTTTTGTACGTGTAAATCTCGGAATGTTTTGTGGGTATAAATTTCGGAATGCTTTTGTAGATGTAAATCTAGGAATGGTTTGTGGGTATAAATCTCAGAATACTTTTGTGCATGTAAATCTCGGAATGCTATTGTGGGTGTAAATCTTGGAATGTTTTGTGGGTATAGATCTTGGAATGTTTTGTGGGTGTAAGTCTCATAGTGTTTTTATGGGTGCAAATCTCAGAATCTTTTGTGAGTATAGATCTTGGAATGTTTTGTGGGTATATGTCTCATAGTGTTTTTGTGGGTGCAAATCTCAGAGTGTTTTTGTGGGTATAAGTCTCGGAATTTTTTTTTGGTTTTAAATCTCGGTATGCTTTTGTGGGTACAAGACTCAGAATGTTTTGTGGGTATAAATCTCGGAATGTCTTTGTAAGTATAAGTCTCGGAATTTTTTTGTGGGTATAAATCTCGGAATGTTTTTGTGGGTATAAGTCTCGGAATGTTTTTGTGGTTATCAATCTCAAAATGCTTTTGTGGGTATAAATCTCGGAATGGTTTGTGGGTATAAATCTCGGAATGTTTATGTGGGTATAGGCCTCAGAATGTTTTGTGAGTATAAATCTCGGAATGTTTTTGTGGGTATAAATCTTGGAATGTTTTGTGGGTATACGTCTCATAGTGTTTTTGTGGGTATAAATCTTGGATGTTTTTATGGGTATATGTCTCGGAATGTTTTTGTGGGTATAGGTCTCGGAATGCATTGTGGGTATAAATCGCAGAATGTTTTCTGGGTATAAGTCTCGGGGTGTTTTTGTGGGTATAGGTCTCGGAATGTTTTGTGGGTATAAATCTCGGTATGTTTTTGTGGGTATGAATCTTGGAATGTTTTGTGGGTATAGATCTTGGATTGTTTTGTGGGTATAAGTCTCATAGTGTTTTGTGGGTACAAGTCTCGGAATGTTTTTGTGGGTATAGGTCTCAGAATGTTTTGTGGGTACAAATCTCGGAATGTTTTTGTGGGTATAAATCTCAGAATGTTTTGTGGGTATAAATCTTGGAATGTTTTGTGGGTATAAGTCTCGGGGTGTTTTTGTGGGTATAAATCTCGGAATGCTTTAGAGGATATAAATCTTGGAATGTTTTGTGGGTATAAACCTCGGAATGTTTTGTGGGTATAGATCTTGGAATGTTTTGTGGGTATAAACCTCGGAATGTTTTGTGGGTATAGATCTTGGAATGTTTTGTGGGTATAAGTCTCATAGTGTTTTGAGGGAATAAATCTCAGAGTATTTTTGTGGGTATAAGTCTCGGAATGTTTTTGTGGGTATAAGTCTTGGAATGTTTTGTGGGTCTAAATCTCGGAATGTTTTTGTGGGTATAAATCTCAGAATGTTTTGTGGATATAAGTCTCGGGGTGTTTTTGTAGGTATAAATCTCAGAATGTTTTATGGGGAAAGGTCTCAGGGTGTTTTTGTGGGTATAAGTCTCGGAATGTTTTGTGGGTATAAATCTCGGAATGCTTTTGTGGATATAAATCTTGGAATGTTTTGTGGGTATAAATCTTGGAATGTTTTGTCGGTATTGATCTTGGAATGTTTTGTGGGTATAAGTCTCATTGTGTTTTGTGGGCATATATCTCGGAGTATTTTAGTGGGTATAAATCTCGGAATGTTTTGTGGGTATAAGTCTCGGGGTGTTTCTGTGAGTATAAGTCTCGGAATGCATTGTGGGTGTAAGTCTCGGAATGTTTTTGTGGGTATAAGTCTCGGAATGTTTTGTGGGTATAAGTCTCGGGGTTGTTTCTGTGAGTATAAGTCTCGGAATGTTTTGTGGGTGTAAATCTCGGAATGTTTTTAAGGGTATAAATCTCAGAATGTTTTGTGGGTATAAGTCTCGGGGTGTTTTTGTGGGTATAAATCTCGGAATGCTTTTGTGGATATAAATCTTGGAATGTTTTGTGGGTATAAACCTCAGAATGTTTTGTGGGTATAGATCTTGGAATGTTTTGTGGGTATAAGTCTCATAGTGTTTTTGTGGGTGTAAATCTCGGAATCTTTTGTGGGTATAGATCTTGGAATGCTTTGTGGGTATAAGTCTCATAGTGTTTTTGTGGGTATAAATCTCGGAGCGTTTTTGTGGGTATAAATCTCGGAATGGTTTGTGGGTATAAATCTCGGAATGTCTTTGTGAGTATACGTCTCGGAATGATTTGTGGGTATAAATCTCGGAACGTATTTGTGGGTATAAATCTCGGAATGCTTTTGTGGATATAAATCTCGGAATGGTTTGTGGGTATAAATCTCGGAATGCTTTTGTGGGTATAAATCTCGGAATGTTTTTGTGGGTGTAAATCTTGGAAAGTTTTGTGGGTATAGATCTTGGAATGCTTTGTGGGTATAAGTCTCATAGTGTTTTTGTGGGTATAAATCTCGAAGTGTTTTTGTGGGTATAAGTCTCGGAATGTTTTGTGGGTATAAATCACGGAATGTCTTTGTGAGTATAAGTCTCGGAATGCTTTGTGGGTATAATTCTCGGAATGTTTTAGTGGGTATAAGTCTCAGAATGTTTTGTGGGTATAAATCTCGGAATGTTTTTGTGAGTATAAGTGTCGGAATGTTTTGTGGGTATAAATCTCGGAATGTTTTTGTGGGGATAAGTCTCGGAATGTTTTTGTGGGTATAAATCTCGAAATACTTTTGTGGATATAAATCTCGGAATGGTTAGTGGGTATAAATTTCAGAATGCTTTTATGGATATAAATCTCGGAATGGTTTATGGGTATAAATCTCGGAATGCTTTTGTGGGTATACATCTCGGAATGTTTTGTGGGTATAGATCTTGGAATATTTTGTGGGTATAAGTCTCATAGAGTTTTTGTGGGTGTAAATCTCGGAATGTTTTGTGGGTATAGATCTTGGAATATTTTGTGGGTATAAGTCTCATAGTGTTTTTGTGGGCATAAATCTCGGAATGTTTTTGTGGGTATAAATCTCAGAATGTCTTGTGGGTATAATTCTTGGGGTGTTTTTGTGGGTATAAATCTCGGAATGCTTTTGTGGATATAAATCTTGGAATGTTTTGTGGGTATAAATCTCCGAATGTTTTGTCGGTATAGATCTGGGAATGTTTTGTGGGTATAAGTCTCATAGTGTTTTGTGGGTATAAATCTCGAAGTATTTCTGTGGGTATAAATCTCGGAATGTTTTGTGGTATAAGTCTCGGGGTGTTTTTGTGAGTATAAATCTCAGAATGTTTTATGGGGAAAGGTCTCGGGTGCTTTTGTGGGTATAAGTCTCGGAATGTTTTGTGGGTATAAATCTCGGAATGTTTTTGTGGCTATAAATCTCAGAATGTTTTGTGGGGATAAGTCACGGGGTGTTTTTGTGGGTATAAGTCTCGGAATGTTTTGTGGGTATAAATCTCGGAATGTTTTTGTGGGTGTAAATCTCGGAATGTTTTGTGGGTATAGATCTTGGAATGTTTTGTGGGTATAAGTCTCATAGTGTTTTTGTGGGTATAAATCTCGGAGCGTTTTTGTGGGTATAAATCTCGGAATGGTTTGTGGGTATAAATCTCGGAATGTCTTTGTGAGTACAAGTCTCGGAATGTTTTGTGGGTATAAGTCTCGGAATGTTTTGTGGGTATAAATCTCGGAATGTTTTTGTGGGTATAAATCTCGGAATGTTTTTGTGGGTATAAGTCTCAGAATATTTTGTGGGTATAAATCACGGAATGTCTTTGTGAGTATAAGTCTCGGAATGTTTTAGTGGGTATAAGTCTCGGAATGTTTTTGTGGGTATAAATCTCGAAATACTTTTGTGGATATAAATTTCGGAATGGTTTGTGGGTACAAATTTCACAATGCTTTTATGGATATAAATCTCGGAATGGTTTATGGGTATAAATCTCGGAATGCTTTTGTGGTTATACATCTCGGAATGCATTTGTGGGTGTAAATCTCGGAATGTTTTGTGGGTATAAATTTCGGAATGCTTTTGTAGATATAAATCTAGGAATGGTATGTGGGTAGAAATCTCGGAATACTTTTGTGCATATAAATCTCGGAATGCTTTTGTGGGTGTAAATCTCGGAATGTTTTGTGGGTATAGATCTTGGAATGTTTTGTGGGTATAAGTCTCATAGTGTTTTTGTGGGTGTAAATCTCGGAGTGTATTTGTGGGTATAAGTCTCGGAATGTTTTTTGGTTTTAAATCTCGGAATGTTTTTGTGGGTACAAGTCTCAGAATGTTTTGTGGGTATAAATCTCGGAATGTCTTTGTGAGTATAAGTCTCGGAATTTTTTTGTGGGTATAAATCTCGGAATGTTTTTGTGGGTATAAATCTCAAAATGCTTTTGTGGGTATAAATCTCGGAATGGTTTGTAGGTATAAATCTCGGAATGTTTTTCTTGGTATAGGTCTCGGAATGCATTGTGGGTATAAATCGCAGAATGTTTTCTGGGTATAAGTCTCAGGGTATTTTTGTGGGTATAGGTCTCGGAATGTTTTGTGGGTATAAATCTCAGAATGTTTTTGTGGGTATAAATCTCGGAATGTTTTTGTGGGTATAAATCTCGGAATGTTTTTGTGGGTATAAATCTCGGAATATTTTGTGGGTATAGATCTTGGATTGTTTTGTGGGTATGAGTCTCATAGTGTTTTGTGGGTATAAATCTCGGAATGTTTTTGTGGGTATAAGTCTCGGAATGTTTTTGTGGGTATAGGTCTCGGAATGTTTTGTGTGTACAAATCTCGGAATGTTTTTGTGGGTATAAGTCTCAGAATGTTTTGTGGGGATAAATCTCGGAATGTCTTTGTGAGTATAAGTGTCGGAATTTTTTGTGGGTATAAATCTCGGAATGTTTTTGTGGGTATAATTCTCGGCATGTTTTTGTGGGTATAAATCTCAAAATACTTTTGTGGATATAAATCTCGGAATGGTTTGTGGGTATAAATTTCCGAATGTTTTTATGGATATAAATCTCGGAATGGTTTATGGGTATAAATCTATAAATGCTTTTGTGGGTATACATCTCGGAATGCTTTTGTGGGTGTAAATCTCGGAATGTTTTGTGTGTATAAATTTCGGAATGCTTTTGTAGATGTAAATCTAGGAATGGTTTGTGGGTATAAATCTCAGAATACTTTTGTGCATATAAATCTCGGAATGCTATTGTGGGTGTAAATCTCGGAATGTTTTGTGGGTATAGATCTTGGAATGTTTTGTGGGTGTAAGTCTCATAGTGTTTTTATGGGTGCAAATCTCAGAATCTTTTGTGAGTATAGATCTTGGAATGTTTTGTGGGTATATGTCTCATAGTGTTTTTGTGGGTGTAAATCTCGGAGTGTTTTTGTGGGTATAAGTCTCGGAATTTTTTTTTGGTTTTAAATCTCGGTATGTTTTTGTGGGTACAAGACTCAGAATGTTTTGTGGGTATAAATCTCGGAATGTCTTTGTGAGTATAAGTCTCGGAATTTTTTGTGGGTATAAATCTCGGAATGTTTTTGTGGGTATAAGTCTCGGAATGTTTTTGTGGTTATAAATCTCAAAATGCTTTTGTGGGTATAAATCTCGGAATGGTTTGTGGGTATAAATCTCGGAATGTTTATGTGGGTATAGGCCTCAGAATGTTTTGTGAGTATAAATCTCGGAATGTTTTTGTGGGTATAAATCTTGGAATGTTTTGTGGGTATACGTCTCATAGTGTTTTTGTGGGTATAAATCTTGGATGTTTTTATGGGTATATGTCTCGGAATGTTTTTGTGGGTATAGGTCTCGGAATGCATTGTGGGTATAAATCGCAGAATGTTTTCTGGGTATAAGTCTCGGGGTGTTTTTGTGGGTATAGGTCTCGGAATGTTTTGTGGGTATAAATCTCGGAATGTTTTTGTGGGTATAAATCTTGGAATGTTTTGTGGGTATAGATCTTGGATTGTTTTGTGGGTATAAGTCTCATAGTGTTTTGTGGGTACAAGTCTCGGAATGTTTTTGTGGGTATAGGTCTCAGAATGTTTTGTGGGTACAAATCTCGGAATGTTTTTGTGGGTATAAATCTCAGAATGTTTTGTGGGTATAAGTCTCGGGGTGTTTTTGTGAGTATAAGTCTCGGAATGTTTTGTGGGTATAAGTCTCGGGGTTGTTTCTGTGAGTATAAGTCTCGGAATGTTTTGTGGGTGTAAATCTCGGAATGTTTTTAAGGGTATAAATCTCAGAATGTTTTGTGGGTATAAGTCTCGGGGTGTTTTTGTGGGTATAAATCTCGGAATGCTTTTGTGGATATAAATCTCGGAATGTTTTGTGGGTATAAATCTCAGAATGTTTTGTGGGTATAAGTCTCATAGTGTTTTTGTGGGTGTAAATCTCGGAATCTTTTGTGGGTATAGATCTTGGAATGCTTTGTGGGTATAAGTCTCATAGTGTTTTTGTGGGTATAAATCTCGGAGTGTTTTTGTGGGTATAAGTCTCGGAATGTTTTGTGGGTATAAATCTCGGAATGTTTTTGTGGGTATAAATCTCGGAATATTTTTGTGGGTATAAATCTCGGAACGTATTTGTGGGTATAAATCTCGGAATGCTTTTGTGGATATAAATCTCGGAATGTTTTGTGGGTATAAATCTCGGTATGTTTTTGTGGGTATAAATCTTGGAATGTTTTGTGGGTATAGATCTTGGATTGTTTTGTGGGTATAAGTCTCATAGTGTTTTTGTGGGTATAAGTCTCGGAATGTTTTTGTGGGTATAAATCTCGGAATGCTTTTGTGGGTACAAATCTCGGAATGTTTTTGTGGGTATAAATCTCAGAATGTTTTGTGGGTATAAGTCTCGGGGTGTTTTTGTGAGTATAAGTCTCGGAATGTTTTGTGGGTATAAGTCTCGGGGTTGTTTTTGTGAGTATAAGTCTCGGAATATTTTGTGGGTGTAAATCTCGGAATGTTTTTAAGGGTATAAATCTCAGAATGTTTTGTGGGTATAAGTCTCGGGGTGTTTTTGTGGGTATAAATCTCGGAATGCTTTTGTGGATATAAATCTTGGAATGTTTTGTGGGTATAAACCTCATAATGTTTTGTGGGTATAAGTCTTATAGTGTTTTTGTGGGTGTAAATCTCGGAATCTTTTGTGGGTATAGATCTTGGAATGCTTTGTGGGTATAAGTCTCATAGTGTTTTTGTGGGTATAAATCTCGGAG
Organism: Mobula hypostoma; assembly: GCF_963921235.1. NCBI lineage: Eukaryota > Metazoa > Chordata > Chondrichthyes > Myliobatiformes > Myliobatidae > Mobula > Mobula hypostoma. The sequence goes on along the minus strand of NC_086128.1, from coordinate 10,124,432 downwards.
CGTTTTTGTGGGTATAAATCTCGGAATGGTTTGTGGGTATAAATCTCGGAATGTCTTTGTGGGTATAAATCTCGGAATGCTTTTGTGGATATAAATCTCGGAATGCTTTGTGGGTATAAATCTCGGAATGTTTTTGTGGGTATAAATCTCGGAATGTTTTGTGGGTAGAGATCTTGGATGTTTTTGTGGGTATAAGTCTCATATTGTTTTTGTGGGTATAAATCTCGGAGTGTTTTTGTGGGTATAAGTCTCGGAATGTTTTTGTGGGTATAAACCTCGGAATGTTTTTGTGTGTATAAATCTTGGAATGTTTTTGGGGGTATAAATCTCGGAATGTTTTGTGGGTAGAGATCTTGGATGTTTTTGTGGGTATAAGTCTCATATTGTTTTTGTGGGTATAAATCTCGGAGTGTTTTTGTGGGTATAAGTCTCGGAATGTTTTTGTGGGTATAAATCTCGGAATGTTTTTGTGTGTATAAATCTCAGAATGTTTTGTGGGTATAAGTCTCAGTGTGTTTTTGTGAGTATAAGTCTCGGAATGTTTTGTGGGTATAGATCTTGAAATGTTTTGTGGGTATAAGTCTCATAGTGTTTCTGTGGCTATAAATTTCGCAGTGTTTTTGTGGGTATAAGTCTCGGAATGTTTTGTGGGTATAAATCTTGAAATGTTTTTGTGGGTATAAATCTCGGAATGTTTTGCCTGTATCGATGTTGGAATGTTTTGTGGGTATAAGTCTCATAGTGTTTTTTTGGGTATAAATCTCGGAATATATTTGTGGGTATAAATCTCGAAATGCTTTTGTGGATATAAATCTCGGAATGGTTTGTGGCTATAAATCTCGGAATGGTTTGTGGGTATAAATCTCAGAATGCTTTTGTGAGTGTAAATCTCAGAATGTTTTGTGGGTATAGATCTTGGATGTTTTTGTGGGTATAAGTCTCGGAATGTTTTGTGGGTATACATCTCGGGGTGTTTTTGTGGGTATAAGTCTTGGCATGTTTTTGTGGGTATAAATCTCAGAATGTTTTGTGGTTATAAGTCTCAGGGTGTTTTTGTGAGTATCAGTCTCAGGGTGTTTTTGTGGGTCTAATTCTCAGAATGTTTTGTGGGTATAAATCTCGGAATGTTTTGTGGGTATAGATCTTGGAATGTTTTGTGGGTATAAGTCTCATAGTGTTTTTGTGGGTATAAGTCTCATAGTTTTTTTGTGGGTATAAATCTCGGAATGTTTTTGTCTGTATAAATCTCAGAATGTTTTGTGGGTATAAGTCTCGGCGTGTTTTTGTGGGTATAAATCTCTGAATGTTTTGTGGGTATCGATGTTGGACTGTTTTGTGGGTATAAGTCTCATAGTGTTTTTGTGGGTATAAATCTCAGAATATTTTTGTGGGTATAAATCTCGAAATGCTTTTGTGGATATAAATCTCGGAATGGTTTGTCAGTATAAATCTCGGAATGGTTTGTGGGTATAAATCTCAGAATGCTTTTGTGGGTGTAAATCTCGGAATGTTTTGTGGGTATAGATCTTGGATGTTTTTGTGGGTATAAGTCTCGGAATGTTTTATGGGTATAAATCTCGGAGTGTTTTTGTGGGTATAAATCTCGAAATGCTTTTGTGGATATAAATCTCGGAATGGTTTGTCAGTATAAATCTCGGAATGGTTTGTGGGTATAAATCTCAGAATGCTTTTGTGGGTGTAAATCTCGGAATGTTTTGTGGGTATAGATCTTGGATGTTTTTGTGGGTATAAGTCTCGGAATGTTTTATGGGTATAAATCTCGGAGTGTTTTTGTGGGTATAAGTCTTGGCATGTTTTTGTGGGTATAAATCTCGGAATGTTTTTGTCTGTATAAATCTCAGAATGTTTTGTGGGTATAAGTCTCGGCGTGTTTTTGTGGGTATAAGTCTCGGAATGTTTTATGTGTATAAATCTAGGAATGTTTTTGTGGGTATAAATCTCGGAATGTTTTGTGGGTATAGATCTTGGAATGTTTTGTGGGTATAAGTCTCATAGTGTTTTTGTGGGTATAAATCTCGGAGTGTTTTTGTGGGTATAAGTCTCAGAATGTTTTGTGGGTATAAGTCTCAGTGTGTTTTTGTGGGTATTAATCTCGGAATGTTTTGTGGGTATAGATCTTGGAATGTTTTGTGGGTATAAGTCTCATAGTGTTTTTCTGGGTATAAATCTTGGAGTGTTTTTGTGGGTATAAGTCTCAGAATGTTTTGTGGGTATAAATCTCAGTGTGTTTTTGTGAGTATAAATCTCGGAATGTTTTGTGGGTATAGATCTTGGAATGTTTTGTGGGTATAAGTCTCATAGTGTTTTTCTGGGTATAAATCTTGGAGTGTTTTTGTGGATATAACTCTCGGAATGTTTTTTGGTTTTAAATCTCGGAATGTTTTTTTGGGTACAAGTCTCAGAATGTTTTGTGGTTATAAATCTCGGAATGTCTTTGTGAGTATAAGTCTCGGAATTTTTTTGTGGGTATAAATCTCGGAATGTTTTTGTGGGTATAAGTCTCGGAATGTTTTTGTGGGTATAAATCTCAAAATGCTTTTGTGGATATGAATCTCGTAATGGTTTGTGGGTATAAATCTCGGAATGTTTTTGTGGGTATAAATCTCGGAATGTTTTGTGGGTATAGATCTTGGAATGTTTTGTGGGTATAAGTCTCATAGTGTTTTTGTGGGTATAAATCTCGGAGTGTTTTTGTGGGTATAAGTCTCAGAATGTTTTGTGGGTATAAGTCTCAGTGTGTTTTTGTGGGTATTAATCTCGGAATGTTTTGTGGGTATAGATCTTGGAATGTTTTGTGGGTATAAGTCTCATAGTGTTTTTCTGGGTATAAATCTTGGAGTGTTTTTGTGGGTATAAGTCTCAGAATGTTTTGTGGGTATAAATCTCAGTGTGTTTTTGTGAGTATAAATCTCGGAATGTTTTGTGGGTATAGATCTTGGAATGTTTTGTGGGTATAAGTCTCATAGTGTTTTTCTGGGTATAAATCTTGGAGTGTTTTTGTGGATATAACTCTCGGAATGTTTTTTGGTTTTAAATCTCGGAATGTTTTTTTGGGTACAAGTCTCAGAATGTTTTGTGGTTATAAATCTCGGAATGTCTTTGTGAGTATAAGTCTCGGAATTTTTTTGTGGGTATAAATCTCGGAATGTTTTTGTGGGTATAAGTCTCGGAATGTTTTTGTGGGTATAAATCTCAAAATGCTTTTGTGGATATGAATCTCGTAATGGTTTGTGGGTATAAATCTCAGACTGTTTTTGTGGGTATAGGTCTCGGAATGCATTGTGGGTAAAAATCGCAGAATGTTTTCTGGGTATAAGTCTCGGGGTATTTTTGTGGGTATAGCTCTCGGAATGTTTTGTGGGTATAAATCTCGGAATGTTGTTGTGGGTATAAATCTCGGAATGTTTTGTGGGTATAGATCTTGGAATGTTTTGTGGGTATAAGTCTCATAGTGTTTTTGTGGGTATAAGTCTCATAGTTTTTTTGTGGGTATAAATCTCGGAATGTTTTTGTCTGTAGAAATCTCAGAATGTTTTGTGGGTATTAGTCTCGGCGTGTTTTTGTGGGTATAAATCTCTGAATGTTTTGTGGGTATCGATGTTGGAATGTTTTGTGGGTATAAGTCTCATAGTGTTTTTGTGGGTATAAATCTCAGAATATTTTTGTGGGTATAAATCTCGAAATGCTTTTGTGGATATAAATCTCGGAATGGTTTGTCAGTATAAATCTCGGAATGGTTTGTGGGTATAAATCTCAGAATGCTTTTGTGGATGTAAATCTCGGAATGTTTTGTGGGTATAGATCTTGGATGTTTTTGTGGGTATAAGTCTTGGCATGTTTTTGTGGGTATAAATCTCGGAATGTTTTTGTCTGTATAAATCTCAGAATGTTTTGTGGGTATAAGTCTCGGCGTGTTTTTGTGGGTATAAGTCTCGGAATGTTTTATGTGTATAAATCTCGGAATGTTTTTGTGGGTATAAATCTCGGAATGTTTTGTGGGTATAGATCTTGGAATGTTTTGTGGGTATAAGTCTCATAGTGTTTTTGTGGGTATAAATCTCGGAGTGTTTTTGTGGGTATAAGTCTCAGAATGTTTTGTGGGTATAAGTCTCAGTGTGTTTTTGTGGGTATTAATCTCGGAATGTTTTGTGGGTATCGATGTTGGAATGTTTTGTGGGTATAAGTCTCATAGTGTTTTTGTGGGTATAAATCTCAGAATATTTTTGTGGGTATAAATCTCGAAATGCTTTTGTGGATATAAATCTCGGAATGGTTTGTCAGTATAAATCTCGGAATGGTTTGTGGGTATAAATCTCAGAATGCTTTTGTGGATGTAAATCTCGGAATGTTTTGTGGGTATAGATCTTGGATGTTTTTGTGGGTATAAGTCTTGGCATGTTTTTGTGGGTATAAATCTCGGAATGTTTTTGTCTGTATAAATCTCAGAATGTTTTGTGGGTATAAGTCTCGGCGTGTTTTTGTGGGTATAAGTCTCGGAATGTTTTATGTGTATAAATCTCGGAATGTTTTTGTGGGTATAAATCTCGGAATGTTTTGTGGGTATAGATCTTGGAATGTTTTGTGGGTATAAGTCTCATAGTGTTTTTGTGGGTATAAATCTCGGAGTGTTTTTGTGGGTATAAGTCTCAGAATGTTTTGTGGGTATAAGTCTCAGTGTGTTTTTGTGGGTATTAATCTCGGAATGTTTTGTGGGTATAGATCTTGGAATGTTTTGTGGGTATAAGTCTCATAGTGTTTTTCTGGGTATAAATCTTGGAGTGTTTTTGTGGGTATAAGTCTCAGAATGCTTTTGTGGGTATAAATCTCAGTGTGTTTTTGTGAGTATAAGTCTCGGAATGTTTTGTGGGTATAGATCTTGGAATGATTTTGTGGGTATAAGTCTCACAGTGTTTTTGTGTGTATAAATCTCAGAATGTTTTGTGGGTAGAAGTCTCGGGGTGTTTTTGTGGGTATACACTCGTCCCCACGCTCTTATGAAGTCACTGGCATATTCAGTTAAGTTTCGCTGATGTATCCTGGAATATGGTCCAGTCCACTGACTCGAAGCGATCTCAAATTTGCTCCTCTGCTTCTGCTGTCCAGTCTCCGTCGTCCTCTTCACCCAGGGGAATGAAGAGGTGGAGGAAGTAGATTGGCACAAGGCCTTTGTATCAAATGATCTCAGGGTAATGGGCTGGGAATAACAAGTTAGACACCCCACAGTTCATAGAATCGGTTAACCCATGGAGACCGCCCCACCCCCCCCGAACTTGCCAACCCAAGAGCCAGGAATAGGTGCAGGAATCTTGCAGATAGGAATCCTGCAGAAAGCTCACCCTATACTCCCCTTCTCTGAGGTTGTTAAAGCCTGCGTGATGCTCTCTGCTGCTGTTGTTCAGGCTGACCCAGGTTAATTCAAGTCAAAACAACTGGTAAACTATCATCAATACTCTACTCACAAACAAGAGAAAATCTGAGCAACACGCACAAAATTCTAGAGGAACTCAGCAGGCCAGGCAGCTTCTATGGAAAAGAATACAGTCAATATTTTGGGCCGAGACCCTTTGGCAGGACTCAATACTCCACTATTGTTTGTCACCCTCCCACCCTCTCAGCATCCCAGTTGATGCCCAGGGACAGAACCCCGTCCCCCACAGGTGCCAGGCCAAAATGTGTGCTCGAGAAACCATCCAATGGTCATATCAGTCTCCATTACTGTTGGATGACAATACACTCACTGCTGATGCCCCTGTAATGCAAGCCTTGCCTTCACCTGCCCTGCAAGGCTGCCACTCCCACCAGTAAAGAATATCCATTGTTGCCACACGCCAGTTTGCCAAGGAGGTAAGGACTCAAGAACCTGAGGTTACTCTTGACCCTCCCTCTCCATTAAGGGCACATTCTCTCAGTCCTTTAAGGCCACACAGGCATCAGGACTCCTTTTAATGACAGTTCCACCACAGGCCTCACTGTTAATTATCACAGCCCCTTTTGAAGAAGGTGTCAAATAATGAAAGTGATCACAGCCAGTGCCTTTCTAATGAGAGCACTTCATTCACAAGTCACATTGTAGAAAGGACATTGCACAACAGGCTACCTTGGAGCAACAGGGATGTGTTCCTTCCTTTAGAAAAAGAACTGGGGTTGAACCTTCAGGATTTGGGAAGCTGCTTTCACTTATTTGCAACTTCTTGTTGATTTTCTTTGTTTTTCAAAGCTGTTGCGCTGGCCTCTAGGCTCCACTTGGTCCCGGCCAAGTGGATAGCTGTGTGATCTCTACTGGCCCATATCCCTGGGGATCACTCAGCTTTCTGGTTGGCCGGGACTCAGTGGAGACTGGCAGCTAGCATGACAGCCAACCAATCAAAATGAGTCGGACCAATATAAACGCGAGCACCTGGTAGAAACAACACTCAACTGCGCGCTGATGAGGTCATCTTGACTGGTGATGGAACGTTTACGACCTAACCTCCAGGCTCTGTGAACAAACCCTACAAGCAAGCAGCCAACCTGAGCTACCAATCTTCCCTTTCATTTCAGTCAATATTTTGGATTGAGATCTTTCACCTGGATGTCCAGATAAAGAATCAAGGCCCAAAATGTTGACTGTCCATTTCCCTCCACACATGCGGTTCCATAGAAGGAGGTAATTGTATCACTGAAGCAAGCTCTGCTCTTCATTAGATTGATGATCACCAATGACACCAGCCTCTTGTCTTTCATTTGGCACATGTGCGTTAATAGTTGGACTGGTGCAGGGTTATGGTTGGAGGAGTGGTTGTTGGGTATGCTGAGTGAACATGACCAGAGGTTTAGCCATCCAGTTGTGAAAAGTGAGTTCTGTAACGAGTGACTCACATTTAGAAGCCCAAATCCAGTCCACCATCTCCAAGGCACAAATCAGGAGTGTGATGGAATACTTCCAACTTGCCTGCACGTGCAGGTCCAACCTTCAGGAAACTCAACCTGCTCGAGGGCAAGGAAAATTACTGATTGCAGGCTGCCCACTACTTTAAATATTCATCCCTTACACCGCGGTTCTCAGCGCTGCAGAATGTACCATCCACCATGTTCACTGCAGTGACTTGGCCATTCTGTCAGCACCTTCATCTATGCCATCAAAGAGTGAGGGCAGAAACCCCATCTCTTTTTTTATGACTCTTGTTTGGGAGCCCCTGACCTACTGCTTCTCTTCCAAGTTATACACCATCCTAATTTGGAAATCTATTGACGTTCCTTCAGTATTACTGAGTGTAAGTCCTGGAATTGTCACACCAAAAGCAGTGCAGACACACTTTCAACAGGACTGTGGCAGCTGAAGAAGGCAACTCGTGACCATCTTCTGAAGGACTGACAGGGATGGGCATATCACATTGATGAATCAAAAGCACTGGCAGAAACTGTTCTTTGTCTGCGCTATAGGCTATGTAAACATAGCTTATGACATAAGTGGGGAGATATAAAATAAAAACATAAAAAGCTGGAAATACTCAGCTCGTCAGGCAGCATCTTGGAGAAGAAACAAAGTTAACGTTTCAGATCCAAGACAGTTTCACAAAAGTTCGTGGTGATTTTGTTTGCCATTGAGGTCAGTGGAAGAGAACACGAGAGCTTCTGCAGATACTGGAAATCCACAGCAACACACACAAAATGCTGGAGGAGCTCAGCAGGTCAGGCATTATCCATGGAAATGAATAAACAGTTGACATTTTGGGCTGAGACCCTTCTTCAGAAGAGAATTAGATGCAGTGGTGAGGGCTTGTTATGAGTTACATTCTGGGGTTCGTAGACATCTAACTATCAAACAAGCCCATAGGGAACTCATCACTTACCACTCCATTGCAAAAGAGACAGTTCAGCCAGAGGCATGCATTATTAATCTTGGGAACTCATTTATTTGTACAGATTGCCCATTGTCCAGTGCATGGCTGATGGATTCACATTCAATTGATTTGTTCCCTCTGAAAGTCTTCCAGGAAACATCAGATCAGGAGGATATTTCCTCTTGATGTTGCCACACTGAAGAATAAATCTTTGACCTTCCCTCTGGAACTTCCTATCTCACTCAATGAGAAAGCCGACTGTTAGCTTGCTCCTAGACTGTTGTCAAAATGTTATTGGCAGCCTCATTGCTGCAGGTTCTTGTGGTCCAACTACCTGGCCAGGGAGCTGGTACAGCCTCTGCCCTACATGGATCAAGGGACGACTAAATGAACAATAAGTTTGTTGTCCTGGAAGATTGGCTGTTGGCCAATACACCGATCAGAGTACCACACTACATTGTAAAATGAACGTCAGTGGAAAATCCAAGTTTAGACCACCATTCAAAGAATCGAAAATTCAATATTAACCCTGATGCAAATAGTGCAAATTTAAAGAAGGGTCTTCCTGTTGTGAAGTCAGCACTTACGGATTCCCACACTTAATCAGCAGGTGACGAACTGTGCTGTGCATTTGTAGTGTCATAGGCAGGGATCTGTTGCAAATGGATTTTGGCCAGGATTGGAATGTTCCAAGGGGCATGAGTTTTCTAATGGGCTAAGGCTGAAGATGAAGCCCTTCAAGAAGAATAAAGTCTATGCAGAGGGGAATGTGGCCCTCATGTCCTCCTCTTCCACATTCTTTCCCTCCAGTGGGATCTTCCCTATAGGCAGGCAAATGACCAAGGGGCTTTCGGGCTTTCCATTGCCCAGAGATGCTGCAAGAGCAGGAACCCAGGCAAATAAAGGCTTTTCACTGTATTTCGGTACATGTGACCATAATAAATGGTCCAGTGCCAACTATGCCATGAAGCCCCCTCCTCCCCTCGTTCTGTGCCCAGCCCTGAAATGTCTCAGTGAGGTTCAGACACTCAGAGGCACTTCCAGCAACAGGAGGACATAAATGGTGAATATTCCTTCCAACAGAACTGCAAATCAGCACCCAGTTTACTTCCAGTTAGCTGGTCGCAATAGGCAAGATTCACTAAATTGAGCATCAGCCACTACAATGCCATGCGAATGAATATTGGTAGGTACTCTGTTAGCAAACCATCAGCTCACTTCGACTTCAACTGATTTTCCAAGAATCGGGTTTACTATCACTGACTCAAATGAAGTGAGAAAAAAGTTCCTGAACTATGGAAAAGACCAAGGTGGGGAATTAATTTGATAGGTCATACCGTGGTTTTGTGATGTGTGTATAGTGACTGAAGAAAAATGGCTGAAGTTGCTTAGCACTTTAGAGAAATAGCAAAAAGAGAACTGCCAATATTTACAGAAAATACAACAAACAGCTCCATAGTATCCCAAAATGAACTGGCTGCTCGATCTCTCTCTCTCCTACCAGGAGCAATCCACCCTGTATTTTTAGACACCAGGACATACCACCTTTAATTACCCACAAAGTTAATTTAAGATGACACATCACTCAGAATATGATGCATCCACAATCATGTTACAAAATAAGCAGAAGTATCTACCTTAAATACTGTATACAGTATAAAAACAATAGACGCATTTACACATCCCCATTTCTAAAGAAGTGGAATATTCTGCCGTGTACGGAGGGAAGTGAAACATAAAATCAAATCCTTTAGGATCCATTATGAGAAGATACCGGGGGAAGTGTGCACATGCTCAGTGTAATGACAACAGAATGAAAAGGCTGTGTGTGTGTGTGTGTGTGTGTGTGTGTGTGTGTGTAAATGCACATGTGTACGGAATGTGGTTACTGAGCACTCTCCGTCACAAGTGGGAACACAGGTGGATTGGGACGTCTGGACTCCTGAATCATTCTTTAAGCTCCGGGGATCTCAAGGTCTCTACTTTATCCTTGAACTTGGGGAAAAGGGCTAAGGAGACGGAGGTTTGAACAATCATCCCTTTGGGGATAATACGAAGACAGTGACTGACTGAGAAACTGAATGAGAGAGAAAAAGAGAATTATATCTTACACCTGGATATTTCTAACCTGTGGCTTGAACTCTGTCCTGAGTTGGATACAGTAGTGTTTAATAATCCAGGTTCAGATGATGGGAGCAAATGATAGTGAAAACTACTGTGAGCTACCTAACATCTATATGCAGGGAAGGATGCCTGTCCACAAAGGGAACATTCCTTGTCAGAGGGATCTTCAGGAACGGTCACACCGGAAGCATATTCATTTGCCAGGAATTGAGCTGCTGATAGGAGTGAATGTCTCTAAGGCATTGGAGCCGTTGCAAGTGATTCTCAATGTTAATGATGGACCCCATGCAATCAGAACAATGCTGGGTTGGACTGTAATGGACCATTGAACGGAGACCGTGGTTGTTGAAGAGACCATGCTTGGTCAGAACTGACAATTAGCAGGATTTCAGTCTTGAACTTGGATGAGGTTTGGCAGCAGCAGTTTAAAGCAAACTTCCCTGAATGCAATCAGGATGAACAAACTGGTTTGTCAAGGGAAGATCACAAGTTCAGTTGGAGCTGGAAAGATTGCTAAACAGTGTGATCTGAATCTAAGGAAGAGGTTCAAGGAGGATTTGTCACTTCACGCTGACTGCACAGCTTTCATAAAGGATGTCAATTCCAAAGGTTATGTTGAAAGAGTGCCAGAAGAGGACCTGCAATGCAGTGATGTGAAGGGCTGGTATATTCGACATTATGGTGTTTACCACCCCAGAAAAGGGAAACCACGTTGTGTTAGACTGTGGAGCAACCTTTCAGGAAACGTCACTTAATGCTTAGTTGTTACAGGGACCAGATCTTACTAGTTCACTGATTGGAGTCATAGCCAGAGTCAGAAAAGAACCAGTGGTGATCCTAGCAGATGTTGAACCAATGTTTCATCAGGTTAAGGTACTAGCGGAAGATGCAGATCTGCTGAGGTTTCTCTGGTGGTCTAATGGTGACCTCAACCAAGATATGGTGGACTTTATAATGGTGGTACATTCTTTGGAGCAACTTCATCACTGAACTGTGTCAATTTTGCTCTTAGGAAAAGTGCAGAAGATGATGAAGAACAGTTCAGCTGTGAGACAGTGGATAAGGTTTTGCATTGCTTCTATGCTGATGACTGCCTTGTGTCAGTGTCCTCTGAGGAAGAAGCGGTATCTCTCTATCATATCCATTTGTGCTAAAGGCAGCTTTCGACTCACAAAGTGGATAAGTAACAGATATAGTGTGCTATCTGTAATATCAGAAGAGCAAAGAGAGAAAGACATGAAAGATTTGGATTTGGATCAAGAAATTCCTTCAGTGGAGAGAGTACTGGGTGTGCAGTGGTGTATTCAGTGTGATTCTTTCAAGTTTAAGATCATGATCCAAGATAGGCCGCTTAGCAGAGGGGGATCCTCTCCACACTTAGTTCCATCTATGACCCTTCAGGAATCTTGTGTCCAGTGGTGTTATCTGCTAAGAAGATTCTACAAGATCTATGTAAGAAAGGGCTTGGCTGGGACGACGCTATACCAACATCAGTTGCTCACAAGTGGGCAATCTGGCTGGAAGAACTCTGCCAGTTGGAAGATTTCAAGGTTGTTAGATGTTTGAAATCCTTGGATTTTGGAGAAGTTGCTGCTGTGCAGTTACACTACTTTAGGGATGCAAGCAAAGATGGCTATGGAGCAGTGACCGGTCTATTGTTGCACAACACATACTCTCAGGTGCACAGTGCTTTCATTATGGGAAAATCTAGGGTAGCTCCATTGAAGTCGGTTTCTATCCCTTATATTAAGCTCATTGCTGCTACGATGGCAAGCCGTCTGGACACATTGTGGAGGAAGGAGTTGCACACGAAACTTCAGGGCTCACTATTTGGACAGATAGTACTTCTGTGCTGAAGTATATCAAGAATGAAACTTCCAGGTTCTGAACCTTCATTGCTAACTTTGTTTCAGAAATTCTTAAGGTCTCACAAGCATCTCAATGGAGGTATGTAAACATTTCAGGTAACCCAGCAGATGAGGATTGAAGGTGAAGGCTTTCCTGAAGAATGAGACATGGATGTCAGGACCTCAGTATCTTCTTCAGCCTGAAAGCTGTGAATCCCAATTGTTCTGAAGCATTTCAGCCTTTCTAGATGATCCAGGGGTCAAGGGGAGTGTTACAATGAATGTCATGTAGATTGTAGAGGAGGTGGACATGGTAACATGTATAAACCATCACTTCTAGTCTTGGACCCATTTGAGGAAGACGGTGGCCTGGATTCTTAGATCTAAGAAGCTGCTCATATTTATTAAAAAGAACAAGAAGCAATTGAATATTGTTTACTCTCAGTCTGACCTGGACGATGAACAACAAAGATATTCTTGGAGAGAGAGTGAGAAGGCCAAAGGTCAGATTGGCCAAGTTTGTCTCTCGGTGGTAGAGCTCAGAAAGGCTGAAATGGAGATCATTGGGTTTTGTCAAAGAAAGAGATTTCCAGGTGAATTCTCAAGTTTGCAAAGGGGAGAAAGTGTATAAAGGAACAGCCATATTTTCAAGCTCAGTCCAGTATTTGAAGATGGTGTCTTGAGAGTTGGTGGACAGCTTAGTAGGGCAGCCATGCCTGAAGAGTTTAAACATGCTGTTATACTGGCAAAGGATCTTCACATCTCAGACCTCATTCTGAGACACGTACATCAAGAAGTTGGACACGGTGACCATAACTACACATTACCAAGGTTGTGCCAAAGATATTGGATTCTTGGTGCTAGTGCAGCAATAAGAAGAGTCCTGTCTAAGTGTGTTGTTTGTTGATGGTTGCACGTAAGTCCAGAATGCCAGTACATGGCAGCTCTACCTCTCGACAGGGTCTCTCCAAATGAACCTCCATTCACACATGTAGGTATGTACTACTTTGGACCTTTTGAGGTGAAAACCAGAAGGAGTACAGTGATGAGGCATGGGATTACGAAAGCATCATCTCATCCCAATGATTTGGAAGTGTTATCACCCAACCATCTGTTGCTTCTGAAGACCTCACCATCCTTACTGCCAGAAGAGTTCCAAAAGGAAGATGTTTATGCTCATCGTAGATGGAATTAAGTCCAATACATGTTAAACTTATTTTGGAAATGGTGGGTCAATGAGTATTTACCACAGCTACAGGAGCATTAGAAATGGTCAAGGATAAGACGAAATTTCCTCCCAGAAGATATTGTGCTCATAGTTAATGACACAGCGCCTCAAATTTCAAGGATTATGGGAAGAATCTTTCAAGCTTTTCCAAAAGAATTTGTGCGACAGGTACGCATCAAGACCAAGACCAGCGTCTGGACAGGCCTATACCAAGATCTGTCTTGTACAGGAGACAGAGGTTTGAGGAGCTACAGCTCTTGGAGCATCATGACTTCGACTTGACAGAGAGTGGTGGTAAAGATCACTCGGTACTGGGATAAGTGCTGGTAACCTCTAGCCTAGATGACTGTTGCATGAATTGTCTGGAAGGAGAAGAAAGAAACAGTTTACTCAAGTAGCCACTACAGTCCCCTTCAAACTCATCTGGGAGAGCAACTTTCTATTTGAGATATCAGTGTTATTTAGAGTTGTCGATAGCGTCCTCTCCTCAAATATTTTTTCTTTCCTCACATGTCTGCTGACATCAACCACTTCTCCAAAAATCTACTCTCACCCCATTCTCCTTGCATATTGCATCCTCTCCAACCTCCCCCACCCTTAGTCTCTGGGCCTGTTAGTGAACAACTCTTCCTTAGTGTTGTCCATTCGTTATCTACATTAGATTACCCAGACAGGTAGCAATGCCCTTGTGGTCACAGAAACAACATGGTTTTTCTTCCTATTTTTACCCTATTATATGGTAATTCCCAGGTTCTGTCATTGCCACTTAATAATATCCTTTGAAAACACATAATTTTTGCTGATGTAAACACGAGAAAATCTGCAGATGCTGGAAATTCAAGCAACACACACAAAATGCTGGTGGAGCACAGCAGGCCAGGCAGCATCAATAGGAAGAAGTACAGTCTTCTACAGTGGGAGAGGGAGGGGGAGACCCGAAATGATAGGAGGAGACAGGAGGGGGAGGGATGAAGCTAAGAGCTGGGGAGTTGATTGGCAAAAAGAATACAAGGCTGGAGAATGGGGAGTATCATAGGACGGAAGGTCTGGGAAGAAAGAAAGCGGGAGGGGAGCACCAGAGGAAGATGAAGAACAGGCAAGGAGTTATTGTGAGAAGGAAAAAGAGAAGTAGAAAATAAACAAACAAAAAATAAGATAAAATAAAATAAATAGGAGGGATGGGGTAAGAAGGAGAGGAGGAGCATTAACGGAAGTTAGAGAAATCAATGTTGATGCCATCAAGTTGGAGGCTACCCAGACGGAATACACTTGTTCCTCCAACCTGAGTGTGGCTTCATCTCAACAGTAGAGGAAGCCGCGGATAGACATATCAGAATGGGAATGGAACGTGGAATTAAAATGTGTGGCCACTGGGAGATCCTGCTTCCTCTGGCGGACAGAGCATAGGTGTTCAGCGAAATGGTCTCCCAGTTTGCGTCAGGTCTCACCAATATATAGAAGGCCACATCGGGAGCACTGTACGCAGTATATCACCCCAGCCGACTCACAAGTGAAGTGTCGCCTCACCTGGAAGGACTGTCTGGGGCCCTGAATGGTGGTGAGGGAGGAAGTGTAAGGACATGTGTAGCACTTGTTCCGCTTACAAGGATAAGTGCCAGGAGAGATCGGTGGGAAGGGATGGTGGGGGGGGGGGAAACAAATGGACAAGGGAGTCGCGTAGGGAGCGATCCCTGCAGAAAGCAGAAAGTGAGGGGGAGGGAAAGAGGTGCTTGGTGGTGGGATCCCGTTGGAGGTGGTGGAAGTTATGGATAATTATATGTTGGACCCGGAGGCTGGTGGGATGGTAGGTGAGGACAAGGGGAACCCTATCCCTAGTGGGGTGGCGGGAAGATGGGGTGAGAGCAGATGTGCGTGAAATGGGAGAGATGCGTTTGAGAGCAGAGTTGGTAGTGGAGGAAGGGAAGCCCCTTTCTTTAAAAAAGGAGGACATCTCCCTCGTCCTGGAATGAAAAGCCTCATCCTAAGAGCAGATGCAGCGGAGATGGAGGAATTGAGAGAAGGGGATGGCATTTTTGCAAGAGACAGGGTGAGAAGAGGAATAGTCCAGATAGTTGTGAGAGTCAGTAGACTCATAGTAGACATGAGTAGATAAGCTGTCTCCAGATATAGAGACAGAAAGATCAAGAAAGGGGAGGGAGGTGTCGGAAATGGACCAGGTAAATTTGAGGGCAGGGTGAAAGTTGGAGGCAAAGTTGATGAAGTCAACAAGCTCAGCATGCATGCAGGAAGCAGCGCCAATGCAGTCGTCGATGTAGTGAAGGAAAAGTGGGGGGCGGATACCAGTATAGGCTTGGAACATGGACTGTTCTACATAGCCAACAAACAGGCAGGCATAGCTGGGACCCATATGGGTGCCCATGGCTACACCTTTAGTTTGAAGGAAGTGGGTGGAGCCAAAGGAGAAATTATTAAGAGGAAGCTGATAAGTTTTTGCTTTAGCTTTCAACCATCTCTATGGGCCATTTTGCTGCCTCAGATGCATCACAATTGAATGTGACATCCAATACTGAAGGAGCAGGGATTCCCTACAGTCATGCTTCATCTGATCACCAGGAGGCGCCAGAGTCCTCCAGGCACCAAGCTCCTACACCCCCCCCACCCCCCCCACTCATCTGTTGATAATTTCCACCTGTGTCTCATTTTAGTTATCAGTGCACCTGTGCCTTGTTTTGTTTCTCTGGTTAAGTTCTCTCTGTTTTGTTCATCTTCGTTCAGGGCAGAGAATCGGTGGGGTCAAGGGGAGTGTGGGCTGCTGCTGGAAGCTGGCTGTGTTTTGCTTGATGTGTGAGTGTGTTTTGGAACCTGTTGAGGGAAAGAGAGTGGGGAAGGAACGGAAATTGCTGGGAGGGGGTCGTGTGGGTCCGGTAATGGCGGACAAGATAAGAGGTGGGGTTGAGGGAAAGAAAGTGGAGAAGGAGAGGGATAGAGACTTGGGACCAGAGGTAGGCAGCTGGGGAGAGGTGGATTATTGTGAAGGGAGAAATAAAGGGAATGAGGAGGTAGTGAGGGGTCGGATGAATAAAAACCAAGACAAAGGGAATAAAAGAATAAGAAATGATGGTGGAGAAAGCTCTGAAAGTGAGGAAGATGAACAAGCTCAGAGAGGAGGTGTTGTCATAATTAGGTTTAATGAGAAGGCTCAGGGACATATGAAGAAAATTAACCCGTTTGTGCTAACAACAACTCTGACAAATAAGATAGGGGAAATAGTATTTGCAAAAGTCCTTAATGATGGCAACTTATTGGTAAGATGTGCGAGTGAGGAACAACTTGAGAAAGCACTCAAGCTAAAAGAGATAGGAAAATGCAAGGTGGAATACACTGGGAGGGTGGGAGCACAAAACAGTGGTTGTAAAGGAGTGATCATGGGGATACCAATGAGTATAAATATGGAGGAGATCAAGAGGAATATCAAAGGAGGGAAAGTAATGAATGTTCAAAGACTGAAAACAACAAAGGAGGGAGTGAAAAAGGAAAGTGAATCAGTATTGATTGAATTTGAAGAAGAAAGAGTGCCAAGGAAGGTGTTCCTGGGTTTCATGAGTTACCCAGTAAGGGCGTATGTGCCAAAGCCATTGAGGTGCTATAATTGTCAAAGGTTTGGACACGTGGCTAAAAACTGTAAAAGGCAGAGGAGATGTGCTAGATGTGGGGGTGATCATGAATATGGAAAGTGTGGAACAGGAGTTCAACCAAAATGCTGCAATTGTGGAGGAGCTCATAATGTTGCATATAGTGGGTGTGAGGTTGTGAGACGGGAGACTAAAATTCAAGAAATAAGAGTGAAAAGAAAGATCACTTATGCAGAAGCTGTAAGAATGTCAAGAGAACAGAATAATGCTCCTAATGAACAGGGAGCAATAGGGATACGAGAGATGCAACAAAGCACAAATGACAGGATTTATGTAGACAAAAAGGCTCTAGTAACATTCATTGCAGGAGTGATTAATAGTACTGCTGAGGTAAAGTCAAAAAGTGACAAAATTCAGCTGGTGGTAAAAGCAGCAGTAAACCATTTAGGGTTAGTAGGACTGACATGGGAGGAAGTGAGGGAGAACCTCAGTAATCAGTCAAGCCAGGAAGTGTCATGTGTTGGTTAATACTAATTATGGTGATTCTTTTACAATGGAATGCAAGGAGCTTACTGGCCAATAGCCAGGAATTCAAGCACTTTATTAAAGAAATGGTTGTAAAACTGGATGTAGTGTGTATTCAGGAAACTTGGTTGAAACCAACTTTAGACTTTGTGGTATATGGGTATACAATGATAAGGAAAGATAGAAATCTAGGGGGAGGAGGGGGTTGTGCTATGTTAATCAAGCAAGTTATACCATATAGAGTACTGGAGAAAGGAGATGATCAGGAATACATAGTGGTGGAAGTGTGGGAGAGAGGGGAGGGAGTGGTTATAATTAACTACTACAATCCATGTAAAAGATTGGATTTGGACAGCCTATTAAAGATACAAGGACAAAACAGACATAAAGTAGTGTGGTGTGCAGATTTCAATGCTCATAGCACAATATGGGGGGGATCAGATTACAGATCCAAATGGAAAGGTAATTGAGGATTTGATGGAAGAAAGGGATTTGGTGTGTATGAATGATGGTAGCGGCACAAGGATAGATATAACAACAGGAACTGAGTCAGTGTTAGATATTACGTTAGTGTCTAATACCTTGGCTGGAGTTAGTAACTGGGGAGTTTGGACTGCTTCAACAGTAGGCAGTGATCACTACCCAGTTTTGTGTTCAGTGGGTGAAAGAGTTGAAGTAAGACCAGGTGGCGGAACCCCAAAGTGGGTGTTTGAAAAAGCTGATTGGGGTAAGTTCCAGAAGTTGAGTGAAGAAGGGTTGACAAAGATTGATATTTCTGGAAATGTAGATGAATTAAACAGTCAGGTGACTTCAGCAATTATCATGGCAGCAGAAGGATCTATACCTAGGAGTAAAAATAGGATGAATAGAAAACTGGTACCATGGTGGACAGAGGAATGGTGTCAGGCTGTAAAAAACAGAAATAGAGCATTCAGGCTAGTTAAAAGAACCCATAATATGCAGCATTTGGTTCAATATAAGAAAGCACAGGCAGTGGTGAGAAGAACTATACGTCAAGCTAAAAGGGCAAGTTGGAGGAGTTTTTGCGACAAGGTAGGAAGAACAACACCTGTGGGAGAGATATGGGGAATGATTAAGAGGATGGGAGGAGATAGAAGGGAATGGGAATATCCAGTAATGATATCTGAGGAGGAAACTGCAGTCTCCAGTAGGGATAAGGCTGAGGTCATGGCCATGTCATTTGTACTGATACACAGTTCAGAAAATTTGTCTGAAGAAGGGAGAAGAAGGAGGGAAAGAATAATGAGCCCACACCCAGGTGTGTTAAGCAGGAGGGAAGGAACAGATGATATAATTGATGATCTATTTACATTAGCAGAAATGGTGAGAGCAATAAAGAGATCGAGACCAACCTCCCCAGGGAAAGATCTGATATGCTCTGTGATGCTAAAAAATCTAGGAGAAGGAGCGCTCTTGAAGTTGCTGCATTTTTATAACAGAGTGTGGGAGGAGGGAAGATTACCAAGTGCATGGAAAGAAGCAGTAGTAATTCCAATGAGGAAGCCTGGCAAGGATCTGTCAAAACCCACTAGCTACAGACCAATTGCATTAACATCAAGTATATGTAAGATAATGGAAAGGATGATAACAGAAAGGTTATCATATGAGCTTGAGAAAAGGGGAATGCTGGCAAGTTATCAGAGTGGTTTTAGAAAGGGAAGGAATTCCATGGACTCAGTGATTATGTTAGAGACTGAAATAAGGAAGGCCCAGGCAAATAGAGAGTCAGTAGTGGCAGTGTTCTTTGACATTGAAAAAGCCTATGATATGATGTGGAAGGAAGGATTATTAATTAAACTGCACAAGATGGGGGTTGGTGGGAGAGTTTTTAATTGGATTAAAGATTTTGTTTGGTAGAAAAATTCAAGTTCGGATTGGATCAGAATTATCAAAACAGTACATAGTGGAAAATGGCACACCTCAAGGTAGTGTGATTAGCCCATTACTTTTCATGATTATGATCAATGATGTCTTCACAAAGGTACCAGTGGATATAGGTAGGTCACTGTTTGCGGATGATGGGGCCTTGTGGAAAAGAGGCAGGAACATGGACTATATAATCAGGAAACTATAAGAAGCAATTGATGAAGTGATGAAGTGATGGAGTGGGGTTATGATTGGGGATGTAGATTTTCAGTAGATAAAACTCAAACTGTATTTTTTACCAGGAAAAGGGTTGAGGTAGGGAAGAAGTTAAGGATGTATGGGGTTGAATTAGAAAGGGTTGCATCATTTAAATTTCTGGGAGTTATATTTGATTCACAATTAACATGGGCAGACCATATCAGGAAAGTTGAGGAGAAATGTAAAAAAGTAATAAATGTGATGAGATGTTTGACTGGTAGGGAATGGGGAGCAAGTTGTTCAGCTTTGAAGAGAATGTATGTTGCTTTAGTAAGATCTGTATTGGATTATGGAAATATAGTATATGGATCAGCAGCTAGGTCTCTTATAAGGAAACTGGATGTGATTCAGGCTCAGGCCTTGAGAGTGTGCAGTGGGGCTTTTAAAACGTCACCAGTGTCAGCCCTACAGGTAGAAATGGGAATAATGCCTTTGGAACTAAGAAGGATGCAACTGATGGCAAACTACTGGGCTAACTTGCAGGGGCACAATGATTCTCACCCTACTAAAGGAGTGTTGCAGGAGTGCTGGAAAAATGGGAGGTTTCAGAGGGATACCTTTAGTCGGGTAGGGAATGATATCGCGAAAGAATGTGGAGTGTTTGATCTGAGGATAAGTCCCTCAGTAGTTTATCCGGTTGTAGCTCCATGGAAGCTTGTATGGCCTGACATAGACTGGCATTTGTTAGAGGTAAAAAGGAAAGAAAGATATAAAACAGATTTGGTAAATGCATTTAACTGTCATTTGATGGAAAAGTATAGTGATTATACTCACATTTATACAGATGGTGCGAAGGAACCTGAAACAGGAGTGACAGGGTTTGGGGTGGTTATACCAGCAAAAGAAATTGGAATCAGCAGAAGAACATCTAATAAGTT
Organism: Mobula hypostoma; assembly: GCF_963921235.1. Taxonomy (NCBI): domain Eukaryota; kingdom Metazoa; phylum Chordata; class Chondrichthyes; order Myliobatiformes; family Myliobatidae; genus Mobula; species Mobula hypostoma. Next base: position 10,104,248 of record NC_086128.1, on the reverse strand, counting down.
AGGGGTGTTTACAGTGGAGATGCTGGCAGTTTTGGTTGCATTGTAATGGGTGCAGAAAGCCAGACCATCCAAAGCATTGATATGTTCAGATTCATCCTCAGTTCTAGCAAGTTTAAGGTCTTTTCACACAAACAGTCGGCAAGATGTACTTTATGAAGTCCTTCAGTTAGTTACAAGAATTGCAAATCAGGGAGGTCAGGTAAAATTTCTATGGGTTCCAGCACATGTAGGGGTGAAGGGGAATGAGAGGGTGGATGAGTTGGCAAAGAGGGCGTTAAAGAAAGAAAATGTGGAAATGCACATTAGTATCAGTAAAGCAGGGGTTAAGTGTGTAATCTGGGAAAAAGTCAACCGAATGTGGCAAGAAAGATGGGACAGGGAGGGGAAAGGGAGGCATTTATATCAAATACAAAAGAGTATTGCAGTTACTAGGGTAGGTAATGGAAACAGAAGAGAGGAAATTGTGTGGACTAGGTTAAGGCTGGGGCACTGTGCATTAAACAAAACATTGAAAATGATAGGGAAACACCAGACAGGATTGTGTGAGGAATGTCAGGAAGAGGAGTCAGTAGAACATGTAGTTCTGAGTTGCAGGAAGTATGGGATACAGAGAGAGATGATGAGAAATAAATTAAGGGAGTTGGGGATGCAGGAATTCACATTAAAAGGGTTGCTGGGCATGGGTGAGAGAGCACAAGTCCGGGTATTTTTAGCGTTTTTAAGGGGTACAGGGGTTTTTTATAGAATATGACGAATAAACAGGAATAGGATACTAGGATGGTCAAAGATGGGAGGGTGAAGTGTAGGTGTGTGTGTGTGTGTGAAGGGATTTAGAATGTATGTCTAGTGCACATTCTGGAGCAGAGGGTGGCGGTAATGCACCATTAAGCTGGATGCCAACCGCCATAAAACAAGATATAGACAGACAGACATCTTCGTTCAGTTTTGAGTTTACCTCGCCTGTGTGTAGTGACTCTCGAGTCCTAGCCTGTGTTCTCTACTAACCAATCCACAAGTAAAGATTTCTTGTTCAATTCTATCCTCATCTCTGGTCTCATCTGCACTTGGGTCCACCTGATCTAAGCCTGTCCACTGGTTAAAGATACAGAACTTCATCATAACAAACCTGGCTCAGCCCCGGACTGACGACTACCTTTGTTATACCTACAGCCAAATATGGGAATGACAGAGCAAAAGCTCAGCTGCTCAGTCCATTCCCGTCCTCAGACATTGTCTGTAACTGAGCCTGTCCGCTTGTCACTCTTAGGGACATGTTTGAGTTTGACACCATATTTCTGCTCCCACGCTGAAGCCATTTATTTCCACACCAGCTGCTCCACTGCTGTGCATGCTCACCTGGCTGCCCAAACTCCCTTCCATAACCTTATTACCCCTCGACTGCCCCAACACTTCCAGGGCCAGGCTCTGTCTCTCCTTGCCCTCAGGCCCATGCGCACGACTCCTACTCTAACAAGGCACCAGTTTTACATCTTTTTGGGCTAGAAATTCACTCACAATTGGTATTGTTGTGAAATTCACTCTTATATATAAGACCATAAGATATAGAAGCAGAAGTAGGCCATTCGGCCCATTGAGTTTTCTCCGCCATTCAATCATGGGCTGATCCAATTCTTCCAGTCATCCCCACTCCCCTTTGATCCCTGGCTAACCAAGAGCCTATCTATCTCTGCCTTAAATACACCCAATGACTTGGCCTCCACAGCCACTCGTGACAAAAAATTCCACAGATTTACCACCCTCTGACTAAAGTAATTTCTCCACATCTCTGTTTTAAATAGACGTCCCTCAATCCTAAAGTTGTGCCCTCTTGTCCTAGAATTCCCTACCATGGAAAATAACTTTGCCATATCTAATCTGTTCAGGCCTTTTAACATTTGGAATGTTTCTATGAGATCCCCCCCTCATTCTCCTGAACTCCAGGGAATACAGCCCAAGAGCTGCCAGACATTCCTCATACGGTAACCCTTTCATTCCTGGAATCATTCTCATGAATCTTCTCTTCTCCCTCTCCAATGTCAGCATATCCTTTCTAAAATAAGGAGCCCAAAACTGCACACAATGCTCCAAGTGTGATCTCATGAGTGCCTTATAGAACCTCAGCATCACATCCCTGGTCTTATATTCTATACCTCTAGAAATGAATGCCAACATTGCATTTGCCTTCTTCATAACCGACTCAACCTGGAGGTTAACCTTTAGGGTATCCTGCACAAGGACTCCCAAGTCCCTTTGTATCTCTGCATTTTGAATTCTCTCCCCATCTAAATAATAGTCTGCCTGTTTACTTCTTCCACCAAAGTGCATAATCATACACTTTCCAACATTGTATTTCATTTGCCACTTCTTTGCCCATTCCCCTAAACTATATCAGCTATTGAACCCACAAATGTTGAATGTGTTCCCATAGATTTTTATACATTACCCACATAAGTTGCCTGCATGGCCTAGGACTAGTACAGGCTAAACACCAGAAGTAGACTTTCGCTGGTGTGTGTCGGTGTGTATGTGTGAGTGTGCACATGTGTGTATGTCCGCATGTGTGATAGTTCTACATGGAAATGGTCACATGTTTGTCTATGTCCAAGTCTGTCCTTATGCATACATGAACACTTCAAAGATTCAAAGTACATTTATTATCAAAGTATGCTTGCAGTATACAACGCTGAGATTTGTCTTCCCACAGACAGCCACCAAACAAGAACCATGGAACCCATTCAAAGAAAAAAAACAGCAAACCCCCACCCCTCCCCCCATGCTCAAAAGAAAACAAACTGCAAAAATTGCTACAAAAAATGAGCAATAAACACAAAATAAAAAATACATATTTCAGTTCAGCTCAGGTTCCTTAGCCACAGGCCACTTCGTTTCAAAATCACCCAAACTAGCAACAAAAATAAGGAATGACTGGAAACCTATCACAAAGTGTTTCAGTCCACAATCCATAGACTGCATCATTTAAACCTTGCTCCAGCACCAGCCTCCAATAGCATTGAGGGAGAAAGAGAGAGAGATCATTCAAACACAAGGACCTTCCCTCAGGAGCAGCAAGCGAGATGGAGAGAGAGACTGTCACACACAGACTCCCTCCTCTGGCAGAAGTGAGCGAGAGGTTGGTAGCTGGCCCTCCACACCCGCCTCGACAATTTCAATCTTCTTCAGCACTTCTGTCGGCAAGATCAGTGAGACATTGAGTCAATCGTGGGCCCACGTTGCGCCTCTCGGCTTCCTGGCCTCCAGGCTGCAGACTTCACTCGCAGCCTCATGGAACCCTTTTGGAGATGGCAAAGCGCCAGATTGCTCGATCGGCCCGTAAACAAAATGTAAATAGCAGGCTCCAACAGTGGCAGAACCACAACTGAAATAAAAGGAAGATGCAAAGGAAGTGAAGCAGTAGCTTTGTGTGTATGTGTGTAAGATTCAGAGGAAATTTGGCGGTGATGCCTTCCAAGGCACCTGCTGCATGATGAATTGGGCTCAGTGAAGTGTGACAGTCAGTTTATAACTTAACATCAAGCTGAGCTTATGAGACAGGAAGGTTCAAAGTCAAAACTAAAACTAAGATGCAGGTTTCAGGCTGGCTGATGTTCGAAGGAATAGTGAACGCCTGGGGAAATACAGCCCACATAAGCAATGCTCATTGATGTGACTTTGGGACACAGCTGCATTTGTCACCCAACTTGTGCCTTCAGCTGTTTTCTTGCTCTGACAAGATCCTCCAGTGCACAAAGATTTGAAGAGACGTGGACGAGGCGGAGGAGAGTCATTGCTTTGTGCAACCACAGTGAACACGTGATGTGAGTAGTCTGCATGTATTTATCTGAGAGACACAGTTTGTGCTGTGGAACTCAGAATTCTCACTGAAAACACTCGGTAAAAGTGGAGACTTAACCCTTTTGTAGGACTGGATGGAACTCTTCCTTGTTACAAATGTACCAGCAAACAGTGTACCTGGATTTCACTCATTTTTGTAGAGAAATGAGGTGAGGTGAGGGCCTCCGTCGGCTAGTGTCGACCATGGACGTTGTGCCCTAGTTGTCTAGATACACAAGCTTGGACGGTACAATATGGAGAGCAAGCTGTTTCCCATGTAGCGAGCTCCCCCCACCTCCACGGATCTGATGAGCCCAAGGGAATGGCAGAGACCGATACAGTTTGATCCCAGCAGCATCACAGGAGTTGCCAGTTGGCATTGAACTCAATGTAGGACTGCCTGAGGGACTTCAGCTCCGGATTTTTTGCTTGGGGTTTGCTCCCAAAGCCTTTCTCATGAGTCTAGCTGCAAGGCAGCAGAGGTTTGAGATCAGAGTTTTCCTCCTCCCAGATGAGCTGCCAACCATGGTTGATGAGCCCCATCTGCCCGAAGCGACTGCCTTTGCCCTTCTCCTGTCAGTAGAAACGGTTCTGCTGGGTTTTGTAGCTAAGCCACACATGAAGGCCAGGAGCTGGACTTGGTTGTCAGAGGTTATTTGTGGTGCACGCCATTGGGAGCATTTAGTAGACAGATCTTGTCCCCATTACCACCCCCGGCTACAGCAACCTTAAGGAAGCAATATAGAGATATCCAACATTACAAAGGGGTGCAAATTGGGTTGGCTGGTGGCACAATGACATCGGCGTCGGACTCTGTAACGGAGGTTCCCGGGTTCGAACACAGTCGGGTCCGCTCCTGAGTACGTTTTCCATCCGTGCCAGGTTGAGTGTCGAGATCGCAACTCGACCTCGTAAAGTAAAGGGAAAAATACCGCGAAAAGTGTCTGCGTGAGGAGTGGCGCGCCACTCAGTCTCTCTCTCTCTCGCTCGCTCCGCGCCTTGCAAAAAGCCATGAAAAAGACATCATCACGGACGCATGCACACGCGGACGCACACACACAGACTCGCACGCACGCAGGCACACGCCAGAAAAAAACAAACAAACAAACCAAAGGTGTGCAAACACTTCACTCACCAATATGGACGGCTACAAACCAAACACGTGTACATGGGATGAGTGTCGGAAGGTGCAATGCCTATGGACACGGTGATTCTGATTTAGGGCATGTTTCTCTGACTCCGGGACCCCTCTGTGGTTTTTGTTTTAACTAAAACAAATGCTCCAAATTTTGGATAAATTTTCCAGATACTCGGAATGGGCATGGACAAATAACGCCGGTTTTCTTTGGATCACTGATATTACAAGGGAAGAATCACTCCTAATTTATGTCTGATCGGATTTCCATGAAAAAAATTAATGCAAGTGTGATCTCCGAGTATGGCTCATGAGGTCACTGATTTTCTCTTCGACGCTCACTGTGTGACTGTGGAGGTATCCAGTATCTCTAGCTGTGTACTGTGTGTCCACATCTGCATGACATAAAGTCAAAGGTCAAGCAGTATGGAAACAAGCCCTTTGACTTACCAAGTCAGTGAAACCAACAAATATCTAGTTATATTAATCCCATTTTCTAGCAGATGGTCCATAGTCCTCTATCCAAAGACACTCTGTTCATCTGCTGTTGTTCCTCTCCGCACCTTGTGGCGCAACCTTGTTGTTTCTTGAGCGAGGCCAAGTTGCTAGCTCGATGCTCAACCTATCACGGACGGAAAGCGTGCAAGGAAGTGGCTGGATTCGAACCCAGGACCAGTCACCTCGAAGTCTGGTGTGGATGCCACTGCACCACCAGCCGGTTAAAGTGCTCATCTAAATACTTCTTAAATGTTCTGAGAGGCTTTGCTTTCACCACCTCCTGAGGTAGTATGCTCCAGATTCTCAACTCCCTCGAAATCTTTTACCTCTTACCTCATAATTGCATTTTCACAACTTGTTGTCCATTGATATTGTTTACAGTTACTGCTCTATAGATTTGGGGAGTATGCCCACAGGAAAAAGAATCTCAAGGTTGTATGCGGTGACATAAATGTACTCTGATAATAAATTTTACTTTGAACTTTGATATATGTAAGCTTTTTAACCCCATTAATAATATAAAATACTTACTTACATTCAACCCTCTGTAATCCACAACTTCTGATTTTTTTCGTGGTCTACATTGTGGACAGACACAAAATAAATATGATTCTTGATTCCTTAGACTATCCCATTATAATTTCTCCTCCTCATCATTAATTGCCTCCATTTTAAAAGTCACTGTAATCTGTTTTCATATTTCTTCAACATTCAAGTTTCAAAATTATTTATTGTCATTAGTCAGTACTCAAGGAGAATGAAAGGATTGTTACTCTGGATCCTTGCTTGCTTATTCGTTTATTTTGCTGTCAAATTTTTGATGATTCTTTGCTCATGTTTATATCTTTGCAAACTCCTTCCAATCTAATACTTCAGTTAGCCAAGAATATAACATTTCTCCTGTGTGTGTTTTTATTCCTCTAGGGAATGTGCATCACTTAAAAATTATGTATTATTTCTTTAAATATTCAGCTTTGCTTATCTACACTCATAACTTTTAATCTAATTTCCCAACCTTCCTTAGCCAAATTGCCTTTCATACCTCTATAATTAGTCTTGCAGGAGCCTTATTTCAGGCAGAATCACATCTCTCTTAAATAATATGAAATTTATGATTTTCCCCAGAGGACCCATTGTTATTACTAATTAATCCTGCCTCATTGCACAATACTACATTTAAACAATTATCTGTTACCTACATAGTTCCTTGACATGAATTTATCTTCCAAGCTGCTTTTACTATGTTAGTTTGGCCAGTCACCATGAACATTGAAGCCTCCAGGTTTATTGCATTACCCGAGTTCTGTGTTTCTCTAATTTCCCATTTATACTTCACCAAACATTATGATTACTAGAGGGCCCATGAGCTTTCACCATCTCTCTCCTTAGTTCCTTTTTAATTTTTTGCTTCTTCCATATTGATTCTTTCGCCTAATTTTTTGAGCTTGAATCCTTTGTCTCCAATATCATTATTTCAGATCTTATTTCCAATTATATCGAATCTCTTTTCCCATTCTACCTACGTTTTTGAAAAGTCAAGTCCCTGGGGAATATTTGGCAACCAAATCTCAGTGAAGGTTTTCAGGTCAGGGTATTTATCTCTATTTGTGCTAACATTTCATCTGTTTTCCTATATATACTCATATATAGCACATTTAATTTTAACTTTTCCCTTCCTTGGAATTTCCTGATTGCCATTTTTAATTATTGTGGGATCTGAAGCAATTGCAGCTGGTGGAGTCAAAGGCAACACAGTAAAGGCTGGGGAAACTCAGCAAGTCAGGCAGCATCTGTGGAGGGAAATGGACGGTAATTAAGTGTTCTGCCCCTACTTGAAACAAACTACTTGGTTCTACCTGAATCACCACTTCTGCTTCACAGCTTGACCTTAAATTGATAGTTTTATTTTTCTTTGAAGTTTTCCATCTCTGGCAAGCGAATCATAACCCCTTCTCCTGATACTGCCACTGGTAACTTCCTCACTGTCAATACCCCGAGGATTTTGCTGACCCTACAATGGATTGGAAAAGGCACATAAATGCCATGGCAATTCTGGCCATCCTCTATCTCCATGGTCCTTACGATTGGTTGTCAGTTTCAAACATTATCTCTGTTTCTTTCTCCACTGATGTATTCCCAGAACTCCATGTTTTTATTCCTAAACTCCTGAGGTATTTGCAAACTTTACCCTTCATGTGGCACTGGTGATTAAAGAGGAAATTAAACAGACCCACCAAATTGTAATAATAAAGATATAAAATGAGGGATGTCAGTGGAGGGATATAGACATGAACCCACAAGCTTCTTCCTCTTACAAGGTCCATGACTTCCAGTAAATCCCTGTTTCCTGAATCTGCGAACATTGAGACACAACCATAGAAACAAGAGATTCTGCAGACGGTGCAAATCCAGAGCAACACACAGAATGCGGAAGGAAGCCAGCAGGTCCGGCAGCATCAATGGAAGGGAGTAAGCAGACAAAGTTTTGGGCTGAGAACCCCTTCATTAGGACTGGCAAGGAAGATGGCAGAAACCCGAATAAGAAGGCAGGGATTGGGCAAAGAATACAAGCTGGCAGGTAGCTGGGTGGGGGAGAGGGGAATGAAGTGAGAAGCTGGAGGTAAAGGGCGGAGGAAGGAGGAATCTTATAGGAGAGGACAGTGGATCATGGAATAAAAGGAAGGAGGCAGGGCACCAGAGGAAGGTGAGGGCAAACCCTAAAGGCAGGGGAGGAGGAGAGAAGGGGTGAGAAGGTAACCAGAAGTGACAGGATGAGAAGGTGGCTTCTGCCCCCTTCCTTTCTAGTCCTGATGAAAGGTCTCAGCCTGAAACATCAACTGTTTATTCCCTCCATAGATGCTGTCTGGTTGCTGAGTTCCTCCAACATTTTCTGTCTACTCACTTGAGACATAACCAAATCTCAGAGGATATCTTAGAAATGGAATAAGTCTCCCTCTACACCACTGCAACAAATTTTTCTTTCTAGGCCGACCAGGAAACAGATACAGAACAAAGCTCTCCATATTCCAGCCTCTCTTTTATCGATCCATCTTTCAAAGTTTCATTGGTAAGGTCTATCCCTGCTTGCTCTTGAGAAGGTGAGGTGGGCTGCCTTCCTGAACCACTGCTGTCCTTGTGGCGAAAGTGCTCCCACAGTTGGGGAGGGAATTCCAGGATTTAGACACAGTGAAGGGCTGGCAATATACTTCCAATTCGGGATGGTGTATGACTTGCAGGGGAACTTGCAAGTGAATGCGATCCTTTGTCTTGGGTAAGTAACTACAATGCATTTTGTAGATGGTGCACAGTGCACACTGCAGCCACCATGCACCCGTGGTGAAGGGAATGAATGTCTATGGTGGCAAAAAGGGTACCTGTCATAGGTGCTGTCTTGCCCTTCAATGTTCTCATGTTTCTGATGACATGGAGGGGGGCACTGTAGAAATGTACCACACATCTTAACTCATCCATGCCAACTGTGATGCCAATTCATGCCATCCCTATTGCTTGAATCAGGCATATATCCCTCGACCCTTTCTATCCTAATACCTACCCAAATGTTTTCCAAGCATTGTAATTTTATCTGCCTCCACCACCTCCTCTGGCAGCTCGTTCCATATAACCACCACCCTCAGTGTGAAAAGCTTACCCCTCAGATCTCCTTTAAATTTTTCCCCTCCCAATTTTAACCCGTGCCTTCTAGTTTTAAACTCCCCTATCTTGTGAAAGAGACTCTGTCTACCCTGTCTGCAGTATGTTCCCATAAACTGACAGACCTCCATAAAGTTACTCCTCAGCCATTTATGTTCCCATGAGAACAACCAACAAATGGTCATACAATGGCCAGCTAATGATCAATAGTTATAGAACCACACGGCGTGAAGAGTTTGGTCTGTTCTCCCTGGAGTGGAGGAGGTGAAGAGAGGATATGAATGAGGTATGTAAGATTATGAGGGGTATAAGCAGAAGAGACAGTAGGAAACCTTTCAATTATCAGAGGTAAATAAAATGAGAGGATACTCTCATTTGGAATGCACTCTAGAATGCAAAGAGGGGTGCAGAGAGGAAGATGGGACAGGGGGTGGGATCTTGTTGTAGCTGGCGTAAATGTTAAAGAATGAAGAATCAAGAATAAAGAATGTTAAAGGCTATGGAGGCTGGTAGGATGAAAGGCAAGGACCAAGGGAAGTCCATCTCTGTTCTGTCTATGAGGAGGTGGAATAAGAGCAGGTGTGTGTGAAATAGGAGCAGATATGGGTAAGGGCTCCATCAACATCAGTTGAGGAAGGATCCATGTTCCTAAAAAAAGGGAGAACATCTCAGATATCCTGGAGTGGAAGGCTTCATCTCACAGTTACTTCCGGCAGAGAAAATGAGAAAAAGGGATGGTATCCTTAGAAGAGGCTGGGTGGGAAGAGGTGGGGCCCAGGTTCCTGTGGGAGTTAGTGGTTCTATTAGAAATACCAGTAGATAGCTTGTCTCCTGAGATTAAGACAGAGAGATCAAGAAAGGGGAGAGAAGTGTCAAAAAAAGCCCAAAAGAATTTGAGGGCGGGGTGGAATTGATGGTGAAGTTGATAAAACTGACAGGTTCCAGATGGGTGTAGGAGACATTCTGGGACGTTTCTCACTGGAGGTTGCTCATTCCCTGTCTTTGCCTTCAGAATTGAGAATGCTCATCTCTGGGCATGGTCTCCCCAGTTCTTTCACACGTTACAGAAGACCATCATTTTTTTCTCCTAACGTCTGCCTGCCAGCACATCTCATCATGTTGTTTACTGAAGGCACCAGGCTCCTCTTTTAACCTCGAAATCTGCAGGTCCCCAGTACTATTTTGCATCTCCTCTAGGAACTCTTTATCTCCTGTCGCCTGCAACATTCATAGTGTCAGCAGCAGCTCACTGTGCAGCTTTTCCTTCACTGTGGAGGAAGGTTGTCAGTTACACCCTATTTCAGATTCTTGAGCATGTCAGCCAGACTCTAGTGTAATGCAGGGAGGAGACTGGGCTGCGGCAGGCATGCTATTTAATGATATTAAACCAACACCTTCCCTGCCTTCTTCAGTAGCCACAAGAGTCAATAATGTGTCAGTAAAACATAGAAAAACAGTATGATTTGTGTGCTCTTGCTATTCATAAATTGTCTGCTGGATTTTCAAATGCATGAGTAACCTTATCTCAATAATATCCTTAATTAGCTATGAAGTTTCTGTGGTATCTTGAGAATCTGAAAGGCAGTATATAGATCCAAAGCATTCTTTCTATAAACGAACATAATGAGGATCAGATACAGTAGCACAAGCAACTGATTTCTAGAGCACCGTGATATTTTCCCGAATTTACATTGCCCTCCTTCCCTTGGTGCTTTTCTGATGATATCCAGGACTCCGCACGTCTCCCCCAATGAGGAACAACTCCCCTGTTGTTCCAGGTGTGAGCCCAAAATAAGACCTAGGCCTGCCTGAGTCTGGGGCTGCGTCTTTACTGAAGGGCTGTGGAAACTTGGAATGATCATTCCCAAATAGTCATAGTCATAGTCATAGTCATAGTCATAGTCATACTTTATTGATCCCGGGGGAAATTGGTTTTTGTTACAGTTGCACCATAAATAATAAATAGTAATAAAACCATAAATAGTTAAATAGTAATATGTAAATTGTGCCAGGAAATAAGTCCAGGACCAGCCTATTGGCTCAGGGTGTCTGACCCTCCAAGGAAGGAGTTGTAAAGTTTGACGGCCACAGGCAGGAATGACTTCCTATGATGCTCTGTGTTGCATCTCGGTGGAATGAGTCTCTGGCTGAATGTACTCCTGTGCCCGCCCAGTACATTATGTAGTGGATGGGAGACATTGTCCAAGATGGCATGCAACTTGGACAGCATCCTCTTTTCAGACACCACCATCGGAGAGTCCAGTTCCATCCCCACAACATCACTGGCCTTACAAATGAGTTTGTTGATTCTGTTGGTGTCTGCTACCCTCAGCCTGCTGCCCCAGCACACAACAGCAAACATGATAGCACCGGCCACCACAGACTTGTAGAACATCCTCAGCATCGTCCAGCAGATGTTAAAGGACTTCAGTCTCCTCAGGAAATAGAGACGGCTCTGACCCTTCTTGTAGACAGCCTAAGTGTTCTTTGACCAGTCCAGTTTATTGTCAATTTGTATCCCCAGGTATTTGTAATCCTCCACCATGCCCACACTGACCCACTGGATGGAAACAGGGGTCGCCAGTACCTTAGCTCTCCTCAGGTCTACCACCAGCTCCTTAGTCTTTTTCACATTAAGCAGCAGATAATTCTGCTCACACCATGTGACAAAGTTTCCTACTGTAGCCCTGTACTCAGCCTCATCTCCCTTGCTGATGCATCCAACTATGGCAGAGTCATCCGAAAACTTCTGAAGATGACAAGACTCTGTGCAGTAGTTGAAGTCCGAGGTGTAAATGGTGAAGAGAAAGGGAGACAAGACAGTCCCCTGTGGAGCCCCAGTGCTGCTGATCACTCTGTCGGACACACAGTGTTGCAAGCACACGTACTGTGGTCTGCCAGTCAGGTAATCAAGAATCCATGACACCAGGAAAGCATCCACCTGCATCGCTGTCAGCTTCTCCCCCAGCAGAGCAGGGCGGATGGTGTTGAACGTACTGGAGAAGTCAAAAAACATGACCCTCACAGTGCTCGCTGGCTTGTGCAGGTGGGCGTAGACACGGTTCAGCAGGTAGACAATGGCATCCTCAAGGACTGTGGAAACTTGGAATGATCATTCCCAAATAACTGGAGATACAGGGTGAACTGAAGGTGTTAAAGCTGAGCTTTAACTTCTATAGATGTGTGGTGGAGAGTATTGTATATTATCTGGATGCACCCAGCCTGGTATGGAAATACCAATGCCCTTGAATGGAAAATCCTGCAAAAAGTAGTCGATACGGCCCAGTCCCTCTCTACACGGAACATTGTCACAGGAAACTAGCATCCATCATCAGGGACCCCCACCACCCAGCCCATGCTCTCTTCTCGCTGCTGCCATGAGGAAGGAGGTACAGGAGCCTCGGGACTCACACCACCAGGTTCAGGAACAGTCATTACCCCTCAACCATCAGGCTCAAGAACCAAAGGGGATAACTTCACTCAACTTCACTGAACTGTTCCCACAACCTATGGATTCACTTTCAGGGCCTCTTCATTTCATGTTCTCAATATTTATTGCTTATTTTTTATTGTTATTATTATTTCTTTTTGTATTTGCACAGTTTGTTGTCTTGTGCACACTGGTTGTCCACCCTGTTGGGTGTGGTCTATCATTGATTCTATTCTGGTTATTGGACTTATTGAGTATGCCTACAAGAAAATGAATCTTAGGGTTGTATATGGTGATGTATATGTACTTTGATAATAAATTTACTTTGAACTTTGAGTTTAGTGGAATTTTACTCTACAGAAATATCAATACAACTCATCCGTGAATTAAATAGGTGATGGAAACAGGCTGAAGGGTTTGAATGGCCTCAAAGTGTTCCAATTATTCTTGTTATATTGGTGCTGCTAAAGCAGCAAATTTTACAGCTGAGCTCTTTGCTGCAGGACCTCAAAAGAACACAATGGTTCTACTCATTATATCCTTGTTAGAAACATCTACTTGAAAGCTCCTCAAATAAAGATGACTTTTCTTCATCTAATAGCAATCTAACCGTCCCTGCGTTATCTCCATGCAGTTACCCGGAGCAGATTTTTCTTGTTTTGACAGCTTGTTGTTACTGAATGAGGTCACATGCTTCACTCATTATTTATTTTTTAATTAACATGTTTTTTTTTTAGGGATCCCTGTTAAGGCCAATGGCGTGTATGTAATGAACTTCTGCCTCAGGATGCCTCACATTATACAGCAGACCACTGTAATAGGAAGACAGGCCAAAGCAGTGTATGGCCAGGCATTTCCAATTTTGTTGCATTACCATAATGTGGATTCACGCCCTGGTGAAGGGGAAGTTATACAAGAGTCCCTTCATCAAAGTCTGACTGGGGAATGGATGCGGAGCGAGGCAGACAGACAGTGCAGTGAAAGAGGCAGGCAGAGCCAAGAGGCTTAGAGAGATGGGCTCCTAGAGAAAATGGTCAGGGAAGGACGAGCAGCAGAGGTGGACCCGGTGTTGTAAGATGGACTGACAGAGAGGAGTAGGGAGGAATAGGCTGACAGAGAACGTGGTGTAAGAGATAGATGAACAAACGAACCAGCTCCTCTGCATCGCAAATACTTGAAGTGCAGCGAACAACTTCCCACAACTGGTGAGGGAAGTGGATGGTCACTCGGATAATGAGAAGCATAAGCTAATTCTCTACTCTTGCAGGATACAGCTCATTAAAACACCAACAAACTTCATCTCAAACTGCCTGTTTCACTTCCTGCTTGACCTTCTGGTGCCCAATTTATGAGCTCAGGTTCTGTAGAGCAGATTAATCCTGCAGATTTAAAAGTAAAAGAAACCTCTTTTGGGAGGTGGGCACTGTTGGAGTGCACTAGATTAAACAGTATCTAGGAGATCCTTGGAATCTTAGAACATGTGGTAATTTTTTAATAGAAGACAAGAAACAGCTAGAAACATACTATCCACTGGAGGAACTCAGGCACCAAACAGCATCATTGGGAGGAAAGGACTTGTCGATATTTTGGGTCAAAAGCCTGCATCGGGACCTGATGCAGTGTTTTGACCTGCAATGCCAACAAATCCTTTCCCCCATGGAAGCTGCTCAGCTTGCCTGTGGGCTGTTTATCCTTCCGATTTCAGCATCTGCAATCTCTTGTGCCTCCAACTACAAATGTGTGGCCATGGCACATATAAGACTCTGTCATAACAATACACATGCCATAATGTGACCTATTTACATCTAAGTATGCCACATGCATGTTGACCTTTAATGAGTGCCTTGGGCGGGTGTACAGAACACAGTAACAGAAATACACCTGTTGCAGAGTATACTTCCCAGCTCAGATCTGCAGCACTCTCATCTGTACATCCAACTCTGAGTTAATGATTGAGACGAGGAGATAAATCAGTTCTGACTAAAGGTTTTGGGCCTGAAGCGTTAACTCTTGATCTTCCCACAGATGCTGTCTGATCTGCCGATTGTCTCCAGAATTTTCTCTTTTTATTTCAGATTTCTAACACTTCATGCTTTTTTAAACAAATTCATTTTCTGAAATAAAGATTGTTCCACATGTCTTGGCCTGTGTGAATTTTCACAACAATGCCTTTGATTTAGAGAGGGTGGAGATCAAGAAGTTAGTCAGTGCAAGAATGGAATCTAATGTTGGCCGAGATTGCCTTTCGCCATGAGTATTGTCTGACCTCCAAGGCATGTCCTGTAGCTCTGAATTTCACAGCTTTTCTACTTTTCTAACCATTTTCTCACTCTCTTATGCTCTCATGTCATAGCCTTTATGAACAGAGAGGCATTTTCCTCCTTCCTAACTGCCCCCTTTCACCCATAGACCAGTTGACCTCTTCTATAGCTTACTTCTAGGAAAAACTAACCTAACTGTGACAGAGATATTTCTCTTGTCTTATCCATTCATCCCCCAAGCTCCCTGCAACTTATTTTCTGTCCTTCCCAGTTCTGACAAAAGGCCTTTATCCTGAAGCATTAATTCCACTAAGCTGCTGAACATTTCCAGAATTTCCTGTTTTTATTTTAGATGTTCAGTGTCTATAGTTTCTTGATTGTGATCACTTTGCACAGACAACAGTGAAAATGTAGTAAATATAAAGGGTCTGCTGTAGAAGGAAAAGCTGGTAAAATGAACAGAACTTACTTTGAGATTCCTTTGAAACTTCCTTTGCCTGTAAAGCGATGACGTTTAAGGTTGTATATAGCATACGTACTTTGATAATAAAGTTACTTAGAACTTTGAACTTTGAAGGATGAAATTACTTCATTGAGAAAGATGATGTAATGAGAAATAGCAGGTAGTGAGATTATGATCCATTGTTATAAGAATGTTCGACCCTATGGCAGGAATGTTCTCCCCATTTCAGGAACTGCCATCAGTCTGCAACATCCAACAGGTTTTAGTATCAATACTGCAGGTGAGGTCTGAAACGTCAACTCACACTCTGATGTAAAGTTGAACCATGATGAAGGCACGCCAGCATCTTTACTTTTTAGAAGTTTAAGGAGACTCAGCATGTCATTAAAGAATCTGATAAAACTTCTGTAGATGCACAGTGCAAAGCATTCTGATTGGTTACATCATGGACTGATATGGAAACCTCGATACACAGGAATCTTCTAACTTCCCCCTGTTCTTTGCTATGTTATATGCCCTCTCTTTTCCTTTCATGCTATCTTTGACCACTTATCAGCCACAATCGTCTCATCCTTTGTTTAGAATACTTCTTCTTTGGGTTGTATCAATTCTGTGCCTTCTGAGTTTTCCTCAGAAACTCCAGCCATTGCTATTCTGCCGTCTTCCCTGCTAGTGTCCCCTTCCAATCAACTTTGACCAGTTTCTCTCTCGTGCCTCTAATTCCCTTTTTTCAACTGTAATATTAATACATCTGACTTTAGCTTTTCCCTCTCAAACTGCTGGGTGAATTTTATCATACGATCACTGTCTCCTAAGGGTTCCTTTTACCTTAAGCTCCCTAATCAAATCTGGTTTATTATGCAAGACGCACTCCAGATTTTTTACCAACAGAGCCACCCAACCCCATCTACCTCCCTGCCTGTCCTTTCAATACAATGTGTATCCTTGAATGTTAAGGCATAGACATATACATAGAAATTTACAGCACATTACAGGCTTTTCGGCCCACAATGTTGTACTGACCACGTAACCTACTCTAGAGACTGCCTAGAATTTCCCTAGCGCATAGCCCTCTATTTTTCTAAGCTCCATGTACCTACCTAAGAGGCTCTTAAAAGATCCTATTGTATCCGCCTCCACCACTGTCGCCGGCAGCCCACTCCACGCACTCACTACTCTCTGTGTGAAAAACTTACCTCTGACATCCCCTCTGTACCTACTTCCAAGCACCTTAAAACTGTGCCCTCTCGTGTTAGCCATTTCAGCCCTGGGGAAAAAAGCCTCTGACTATCCACACGATCAATGCTTCTCATCATCTTACACACCTCTATCAGCTCACCTCTCATCCTCCGCCGCTCCAAGGAGAAGCGGCCTAGTACACTCAACCTATTCTCATAAGGTACGCCCTCCAATCCAGGCAACATGTTAAGCTCCCAACTATAATTTTCTTTCATTCACAACTCAGTGATTCACACAATGTCATACCCGCCAATCTCTAACTGTGCTACAAGATCATTTACCTTAGTCTGTATTCTGCATGCATTCAAATATAACACCAGTCCTATATTGCTCACCCTTTTCAATTTTGCTCCCATGTTACACTTGACCTCATCTCACTGACTGCAATTTTGTCTGATCATCTGCCTGTCCTCCCTCACCATCTCACTACACACTGCATCGACTTGTATACCAACTGCCCCATCCTCAGCCCTATCACTCCATTTCCCACCCCCCACCAAATTAATATAAACCTTCTTCAACAGCTCTAGCAAACCTACATGCCCCTTGCCTCTCAGGTGTAAGCTGTCTTTTTTCATACAGGTCATACCTTCCCCAGAAGAGATCCCAATGATCCAGAAATCTGAAACCCTGCCCCCTGCACCAATTCCTCAACCACACATTCATCTGCTAAATCATCCTATTCTTATCCTCACTGGCATGTGGCACAGGCAGCAATCCAGAAATAACTATCCTGGACTTCCTGTTTTTCATTTTCTGTTTAACTCTGTATATTCTCTCTTCAGGATCTCATCCTTTTTCTTACCTATGTTGTTGGTATCAATTTGTTCCACGATTTCCAGCTGTTCACCTTCCCCCTTTAGAATGCTCCGAAACAACCCTGACCCTGGCACCTGGGAAGCAACACAGCATCCAGGGGTCTCGTTCACATCCACGTAATCTGTTCCTTTAATGATGGAATCCTTTATCATTTTCTCCCCCCTTCCCTTCTGAACCACAGAGACAGTCTCTTCCCACACTCTCCCAACAGTATACACTGTGGTATATCGAGGGGAATGGCCACACTATTCCCTTTCCCTCTCCTGACAGTCACCCAGATATGTGGCTCCTGCAACTTAGGGTGACTACTGTACCTCCATGTAGCTCCCATCTATCACCTCCTCATTCTCCCGTATGAAGCGAAGGTCATCGAGCTCAGCTCCGGTTCTTTGACATGATCTCTAAGGAGCTGCATCTCCACGCACTTCGTGTAGGTGTTGTTATCAGGGAGACTGAAGGTCTCCCAGAGTTCCCACATTTCACACAAATAACATACCACTAACCCCCAATCCACTCTCAATGTTCTAACTATGAAAAATAGACAAAGAGAAAAAAAAACTTAATAGAAACCTATTTAGAACCTCCACCTGTTCTCACTGAAGCCGTTGAACCAAAACCTCCCACTCTAACCCTGTCTTACTCTAACAATGGCCGCTCCAACAATGGTTGCTCTGCTTAAACCACTCTTCTTTTTATTGACCCTTCCTATGTTATTAATAACCCAGGCAACCTCCCACTAGGCAGACAAGTCCTGACAGGCCCCTTGCACTTTTTTAACCTGACGCATAAAGTCGACAAGGAACTGTCTCCAACTCACTCCGCAATCTCTCGCTCCACAGACAAGCCGCAACAGGCCTCACTTGCTTCTTAAAACTGGCATGTAAACTCCACAAATTACTGCCTGACATGCTGAGTGTTTCCAGAACTTGCTGTTTTCAGTTCAGCCAGTCTCAGGTCTCACCCCGACCTTTTTCCCTGTACATCGATAACTTTATAGGTTCTGCTACCTGCACTCATGTGGAGCTCAGCCTGTGGACCCGCTACACCTTCTCTTTACCTTCCCTTGCTCTCACGGCCTACCGTAACCCTAATGCATCACCTTCACCTTCCTCCCTCTGTTTCCCCACTTCCCTTTATTCCATGGTCCTCTCCTATCAGATTCCTTCTTCATTCCTATGCCTTCCCCACCTTTCACCTCCCGGCTTCTCACTTTAATTCTCTTTTCCCCCTTTCCCCACTTACCTTCCTCCCTCACATGGATTAACCTATCACCCAACACCCATCACCTTATGCTCCTCTCCTTACCATTTTATTCTGTAATTTGCCCCTTCCTTTCCAGTTTTGATGAAGGGTCTTGGCCTAAAATGTCAGTTGTTCATTTCCCTCCAGAAATGCTGCCTGACCTGCAGAGTTCCTCCGGCATTTTGTGTGCGTTGGAAGGATGCGACACAGATGCAACAAGTTCAGCCCAATGATCTGTATGTTTTGAAACTGCTCAGTCTCAAAGTTCAAAGTACATTTATTATCAAAGTATATATACAATTTAAAACCTTGAGCTTCATCTTCTTGCAGGCAGCCAAAGAAACAGCAATATAGGATCCTGGTCAGACCCCACGTGGAGTACTGTGCTCAGTTCTGGTCGCCTCACTACAGGAAGGATGTGGAAACCATAGAAAGGGTGCAGAGGAGATTTACAAGGATGTTGCCTGGATTGGGAAGCATGCCTTATGAGAATAGGTTGTGTGAACTTGGCCTTTTCTCCTTGGAGCAGCGGAGGATGAGAGGTGACCTGATAGAGGTGTATAAGATGATGAGAGGCATTGATCATGTGGATAATCAGAGGCTTTGTCCCAGGGCTGAAATGGCTAGCATGAGAGGGCACAGTTTTAAGGTGCTTGGAAGTAGGTACAGAGGAGATGTCAGGGGTAAGTTTTTTACACAGAGTGGTGAGTGTGTGGAATGGGCTGCCGGTGTCAGTGGTGTATGCGGATACGATAGGGTCTTTTAAGAGACTCCAGTATGGAGCTTAGAAGAATAGAGGGCTATGGGTAACCCTAGGTAATTTCTAAGGTTCGGCCCCAGCTTTGTGGGCCGAAGGGCCTGTATTGTGCTGTAGGTTTTCTATGTTTCTAACCCGTTTTAAAAAAAAACCCACACGACAAGACTATCTGGCATGTGAAAAAAGAACAAATCATGCAAACAAAAAATGAACATTGATTGTCAAACTGCAAAATCCCCAAAAGTGAGTCCACAGTGCTGAATTGCCGAACCGAGTGAAGCCAGTCAAGAAGCCGATGGCCATGCGGCAGCCACCGAGTCGGTCAGTTCAGTGCTGCATCGATGATGCAGGCCACAGCCGTAGATCCAGTGTGGCACAGATAACTGACCATGCTAAGCTGGAGACTTTAAAGGAGCTGTCAGCTGTGCGGCTGTATTTAATGGTCTCTGATCTGTCTGTTTTGGCTTATATAGACCAATGCTAATCATCAGTCTATTCCTTGTGATTTTACATAAACTACCCTCTCTCCCACATCAACCAACACTGAGCCAAGGAAAGATGAAATTAAAGCACGGTGAACCCAACAATGGTGGGAGAGCTGTGCTCCAGACATATCAGTCTCATGTTTCCTCCCTCTCATTATAGTCCAGCAACTCATCGACGATGAACCACCTTCGGGGGTACTCAGGAATAGCTGGGTCAAAATTAGCCAGAGCTTGCAATTATTTCTAATTAAAGCATTAATCACATCATATTTAATGACATTTCTTCAAACTTCTCACAAACATTTTGCCAACTTCGGACAACTGAAAACAAGTTATTTGGAGCAGTCTCATTAATCATTTGACTAAAGCAGCTGAAGTTGGAATCTTGTCAGGTGCTCAAAATGATAAATGGTGCACTTTCCTGTGCAGGATCAATCAGAGGGCTCAGAGACACAGAATAAAAACAATTTGTACTGCTGTGAGCCAGACTTGGCTGCTGACAAACACAAAGTGGTCAAATGGTCAGAACTGTGGACCAGGAGGAAAAAATTTGCAAATAAACCATGGACTGCAAATTGATAAATTATATTTGCTTAGTGTTTGTTTCCTTTTTATAAAAAGATAACTAATCTTTACTGAGATGTGGTTACGACTGATAAGCACCAACTTGTGTTTCTTACAGATTATAAATCAGCTTTGCAAAGGGTCTGTTGCCTCCGTGATGCCCTGGAATGTTTTTCCATCCCTCTTTAGCCACTCGCAACCACAGGATACATCTCCTGTCCTTTCACCTCTCTCTATCCCACCATTCAAGGAATCAAGCGCTCCTTCTAGGTGAAGCAGTGATCCACTTACACTTCTTCAGATCTACTGTATTGCACCCAGTGTTCACCGTGTAGAAATCAAATCGATTCATTGTCCACAAGAGCAACCCCTGAGTTACCAGTTGCCTGTTACTTTGGTTCTCAGTCTAACCTTTCTGTCTTTGGCCTCTTCCACTGAGACCCAAACTAATTCCAAGGAACAAGCAGTTCACCTTCTGACTGAAGGTGTTACAACTATCTGGCTTGATGTCAAATTCTAAACCTTCAGTTTGTGCTAGATCTGAGCAGTTCTGAAGTAAGGTCATGAAAGTTCAGACTAAATTTATTATCAAAATGCGTAAGTGTCACCATATATGACCCTGAGGTTCTTGCTGGCAATCACAATTGACCTGAGGAACATAATAGAATCAAAGAAAGACCGCAACAACAGGACAGACAACCAATGTGCAAAAGACAACAAACTGTCCAAATACAAAAAGAAAGAACAATAATAATAAAAAATAAATAAGCAATAACTATTGAGGAAATGAGATGAAGAGTCCTTGAAAGTGAGTCCATAGTTTGTGGGAACAGTTCAGTGGTGGGGCGAGTGAAGTTGAGTGAAGTATTCCCACTCTGTAGTGTCCTCTTTCATCACTCAGATTTTAACATCCCTGTTGCAATTAACAAGTCCTCTTCAGTTGGCATCGCTATTTACATCACATTCCCTTGGTCTCCACCTTTGATCTCACCACATAACCTCTGCAACTTAAGTATACAATTTCTCTCACTTCTCCTGACTCTGGTGAAAGATCACAGTTTTAGCTCTGCTCCCCTCTCCACAGAGGCTGTCTGGCCTGTGGAGGATTTCCAGCACTCCCTGTTTTAATTGGAGGAAGCTATGCCTTTTATGGAACCCTCTTCTACCTGCCTGGGAGTATTTGATCCAATGATGCCGAGAGGCCTTACTGGGAGTAAGCTACAATAATCAAAACGAACCAGTTAACATCCAAATGCTGCAAGACCTGGTTAATATCCAGGCCTGGGTGATAGTTCAAATTCCAAAGTAAATTTGTCATCAAAGTACATACATGTCACCATATACTACCTTCAGATTCATTTTCTTGCAGGTATTTACAGGAAAATAAAGAAGTACAAAAGAATTTACGAAAAAGATATGCATAACAAAGACTGCAAATATCCAATGTGCAAGAGTGGACAAATTGTGCAAACAATAACTAAAAAAAAATGTAAACAAATAAATAAATAATACTGAGAACATGAGTTGTAGAGCCCTTGAAAGTAAGTCTCTAGGCTGTGGAGTCAGTTCAGCGTTGAGGTGAGTGAAGTTGCTGAACTAGTGTCTGGAACAGGGGGATTGTTTTATGAGGAAAGCTTGGACTGGTTGGGCTTGTAACGCTAGAAATTTAGAAGACTTACTTGAAACACATAAACTCCTGGGGATGTTGACAGGATGTCACTGTTTAAAAAATACTGTGTCACTCTTTTAAGATGGAAATGAGGCCGTTTCTTCTTCTTTCAAAGGGCCATACGTCTATGGAACACCATTCCCGAAAGAGCAGTGGAAGTAGAGTCTGGGTACATTTCAGGCAGGGATAGAAAGGTTTGTGATAAGTGGGGGTTACCATGGGCAGATGGATGGAGACAGGTGACAACCAGATTACCCATAATTTTATGATTTTAATAAATAGTGCAGCAGGCTAATTGCCTACTCTTGCTTCTGCATCTGTGTGTGATACCCAGAATAAGAATCAGGTTTATTATCACTGACCTACTGTATGTCAAGAAATGCATTGTTTCATGGCAGCAGTACAGTGCAAGAAACAAAAATACCATGAATCATAATAAAAAAGTAAATAATGCAAAAGAATAATGATGAAGTAGTTTTCATGTGTTCATGGACCAATCAGAAATCTGATGGCGGAGGGGAGGAAGCTGTTCCTAAAACACTGAGTGTGAGTCTTCAGGCTCCTGTACCTCCTCCCTCACGGTAGTAGTGAGAAGACAGCAGGTCCCGGCTGGTGAGGATCCTTAATGATAGGCGTCACTTTCTTCAGATAGCACCTTTTAAAGATTTTCTCCATCATGTGTATAATGATATCTGGGAATATTTGAGAGATTTTGACCTTGTCAACACTGAGCTGGAAACAGTTTCTATCCTGCCTGTACTAGAGATTGAACAAGCAGTGTGAGAATTCTGATGTGTCTAAACATTCAGAGTGGGTAGAGTCTGTTATTCTATGTGTGTGCATTCAAGTCTATTCTGTATTTTTGGATGAAGTTCCCAAGGAGTGGAAGGTAGACAATAAACCGGAGGAAAGGGAAATCTGAAGGGGTAAATTTGGAGTTGTCGCCGTTTCTACGTTTAGAGGTCATCATTTAGAGCACTGTCCTTTTGAGCCCATCATGATTTACTGCCCTCAGTCATGCAATGATGTAACAACATCAAAATATAATGGAAACCAGATCTAACACAGATTGTCAACCTCCAGGAATCAGGCAGATAGAACGCAATTCCCTCTTCTCAGGCTGCAACATGAAGTATTTGTTTTTTTATCCAGAGTTCAGATGAACCAATTTTTATTGATGCACCAGAGAAAGTATTCCATCTGGATACATAACAGTTTGGCATGGCAACTGCTCTGCACGTGATCACAAGTAACTGCAGAGAGCTGTGGACACAGCTCAGCACATCACGGAAACCAGCCTCCCCTCTATGGATCCTGTCAAGATCAAGTTCAAGTTTATTGCCATCACACTGTGTATGTACAACCAAACCACAGAACACCCTGAATACATATATCACACACAGCACACAATATAAAATATTACCACAAATAAGTTAATAAAATACCTGTCAAAATGCATGTGAAGTGTGCAGCACACGTTAACTGTAGCAGCTCTCTGTTCTAGTGATGAGACCTTGGTGGTGGTGGGGTATTCATCAGTCTCACAGCCTGGGGGAATAAACTGTTATCCAGTCTGACAATCCTAGTCCTGATGCTCCTGTACCTCCTTTCTGACAGT
This sequence comes from Mobula hypostoma, assembly GCF_963921235.1. Classification (NCBI taxonomy): domain Eukaryota; kingdom Metazoa; phylum Chordata; class Chondrichthyes; order Myliobatiformes; family Myliobatidae; genus Mobula; species Mobula hypostoma. The sequence goes on along the minus strand of NC_086128.1, from coordinate 10,080,586 downwards.
CGTGAGTCAAAGAGATTGTGGGATGGGTGGTAGGGATCTTCAACAATGCTTTGGGCCCTTCACATACAGCACTCCCAGTAAATACCACCAATAGTGGGGGAGGGAGACCCTGATGATCCTCTCAGTGGTTTTTACTGTCCTCTGTAGGGTGTCGCAGTCCGATGCCTTGCAGCTTCCGTACCACACAGTGATGCAGCCAGACAGGATACTCTCAATGGTAGACCTGTAGAAAGTTGTTAGAATGGGGACAGGGAGTCTTGCACACCTCAGTCTTCTCTGAAAGTCTGCTGTTGTGCTTTCTTGACTAGCGAGGAGGTGTTGTGGGTCCAGGTTAGGTAATCCGTTATATGCACAGCAAGGAACTTGTGCTCTTCACTCTCTCCACGCCAGAGCCATTGATGTTCAATGGAGAGTGGCTGACCTGTGCCTTCCTGAAGTCCACAATCATCTCTTTTGTCCTCTCCACGTTGAGACTCAGGTTGTTGTCCTCACACCATTTGACAAGCCTCTCTACCTTCTCTCTGTCTGCTGATTCATCATTGTTGCTGATGGGGCCAACCACTGTTGTACCATCAGTGAACTCGATGATGTGGTTTGAGTTGGATCTGGCAGAGCAGTTGTGAGTCAGCAGTGTGAACAGCAGCGGACTGAGCACACAGTCTTGGGGCCACCAGTGATGGAGCTTGAGGGGTTGATTCCAAATTGGATTGACTGGGGTCTTTCCGTCAAGAAGTCTGAGATCCAGTTACAGAGATGAGTGGCAGGGTCCCTGCCTCAGTAAAGCAGTCAACATAATCAAATACCCCTCCTACCATGGCAATTATCTCTTCTCCCCTCTTCCATCAGATAGAATTTATAAAAATCTGTAAGCATGTGCCACCATTCAAGGACAACCTCTACCCCGCTGTTATATCACTATTGAATTGTTCCCTAGGATGATAAAATTGACTTCTGACCTCACAATCTACCTCATTATGATCTTGCACCTTAATATTTACCTACACTGTGTTTTCTGTGTAGCTGTTACACTTTATTCTGCATTCTGTTATTGTTTTACCTGATATTACTTCAATGCATCGTGTAATGAACTGATCTTTTCACTGTAACTCAGTATATGGGACAATAATGAACCAATTCCAGTTCCAGTTCCCAGGTATACAAGGGTCCGTGCTTTGTGTTAGCAGTTCTGGTCATCCTCTACAACAGGGACTCCAGATTGGAAGAGGTCCACGGCATAAAAAAGGCTGGGAAGCCTTACATCTCTACAGGAAAGATGTGATAGCACTGGACGCTGAGGACAATCACAAGATTGGGTTGGAAACTAGGACGATGGAAAGAAACTATTGAGCCTGGAGTAGTTTCCTTTGGAAGGGAAGAGATGGGGAGGGAAGGTTTAAAAGAGAATTATGAAATTGAGAGGCTTCTACATGGAATGGCCTATTTTATAAGGCAAACTGCACAATAACGAGGGGGCATAGATTTGAAGATCTTTTGGTGGAAGGAGCAGAGAGCGTCAAGGAAATTTATTTTTCACTCAACGAGTTGCAGTGGTCGGGGAATCAGTGCCTGAAAGGGTGGAGGCAGAAAGACAAGAGCATCTGCAGATGCTGGAAATCCAGAGCAACACGCACAAAATGCTGGAGGAACTCAGCAGGTCAGGCAGCATCTATGGAGGGGAATAAATAGTCAATGTTTCAGGTCAAGACCTTCCATCAGGACAGAAAAATTATCTTTACAAGGTATCTGGATGAGCATTTGAAGAGTTTGTACGCTACTGGGCTTTGGACTAAGAGCTAGAATAAGTGGAAGCTCCTTATTGGTTAGCATGAACACAATGGGCCTAATGGCCTTTTGTGCAATAAATTTTGATGATTTGACTTAACCTGTACAGTTCCAGCCCTGGGAGTATTTGATGGGGAAATCCAGATGAAGCTTTAGACTAGGGGCTTCCCAACCTGGGGCTCATGGACCCCTCGGTTAATGGCATAAAAAAGGCTGGGAACCCCTGCTTTAGACTGTGTCGACCTGCGGGGAGTTTGACAGAACAATGCAGTTGTTCGTCGTGTCGAAGCTGTGCAATACCTGCCCTGGGAACACTCCGCGATGAAGAGACTGGCTGCAGCCTGGAGACCTGCACTTCAATCCTTGGCTGGACTTTACTCTGAAGTGACATTCAATCACACCACAAAAGTCTCACCTGCAACTTCAGGATTTACTTCTGATTTGTTTGAAAGTCTGTTTACATTTGGCCAATTTCCAATTTTCCTCTCCTGCACACATGAAACAGGTTTCCACATGTGAACCCAGACAGACGTGGGGCACTGCGAGCTTCTGCTGGTGTCCTGTGTGATTAATGATTGCACACACAGTATGTGTAACATGGATATACATCCCATGTACAACTGCATATAAGTGAGTGTACTCAAAACAAGCACATATTGGTACATAAACAACAGGAATTCTGCAGATGCTGGAAATTCAAGCAACACACATCAAAGTTGCTGGTGAACGCAGCAGGCCAGGCAGCATCTCTAGGAAGAGGTACAGTCGACATTTCAGGCCGAGACCCTTCGTCAGGACTAACTGAAGGAAGAGTGAGTAAGGGATTTGAAAGTTGGTACATGTACTGTAGATATGTAAATGCAGAGACACCCCACGTTAGACACAAACACTCACAAATAATTGAGCTAGCAAGAATACAAGCAGATACGCACCAGGTAGATCTGTGTACACACAGACATAGGTGCGGCATTACAGGTAGATAGGGTTGTAAAGAGAACTTCTGTCACATTGGCTTTCGTAGATCAAAGTATTAAGTACAGGAGCTGGGATGTTGTTGCAACATTGTACAAGAAGTTGGTGAGGCCAAATGCAGAATATTGTATATATTTCTGATCCCTTACCTACAAAAATGCTGTCAATAATATTGAAAGGATGCAGAGAAAATTTACACGGATATTGTTGGGACTTGTGGACCTGAGTTGTAGGGAAAAGTAGAATAGGTTAGCACTTTATTCCCTGGAGTGCAGGAGAATAAGGGGAGATCTTATAGAGGTATACTAAATTATGCGGGGTATAGCATGCAGGCCTTTTGCCTTTAACTTGGATGAGACTTGAACTAGAGTTTCAGGGTGAAAGTTGAAATATTTAAGGGGAGTCTAAAGGAAAACTTCTTCACTCAGGGGATGCTGCAAGCGTGGAATGAACAGCCTGCAGAAGTGGTAGATGTCAGTTCAGTTGTAATATTTAAGAGAAGCTTGGATTGGCACACGGATGAGAGGGGTTTGGAGGGGAATGTTCTGGGTGCAGAAGATCAGGTCAGCATGGACTAGATGGCTGAAGGGCCTGTTTGTTCTGTGGTCCCCTTTGACTGTTTGACTATGACACTATGTGGATGATTCACATGAACATAGACACAAACACAGGGAATAGAAGGCAGCTCAATGTATCTGTGGTGTGGATCCAAACCCTCACAAGGCTGAAAGCTTTCAGAGATCTGGGACACATTCTTTGATGGTCATTGGTCCAGATGCATGAGATCTGGGCTGCTGAAAGGGTTACAGCTGTAAACAAAAGCTCAGCTGTGATCAACCGTGACGGTTGCCAATTAGATGCTTCGCTTTTGTACTGACATTTTGAGCATCACTTCCAGTTGACTGAAACCAGTTTCTGCAGCTTGTAAGATTTGGAAATGATTGACATTGAAGCTACTGGATAACTGAAAGCAGTTCATTTGGGGAGCTTGAATTTAAATAAGCCATTTCCTTGTTAGTTCACAAGAACATGACAGTCTGATATCCCTCCACAGCGCATTCCCCTAGTCATAAGTGCTGGCAAAGCAAGGTTAGGTAATCAATGCAAATTTCTGAAACCAGATCATTCCTGTGCAGAGGCAGCTGAAATTCTGAGCTGGGGTTATCCTCCAAGGTTGAGTGCTATCTTTTTCAGGCTTTGTCAAGAAGATAGGACCAAAACCAAGAGCCGCGAGTTTACAATTTACAATACTATAAAACTCTGGTTAGACCACACTTGGAGCATTGCGTTCAGTTCTGGTCGCCTCATTACAGAAAGGATGAGGAAGCTTTAGAGAGGCCACAGAGAAGATTTCTCAGAATGCTGCCTGGATTAGAGAGTATGTCTTATGTTGAAACGTTGAGTGAGCTAGGGTTTTTCTCTTTGGAGTGAAGGAGGATGACGGTTGATTTGATAGTTATATAAGATTATGAGAGTCAGAGGAAGAGTGGACAGGCAGTGTATTTTTCCCAGGGCATGTTTGGCCAATACCTGAGGACATCCATTTAAGGCGTGTGAAGGAATGTTTGAGGGAAACATCAGGCATGGGTTTTTTACACAGGTATAGTGCCTGGAGTGCACTGTCAGGGTTGGCATGGAGACTGATGCAGTGGGACATTTAAGAGACACTTAGATAGGCACAAGGTTGAAAGAAAAATGGAGGGTTACGGACTGAGTAGAAAGGAAAGGTGAGATTGATCACAGGTTTATATAGGTCAGTACAATATCCTGAGCTGTAGGTCTCGTACTAAGTTGTATTGTTCTATATTCTATGTTCTAAAACCAGAGAGCTGGATGGAGACCAGAAGTTTGGCAAGCTGTCATTCCCAATGTAAGACGTCAGCTTGCACCATGCAGACTAATGCGAACATATCTTCTATGAGAACTCCATCAGCACGAAACAAGCTTTCAGCCATGGTTCACAATGGTCAGGTAATACCTGGATATCCAACTATGGTTTGTCACCTGTCTCACCAGGTGATTTTTCCCATGTTCCCTTTAAAGTCACCAGAGTTCCCGTTTCCACTCGCCATTGAAACTGACCAGAACCCAGTTTCCCATTGAAACTCACTGGGTTCATTGCAACATTTCTCACAACACACTCTACCCCAGGTCCCCAATCAGTGACAACCTACAATGGCATCAACTCCATTTCTGTATCAGTTGCCCATACCCTCTACCCTTCAACCTACCAAATATTTATCCACCTCCACTTTAAACCTTTTAAACCTTAAATCTGCTTCCACCACCCACAAGGAAGAGAACTCCTGAGATTCACCTCTTTCTTCAAGAAGAAATTTCTACACTCCTCAGTTTTAAATGACTTTACCTTGTAGTTACTGTATCTCCCCTTATTTGAGACTCTCCCCCTAGTGAAAATGTAGAGGGCAGCTATCTCACATCTCCATGGACCCAGGTTCAATTCTGGGTGTTTTATCACTTTGACACGATTTCATCACCTTGTACCTAAACAAGAAACTTTTGTCAATAATTGGTCATCTGTACCTAATCTAGTGCAAATGCCACATGAAATTTGGAATTTTACAAAGTATTTATGATGCTGTTGCTTATCTCTAACCATTATATTGCTTTATAATGTTTGAACTAAGAGGTTCAATCAGTATTTTACCATACTTTACCCAATCCTGAAGTTTTAAATTCTAGATAATCATGTGCAAAGTTCAAAGTAAATTTGATTATCAAAGTACATACAATATATGTCACCATATACAACCCAGAGAATCATTTTCCTGTGGGCTTACTCAGCAAATCTATAGAACAGGATCAGTGAAAGATCAACCAGAGTGCAGAAGACAACAAACAGTGCAAATGCAAATGTAAATAAATAGCAATAAATTTAATACCCGATATCAGTACTTCAACGTTCTGCAGCTAGTCCAGGTAAACTTCAGTCTGAAAGTAGGTGACAAGGAAGATATGCTCTTTACTTCATCTCAATTAATCAGTGCACACTTCTGGGCCCCGATAAACAGACTGAGAGAAAATAAAATAATTAACATGTTACGTTGAGGTACAAACAAGTTTTGTTGATCCCTTTAGTTTGGGACTAGCTTCTGTCCATCTGTCAGAGGTTGCCAATGGAAGTCCTCTGATTCAGTGAACTCACTCATCAGGGGCCTGTCACTAATGTTGTGTTTCACAGTTTACAAGCTAATCAATTGTTGTTTAATCCAAACCTGTTGGATGAGCGAGGTTAAAGTGGGGAACATATCAATGGCAACTGGTGAATCTAGTTCAGCTGACAACGTCTTCACTGTTCACCTACATGACTTCTGGCTGAAAAGGCAGCCTTAGTTTAAAATTTGTGGTGAGTCTCCTAGGATTTGTCTGTCTGTCTGTCCTCCAGCACCAGGACAGAAGGGGAAAAATGAGGTCAGGGAGTTCGACAGCCTCCTGCCTCTGTCCTTTGAGGCAAGCAGATCATTTGCCTGGGTGAATTCAATGCCCAGGTTGGAGGTGACCACAAAATATGGAATTGAACTATAATCTAGTGACATTCCCCTTTTGTATGCTCGCTGATGAATTTTTGTCTGGCCCTGGAGACTGCCTAGGGTTGGCTAAGTGGTGCAGCAAACGATCTGTGACATTTGGGAAATCTGTCTAAAGGATGTCCAAAGCTAGGAACTAAATATTCTTGGTATTTAATCTTTAAGAAAAGGAGGCAAGGATGACATCAGTACAGTGAGTACATGACCTGGGTGTGTTAGATCATGGTAAAGAATTAAAGTAAGTTTGGGTGGAGGTGAGAAGCAACAAAGAACAGAGAAAAAAAAAATGTGTGCTTCTTCCTTCAGTTAGTCCTGACGAAGGGTCTCAGCCTGAAGCGTCGACTGTACCTCTTCCTAGAGATGCTGCCTGGCCTGCTGCGTTCACCAGCAACTTTGATGTGTGTTGAAAGAACAGAAAACATTGGTGGGTGTTGTTGAAAGAGGAGTTGAGATACAGAGCAGAAAAATATTGGTGGATGGAACAGGGTAATCACAGTGGCCTGTACACTTTTATAGAGTGGGCAAATCAGATTCCTACCAACAGTTTAGAGCAGGGGTTCCCAACCTTTTTTATACCATGGACCAGTACAATTAAGCAAGGGGTCTGTGGACTCCAAGTTGTGAACCCCTTGTGCACAGGATGAATTCCTGGAATGTATATGAGATAGATTTCAATAACAGCTTGTTAAGAAACAGGCATGGGAAGAGGCTATTTTAAATTAGTTTTGTGTAACAAGATAGGGTTAATTAATAACATGGTTATAACAGGGCACATAAGACCATAAGATGTAGGAGATTTAGGCCATTCAGTCCATCCAATCTGCTCTACCATTCAGTCATGGCTGATTTTTTTCAGCTCCTTTCTCCTGCCCTCTCCATTTATCCCTTAACTCCCTTACCAATGAAGAATCCATCAATCTCGTCCTTATGTGTGCCCAATGACCTGGGTTCCACAATTCACCACCCTCTAGCCCAAGAAATTCCTCCTCATCTCAGATTTAAAAGGACTTCCCCATATTCTGAGGCTGTGCCCTTGAATCATAGACTCTCCTAATAATATTCCAAATGTGGCCTGACTAACACCTTATAAATTTTCAGCAGTACATATATTAAAATTAATGCTGTACTAATATTGAATTTGCCTTCCTTCCTACCAACTCAACTACAAGTTAACCTTGAGGGAATCCTGAAGAGGGACTCCCAAGTCTCTTTGCACCTCCGATCTCTGGAGTTCTCTCCCCTTTTAGAAAATAGTCTACACCTTTATTCTTCCTACTAAAGTACCTGACCCTACTCTTCCCAACGCAGTATTGCATCTGCCACTTCTTTGTCCATTCTCCCAACTTGACAAGTCCTTCCGCAGACCCTCACAGATTTATCAGCAAGTGTGTCTGGGTGTTCCCAAACTGGAAACCGTGGATGAACAGAGAGGTCCACTCCTTCCTGAAGTCCAGGTCTGCAGTGTTCAAATCAGATGACCCTGGCCTATACGACAAATTGAGATACAACCTTTGTAAGGCTATTAGGGACAGGGATACTAAGAGACATTTATAGTCCAGGCCACTTTGAGTTGGGCAGGGCTTACATGCTAGAACAAACTGCTAGTCAAAGTGAGGCAGTGTCTCCGAAAGCAGCGTATCCCTTCTCAGTTACCTTATGCATTTAATACACGTTTTGAACAGAAAGGGTTTCGAATGTAATCACCAACCCTAGCAGCTTTGAGTGCACCTGAACCCACAGTAACTATTACAGATGTCAAAGCAGTCTTCCAGAGAGTAAACTCGCAGAAAGCATCTGGCCTGAATGCCATCCATGGCTGTGTCCTCCGATCCTGTGCAGGTCAGCTTGCAGACTTTTTTAACCTCCCCCTGCTTCAGTCTGAGGTTTCTACCTGCTTTAAGAAGATCACTATCATCCCAGCGCCAAAGAACAACAAGGTAATTTAACAACTACCACCTGATGGTTCTGACATCTACCAACATGAAGTGCTTTGAGAGGCTGGTCAGGCACCATCAACTCTAGCCTCCTAGATAACCGCAACCTACTGCAATTTGCCTGCATCTGAAGCAAGTCCCAAACCCAGGTACGAATGGAGGAGGGACGGGTATTGGGATAGCAACCCCATCCCATGAGAATTTAGAGCTGCAGAAAGGCCAACAGAAGCTGCAAAAACCTCACCCCTGGAAGAAGGATCTTCAAAGATGGACTACACCTGGGATAACTTGAAAGACTGGCCCAGGAAAGAGGACTTTGGCAGTTGCTCTTGGCAGCCTATGCCCCAGTGAGAGTCATGGGTTTAATTAAGTAAGTGAAACAGGTCTACGGTGGACACGTCCCCCTAGCTCTACACTCATCTCTGGAGTATCTGGACAATAATGACATGTGCATTAGACTATTGTTAATTGACTACAGCTCTGGAACTATATAGTACTATAATTCCAAACAAACTTGCTAAACCTGGATCTCAACACCTCTCTTTGCAACTGGATCCTTGACTTCTTGACCAACAGACCACAATCAATAAGGACCGGCAGCAGAACCTCTGCCACAATTCTCCTCGGTACTGGTGCCGCACAAGCTGCACGCTCAGCTGCACACTACGTCCTGTACACTCGTAACAACATGGCCAGTTTCTTCTCGAACTCCATCTAATGCTTGCCGATGACATCACTGTAAGGGGCTGTATCAGATAGTGACGAGTCAGAGTACGGGAAGGACATAGATAGCTTGGTAACATGTTGTCATGACAACAACCTTTCCCTCAATGTCAGCAAAACCAAAAAGCTGGCCATTAGGTTCAGAAAGTGGGTCGGTGCACACACTCCTGTTTATATCAACAGTACTGAGGTCAAGAGGGTTGAAGGCTTTGAGTTCCGAAGTATGAACTTCACCAAAAGCCTGTCTTCATTGATGCCACAGCCAAGAAAGCTCACCGATGCCTCTGCTTCCTCAGGACGCTGAAGAAATTTGACATATTGCCTTTGGCCCTCACCAATTTTTATTGATGCATCATTGAAAGCGTCCTATCTGGATGCATCACGGCTTGCTACGGCAGCTACTCTGCCCGCAGAGAGTTGTCGGCACAGTTCAGCACATCACAGAAACCAGCCTCCCCTTCATGGACTTTGTCTTCACATAACCATATAACCATATAACAATTACAACACGGAAACAGGCCATCTCGGCCCTTCTAGTCCGTGCCGAACTCTTACTCTCACCTAGTCCCACCGACCTGCACTCAGCCCATAACCCTCCATTCCTTTCCTGTTCATATATCTATCCAGTTTAACTTTAAACGACAACATCGAACCTGCCTCAACCACTTCTGCTGGAAGCTCGTCCCACACATCTACCACTCTCTGAGTAAAGAAGTTCCCCCTCATGTTACTCCTTAACTTTTGTCCTTTAACTCTCAACCCATGTCCTCTTGTTTGAATCTCCCCCACTCTCAATGGAAAAAGCCTATCCACGTCAACTCTATCAATCCCCCTCATAATTTTAAACACCTCTATCAAGTCCCCCCTCAGCCTTCTACGTTCCAAAGAATAAAGACCTAACTTGTTCAACCTTTCTATGTAACTTAGGAGAACCCAGGCAACATTTTAGTAGACCTCCTCTGTACTCTTTCAGTTTTATTGACATCTTTCCTATAATACTTCCCCTGACCTTGGAAGAGTAGCCAACATAATCAAAGACCCCACTCACCTCAGATATTTTCACTTCTCCCCCTCCCATTGGGCAGAAGATCCAAAGGCCTGAAAACACGTACCACCAGGCTCAAGGACTCAAGGACAGCTCTCTCCCACATTATAGGACTATCAAACAGTTCACTAGCATAATACAATGACCTCAAACTCTACCTCATTATAAATGTTCTCCTTACTGTTTGCCTTCATTACTCTTTCTCTGTAACTGTAACACTTTATTCTACATTCTGTTATTGCTATTCCCTGGTACTACCTCAATGCACCTCTGTGATGAAATGATCTGAATGGATAGCATGCAAAGCAAGGTTTTTCACTGAGGCTCATACATGGGATAATAATGAACCAATTTACCACTTTACCAGTGTCCTTGTTTGTCAACCTCATGTGCAGCACTATGTCAAAAGCATCCTGAAGATACAAGAAAATAGTATCATCAACTCTCCTTTGTCTTACCTGCTTGTTATTTCCTCAAATAATTCTGACAGGTTTGTTAGGCAAAATCTCTTAATGAAGCCATGCTGACTTTACCCTAATTTATCATGTACTTCCAAAAACTTAGAAATTTCATCCTTAACAACGGACGCTAAAGTCTTTCCAACCTCTGAGGTCAGGCTAACTGGCCTATAATTTCTTGTCTTTTGCCTCCTGCCCTTCTTAGACGGGCGTCATGTCTGCGACCCTCCCTGACCCCAGCAAGTTTGGAAGATCACTGCTAATGCCTCCACAAACTGCTTATCTAGGGAAGGAATTTTACATTAAGTTTGAAAGTGACATGGTTCATTCTGAAAATCAGGTTTTCAACCTTGACCAAGGCAGTCAAGAAGTTATGAAGGGAAGTGGCTGGAGTAGTTTGTGTAGCATTTAAAGATATGGTACATCATTTGCAACAAATATCTATTCCTTTAAGGTACAGATATAAGATTGTCTAGCTACCATGAAACACCGATCAGGCATGAATGGGCCTCTCTCTGATTGGTGAAACAAAATGATCATGTTCCACAGAAATCAGTGCAGTGATTTAACATTTTCCAATTTATGCTATTAACTCGGATGAAGGCACCGAGGATATGGTAGTTAAGACTGATGTAGAGTTATTAGTGAAGCGGACATAAAGAGGCTCGAAAGCGATATTGGTAGATTAAGTAAGTGGGTAAAGATCTGAAAAGTGAAATATAAGGTGGAAAATATAAGGATCCATTTTGGCAAGAAAAAATAAAACAGAATATGTTATCTAACCGGTGAGAGTGTGCAGATCTCTGAGATGTAGAGATATCGTGGTTTATGGTTTGCAAATGGCTAGTTTACAGTTAAATTAACTGGGAAAGCTAACAGAACATTATTGTCAATTACAAGAGGAATTGAATACAACAGTGTTCTGCAGTACAATATCCAGCTTCTGTGATAGTGAGTTTTTCATCTGGAGTACTGTGCACAATATCGAGATCCTTATTTAAGGCAGCAGTCTGGAGAAGGTTGACTGTTTAATCATAATAAATAGAAACAGAAAATGCTTGTCCCCTATGTTAACTTCTATAACTGTGTATTAGGGGCTCACATTGACCTTTGATACCCATGCCAACAGAAGCTTATTGCCTATCTATTTATTTATCTATCTCTCTCTCTATCTCTATCACTATCTCTCTGTTTCTATATCTCTGTCTCTGTCTCTCTCTCTCTCTCTTTATCTCTATCTCTATCTCTATCTCTCTATCTCTTTCTCACTATCTCTACACTCTCGATCACTCTCTCTATCTCTCTACCCCTATCTCTATCATAGAAACATAGAAAACCTACAGCACAATACAGGCCCTTCAGCCCACAATGCTGTGCTGAACATGTCCTAATTTTAGAAATTACCTAAGGTTAGCCATAACCCTCTATTTTTCTAAGCTCCATGTACCTATCCAGCAGTCTCTTAAAAGACCCTATCATATCCGCCTCCACCAGCATCACTGCCAGCCCATTCCACGCACTCACCACTCTCTGCGTAAAAAACTTACCCCTGACATCTCCTCTGTACCTACTTCCAAGCACCTTAAACCTGTGCCCTCTCATGCTAGCCATTTCAGCCCTGGGAAAAAGCCTCTGACTGTCCACACGATCAATACCTCTCATCATCTTATACACCTCTATCAGGTCACCTCTCATCCTTCTATCTCTCTAGTTCTATCTCTATCTCTCTACTTCTACCTTTATCTATATCTCTAAACTCGATGTATCTATACCTATCTCTCTCTATCTCTAGATCTATTTATATCTCTATCTCTATCTCCCTCCATCTGTCTTTATCTCTCTCTATCTATCTATCTCGATCTCTCTATCTCTAGCTCTCTTTCTATCTCTATCTCTCTCTCTATCTCTACGTCTATATTGCTATCTCAATTTATTTATTTATTATTTGGAAATACACCCTAGAACAGGCCCTTCTGACCCAATGATCTACACCACCCAGAAACCCTAGCCTAATCACAGGACAATTTATGATGATCAATTAGCATACTAATTGGTACATCTTTGAACTGTGGGAAGAAACCGGAGCACCTGGAGGAAATCCAGGTGCTCATGGGGAGGATGTACAAACGCCTTACAGATGCCATCAGATTTGAACTCCGAACTCCGATGCCCCGAGTTGTAATAGTGTCACACTACCAGCTACACTATCATGGTGCCCTCTGGTACTCTATTCCCCTTTCTTTATTAACTTTTAGCTATGCTTTGCTAAGCTCTAAAACAATCTCAATCCACGGCTTTCTGCTTTCTTGGAGACGTTATATGACTTTTCTGTCCCCCTTAACAATAAGTACTCCTGCTTGAGTACTGTTGGGTGGGGACAATCTACCTGGGGGAATCAATAGTGGCCGCACGAATCTGGCCCTGTGGCTCAGAAGGGTAGGGAAGGGAAGAGGATGGCAGCAGTGATAGGGGACTCTATAGTTAGGGGGTCAGACAGGCGATTCTGTGGATGCAGGAGAGAAACACAGATGGTAGTTTGCCTCCCAGGTGCCAGGGTCCAGGATGTTTCTGATCAGGTCCACGATATCCTGAAGTAGGAAGGAGAACAGCCAGAGGTCGTGGTACATATTGGCACCAACGACATAGGTAGGAAAAGGGAGAAGGTCCTGAAAACAGACTACAGGGAGTTAGGAAGGAAGTTGAGAAGCAGGACCACAAGGGTAGTAATCTCAGGATTACTGCCTGTGCCACGTGACAGTGAGTACAGGAATAGAGTGAGGCGGAGGATAAATGTGTGGCTGAGGGATTGGAGCAGGGGGCAGGGATTCGGATTTCTGGATCATTGGGATCTCTTTTGGGGCAGGTGTGACTGGTACAAAAAGGACGGGTTGCACTTGAGTCCGAGGGGGACTAATATCCTGGCAGGAAGGTTTGCAAAAGCTATTGGGGAGAGTTTAAACTAGAATTGCTGGGGGGTGGGAACCAAACTGAAGAGACGGAGGAAGGGGTGGTTGGCTCACAAATAGAGAAAGCTTGGATACAGTGCGAGAGGGAGGATAGGCAGGTGACAGAGAAGGGATACGCTCAGACCGATGGTCTGAGATTCTGAGATGTGTCAATTTTAATGCTAGAAGTATCATAAACAAAGCTTAGAGCGTGGATCAGTACTTGGATGGTTCAGGAGCAGGAATGGCTACTTAGAGTGCCAGGCTTTAGAGACAGGGAGGGAGGCAAAAGAGGTGGGGTTGTGGCACTGCTGATCAGAGATAGTGTCACAGCTGCAGAAAAGGAGGAAATCATGGAGGGATTGTCTACTGAGTCTCTGTGGGTGGAAGTTAGGAACAGGAAGGGGTCAATAACTCTACTGGGTGTTTTTTTATAGACCACCCAATAGTAACAGGAACATCGAGGAGCAGATAGGGAGACAGATTCTGGAAAGGTGTAATAATAACAAGGTTGCCGTGGTGGGAAATTTTCATTTCCCAAATATCGATTGGCATCTCCCTAGAGCGAGGGGTTTAGATAGGGTGGAGCTTGTTACATGTGTTCAAGAAGGTTTCCTGACACAATATGTAGATAAGGCTACAAGAGGAGAGGCTGTACTTGATCTGGTATTGGGAAATAAATCTGGTCAGGTGTCAGGTCTCTCAGTGGGAGAGCATTTTGGAGATAGTGATCACAATTCTATCTCCTTTACCATAGCATTGGAGAGGGATAGGAACAGACAAGTTAGGAAACCGTTTAATTAGAGTAAGGGAAAATATGAGGCTATCAGGCAGGAACTTGGAAGCATAAACTAGGAACAGATGTTCTCAGGGAAATGTACGGCAGAAATGTGGCAAGTGTTCAGGGGATATTTGTGTGGAGTTCTGCATAGGTACGTTCCAATGAGACAGGGAAAGGATAGTTGGATACAGGTACCGTCGTGTACAAAGGCTGTTGAAAATCTAGTCAAGAAGAAAAGAAAAGCTTACGAAAGGTTCAAGAAACTAGGTAATGATAGAGATCTAGAAGAGATAAGGCTAGCAGGAAGGAGCTTAAGAATGAAATTCGGAGAGCCAGAAGGGGCCATGAGAAGGCCTCGGCGGACAAGATTAAGGAAAACCCCAAGGCATTCTACAAGTTTGTGAACGGCAAGAGGATAAGACATGAGAGACAGTGGAAGTGTGACAGTGGAAAAATGTGTATGGAACTGGAGGTATTTAATGAATACTTTACTTCAGTATTCACTACGAAAAAGGATCTTGGCGATTGTAGGGATGACTTGCAGTGGATTGAAAAGCTTGAGCATACAGACATTAAGAAAGAGGATGTGCTGGAGCTTTTGGAAAGCATCAAGTTGGATAAGTCAATAGGACCAGACAGGATGTAACCCAGGCTACTGTGGGAGGCAAGGAAGGAGATTGCTGAGCCTCTGGCGATGATCTTTGCATCATCAATGGGGATGGGAGAGGTTCCGGAGAATTGGAGGGTTGAGGATGTTGTTCCCTTATTCAAGAAAGGGAGTAGAGATAGCCCAGGAAATTATAGACCAGTGAGTCTTACTTCAGTGGTTGCTAAGTTGATGGAGAAGATCCTGAGGGGCAAGATTTATGAACATCTGGAGAGGCACAATATGATTAGGAATAGTCAGCATGGCTTTGTCAAAGGCAGGTCGTGCCTTACGAGCCTCATTGAATTTTTTGAGGATTTGACTTAACACATTGATGAAGGTTGAGCAGTAGGTGTAGTGTATATGGATTTCAGCAAGGCATTTGATAAGGTACCCTATGCAAGGCTTATTGAGAAAATAAGGAGGCATTGGATCCAAGGGGACCTTGCTTTGTGGATCCAGAACTGGCTTGCCCAAAGAAGGCAAAGAGTGGTTGTAGATGGGTTATATTCTGCATGGAGGTCGGTCACCAGTGGTGTGCCTCAGGGATCTGTTCTGGGACCCCTCCTCTTCGTGATTTTTACAAATGACCTGGATGAGGAAGTGGAGGGATGGGTTAGTAAATTTGCTGAAGACACAAAGGTTGGGGGTTACAGCGGGACATTGATAGGATGCAAAACTGGGCTGAGAAGTGGCAGATGGAGTTCAACCCAGATAAGTGTGAGGTGATTCATTTTGGTAGGTCAACTATGATGGCAGAATATAGCATTAATGGTAAGACTCTTGGCAGTGTGGAGGATCAGAGGGATCTTGGGGTCCGAGTCCATAGGACACTCAAAGCTGCTACGCAGGTTGACTCTGTGGTTAAGAAGGCAATACAGTGCATTGACCTTCATCAACTGTGGGATTGAGTTTAAGAGCCGAGAGGCAATGTTGCAGCTATATAGGACCCTGGTCAGACCCCACGGAGTACTGTGCTCAGTTCTGGTCACCTCACTATAGGAAGGATATGAAAACTATAGAAAGGGTGCAGAGGAGATTTACAAGGATATTGCCTGGATTGGGGAGCATGTCTTATGAGAATAGGTTGAGTGAACTCGGCCTTTTCTCCATGGAGTGATGGAGGTTGAGATGTGACCTGTATAAGATGATGAGAGGCATTGTTCATGTGGATAGTCAAAGGCTCTTTCCCAGGGCTGAAATGGCTAGCACGAGAGGGCGTAGTTTTAAGGTGCTTGGGAGTAGGTACAGAGGAGATGTCAGGGGTAAGTTTTTTATGCAGAGAGTGGTGAGTGTGTGGAATGGGCTGCTGGTGATGGTGGTGGAGGCAGATACGATAGGGTCTTTTAAGAGACTCCTGGACAGGTACATGGAGCTTAGAAAAATAGAGGGCTATGGGTAACCCTAGGTAATTTCTAAAGTAAGTACATGTTTGGCACAGCATTGTGGGCTGTAGGGTCTGTATTGTGCTGTAGGTTTTCTATATTTCTATCAGAATTAGGTTTATTTTCACTGAAAATGAAATTTATTGCTTTTCAGCAGCAATACAGTACAAAGACGTAACAATTATTATAATTTGTAAAATAAATAAATAGTAAATAAATAATAAATCTGGTAGCAGCAGAGGGGAAGGAGCTATTCCTGAATCATTAAGTGTTTATCTTCGGACTCCTGTACCTCCTCTGTGATGACAGTAACAAGAAGAGTGCACGTCCCAGATGATGAGGGTCCTTCGTGGTGGATACTATCTCCTTCGTATAATCTGCTTTTTTTGTGTTGTATATGAACACACCAACTTGGAACAGGTCTGAGCTACTCAGCCCAAAGAACCTGTTCTGGTCCTTAATAAGGCCATGGCTGATACAAAGCAACACACACAATGCTGGAGGAACCTCAGCAGGTCAGGCAGCATCTGTGGAAAAGAGTAAACTGTCGACATTTCGGGCCGAGACCCTTCATCAGAACTGGAAAGGAAGAGGAGAAGTCAGATCAAGAAGTCCAAGAAAAAAAGTATAAAGTCACCGGAGACAACAAAAAAAGCAGGATTGGGTATATTTTTCAAATATAGCAAATGATATCCCAGAAATTGAGAGAGAAGGGGAAAATAGAATAAAAAAATGAACTGGCAAGCAACTCTGATAAATCTGAACAGTTTAGCAATCTACATCTGAGAGTTTTGAGAAGATTATGGAGATAGCAGAAGCTTTGGTTACCATTTTCAAAAATTCTCTAGAATCTGGAGTGTTTCCTGTGACAACATGAGGTCACTGAATGAAAGGAACCCCAGGCATTTGTACGTCCTCCCCATGAGAGGAAATGGAGAAATACTGACGTGTTAACCTGGCATCAGTAACTGGGAAAATGTTGACAACTGAAGGATGTGATATCAAGCCATTTAGAAAATAATAATGGGAAAGAAGAAACACTGTGGATTTATGAAAAGGAAAAGTATGTTTGACTAATCTCCTCAAGGGCCTGTGACTCCACAACTTGCAAATGTTAGAGGTTGATCCTCTTGGGCAAATTGTTGATATAAATTATAACGACTTTCCAATATGAAATACATAAAGCCATTTACTCCAATTCTTTTCTTCACCTGTGAACTAACTCTAATCCTTACTGATTACTTAACCCCCAAATGCAAGTGCTCTAACAACATAGATCAATAATGTTCTATGTGGAACACCTGAAAACTCCAATTCACCACATTGCCTGCCCCCACACATCTGCTTTGCCCTTGAGGACATGCCTGGTAGCTAACAAGGTGACCAGATCACCACAATACTAAAAGCTGGTCTTGTTACAGGACATCTTATACTCGGTGCTCTAATGAAGGCCAAAGAGCCAAGTGCCTTTTTCAGCACCTTGCCTACCTGTACCTCCACTATCTGGGAATGATCTACTTATACCCCGCACTCTCTGTTCTACAACAGGCTTGTAGAATCTCAGAGTTGTACAGGGTGACATATGGCACTGTGCAAAAGTCTTAGACACATATATATAGCTCGGGTGCCTAAGACTTTTGCACAGTACTATATTTGTCAACGTGGAACAGAGAGTTTGTAAATCTGGCGGGAGAAAAGGATGTTGGGAATGTTGAGGGCGGAGTGCCACGGGAGGAGTGTGGGACAGGTGGCAGAGAAGGAGTGCCAGGGCTGGAGGAGGCGCGGGTACAGACACGCCCAGCCCTGAGACACCAGGCAAGATCACTTGATTCCAAACATTTGGTTTATTGATCAATATGGAATGTCTCTCTGGTGCTTCCCGCTCCCTCCCCTCTCCCTTCCCCTTCTTCCAATAATGATTCCCCTCTCCCTGCCCCCTTCCCACTCGCAGTCTACAATAGAGACCCATATCAGAATCAGGTTTATCATCACTCACATATGTCATGTTTTTTTTTGTGGCAGCAGTGCAGTGCAATACAGAAAATGTATCATATTTAATACCCTTGCTATATATATGTGCCTAAGACGTTTGCACAGTACTGTATAACTACTTTGATAACTTACTTTGAACACTCTCCAAGGTGCTACTATCAATTCCTGTCTCTTGCAAAAATGCCATCCCCTTCTCGCAATTCCTCTGTCTCCGCCGCATCTGCTCTCAGGATGAGGCTTTTCATTCTAGGACGAGGGAGATGTCTTCATTTTTTAAAGAAAGGGGCTTCCCTTCCTCCACTATCAACTCTGCTCTTAAACACATCTCCCCCATTTCACGTACATCTGCTCTCACTCCATCCTCCCACCACCCCACTAGGAATAGGGTTCCCCTGGTCCTCACCTACCACCCCACCAGCCTCCGGGTCCAACATATTATTCTCCGTAACTTCCGCCACCTCCAACGGGATCCCACCACTAAGCATATCTTTCCCTCCCCGCCTCTCTCTGCATTCCGCAGGGATCGCTCCCTACACAACTCCCTTGTCCATTCATCCCCCCCATCCCTCCCCACTGATCTCCCTCCTGGCACTTATCCGTGTAAGCGGAACAAGTGCTACACATGCCCTTACACTTCCTCCCTTACCACCATTCAGGGCCCCAAACAGTCCTTCCAGGTGAGGCATCACTTCACCTGTGAGTCGACTGGGGTGATATACTGCGTCCGGTGCTCCCGATGTGGCCTTTTATATATTGGTGAGACCCGACGCAGACTGGGAGACCGCTTTGCTGAACATCTACGCTCTGTCCGCCAGAGAAAGCAGGATCTCCCAGTGGCCACACATTTTAATTCCACATCCCATTCCCATTCTGACATGTCTATCCACGGCCTCCTCTACTGTAAAGATGAAGCCACACTCAGGTTGGAGGAACAACACCTTATATTCCGTCTGGGTAGCCTCCAACCTGATGGCATGAACATTGACTTCTCTAACTTCCGCTAGGCCCCACCTCCCCCTCGTACCCCATCTGTTACTCTTTTTAATGCACACATTCTTTCTCTCACTCTCCTTTTTCTCCCTCTGAATATACCTCTTGCCCATCCTCTGGGTCACCCCCCCCCCCCGTCTTTCTTCCCGGACCTCCTGTCCCATGATCCTCTCGTATCCCCTTCTGCCTATCACCTGTCCAGCTCTCGGCTCCATCCCTCCCCCTCCTGTCTTCTCCTATCATTTTGCATCTCCCCCTCCCCCTCCAGCTTTCAAATCCCTTACTCACTCTTCCTTCAGTTAGTCCTGACGAAGGGTCTCGGCCTGAAACGTCGACTGCGCCTCTTCCTATAGATGCTGCTTGGCCTGCTGCGTTCACCAGCAACTTTGATGTATGTTGCTTGAATTTCCAGCATCTGCAGAATTCCTGTTGTTTACTATTAATTCCTGCCCTGGTTTAATTTACTGAAATGCAAAACTTTGTAGTTATCAAAATTAAATTCCATCTACCATGCCTGGACCTCTTTCCCAGGTGATCTGAACCCTGTTGTAGCCTTCTTCTCTGTCCACTATGCCAACCAATTTTGGTGTCATGTGCAGATTTACCAACCATGTCAATTACCATAAGGCCATAAGACATAAGAGCAGAATTAGGCCATTCAGCCCATCAGGTGTGCTTTGCCATTCCATCATGGCTGATCCTGGATCCCACTTAACTCCATAGACCTACCTTCTTGCCATATCCTTTGATGTCCTGACCAATCAGGAAACGATTAACTTTTGCCTTAAATATACCCACAGACCTGGCCTCCATCGCAGTCTGTGGCAGAGCATTCCATAGATTCACTACTCTCTGGCTAAAAAAATCTCCACCTTACCTCTGTTCTAAAGGGTCGCCCCTCAATTTTGAGGCTGTGCCCTCTAGTTCTGGATACCCTCACCATAGGAAACATCCTCTCCACATCCACCCTATCTAGTCCTTTCAAAATTTGGAAGGTTTCAATGAGATCCCCCTGCATTCTTCTAAGTTCCAGTGAGTACAGGCCCAAAGCTGCCAAATGCTCCTCATATGTTAACCCCTTCATTCCCAGAATCACCCTTGTGAACCTCCTCTGGACTCTCTCCAATGACAACACATCCTTTCTGAGATACAGGGCCCAAAATTGTTGACAATACTCCAAGTGCGGCCTGACTAGTGTCTTCTAAAGGCTCAGCATCATCTCCCTACTTTTATATTCTATTCCCCTTGAAATAAATGCCAATATTTAGATAATAGTCCATCCTATTCTTCCTTTTACCAAAATGAATTACCATACATGTAATAAGGGTGATGACACAATTGTAATGGGGGACTTAAATATACAAAGGGATTGGAAAAATCATATTGGTGTTGGGTCACAAGAGAGGGAATTTGTTGAATGCCTACGAAATGGCTTTTTAGAGCAGCTTGTGCTTGAGCCTACTCAAGGGAAGGCTATCTTAGATTGGGTGTTGTGTATTCCATCTGCCGCTTTCATGCCCATTCTTCCAATTAGTCTAAGTCCTGCTGCAATCGCATTGCTTCCTCAGCACTACCTACCCCTCCACCTTTCTTCGTATCATCCACAAACTTTGCCACAAAGCCATCAATTCCATTATCCTGCTTTATGTTAGTGGCTACTTTGCCCTTATATTTCATCTTTTCCCTTTTTATAGCCTTTTTAGTTGCCTTTTGTTGGATTTTAAAAGCTTCCCAATCATCCAACTTCCAACTCACTTTTGCTATCTTACATGCCTTTTCCTTGGCTTTTATGCAGTCCTTAACTTCCCTGGTCAGCCATGGTTTCCTACTCCTGCAATATGAGAACTTCTTCCTCCATGGGACATATCTATCCTGCACCTTGTGAACTATTCCCAGAAACTTCAGCCACCTCTGCTCTGCCGTCATCCCCACCAGTATTCTCCTCTAATCCACCTGGGCAAGCTCCTCTTTCATGCCTCTGTAATTCACTTTATTTCATTGCGATACTGATACATGTGACTTATGTTTCTCCCTCTCAAATTACAGTATGAATTTAATCATATTATGATCACTGCCTCCTAAAGGTTCCTTTACATTAAGCTTCCTAATAAGATCTGTTTTATTACACAACACCCAATCTAAGATAGCCTTTCCTCGAGTGAGCTCAAGCACAAGCTGCTCTAAAAAGCCATCTCGTAGGCATTCAACAAATTGCCTCTCTTGCAAGCTGACACCATCCTGATTTTCCCAATCCCCTTGCGTATTGAAGTCCCGCATTGCAATTGTGTCATTACCCTTATTGCATACCTTTTCCAACTCCCTTTACAATCTCAATCCCACATCTTGTCGACTATTTGGAGGCCTATATATGATTCCCATAATATTTTTTTCATCCTTGAAGTTTCTTAACTCCGCCCACAAAGATTCAACATTCTCAGACCCTCTGTCACCTCTTTCTAAAGATGTAATTCCATCTCTTACCAACAGAGCCATACCACCGCCTATGCCTTCCTGCCTGTCCTTTCAATACAAAGTATATCCTTTGATGTTAAGCTCCCAACTATGATCTTCTTTCAGCCATGACTCAGTGATGCACACAACATCATACCGACAAATCTCTAATTGCGCCATGAGTTCATCCACCTTATTCCAAATGCTACGCGCATTTAAATACACCTTCAGTCCCGCATTCTTCGCCCTTTTGAATTTTGCCTCTGTGGTACAATTTAACTCTTTGCTCTGTCTGTATTTGTACCCAATCATTGGCTTGTCCTTCCTTACGTTCATGTTACACCCATCATCTACTTGTAAACCTGCTGGCTCATCCTCAGCTCTATCATTCTGGTTTCCACACCCCTGCCATATTAGTTTAAACCACTCCCAACAGCTCTAGTAAACCTGCCTGCAAGGATATTGGCCCCCCTCAGATTCAAGTGCAACCCATTACTCTTTGTTGTTCTTCATAACTTCTTTGCTCCTTTACCTCATTAGTCTATTTAAAAACCCCAGGATGTACCTTTTTTAACTACTTTCTGAACCTATAAAACTGCTTTCAAACTGGAGTTATAGAGCCATTCTATGGAATGGAAGCAACCCTTCGACCCAGTTTCTTCCACTGACTTACATGTCTTCCTGAACTTTTCCCACCTACTGTGGTTAGTCCCATATCCTTTCCTATCCATGAATGTCTTTCGGACATTGCACATCACGAGCATAGATGACAAACAACAGCAGACAAACACCCGTCCCTGTGGCACACCACTAGTCACAGGTCTGCAATCTGATAAGCAGCCCTCACTGCCACCCTTGGACCCCTACCACAGGGCTAAGTTGTCTGTGATATGAAACTAAGTGGGAATATGTTTAATGATGAGGATGCAAATTTAGACAAAATGAGTGTGTGGGCAAAAACATAACAAGTGAAACACAAAGTGTCTTCATCAGGGAAAAACAGCGATGTTGAGTATCTTTCAGTGGTAAGGAGCTCAGGAAATGACGTTCAAGAAACTGGGGTGCTTTTGTACACTACAGCCTGCAAATGAGCATGCAAATCATCAGGGCAAAATAGCACATTGATCTTTATTATGAGACGATTTGAGTACAAGCATAAAAATGTCTTACAGTAATTATATAAGTCCCTGGTGAGACCACAAATGGATTATTGTGTATAACTTTGGTCTTTTTATATAAATGTTGGGAGGATGTTTCCCTTAACAGGGGAATCTAAAACCAGATATCCCAAGCTCAAAATAAGAGGCAGGCCATTTAGGTAAAGGTTCAGGCTCTGATTAATCTTCGAAGCAAATTGGGAGAAGATCAGGTGCTAGGTTTTGTGCCTGTGCTTTGTGCTTGCAATTAGATGGTCAGTACTGTTATGACAAAGCTGTAGTCTTGATCGCCATCCATCTGTTAGCAATACTGCTCATGCCAATGGGCCAAAAATTACTGTCGAACAATGGATTACTGGTGTCGTGTTATTGATCCATCATTGCCAGAGGAAGGGCAGATGCGTGACTGATCGGATTCCTCTTCATGGTTGAGCTGTGTCAGTAACAATCGCACCATTGAAGCAGTCGTCTAGATTCAAGTTTATCGTCAGAATCATACATACACAAGGTATAAATGACATGAAAATTGCATTTTTGCTGCAGCAGCACAGTATATTAAACATAATGTACTCTGTTACAAAGGTTAATTATAAGTTAATTAACAAACTGTTTATAACTTACAAAACAAAAGAGGGAGTAGAGAAATATCGTTTGAAGTAGTGTTATAGTTTTTCAGGGGGTTCAAGAAAATGATGGCAGTGGAGAAGAAGCCGTTGTAAATTTAGTTAGCTCCATTATGGACACTAACCTTCATCGCATCCAGGACATCTCCAAGGAGCAATGCCTCAAAAAGGCAGCATCCATCATTAAAGACCCCCTTCACCAATGTTATGCCTTGATCTCATTGTTACCATCAGGTAGGAGGTACAGGAGCC
This sequence comes from Mobula hypostoma, assembly GCF_963921235.1. Classification (NCBI taxonomy): domain Eukaryota; kingdom Metazoa; phylum Chordata; class Chondrichthyes; order Myliobatiformes; family Myliobatidae; genus Mobula; species Mobula hypostoma. The sequence goes on along the minus strand of NC_086128.1, from coordinate 10,056,902 downwards.
TGAAGGCACACACTCAGCGATTCAGGAACAGCTATTTCCCTCTGCCATCTGATCCCTAAATGGACATTGAACCCCTGGACACTACCTCACTTTCTATTTAATTTAACTATACTGTAGTTCACAGTTACTTTTTCTAACACGCTGCTGCGGCTAATGTTATGATATATGCTGGTGATTCTGATTCCGATCGAGCCTTCGGGGGGGGGGGTCTTCAGGCTTCTGTCCCTCCTGTCTAATGGCAGCGTCAGGAAAAGGGCATGGCCCGAACTTGGGGTCCCTGATAATGGATGTCATCTTCCTGACATACCGCCTCTTGTAGATATCCTGGATGGTGAGGGCAATTATGGCCATGATGAAACTGGTTGGGTGCACTGCTCTCTGTAACCGCTTGCATTTCTGTGTACTGGGGGTCCCATACCAGGCTGTTTTGCAACCAGTCAGGATGCTTTTCACAATACATCTGTCAGAATCTTTAATGACATGCCAAATCTCCTTAAAGGACCAAGAAGGTAAAGTTGCTGGCATGCGTTCTTTGTGGTTGCATCTATGTGCTGGGCCTGGGATAGGTCCTCTGGGACACTGACACCCTGGAACTTGAAGCTGCTCACCCTTTCCAGCCCAGGCCCCTCATTGAAGACTGGTGTGTGTTCACCTGACTTCCCCTTCCTAAAGTCCACAAACAGTCATAGCATGGAAGGCCGCCATTTGGTCCATTGACTCTATACCAGCTCTACATAAAATATTGGCAGTCCCATCCACCACACTCTCTCCAAATACTACAAGTCCCTTCCTTTCAGATACTGATCCAGCTCTCTTTAGAACGGTATATCTGGATCTGCATCTACTTCGCGACAGTGCATTCCAGGACCTACCACTTGCTGCAGGAAGATATTCCACTCATGTCATTTCTGGTTGTTTGTTAATCACCTTCATTCTATCTCCCCCACTGACACTTCTGCCGATGGAATGGTTTATCTCTGCCTAACCTAGCCGTAGCACTCATGACTTGAAATATCTCTATTGTATTTCCTCACAACCTCTTCTGTTCCAAGGAGAGAAACTCCAAAATCTCTGGTTTAGTTACATAACTAAAGTCCCTTGTCCCAGGAATCATTTCAGTAAATCACGTTTGCAGCATCTCCAAAACCTTTACACCTTCTCCGTGGTACTGCTTTCAACATGGTCATAGAGTTATACAACATGGAAAAAGGCATTTGTCCCAACCTGTCCACACTAGCATGCCTTCCTGAGCTGGTCCAATTTGCCTGCATTTGGCCGTTTTCCCTCTGGCACTCCTGTACATTTTTCACTGTGCCTCAATGCATGTGACAATAATATAATAAATGCAATTCCCTTTAAGCCAGGGGTTTCCAACGTGGGGTCCACAGACCCCTCAGTTAATGGTGGGGTCCACGGCATAAAAAAGGTTGGGAACCCCTTACTCTAAGCCCATGAACCTGCTCAAATATCTTTCAAATGTTGCAATTGTACCCACCTCTAATACTTCCTCTGTCAGTACATTCCATATACCCACCGCCACCAAAATTTAAGACTCAGCGCCCCCTTTAAATTTTCTCCCCCTCATTTTAAGCCCACGCTCTTTGGTTTTAGACTCCGCTGCCCCTGGAATTCACACACATTCCTTCAAGCTTCCCCTTCAATCCTCCTCGTGTTAAATTTCATCATCCTTTGATCTTGTTAGTTGAGGGAGCATCCAGCCACTGTCCCCGTCCGCTGAGTTCACAGCTTTTCCTCACACATTCAACCACTGGCAGCAGAAAGTTCAAGGGGAAGTCCAACTAATGGCAGAAAGCATCACGTCCTTCCCACAGAAACCACAGGGCAACAGCACCGTGGTGAAAGGAAAGAGCGTCGGGCACCGGAACCCATGCAGAATTAACAATTTCCAAAGTATGTGTGGCACTGCACATCGCACGACAGAAACCATAACCATAGAATGAATGATCAGGGAAGCAGACAGCAGTGGCAAAGTTAGTTACAAAATGAGATTTTAATGTTAACAGCGGCTGAGAGGCGGAAAACAGCTCAAGTCGGAAAGCTGACAAATTTCTGAAATATACCTTCAACAGCTTTCTGAACTAATTAGAGTGAGCAAAGCAACAAAGCAGATTAGGTTTAGTGATGATTAACAAGTTAGAATTGACTCATAATCTGACAGTAAGAGAGCCGTAACATGATTAAACCTGACAATCATTTTAAAAAAGATCTTTCAAAAGAACCTCATGTTAAATAAGGATGATTTCAATGAAATAAGGTGTGGGCTGAGCACATAAAGCAGAGCTGAGTTGCTATGGAGAGAGACAGAGAGGTATTCAGAGGAGCACTTTATGTAATACAAGGCTATAGCATTGACGAGAACAATGAAGCAAAGTTTCCAAGGATATCTCAGGATAGCGCCTAGATTGACACCAAGAATAACTGCAATCTAGGGGAATTACAGAAATGAAAAAGTCAATAAATAAAGGAACATAAAGAAAATATTAAACAGTGAAAATGAAAATACATGTGACATGAAGACTAATAGGAAAAGAAAACATATTTATTGAAGTGGATGACTAAAGGAGATGTTTGCTATTTTTAGCAGGCACTGATGATCAAGCAAACAACAGTATATTAACTTATATTCCTTATATTCCATCTGGTTAACCTCCAACCTGATGGCATGAATATCGATTTCTCCTTCCTGAAAAAAAAACTACCCTTCTCTCTCCTCTTCTTCTATTCCCCACTCTGGCCTCTTACCTCTTCTCACCTGCCTATCACCTCCCCTGGGTCCCCTCCTCCTTCCCTTTGTCCCATGGTCCACTCTCCTCTCCTATAAGATTCCTTCTTCTCCAGCCCTTTATCTTTCCAACCCACCTAGCTTCACCTATCACCTTCTAAGTAGTCCTCCTTCTCCTCCCTACCCATGTTATTCTAGCATCTTCTCCCTTCCTCTCCAGTCCTGTAGAAAGGTCTCAGCCCAAAATGTTTGACTGTTTATTCATTTCAACGGATGCTGCCTGACCTGCTGAGTTCCTCCTGCATTTTGTGTGTGTTGCTCTGGATTTCCAGCATCTGCTGAATCTCGAGTGTTTATTAACAGTATATTATGTTGGTTTTAAAAGCAGTGGCAAAAGGTAAAATATGAGTGATAGATGGCACCTAAAAATAAACCAAAGTGAGTTGCTCAGTAGATCTAATGCAAGATATAAAACACAGAAATAACCACTTAAGAGTACTTATGGAACCTAGATCAATTCAAAGGAGTGGCTGAGAAAGCTGTAGAGCCACTAGTCACAATCTTTCAAAACACTCTGAATTCAGAAATATCCCCTCAGACTCAAAGACTACAAATATTGCTCAGGTATTTGGGAAGAAATGTCTTCACAAATAATGTCAGTCTGAAATACCTCACATAGCAACCTCACGAATACCATTCTTAACCTCTTTCCCAAACAATGCCAGAGTAACCTGGGTTAATACCTACAGTCTGTTTTGTAGGTGGCACCTACTGCAGCCATTGTGCAGTCCTGGTTTAGGGCAGTGGATGGGGTGCCAGTCAGGTGGGTTACTTTGTCCTATACTCATTAGTTTAAGGAGATTTGGTATCTCATCAAAAACTCTAGCAAATTTCTACAGATATATGGTGGAGAGCCTTCTAACTAGTTGCACCACCGCCTGGTGCAGAGGCTCCAAGGCAGAGGGTCGAAAGAGGCAAGTGAGGGTTGCAGGCTCAGCCAGATCGATCACAGGCACCAGCCTCCTCTCCCCACCATCAAGGACATCCTCATGGGGCACTGCCCAAAGAAGGTGGCATCCATCATTAAAGACCATCACCATTTGAAAAATGCCCTCTTCTCATTGCTACCATTGGGGAGGAGGTACTCACACTCAATGTTTTAGGAACAGTTTCTTCCCCTCTGCATGGGAAGAACGGTCCATGAACCCATGAACACTATCTCACTATTTTTTCTTTTTTACACTACTTATTTACACATCAATTTATTCATTCATTCATTTATTATTTGTTTGCTTGTTTTTGTTACTTGTAGGAATTTTATGTCTTGCACTGTACTGCTGCCAGAAAACAACAAGTTTCACAACTTATGTCAGTGACAATAAACCTGATTCTGATTTGGATTCTCAAGCATTGTCACATTGAAATTGCCAGAGGCAGAAGCTGGGGTGCTCGCTAGTTCTGGAATAATGTCTGCTTCCGCCCTTCATGGTGTCACTTTTAGTTGCTTTTTGAAGACTTTCTCTAATCGACTGGGAATCCAATTATATATTTATAGCTCCTGAAGTTTGTCATAGTGGGGGAGGTATTAAACGCTCCCAATGATGTGCGCCTCAAATAGCCTCTGACAACCAAGTCCAGCTCCTGGCCTTCATGAGTGGCTTAGCTCCTAAGGCTGGCAGAACTGTTTCTACTGACAGGAGAAGGGGCAAAGACGGTTTACTGGTGCCTTAAAATCAGTCTCTTGGGCTGATGGGGTTTGTCAGCTGTGGTTGGCAGCTCATCTAGGAGAAGGAAAACTCTGATCTCAAACCTCCACTGCCTTGCAGCTGTACCCACTCACGGGGAAGGCTTCAGGAGTAAATCCTGAGGAAATAATCAGAGCTGGGGTCCTGAAGGCAGTCCAGCACTGAGTTAAATGCCAACTAGCAACTCTTGTGACTACACTGGTGCCAAACTGTATTGGTCTCTGCCATTCCTTTGGATTCATTAGCTTTGTGGAGAGGGTCAGCTTGCTCTCCTTATTGTACTGCCCTGGCTTCCATATCAGGTAGACAGCTGGGATGCAATATCCATGGTCGACCCTTACCAAACAGAGGGCCTCATATATAAATATACACATAATCTCAATATACTAGCAAAGCAGAAGTGATTGATTCTAATTCTTAATCTTAGAATTAATCTTACAGTGTCTTCTTTTCCAAGATTAGTAAACTGTTCCCTGAGTCCCTGAGTAAGGTTATATGGTCACTGACCTGAGCCAAGCAACTCCATTTCTGTACCCAGCCCCTGAATTTGAAACCTTACCTCTCAAATTCAGAAAGGAATCTTCAAAAAATGCGCAATGGCGATGGGAAGTTTGGTGTCCATTTGAAAATCATACGTTACATCTTTCAAGTACGGCCCAAGCAGACAATAGGAACAAAGACTGAAAGTCATATACAGAGAGGCACAAAGTGAAAAAATTGACTTTGGTTCACTATTGCAAACCCCACCCACAGTAACATGGTCCACACCCCAAATCCAAATCCAAACCAATGCCATGCTTGCAAACAAGGTGTAAGCCAATAACCTGGACCTAAGAATAGAGCAGTTGAACTATCAGAAAAGATTAAAGAAACATTAGGAGAAGGTTAGGGAGAATCTCATAACACATTAGGCCGGTAGGGCCAGAGGACATGAAATTAATTGAAAGCAATGGCATTTGCTGTCTCATTGATCTTTGATGCCGAGCCACTTTCCGGTACCATTCCCTGAGCTATTCTTCACATGAGCCTAGACAGCGCGTGTTGGCAGACTGTTTAATCATGGTTGGGGTTGGAAGCATTACATCAAATGTCAATGCCTTTAGCAGAGAAAGAGAGCCAATTGGAAGGACAAAATAAAATAAACAAAATGCACGAACAGCCTCCTTGATTCAACCTTCTCTCAAGGGCAGCAACAGTTTTTGAGAAATTATTATTACCCAAAGTAATGAAAGCCAAGAACATCTATCTGATCTATCTGCAGGTATGCTACGGCGGATAAGTCAAAGCAGCACCATTTGGAGGAGGGATGCCTTGGGAAAGGCTGAGCTGCGCTGGGATAAGTGGAGAGCCTGGCAGTAATAAAGAAGTCAGATCATGAATGTTTTGATTGTGTCGAGTCAAACAGCCAGGGAATTCATCACACCTTATTCCAAACAAGCTCCTGTGTTCAGACATTGAACTGTATTAATATTCTGAGTGTTGATGCTGTTTAATCCCCATCACATCTGCCTGTGGTCACTTTGGAGCAATAAATAATATGAAAATCAATGAGGGAGGGATGGGCCAGAGGATGTTGATAAATGGATGAAAGCACTGACCTTGTGCTGAGCTGAGCTAGACCCACAGAAACAGTGTGAACACCACAGACGAGAGGAGACCTTTCACGGGTGGGAGTGACAGTAATGGATGATTGGAGGTTCTCACTCAAGCACATTTGCCACTCTGATACAGCCTCATTTTGCACCTTGCTAGATGTAGTTTAAGCAGTGTCCATACACTGGAATCACGTGTTACATCTCTCAACTACAGTCCAAGCAGACAAAAGGAACAAATGATAAAAGTTGTATATATGGAGAGGCACCATGCAAAAATTGATATTATCAGATGGTAAATCAGCCATAATGCAATAGCGGAGCATACTCGACAGGCTGGATGGTCCAATTCTGCTCCTATGTCTTATGGTCTTATGGAATGGGATGTGTCTATTTTTATTCCCCTAAAGTCTAAACAATATTGGTAACCTTGAAAAGTTGTTCACATTGAAAAGATCCCAGAAACAGCTCCCTGTAATACTCAGAGTGCTGTTTCTGGGCTCTTTCTGCGTGGAAAGAGGTCACTGTTTGCCGCATGTTATGCTGGTGACCTCAGTCAAAAGGTCAAAAAGTCAAAGGTCCATTGATGAAGCACACCAGGACACAAGAAGGGCTTGGAGTTTTCCTTAAAATTTCTAGTGCATCCTCAGTTCCTTACATTCCTCCACTGACCCTGCATCCATGAGAGCCTAAGCTCTGGAATTCCCTCCAGAAATTCTCCCACCACTTGCTCCTTCCTGAAACCGACTCAGCGAGTTTGTGATTGTTTATCCTTATGTCTCATTTTGACCTGGCGCAAGTTTTATTTGATAGCATCTCTGTAAATGATTTACAATGTTAAAGGTGCTATATAAATGGGTGTAGTTGTCACTGAATTCTGCCTTGCCATTCTCTGACTATTATTTAATGAGTTTTATTGATATTCAGTAACATACAGGAATATCAAATATGATATTTTATCTATCTGGTACAGCACAATCTTTTAAAAGGGTTAATAAAGTGTGCATTAGATGTGGGAAAGTGGGATGAACTTTCAGGGTGTTATTGGAAACTCCCATGAGGATGAACATCTATGCTGTATGTGTGTGTGAACTTTTCATCCCTGAGGTAAAGCTTTGTTTTTGGAAATTGTAGCTTGGATAAGCTAGGGCAAATAGCCTTCAGAGTGAAAACTTACTTCTGTTCCTCACTCCACTGATACTGCCTAACCTGGTGAATATTTCCAGTACTTCTCTGCTCTGTACTGGATAGAGCAAAGTTCAAAGCTCAAAGTAAATTTATTAAGAAAGTACATATACTGCACGTCACCATATACAGGCCTGAGATTCATTTTCTTGTGGCCATTCACAGAAAATACAAGAAACACAATAGAATCAATGAAAGACACACCCAACCAATGTGCAAAAGACAACAAACTGTGCAAATATAAAAAGATAATAATAATAGGAGAATAGCAGAAATCTTTCATGTTGTTATGTTGACTACCAAAGAGCACAAAATAAATGAGGCATTTTGCAAGGCGATTCTTTAATCCCACTATGGTTTTATATAGGTTTAAACCCACTCTCTAATTTACTGAATCAGATGAAAATTGGGGATGAAATCAAGAGACAACCAAACGAATTATAGCATGACACAGCTTCTATACATTGACGATTTGAAATTACACACTCCTTCATCAGTAAAGCTAAAACAATTAATTCAAACATTAGAACTATTTTCTAAAGACATAAGCATGAACTTTGGACTGGATAAATACAGAACATTAAACATAAAGAAAGGTGCAATAGAGCTAATAGAATACAAAGCAGAGCAGCAGGATACAACACAACCGATGGATGAATGTGAAACACGTAAGTACCCTGGGATAGCAACAAGCAAAGAAAATAGATCATAGTGTGATAAAGGAAAATCTTTTGACAGAATTTACTTCAAGACTTAAGAAAATTTACCAAACAGAGCTCAACAGTAAAAATATAACAAAGCCAATAAACACTTTCGCTATACCCATATTAATGTATTCTTTTGGCATTATATCTTGGTCTGAAACTGAAATTTACAAAGTATAATAAGAACTGATAAGTAAAATTTTACAAAACACTATGCACAGTCAAACACACTTAGATTAACACTACCTCAGACAGAAGGAGGAAGAGGAATACCAGACATTAAATATTTACACAACAGTCAGGTAAAACTTCTGAGGATATATCCTCATTAACGAAGCCAGGATTCAGCATTCCATGTGAGCGTATGCAATTCTGATGAGAGGTACACTCCACTAAACTTAAATGAAAACACAGCCCAGAAAAGTGAAGACATTATCACTATAGAAGAAAAAGTTAACCGATGGAAGAGTTTGACCCTCCATGGAAGACATCCTCATGATCTGAGCAGACTTGATGTCGACAAGGAAGCATCGAACACCTCAGCGTTGGAGACCTCTTCCCAGAAACAAAGGATTTACTTGTGGCAATACAGGACCAGGTAGTTAAAACACAAAAAATATCAAAAATACATAATAAAAGACCAGCAAATTCAAGATGACAAATGCAGAAAATTCCAAGAGAAACCAGAAACAATCCAACACATTACAGAATCCTGCAGCAGTTTAACTCAATCTGATTACTTAAACAGACACAATCAAGAAGCAAACATCATTCTCCAAAATCTTGCTTTAAAATACAAACTTATGAAAGACATCATACCTTGCTATAAATACAATCCTGATCCAATTTTAGAGTCAGAGTCCTACAGATTATGTTACAGTTCATCCATTATTACAGATAGGCCAATCCATAATAACTATCTGGATATAATAATACAGGATAAACAAGAACAACTTACTTCATTGATATAGTCATACCAAGCACATATACAGAAATCACTAAGTGAAAAACACCAGAAATATGCTGAATTAAAAGAGGAAATTGAAAGATTATGGAACATGAAGAGGGTATACATTGTCTCAACAGTAATATCTACAACTGGTATCATGGCAAAGTCATTGCACAATTAAACAATTAGCCCTACACAGCAATACTTAGGTAAATCTTCAGAAAGCCACAATACTAAACACCACTAGAATAGCCCGAAAGTTCCTAGCAATTGCGAAATGAGTGTGCTTGGCAATACCTGTGCCTCAGGTTTTACCAGCTTGAGCTGAGAAAAAAATAAAATACAACAATAATAAATAAATAAACAATAAATATCAATAACATTGTATGAAGAGTTCTTGAAAGTAAGTCCATAGGTTGTGAGAACACTTCAGTGATAGGGCAAGTGAAGTGGAGTGAAGTTATCCCCTCTGGTTCTAGAGCCTGATTGGTGAGGGTTCCTGTTCCTGAACCTGGCGATGTGGGACCTGAGGCTCCTGTACCAACTTCCTGATGGTAGCAGCAGGAAGAGAGCATGACCTGGGTGGTGGGAGTCCCTGATGATGGATACTGCTTTCCTGCAACAAAGCTCCATGTAGATGTGCTCAATGTTGGGGAGGGTTTTACCTGTGATGGACTGGGTCGTATCCACTACTTTTTGTGGGCTTTTTCATTCAAAAGTATTGGCATTTCCATACCAGGCTATGATGCAACCAGTCAGTACACTCTCCACCACACACTTATAGAAGTTTGCCGAAGTTTTAGATGACATGATGAATCTTCGCAAACTTCTAATAAAGTAGAGGTGCTTCTAAGAAAGTAGAACGCGGCACCTGAGGAGGTTGAATGGGAACCTAAGGATTATGGAGAGCCCGAGAAGGAATAAACAGCAAGGACCTATTTTCCTTAGCAGAGGGTCGAAACCGAGGGCTATAAAGTAAATGCAGGTAGTGGAGTGTGACAGGAACTCACTGCCTGATCAGTGGCAGCAACAGAGACTTCCCCCTCGGTTAAATCCCACTTGGATGTGTACCTGAAGAGACTTGGCTTACCACGTGGGCAGCTGAGGCTAGGGAGACCTCTGATCAGCACAGACATGATGGGCCGAATGCCTTTTTGGCCGAACTTTTTTTCCATCCTAGTTGCCAAACACCACCAGCCGCAATCTCGGTGCCAAAACAACTCCAATGATTGGAAAATACTGGGGTTTATGGAAGGGACCTTGACCTTCTCATCCACAGGAGCTACAAGACCCGCTCAGTGTTCCCTGTGCTCTCTGTTTGTCTCTGTCATTTCCCTAAGATCCCTAAGCAGCGTGAATACTCTCTCTGTCTCTGTCTCTCTCTCTCTCTGTCTCTGTCTCTGTCTCTGTCTCTGTCTCTCTCTGTCTCTCTGTCTCTCTCTCTCTCTGTCTCTGTCGCTGTCTCTGTCTCTCTCTGTCTCTGTCTCTCTCTGTCTCTGTCTGTCTGTCTGTCTCTCTCTCTCTCTGTCTCTGTCTCTGTCTCTCTCTGTCTCTCTCTGTCTCTATCTCTCTCTCTCTCTCTCTCTCTCTCTCTCTCTCTCTCTCTCTCTCTCCCCCTCTCTTCCCGTCTCTTTCTCCCTTTCTCTCTTTCTCTATCTCTCTCTGATTGCTCTGCACACACAGGCTGGTGTCTGCAGACCGGTGCCTGGGTCAGACTGCAAGCCCTGGGCTGGGCAACGCTGCAGCCAGCGTTCATTTGCAATCGCGGCCAGCCCGGGGCACTGGTGTTTGTGGTATATAAGAGACACGGAGCGTCGCTCCCACTCACATCCCGCTGCCTCTCACACTTTCTCTCTCCGCCCCAGCGCCAACTAAACCAGCAAGATTTCGCCCGCCAGGAGACCGGGCGAGAGATCCCAGCCCGACTTCCACCTCGGCCGTAAGTCGCTGGTGGCGGCGGCAGTCGGGGTGGCGATGGTGTTGATCCTGGTCATTGTCATCCCGGTGCTGGTCAGCTGGCTGGGTACGGCTGCCCACTACCAGATGCTGGGCACCTGCCGCATGGTGTGCGAGCCCTACCTGGGCAGTAGCCCAAGCATCAGCCCCGGTCTCGAAGCGCTGAGCGAGCAACAGCACCTGGCGCCTCCCTCTACCCTGCTCCAGGGAGCTCCGGGTAAACCGGGACGTCCCGGCAAACCAGGGGCGCCGGGGCCGCCAGGAGAGCCGGGACCCCCGGGCCCGAGGGGGCCAGCGGGGGAGAAGGGGGAGGCGGGAAAGCCGGGACTACCCGGTGTCCCCGGGGCCGGTCCGGATGCTATCAGCGCCGCCACCTACAGCACCGTGCCCCGGGTGGCGTTCTATGCCGGCCTGAAAAACCCGCACGAGGGATACGAGATCCTCAAGTTCGACGATGTGGTGACCAACCTGGGCAATCACTACGACGGCTCCAGTGGCAAGTTCACCTGCTCCATCCCCGGCACCTACTTCTTCACCTACCACGTCCTAATGCGAGGCGGCGACGGCACCAGCATGTGGGCAGATCTCTGCAAGAACGGACAGGTGAGTAGGTACTGGGCAATGGGGGCACCGGGCACCGTGTAATGGGCAACAGGCATTTAGTCTCTGGGCATTGGGCACTGAGCAACGGGCACCAGGCACAGAGCAATGGGCAAAGGGTCTCAGGGCAGCAGGCAATGGAACTCTCGGTTCCGTAAAACGGATCTCCGGGCACTGGTCACAGAGCAAGGAGGAATGGGACTCCGGACAACTGAGATCTAGCAATGGGTAGAGGTGTAGAATCAGAATCAGGATCAGGTTTAATATCACTGGCATATGTCGTGAATTTTGCTTTTTTACGGCAGAAGTACATTGCATAAAAACTGCGGAGTGCAATAAGAAGAATATATTAAAAGAATATTAATTTTAATTAAATTAGCAGTGCAAAAAGAGAGGGGGAAATAGTGAGGTGGCGTTTCTGGTTTCAATATCCTTTCAGAAATCTGATGGCAGAGGGGAAGAAACTTCCTGAAACGTGAGCGTGCGTTTTCAGGTTTCTGTACCTCCCTTTGACGGTAGCAATGAGAAGGGGGTATGTCCTGGGTAATGGGGGTCCTTAATGATGGATGCCGTCTTTTGAGTGACGACGGGTTTAGCGTGTGAAAGGAAGGAGAAGAGAAGGATTTGGAAACGTGATGGGGAGTAACTGAAGAGGAGAGTGGGGAGAAGGGCGGGGAGTGGGATAGAGAGAAGGAGAGAGTGAGGCAATGAAATGGAGGGGAGGAGGGGGTAAGGGTTTGGAGTCGGAGAGCGGCCGCAGTGGGAAATGCTGAAGAGGGACTCTTCCCCTTCACCGTCCCTTGTCTCCTTTCCTGCCCAATCTCACCTTTCACCCACTGCTCTCATTATCACCGAAGGCGGGTCGAGGTGACCACCCGCTTTCCCGGACCCGGTGCGGATAGCGGGACATTGGCTCCCAATTTTCCTCAGTCCTTCGCTCCCTTCCACTCCTCTTTGGGCAGCCGCAATCTCTCTTGCTCAGTCGCATTGGTGCTCCCCCACCCCCCCCAACCCCCCCGCTCCGGACCCATCCCATCCCTGGCCCAATTCCCCGACTGGTCTGAGGTGTTTTGTTCGTACCGAGGGGTGGACGTGTTCAAGCCAAAACAGAAATTTTGCAAACACTCAGTCAGTTGGGCAGCGTCTGTGAGGGGTGAAACTAGTCAAAGATTTCGGCCGAAGACCCCTCATGGGAATTGTTTGGCTACGTTCTTCCAGCATTTCTGCTTTTGTTGTAGATTCTTGTTTATTTTCCCTTTATCTTTCACCTGCTGTCCGTTTGAGAGTTCCCAAATATTTCCGAATTTTCCACTTTTGCCGGCTTTTCCCCGTCTCTAGAATAAATTTTGCTGATGACACAAAGGTTGGGGGTGTTATGGATAGTGTGGAGGGCTGTCAGAGGTGACAACGGGACATTGATGGGATGCAAAACTGGGCTGAGAAGTGGCAGATGGAGTTCAACCCAGGTAAGTGTGAGGTGGTTCATTTTGGTAGGTCAAATATGATGGCAGAATATAGTATTAATGGTAAGATTCTTGGCAGTGTGGAGGATCAGAGGGATCTTGGGGTCCGAGTCCATAGGACGCTCAAAGCAGCTGTGCAGGTTGACTCTGTGGTTAAGAAAGCATACGGTGTGTTGGCCTTCATCAACCGTGGGACTGAGTTTATGAGCCAACGGGTAATCTTGCAACTATCTAGGACCCTGGTCTGGCCCCACTTGGAGTAATGTGCTCATTTCTAGTCGCCTCACTACAGGAAAGATGTGGAAACCATAGAAAGGGTGCAGAGGAGATTTACAAGGATGTTCCCTGGATTGGGGAGCATGCATTATGAGAATAGGTTGAGTGAACTCGGCCTTTTCTCCTTGGAGCAACAGAGGATGAGAGGTGACCTGATAGAGGTGTATAAGATGATGAGAGGCATTGATCGTGTGGATAGTCAGAGGCTTTTTCCCCAGGGCTGAAATGGCTATCACGAGAGGGCACAGTTTTAAGGTGCTTGGAAGTAGGTACAGAGGAGATGTCAGGGGCAAGTTTTTTTTACGCAGAGAGTGGTGAGTGCGTGGAATGGGCTGGCAGTGATGGTGGTGGAGGCAGATACAATAGGGTAGTTTAAGAGACTCCTGGACAGGTACATGGAGCTCAGAAAAATAGAGGGCTATGGGAAACCCTGTGTAGTTCTAAGGTAAGGACATGTTCGGCACAGCAGTGTGGGCCGAAGGGTCTGTATTGTGCTGTAGGTTTTCTATGTTTCTATGTTTTCACCCTGTCACCCACCGGCCTCACCAACAGCCCATGTCACTGTGTCCCCGTGTCTCTCCCTCCTCCCATCTATCTTTTCCTTCCCTATCTCTCCGTGTTTTGTTTTCTGCATCGTTTCGCGTACACTTCCAGATTCCCCTGAAGCACAACCGACTTGAGCAGACTAAGCCTCACATCTCCCCGAGAGGGTCTCCGACCCCCGCAGCAGGCTCTCGGCGCCCGCCCTGTCAGCCCCCAAAGCCAGCGGGAGTTGCCGATACCCTTTCAACATCCCTGCACGGGACAACTCTCCCACCTCTACACCCTCCTTGTTAATCCTGCACACTGCCTTACCCGCATCCCCACTGCTCAATCCACCACCCCACCCGCGCTCGTTGTGGCTCTCTTCTCATCATTTTCCTCATCGTCTCGTCTTCCGTCAAACATTCTCTTAATGCCGCCTCTACTCCTCTCGCACTCTGAACTATCCCTACTGCTGTCGCCAGCCCGGCTGGCTGTCCCTGCGCCTCACCCCTCCTCGCTGCCTGGGCCGTCCTTGCTTTAATGCTGCTTCTCGCCAGGTCCGCTCCAGTGCAATCGCCCAGGACGCCGACCAGAACTACGACTACGCCAGTAACAGCGTCATTCTCCACTTGGACGCGGGGGATGAAGTTTACATCAAGCTGGACGGTGGCAAAGCACACGGAGGCAACAGCAACAAGTACAGCACCTTCTCGGGATTTATAATTTACACTGACTGAAGCGGCAGCTCCTGAAAACAGGATCCGCTCCACTTCAAAGTCCCGTCTGGGTGCAATCACTGGAAGGGGCAGCGTTTCCCAGCCGGGACCGCGCCTCACTAACTCTTATACTCTGTTAAGGATATTTATCTGCAAAAATTGATTAGTGTCCGAGGGCCGAGCAGCAGTGTTCCTGCGGCCGGCTGTTTTCCTGAAGTATTCTGGCGGTGATGTTTGATCGGGATCTTTCTCAGCTCGGTACCTGTTCCTCAATAGATATCCGCTCAAGCAGATTGAGTCGGTCACTTGTCCTTTCATCAGTAACTTCTCAACCATCAGCAGCCCTGAGAGTGGACTGGAAACTCCACTCCGGACACATAGAGAGGACAGAAGCCCCTCGGCAAAGACCCAGGGTTTCAGGGTGGGGTAGGCAGCGAATATACGCCTCTGACCCTCTGTAATGTGACGTTTTCATATAAACTGAGAGCATTAAGACGCAGTGTCCATCCACGGTAGGCCGTGGGCGAACGGTATCAACTTGGCATCCAGTTTGCCGGGGTGAGGGGGCTGTCAGTGCGCCATTTGGTTTGTCCAGGTTTGTCAGACAAATGAAGCCCATGTGAGCAGCACATTGCAGCGAGCCACAGCCCATGCTGTCCGCTGGACGTGTACATAACTACACCAGACACAAATTAAGTTTTACCTTGCCCCTGGACAAACCAAATGACCAGAGATCCTAAACTTTAGCCCCTGTCCGCCCCGACTGTCACGGTGTCCCCTCAGAAGGACTCGTGTATTCTTTCCAAGCAAACCCATACGCCCCCTTGCCCAGACTGTTTCTTGTGTGAGATGTGGGAGCTTCGGGAGACCTCCAGTCTCCCTGATAACTACATCTGCACCAAGTGTATCGGACTGCAGCTCCACTTCCTTAACACGGTCTCTAAGGAGATACAGTTCCGAGGAGTTAAGGAACTGGAGCTGCAGCTCGATGACCTACACCTCATTCGGGAGAATAAGGAGGTGATAGGAGCAACAGGGAAGTAGTCACCCCGAAGTTTCAGGAGTCAGGTAGCTGGGTGACCGTCCGGAGAGGGCTCAATAATAAGTATACCGCTTTGAATACTTTGGGGGTGGGGGGAGACGACCTACCAGGAGGAAGCCGCAGTGACCGGGTCTCAGGAACTGAGTCTGGCTCTGTGGCTCAGAAGAAAGGGTGGGGGCGAGGGGAGAAGAGGGGTGCAGCAGTGATGGGGATTTCATCGTTAGGGGAGCAGATGGGAAATTCGGTCGACGTGAAAAGACACCCGGATGGTATTTTGCCTCCCAGGTGCCAGGGTCAGGGATATCTCTGATCGGGTCCACGACATTCTAAAGTGGGAGGGTGAACAGCCGGAAGTCGTGGTACATATTGGTACCAACGACATAGGTTAGGAAATGGGAGGAGGACCTGAAGATGGATTATAGGGAGGTAGGCAGAAAGCTGAAAAGCAGGATCTCCAGGGTAGTAATCTCTGGTTTGCTGCCTGTGCCACGTGCCAGTGAGGGTAAGAATAGGATAATTTGGCAGATGAATGTGTGGCTGAGGAACTGATGCAGGGGACGGGGTTTCAAATTACTGGATCATTAGGATCTCTTCTGGGGAAAGTATGGCCTGTACAAAAAGGGCGTGTGACACCTGAACCCGAAGGGGACCAATATGTCCTCAGGA
The DNA here is from genome assembly GCF_963921235.1 of Mobula hypostoma. Lineage (NCBI taxonomy): Eukaryota > Metazoa > Chordata > Chondrichthyes > Myliobatiformes > Myliobatidae > Mobula > Mobula hypostoma. The sequence continues at coordinate 10,040,740 of NC_086128.1, read as the reverse complement.
TCTCCTCCCATTTCCTACGTGTATCACTGGTACCAATATGTACCATGACTTCTTGCCGTTCACCTTCCCCCAATATCCTCATGGACAGATTCGCTAGAGTTGCTGGGGAGAGTTTAAACTAAATTGGCAAGGGGATGGGAACCGGAGTGGTAAGGCAGAGGGTGGGGCAGTTTGTATACAAGCAAATGCAGTGATGAGACTGTGACAGGCAGATGATAGGGTAAATATCAGACAATGGGATGAGTTGAAGTGTAACACAAGGGGAAAAATCAAAAAGGTTGACGAATACAGGAATGAAGGTGTTATATTTAAATGCACACAATATATGGAATAAGGTAGATGATCTTGTAGCACAGTTACAGATTGATAGGTATGACATTGTGGGCATCTCTGAGTCTTGGCTGAAAGAAGATTATAGTTGGGAGCTTAACATCCATGGATACTCATTGTATCAGAAGGATAACCATGTAGGCAGAGGGATTCTGGTTGCTCTATTGGTAAAAAAATGAAATCAATTCCTTAGAAAGAGGTGACATAGGATCAGAAGATGTAGAATACTTGTGGGTAAAGTTAAGAAACTGATGGGAGTTAAATACAAGCCTCCAAATAGTAGCTAGGATGTGGGATATAAATTACAATAGGAGATAGAAAAGGCATGTAAAAAGGCCAATGTTATGATAGTCATGGGGAGTTTCAATATGCAGGAAGATCATTTTGGTGCTTGATCCCAAGAGAAGGAATTTGTAGAATGCCTATGAGATGGCTTTTTAGAGCAGCTTTTTGGATTGACAATTCTGGATTGGGTATTGTGTAATGCACCAAATTTGATTAGGGAACTTAAGGTAAAGAAACTCTTAAAAGGCAGTTATAATAGAATTCACCCTGGAACCTGAGAGGGAGAAAATAAAGTCAGATATATCAAGTATTACTGTGGTAAAGGGAATTACGGAGGCATGAGAGAGGTACTGGCCAAAGTTGATTGGAAGGGGACACTTGCAGGGATGATGGCAATTCAACAACGGCTGGAGTTCCTGGGGAAATTCGATAGGCACAAAATAGATGCATCCTAAAGGTGATGAAGAAGTATTCTAATGGGAGAATGAGGCAACTGTGGCTGAAAAGGGAAGTCAAAGACAGCATAAAAGCAAAAGAGAAGGCATACAATATATGAACAATTAGTGGGAAGTTAGAGGATTGAGAAGCATTTAAAAAACCAACAGAAGGCAACAAAAAAAACACAAGAGAAAAAAAAATGAAATATGAAGGGAAGCTAGCCCACAATATAAAAGAGCATACCAAAAGTTTTTCCAAATATATAAACAACAAATAAAAGTGAGTGCATATTGGACCACTGAAAAATGATATTGGAGAGGTAGTAATAATGGACAACAAAATGGCGGAGGGACATAATAGATATTTTGTGGCTGTCTTCACTGTGGAAGACACCAATAGTATGCCAGAAATACAAGAGTGTCAGGGGGCAGAAGTGAGTGTTGTTGCTATTATTAAGGAAAAGGTGTTTGGGAAGATAAAAGGTCTGAAGGTAGATAAATCACCTGGACCCGATGGACTATATCTCAGGGTTCTGAAAGAGGTGGCTGAAGAGACTGTGGAGGCATTATTAATGATCTTTCAGGAATCATTAGATCCTGGAATGGTCCCAGAAGACTGGGAAATTGCAAATGTCACTCCACTCTTTAAGAAGGGAGGGAGACAGAAGAAAAGTAACTATAGGCCAGTTAATCGGACTTCAGTAGTTGGGGAAGATGCTGGAGTCTGTTATTAAGGATGATATTTCTGAATACTTGGAGGCTCATGATAAAATAGGCCAAGGTCAGCATGGTTTCCTTAAGGGGAAATCTTGCCTGACAGATCCGTTGGAATTCTATGAGGAAGTAACAAGCAGGATAGACAAAGGAGAGTCAGTGAGTGTTATTTACTTGAATATTTAGAAGGCTTTTGACAAGGTGCCACACATGAGGCTGCTTAACAAGATAAGAGCCCGTGGTATTACAGGAAAGATACTACCATGGATAGAGCATTGGCTGACTGGCAAGGGGGAAAGAGAGGAAATAAAGGGGACCTTTTGTGGTTGGCTGCTGGTGGTTAGTGGTGTTCCACAGGGGTCAGTGTTGGGACAGCTTCTTTTCACGTTATATGTGAATTACAGAATGATGACAGAATTAGTGGCTTTGTGGCCAAGTTTGTGGATGCTAAAAAGACAGGTGGAGGGGCAAGTATGTCGAGAAAGCAGGGAGTCTGCAGAAGGACTCACACAGATTGGGAGAATGGGCAAAGAAAGTGGCAGATGGAATATGGTGTATGGAATTGTATGGTCATGCACTTTTGTAGAAGGAATAAAGGCATGGTCTATTTTCTAAATGGGCAGAAAGTTCAAAAATCAGAAGTACAAAGGGAGTTGGGAATCCTTGTAGGATTCAACTTGCAGATTGAGTTGGTGATAAGGAAGGCAAATGCAATGTTAGCATTCATTTCGAGAGGACTAGAATATAAGAGCAAGGATGTAATGCTGAGGCTTTAGGGAGCATTGGTCAAACTGCACTTGGAGTATTGTGAACAACAGGAATTCTGCAGATGCTGGAAATTCAAGCAACATACATCAAAGTTGCTGGTGAACGCAGCAGGCCAAGCAGCATCTATAGGAAGAGGTGCAGTTGACGTTTCAGGCCAAGACCCTTCGTCAGGACTAACTGAAGGAAGAGTGAGTAAGGGATTTGAAAGTTGGAGGGGGAGGGGGAGATCCAAAATGATAGGAGAAGACAGGAGGGGGAGGGATGGAGCCGAGAGCTGGACAGGTGATAGGCAAAAGGGGATACGAGAGGATCATGGGACAGGAGGTCCGGGAAGAAAGACAAGGGGGGGGGTGACCCAGAGGATGGGCAAGAGGTATATTCAGAGGGACAGAGGGAGAAAAAGGAGAGTGAGAGAAAGAATGTGTGCATAAAAATGAGTAACAGATGGGGTACGAGGGGGAGGTGGGGCCTTAGTGGAAGTTAGAGAAGTCGATGTTCATGCCATCAGGTTGGAGGCTACCCAGATGGAATATAAGGTGTTGTTCCTCCAACCTGAGTGTGGCTTCATCTCCACAGTAGAGGAGGCCGTGGACAGACATGTCAGAATGGGAATGGGATGTGGAATTAAAATGTGTGGCCACTGGGAGATCCTGCTTTCTCTGGCGGACAGAGCGTAGATGTTCAGCAAAGCGGTCTCCCAATCTGCGTCGGGTCTCACCAATATATAAAAGGCCACATCGGGAGCACCGGACGCAGTATATCACCCTAGTCGACTCACAGGTGAAGTGATGCCTCACCTGGAAGGACTGTTTGGGGCCCTGAATGGTGGTAAGGGAGGAAGTGTAAGGGCATGTGTAGCACTTGTTCCGCTTACACGGATAAGTGCCAGGAGGGAGATCAGTGGGGAGGGATGGGGGGGACGAATGGACAAGGGAGTTGTGTAGGGAGCGATCCCTGCGGAATGCAGAGAGGGGGGGGAGGGAAAGATGTGCTTAGTGGTGGGATCCCGTTGGAGGTGGCGGAAGTTACGGAGAATAATATGTTGGACCCGGAGGCTGGTGGGGTGGTAGGTGAGGACCAGGGGAACCCTATTCCTAGTGGGGTGGTGGGAGGATGGAGTGAGAGCAGATGTACGTGAAATGGGGGAGATACGTTTAAGAGCAGAGTTGATAGTGGAGGAAGGGGAGCCCCTTTCTTTAAAAAAGGAAGACATCTCCCTCGTCCTAGAATGAAAAGCCTCATCCTGAGAGCAGATGCGGCGGAGACGGAGGAATTGCGAGAAGGGGATGGCGTTTTTGCAAGAGACAGGGTGAGAAGAGGAATAGTCCAGATAGCTGTGAGAGTCAGTAGGCTTATAGTAGACATCAGTGGATAAGCTGTCTCCAGAGACAGAGACAGTTATCTCAGAAAAGATGTGTTGGCATTGGAGAGGGCCCAGAGGAGGTTCATGAGAAATATTCTCTGAATGAAAGGATTAACGTGTGAGGAGCATTTGATGACTCTGGGCCTGTACCTACTGGAGTTTAGAAGAATGAGCGTAGATCTCATTGAAACCTATCGAAAACTGAAAGGACCAAAAAGAGTGGATGTGGAGAGGATGTTTCCTCTACTGGGTGAGCATATAACTAACCAGAATGAGGGCGCATCCTCAGACTTGAGGGACTTCCATTTAGAACATAGAGGAGGAGTAATTTCTTCAGCCAGAGGATTGTGAATCTGCGGAATTCATTGTCAATGAATGGCAGGCCAAGTCGTTGGGTATATTTAAAGTGGAGGTTCCTGATTAGTCAGGGCGTCGAAGGTTACGGGGAGAAGAAAGAAGAATGGGTTTGAGAAAGGATAATAAATCGGCCATGATGGAATAGTGGAGCAGACTCGATGGGCGAATGCCCTAATTCTATTCCTATGTGTTATGGTCTTATGGACTGAGTGCAGAAACGGTACACGCAAAATCTTATTTTACAATGAGCGATTGCACACACGCCAATGAACTCCGGCAAATTAGCTAACCAGGACTAAGGGCATTAAGGCAGCAACAAGCCCATCATCAATCACCTGGCGATAAACAGCGTTATAGTCGGGTCTTTACGTTTCAGGTCGTCCCTGGGAATCGAGATATCCTGTTCCCACTCTGATTCTGTGGGTTGTAAGGAGGAAGTGTGGTGTGAAGTCGGAGCGCCCTGCATCACTTCCACTGGGTTCGCTGTCTTCCCGGACGCCCCCACCCCATGGTCACCAGCCACAGATCCCCACACGTCACCGAAGCTGTAACAAATTACTTAAGGAGACTTTGAGACGAACCTGAATTATTTTCTCTGTCCTCTGAAGTGTAAATCGAACCTCAGTGTTGGGCTGGGAGTGGAAACTGGTTCACCAGTGATTTAGGGGGAGTTTGTGTGAACAGTTGGTTCATTTAGAACTTGACCTGTTTGTAATCCACGTTTACTGTCAATTTATCCATTTTCTCAAGCGGAGGATGAATCATGCTGCCATCCAGACTACAAGCTTGGTGCTGGTTTGGGGTTAATTTTCGAACACTCTTTCATCAGTCGTCAAAGCTTGCAATGGTGCGCCTGGGGTGCTGGTAGATTTCATTCTCCCTATGTATCCTTGCCCGAGCTGTTGAGTTCTCGAGATTTTCCAGGTCCTTTATTGTCAGCCAGCAGCGTTGTGAAATGAGGGCAGGTTGATACAAGGTGTCCGTTTGGCAAATGTTGGGTGCAAGGCCAGTCTCTTGCCTGCTTCAGCTGACGAGTTCACAATCAGTTGGAGCTCGGGCTCCGAACGTGAGGCAAACGCAAATGTGAATTGTGTGCTATACTGAGTGGCCGAGTTTGGACTGGCCGGCGCTTTGTAGCACACGTGAAGGAGGTTTACATCAGATCCAATATAGCAGGAGGTTGTTGGGTGTGAGCTGCAATATTGAAGCAGGAATGGCTATGGAAATGTGTGCAGCGACGAACCAGCCTTGCTCGAGTCCATTCGAGTCCATTTAACCAATTTCCCCCGGGATCAATAAAGTATGACTATGACTATGACTATGCATTTGAACAAACACACACTGTAGTGCAGGTATGGTCAGAGTCTGTCCTGCTGGAACGGGTTGATATAACAGCTCCCGTCCAGTTATCCTTTCCATATGATCCAACCCGCCTCTAATATTATGCGTTATACATTCCGACAGCAGAAGCAATGGCTGGCCAACAGAAACGAGCAGGAAAGAAAGGGGATATTAAAAGGGCATATTCAAAACCCGGACTCCAGCAACGACCATGGATTTAATATGTGTGTTGCTTGAAATTCCAGCATCTGCAGATTTCCTCGTGTTTGCGAGGAAAGAAAGGGGCCTCGGTATCATTTGCAGCAGCTAGGATCCGGAGGGCAACAGAAGCAACTGGAAGCGGGAGGCAGGAAGACTGGGCCGAGACTAACATGAAAACTGGTGCTGAATACCTTTCCTTTTTGCTGCAGCTCCGCTGAATGGTTTTTTTTTTAAGTGCATATTCTGCGAATCTGAAACTACAACAGAAAATGCGGAAAACATTCAGCTACACGAGGAAATCTGCAGATGCTGGAAATTCAAGCAACACACATAAAAGTTGCTGGTGAACGCAGCAGGCCAGGCAGCACCTCTAGGAAGAGGTACAGTCGACGTTTCGGGCCGAGACCCTTCGTCAGTCCTGCTGCGTTCCGCCAGCATTTTGAGTGTGTTGCTTGAAACATCCAGCAAGGTCAGTCCGCAACTGTGGCAAGACCAATAGTTAATGTTTCAGGTCAATCGGCATTTTCTATTTATGCTGCTTGGTTTAAACGATTTATTTTCCTTTTTTGTTCGCAGAAATCCATGTGCCAGTGAACGACTCCTCTCCTGACTAATTACCCGGGGGGGGGGGGGCTGAGCTTTCTGACACTGTTGCCGACCTGGCGTTCTGCATGCAGCCGTTGTCCCTTAAATTGTGCGGCCAGAGTCTTTTTTAACTGGCCAGGGCCTGTACCATGTGGGAATTACAGGATTTTTACAGAGAACATTTCCTTGGGAATGTTCCAAAAGTTATTGTAGTGCTTGCAGATTCTGGCGACGCCACGCCTTCACACCGCAGATTAGCCCTGCACAAATGAGGCATTCTCACACATTTTTGGGTAATTCGCAGATTAGACCATTTCTTTCGTTCGGGACAAAGTACCTCACTTTAGTTCAATTCGGGGCCCGTGGCTCTGTGTATCAAAGATTAGTCCATGTTGAAAGTTCCTTCAGTTCCTCTTACGGGAGAGCAGCTTGTTTCATTATATCATGTATGTGGGCATTGGGCAAAACCATCATTTATTACTGAAGTACAGGGATCGATGAGCTGCCTCTGGAAGCAGAGTCCTGCTGAAGGCACTCACAGGAGCTAGTAGTTAAGGGTTATGAGTATTCATTACGTGTAAATACAGTTTGCACCAATTAGGCTGCTTTGTCACACGTGTTGGATTTTGCAAAAGTTAGTTCAGTTCATGGCGCATTAATTCCAAACTTCACATTCACTTCCGATTCCCACAAATTAACCAGCTTCTGCCCGCTACAAATCAGGGATCTCTCCAGGTTCTCCGAGAAGAGTTCACCCCTCAGGCCCCCTGCAGTCCGCTAAGGGCTGACCCAGTTCTTCCACACGTGTGATCTATCTTCTTCAGTTTCTCCAAATTAGTTCAGTGCATCACAAGTTAATTATTTCTCTTTCATCTTGCTTTCTTCCACACGCGTTAGTCCAGCTTCTTGCAGCTTATTCCATTTCTTGATACTTTGATCCAGCTCATCCACACACATAAATTGGGGACCTGCAACATTTGTCAACTTCATACATTAGCTGATCTTCTCCCTATTCCATTCGGATTCTCTGTCTTGTCCTGATCCAGTTTATTGCACATCATTTCCCCTGCTCTCCTCCTTCAACAGCCTTCCCCCCCCCCCCCGCAAGTCCACCTCCTCAAAATTATTAGTCGTGTTCCTCAAACATTCGTACATGTCTTCCCCTGTTAGTCACAGTACATGTCCTCATACATTGTATTGCCTCACAGTTAGCTCCTCACACTGTTGGGAAGCTAAGTTTGAAGCAGAGACATCATTAGCTAAGCAAAGTAATATCACTGAAGACTATAACACTAGAGTGGAACAAAGCTACAGAAGTAGATGATCTCCATCCTAGGCCTTGAAAGGAATTGGGTGAAGACATCACTGATCTGGAAATATCATCATGCAAAGTTTGATGCATGAACCTTTGCTTAGCAGTGAGGAATTTCATGAACTACTCCTCTACTTCAGCAAGTTGCAAAAGAGAAATCATAGCCGATGTTGGGAAGTTACCTCCATTGATTAGGGTTGGACATGGATGTTGCACCCTAGGTGTCTATGCAAGCCAGGGCAGTACAGTGGAGAGAAGCTGTTGCCCATGGAGCAGGCCTCCCCCTCGCCACACAGCCAAATGAATGGCAGAGACCGATACAGCTTGGCACCAGCAGTGTCGCAGGAGTTGCCCGTCAGCATTGCTCTTAACAAAGGACTGTCTTAGTGACTCCAGCTCCAGAATTTTCCTTGTGGTTTACTCCCAAAGCTTTCCCCATGAGTGGGTGTAGCCACAAGGCAGCAGAGGTTTGAAATAAGAGTTTTTCTTCTCCTAGATGAGCTGCCAACCATGGCTGACAAGCCACATAGTCATAGTCGTACTTTATTGATCCCGGGGGAAATTGGTTTTCGTTACAGTTGCACCATCAATAATAAATAGTAATAAAACCATAAATAATTAAATAGTAATTTGTAAATTATGCCAGGAAGTAAGTCCAGGACCAGCCTATTGGCTCAGGGTGTCTGACCCTCCAAGGGAGGAGTTGTAAAGTTTGATGGCCACAGGCAGGAATGACTTCCTATGACGCTCTGTGCTGCATCTCGGTGGAATCTGCCCCAAGTGACTGGTTTTAAGGTGCCATTAACCCACTTTTGAGCCTTCACCTGTCAGTAGAAATGGTTCCACTGGACTTAGCAACTAAGCCACATGTGAAGGCCAGGAGCTGGACTTGGCTGTCAGAGGCTATTTGATATGCATGCCATTGGAAACATTTAATATATAATGGGAGCTTATCCACACTACTCACCCACTCCTCACCCCTCCTCGGTTATGAGAACCATAAGGAACCAGGGAAGTTCCCAAAACCCATGATTAAGCACAGAGAGTCTGAACATCTTGACATTTTCAGATGATGGATTGGAAAGATCCAGGGTACAGATGGTAAAGAGCAGGTCGTACATCACAAGCCAGACTGAGTTATTTGCAGAGGTGTTGGATATTGGGGAAGGTAACACTTATGGATATTAATCATATGAACTTTGGAAAAAATTACTTCCAACTATTTGCTAAAATTAAAGCCCATGATATTGAAGGCAAGTTATTGATGGCTAGGAAATGGGAATTGAAAGAAACTGAGAGAAACGTTTAGTTATTTTCTAATTGGTGGGATGTGAGTAATGTTTTTCAGCACATCAACTTGGCCTTCTCTGATCATTCCATGATTGTCCCATTCAGTTTGTGCATTCATTAGGTGCAAGCTACCCAATGCATTCAATGTCATGAGGAGTTAACAGTGGTCCACCATGTTTAATGTAGCCAAAGACAGTTTACTGCAGCTGCATCAGCCTGCAGATACTTTTTGAGAATATCTTTAGTGAACTGAGCTCTCACACAGCGGCCCTCACTGGGATATCACGGAGAATTGATCCTTGAATGCTTGAGGAAGAACTGGACTTTACAGAGAGTGTTCCACTCCTCCCTTCAACCACCCTCCCCCCACCCCCATCTTCCTGCAACTTGTCCTGGTCTGCACACAGGTCTGGATTTGTAGCAAATATTCCTTCAGCACCTGCCACAGCACCCCCCCCCACCCCACAACAGCAGGAAATGCCAAACATAACAATCGCTAGTGAAGATTCACCAGTGACCAGCTGGAAGTTGTGGACAATCCTCTGAAGAGCATTGCCTGGGATCCCTTGCTGTCGGTTAACGCGGTGTGAGGTTTAGAGAGAGCATTAGCTAGAGTGAAGAGCTAGTAACTCTGGTGTCAGGTCATACCAACTGACATCATGATCTGCCTTCTCCGCACACCTTGTTTCCCTGGTCCATTTAGTGGGGATATTTATGTTGAAGCTCTCTCTTTAAAACAAGCTCTGGGGTATTGAGATTATGATGGAAATAACATTTTTAAAATAAATTACTATAGTAAAATTTCCTGTTTAAAAAGGTGTCTGATGGTGGAACAAGGGGCTTTTAAATTTAGACCCTAAGTCCTGCCTGCACTGTCTGGGTACGGTTCTCTATATGTGTTAGCTAAAGTAGCACATGCACTGTTGAACTATGAACATAATTGTACTGGGGTAATGTAATACAGACATGTTATCAGTCTCAGTGACGTAATCAGCTTTAGTGCAGACTGCATTCTCAACCTGCTTAAAGCTATCCCGGCATTGACGGGGTAGATCATGGAATGTGAGGCCAAGAGCCAGAATAGGGAAGAGGACAAACAGACAAGTGGTCACTGCCACAGCTACAACCAACTGAAAGGCTAGCATAGCCTTTCTAGGCATAGGACCATTCGGGAAGCTTATTAAACACTGGCCAAGACCCATAGTGATGTGCAATAAACATTCACAAGCTGAAAACGAGTTTAATGGATAATGTAATTGCCATACAGGAGTGTTTTTTCAATGGCCTTGTCCATTGAGTATCTATGTATCCAATACCTACAGTATCCGTCTGGTATCTATTTTCCCAGTATCCTGTATGTATCTTTCCAATACCTGGTCTCTTCATAACTATGTAATCAATAACTATTTTCTACACTAATCCCGGAGTTTGGTCTCTTCAACTATGGAAACCTTTGGTAATTGGGTCAGCTGTAATGACCTCTATTGTGACATGTGATCTCCAGTACAAGCAAATTACACTGACATGCTGTTAAGTGAATTTTAAATGGTTCCAAGTGGTTTTATCATTAAAGGATGTTATTTATAGTCTTATGTGTGTGTCAGTTATTACAATTCTCATATTTACCATCACAAAGTAAACAAAAATCATACACGGCATCAGGAATCATATTACAAAAGGTTAATTAAAGACTACTATATGGTTTGATCAAAGAGATCAGAATCAGGTTTAATATCACCAGCATATGCCATGAAATTTGTTAACTTTACGGTAGCAGTACGAAGCAATTCATTACAATATAGAAAAGAAACTGAATTACAGTTTATATATATATATGTACCTTAAATAGTTCAATTAAATGCGTAGTGTAAAAACAGAAATAAAGAAGTAGTGAGATAGTGTTCATGGGTTCAATGTCCATTTAGGAATCGGACGGCAGAGGGGAAGAAGCTGTTCCTGAATCGCTGAGTGTGTGCCTTCAGGCTTCTGTACCTCCTACCTGACGGTAGCAATGAGAAGAGGGTATGTCCTGGGTGATGGGGGTGCTTAATAATGGACACTGCCTTTCTGAGGCACTGCTCCTTGATGATGTTTTGGATACTGCGGAGGTTAACACCCATGATGGAGCGGACTAATTTTACAACTCTCTGCAACTTACTTCAATCCTGTACAATACCACCCTGCCGGCACCCTCCAAATACCAAACAGTGATGCAGCCTGTCAGAATGCTCGCCACGGTACATCTGCAGAGGTTTTCAACTGCTTTAGGTGACAAACCAAATCTCCTCAAACTCCTAATGATATATAGCTGCATCAACATGTTGGGACCAGGTTAGGCATTTATAAGAGATGAGTAATAAGGAGTGAGTCTGAGGAAGAGGTCATGGGTCACAGGTGGGAGGTCATTTCAGAGCCTGGTGATTGCCAGATTGTGCACTGGAGTCAGAGAAACCAAACGTTCAGAGGGGAATGTAGAGTAGGAGGGGTCACTGACATTACAAGCAACAGGGATGTTTATGAATAACAACCTGATGTAGTGAGGCCAGGGTTACTGTGGGGATACATGACATTATCTAGTATTAGTTAATATGGGCAGTTAAAGAGACAGAGCAGGAACAAACAAGCTTGAAAAGTGTAAGATGATGGCAGTTAGAAAACAAGACATAAAAATGAGTAATTAGGCACTTGGCAACAGGGAGAGAGATGTGCTGAGACTGTCACAGATGTTCATGTGCAGCAGGAATTATGCAGGCAGAGGAAGTAAGTTACAGAACTTGTAGAAAGAAATGCTGAGTCCCAAGGACTGTAACGTGCCCAGATGCAAGGTAGGGTGCTGTTCCTCAAACGTACGTCAAGCATTATTATGCTAGTGCAACAGGCCACAAACATACAGCATTGAGTGTCAGTAGGACGAGGAATCCAGAAGCTCAGGGTCTCCACATGGGTTCGCCACAATGTAGAAACATAGAAAACTTACAGCACAATACAGACCATTCGGCCCACAACGCTGTGCTGAACATGTACTTACTTCAGAAATTACCTAGGGTTTCCCATAGCCCTCTATTTTTCTGAGCTCCATGTACCTATCCAGGAGTCTCTTAAAAGACCCTATTGTATCCACCTTCACCACCGTCACCGGCAGCCCATCCACGCACTCACCACTCTCTGTGTAAAAAACATACCCCTGACATCTTCTCTGTACCTATTTCCAAGCACCTTAAAACTGCGTCCTCTCATTTCAGCCCTGGGAAAAAGCCTCTGACTATCCACATGATCAATGCCTCTCATCATCTTATACATCTCCATCAGGTCAGCTCTCATCCTCCATCACTCCAAGGAGAAAAGGCCAATTCACTCAAACTATTCTCATAAGGCATGCTCCCTAATCCAGGCAACATCCTTGTAAATCTCCTCTGCACCTTTTCTATAGTTTTCACATCCTTCCTGTAGTGAGGCGACCAGAACTGAGCACAGTACTCCAAGTGGGGTCTGACCAGAGTCCTATATAGCTGTGACATTAACTCTCGGCTCTTAAATTCAATCCCACGGTTGATGAAGGCCAATACACCATATGCCTTCTTAACCACAGAGTCAACCTGCGTAGCAGCTTTGAGTGTCTTTTGGACACAGACCCCCAAGATCACTCTGATCCTCCACACTGCCAACAGTCTTACCATTAATACTATATTCTAGCAACACACATCAAAGTTTCTGGTGAATGCAGCAGGCCAGGCAGCATCTCTAGGAAGAGGTACAGTTGACGTCGACTGTACCTCTTCCTAGAGATGCTGCCTGGACTGCTGCGTTCACAGCAACTTTGATGTGTGTTGCTTGAATTTCCAGCATCTGCAGAATTCCTCGTGTTTATGTTTTTAAAAGTACTATATTCTGCCTCATATTTGACCTACCAAAATGAACCACCTCACACTTTTCTGGGTTGACTGCATCTGCCACTTCTCAGCCCAGTTTTGCATCCTATTCAATCAGGCTTTTAAGGCACAACCTGCCTTTGACGAAGCCATACTGACTCTTCTTGACTAGATTTTCAACAGCCTTTGTACACCATGGTTCCTGTACCCTACTATCCTTTCCCTGTCTCATTGGAATGTACCTATGCAGAACACCTTGCAAATATCCCCTGAACATTTGCCACATTTCTGCCATACATTTCCCTGAGAACATCTGTTCCCAATTTATGCTTCCAAGTTCCTGCCTGATAGCTTCATATTTCCCCTTACTCCAATTAAACACCTTCCTAACTTGTCTGTTCCTATACCTCTCCAATGTTATGGTAAAGGAGATAGAATTGTGATCACTTTCTCTAAAATCCTCTCCCAAAGAGAGACCTGACACCTGACCAGGTTCATTTCCCAACACCAGATCAAGTACAGCCTCTCCTCTCGTAGGCTTATCTACATATTGTATCAGGTAACCTTCCTGACACACCTAACAAACTCCATCCCATCTAAACCCCTTGCTCTAGGGAGATGCCAATCAATACTGGGGAAATTATAATCTCCCACCACAACAACTCTGTCATTATTACACCTTTCCAGATTTTGTCTCCCTATCTGCTCCTCGATGTCCCTATAACTATTGGGTCGTCTATAAAAAACACCCAGTAGAGTTATTGACCCCTTTCCTGTCTCTAACTTCCACCCACAGAGACTCCGTAGACAACCCCTCCATGACTTCCTCCTTTTCTGCTGCTGTGACACTATCTCTGATCAAAAGTGCCACGCCCCACCTCTTTTGCCTCCCTCCCTGTCCTTTCTGAAACATCTAAAGCCTGGCACTCTAAGTAGCCATTCCTGCCCCTGAGTCATCCAAGTCTCTGTAATGCACAACATCATAGCTCCAAGTACTGATCCACGCTCTAAGCTCATCCGCTTTGTTCATGATGCTTCTTGCATTAAAATAGACACATCTCAAACCATCGATCTGAGCGTATCCCTTCTCTATCACCTGCCTGTCCTCTCTCTCACACTGTCTATAAGCTTTTTCTACCTGTGAGCCAACCACCCCTTCCACCATCTCTTCAGTTCGGTTCCCACCCCCCAGCAATTCTAGTTTATAAACTCTCCCCAAAAGCCTTAGCAAACCTCCCTGCCAGGATATTGGTCCCCCTGGGATTCAAGTGCAACCCGTCTTTTTTGTACAGGTCACGCTGCCCCAAAGGAGGTCCCAAATGATCCAGAAATCTGAATCCCTGCCCCCTGCTCCAATCCCTCAGCCACGTATTTATCCTCCACCTCATTGTATTCCTATATTCCGCGTGGCACAGGCAGTAATCCTGAGATTACTATCTTTGAGGTCCTGCTTCTCAACTTCCTTCCTAACTCCCTGTAGTCTGTTTTCAGGACCTCCTCCCTTTTCCTATCTATGTTATTGGTACCAATATGTACCACAACCTCTGGCTGTTCTCCTTCCCACTTCAGGGTGTCATGGATGCCATCAGAAACATCCCGGACCCTGGCACCTGGGAGGCAAACTACCATCCGTGTTTCTTTCCTGCATCCACAGAATCACCTGTCTGACCCCCTAACTATAGAGTCCCCTATCACTGCTGCCATCCTCTTCCTTTCCCTACCCTTCTGAGCCACAGGGCCAGACTCTGTGCCAGAGGTGCGGCCACTGTTGCTTCCCCCAGGCAGGTCGTCTCCCCCAACAGTACTCAAACAGGAGTACTTATTGTTAAGGGGGACAGCCATTGAAGTACTCTTTAGTATCTGACTCTTGCCCTACCCTCTCCTGACTGTTACCCACTTGTCTGTCTCCCTAGCCCTGGTGTGACTACTTGCCTATAGCTCCTGTCTATCGCCTCCCCGCTCTCCCAGACCAGACAAAGGTCATCCAGCTGCGTCTCCAGTTCCATAACGTGGTCCCTAAGGAGCTGCAGCTCGACACACCTGGCCATCTGGGAGGCTGGGAATCTCCTGGACTTCCCACATCTGACACCCAGCACAGAACACCAGCTTCACGGACATACTTCCTGTTTCTATTCTTCCCAAGTAACTTACCTCACCAAAGCCCTGTTGAGCCAAAGCCCTCCTACTGTGACTCCCTCTACTATGTCACCTGCTCTATAAAGCTGTCTTCTTCTTAAACTCTTCCTGCTAGTCTAACTCGCTGACATCCATGCACCTGCACAGTTGTTCCTCGATCAAACCGTTGAAGAAAAAATGAAGAAAAGAAATGTGGTCACCATATCTGTGTCCTGTTTCCCCAGTGTAGAGGGGACGACACTGTGATCACCAAATGTAATAACCATGTTTGGAAGAAGTGCAATCTGTTGCAATCCGTGGAAAAGATACACAGGTTGATGTTTCAGGTCAAGACCCTTCATTTGGATACTATCCAAGAGTAAACAACCTCTTTCTGTCCATTTCCCTCCACAGAGGGAAATGTGCCATTCTGTGCACCACACATCATGAGGAGATGTTGGAGTGTGCGTAATTAGGCACTTGGCAAGGTCCAATAAAAGGAAGTTAGGTTTAAGCGGAGCGGCTATTGTGTGAGTGTTAGCGTGGGCCAGTGTTAGAGTGGGGAGTTCAGGCTTTGGCTCATCAAGGCTTCAGCCGGGAGAGGGAGAGGCTGTAGGTAGATATTTTTCATTTAATTTTTCTCCCTTTCCTTCTTATTGCACATTTAGCGCAGTGGGGATGCCAGGCAGGATCATGGAATGCTCCTCTGGTGGGATGTGGGAAGGCAGGGAGACCTCCAGTGTCCCTGACGACGACACCTACAAGAAGTGTGTCCAGCTACAGCTTTTTGCAGACTGTGTTAAGGAATTGGAGCTGGAGCTGGATGAACTCTGGATCATTTGGGAGGCTGAGGGGGTGATAGATAGGACATACAGGGAAGTCGTTACAACTAAGGTACAGGACAATTGGGTGACCGTCAATAGGATGATAGGGTATAGGCAGCCAGTGCAGAGTACCCTTGTGACCACTCTCCTCCACGACAGGTATACTGCTTTAGGTACTGTTGGCGGGGGGGTGGGTGGCAGATGGGGGAGTTGACCTATCAGAAGAAAGCCATAGCGGTCGGGTCTCAGGCACCAAGTCTGGCTCTGTGGCTCAGAAGGGAAGTGGGGAGATGAGGCAAACTGTAGTGATAGGGGATCCAATGGCTTTGGGAATAGAAAGGAAGTTCTGTGGACGAGAATGAGATTCCTGGATGGTATGTTGCCTCCTGGGTGCCAGTGTCAGGGATATCTCAGATTGCATCCACAGAATTCATGTGGGAGGGTCATGTTCCATGTAGGTACCAATGTCACAGGTAGGAGGGGTGACAAGGTCCTGCAAAGTAAGTTCAGGGAGTTAGGTGCTAAGTTAAAGGACAGGACCTTCAGGGTTGTGGTCTCAGGAGTGCTACTCGTGCCATGTGTTAGTGAGGCCAGAAATAGGAAGGTCGTACAATTTAACACGTAACTGAGGCAGTGGTGCAGGAGGGAGGCCTTCAGATTTTTGGATCATTGGGCTCTCTTCCAGAGCAGGTGGTTCCTGTACAGAAGGGATGGTTCACACCAGAACAAGAAGGGGCACAAAGAGGGAAAGTTTGCTAGTGCTGAGGGAGGAGGGAGGGGAGGAGGGGATATTAAACTAGAGCTGCGAAGGGATGATGAAACAGAGTGCTAGAACAGATAGTGGAGAAGTTCTGGGGGAAGATGTTGTTAAGCCCACGTACAAAGCCAGGAATCAAATGGTTGATCGTGGTGGGACCAATGTACTGAATGTTCCAGGGTTCCATCGTTTCAGATGTTTCAGAGCAGGAGGGATTAAAGGGGAGGGGGTGGCATTACCAGTCAGGGAAAATGTACGGCAGTGCTCGGTCAGGACAGACTGGAGAGCTCATCTAGTGAAGCTTTATGGGAATAAGAAAGAGATGACCAAGGTAATGGAATTATATTAGAAACATAGAAACATAGAAAATAGGTGCAGGAGTAGGCCATTCGGCCCTTCGAGCCTGCACCGCCATTTATTATGATCATGGCTGATCATCCAACTCAGAACCCCGCCCCAGCCTTCCCTCCATACCCCCTGACCCCTGTAGCCACAAGGGCCATATCTAACTCCCTCTTAAACATAGCCAATGAACTGGCCTCAACAGTTTGCTGTGGCAGAGAATTCCACAGATTCACCACTCTCTGTGTGAAGAAGTTTTTCCTAATCTCGGTCCTAAAAGGCTTCCCCTCTATCCTCAAACTGTGACCCCTCGTTCTGGACTTCCCCAACATCGGGAACAATCTTCCTGCATCTAGCCTGTCCAATCCCTTTAGGATCTTATACGTTTCAATCAGATCCCCCCTCAATCTTCTAAATTCCAACGAGTACAAGCCCAGTTCATCCAGTCTTTCTTCATATGAAAGTCCTGCCATCCCAGGAATCAATCTGGTGAACCTTCTTTGTACTCCCTCTATGGCAAAGATGTCTTTCCTCAGATTAGGGGACCAAAACTGCACACAATACTCCAAGTGTGGTCTCATCAAGGCCTTGTACAACTGCAGTAGTACCTCCCTGCTCCTGTACTCGAATCCTCTCGCTATAAATGCCAGCATACCATTCGCCTTTTTCACTGCCTGCTGTACTTGCATGCCCACTTTCGATGACTGGTGTATAATGACACCCAGGTCTCGTTGCACCTCCCCTTTTCCTAATCGGCCACCATTCAGATAATAATCTGTTTTCCTATTTTTGAAACCAAAGTGGATAACTTCACATTTATCCACATTAAATTGCATCTGCCATGAGTTTGCCCACTCACCCAACCTATCCAAGTCACCCTGCATCCTCTTAGCATCCTCCTCACAGCTAACACTGCCAGCCAGCTTCGTGTCATCCGCAAACTTGGAGATGCTGCATTTAATTTCCTCATACAAGTCATTAATATATATTGTAAACAACTGGGGTCCCAGCACTGAGCCTTGCGGTACCCCACTAGTCACCGCCTGCCATTCTGAAAAGGTCCCGTTTATTCCCACTCTTTGCTTCCTGTCTGCTAACCAATTCTCCACCCACACCACTACCTTACCCCCAATACCGTGTGCTTTAAGTTTGCACACTAATCTCCTGTGTGGGACCTTGTCAAAAGCCTTTTGAAAATCCAAATATACCACATCCACTGGTTCTCCCCTATCCACTCTACTAGTTACATCCTCAAAAAATTCTATGAGATTCGTCAGACATGATTTTCCTTTCACAAATCCATGCTGACTTTGTCCGATCATTTCACTGCTTTCCAAATGTGCTGTTATCACATCCTTGATAACTGACTCCAGCAGTTTCCCCACCACCGACGTTAGGCTAACCGGTCTATAATTCCCCGGTTTCTCTCTCCCTCCTTTTTTAAAAAGTGGGGTTACATTAGCCACCCTCCAATCCTCAGGAACTAGTCCAGAATCTAACGAGTTTTGAAAAATTATCACTAATGCATCCACTATTTCTTGGGCTACTTCCTTAAGCACTCTAGGATGCAGACCATCTGGCCCTGGGGATTTATCTGCCTTCAATCCCTTCAATTTACCTAACACCACTTCCCTACTAACATGTATTTCACTCAGTTCCTCCATCTCACTGGACCCTCTGTCCCTTACTATTTCTGGAAGATTATTTATGTCCTCCTTAGTGAAGACAGAACCAAAGTAATTATTCAATTAGTCTGCCATGTCCTTGCTCCCCATAATCAATTCACCTGTTTCTGTCTGCAGGGGACCTACATTTGTCTTTACCAGTCTTTTCCTTTTTACATATCTATAAAAGCTTTTACAGTCCGTTTTTATGTTCTCTGCCAGTTTTCTCTCATAATCTTTTTTCCCCTTCCTAATTAAGCCCTTTGTCCTCCTCTGCTGAACTCTGAATTTCTCCCAGTCCTCAGGTGAGCCACTTTCTCTGGCTAATTTGTATGCTACTTCTTTGGAATTGATACTATCCCTAATTTCTCTTGTCAGCCACGGGTGCACTACCTTCCTTGATTTATTCTTTTGCCAAACTGGGATGAACAATTGTTGTAGTTCATCCATGCAACCTTTAAATGCCTGCCATTGCATATCCACCGTCAATCCTTTAAGTGTCATTTGCCAGTCTATCTTAGCTAATTCACGTCTCATACCTTCAAAGTTACCCCTCTTTAAGTTCAGAACCTTTGTTTCTGAATTATTATAGACCTCCCAATAGTCAGTGGGATTTAGAAGAGCAAATCTGTAAAGAGACAGCGAACTGTTGCAAGAAACTAAAGGTTGTTATAGTAGGTGATATTAACTTTCCACATATTTACTGGGACTCCCATACTGTAAAAAGACTAGATGGGAAAGAGTTCATGAAATGTGTTCTGGGAAGTTTCCTTAATCAATATATAGAAGTCCCAACTAGAGGGAGTGTGACACTAATTCTCCTATTAGGGAATGAGAGTGGACAGGTTACAGAAGATTGTGCAGGGGAACACTTTGCATTTAAGTGATCATAATGCTGTAGGTTTCAAGATAATTATGGAAAAGGATAGGTCTGGTTGTCGGATTGAGATTTTAAATTGGACAAAGGGCAATTTTGATGGCACCAGAAAGGCTCTGGCAAGTATGGATTGGGACAAGTTGTTTTCTGGCAAAAGTGTACTTGGTAAGTGGAGTGGGAGACCTTCAAAAGTGAATTCTGAGAGCACAGTTTGTATGTTCCTGTCAGAATAAAAGGCAAAGATAACAGGTTTAGGGAACCTTGGTTTTCAAGAGATACTGAGATCCTGGTTAAGGAAAAAAAAGGAGGTGCATGGCAGGTATAGGCAGGAGGAACAAATGAGGTACATATGGAGTATAAGAAATTTAAGAGAACACTTAAGAAGGAAATCAGGAGGGCTAAAAGAGGGCATAAGGTTGCTGAGGCAGACAAGGTGAAGGAGAATCCTAAGAGATTCGACAGGTATTTTAAGAGGAAAAGAATTGCAAGGGACAAAATTGGTCCTCTGGAAGATCAGAATGGTAATCCATGTGTGGAGGCAGAAGAGATGGGGGAGATCTTAAATTAATTTTTTACATCTGTATTTATGCAGGAGACAGACACAGAGTCTATAGAAGTGAGGCAAAACAGCATCCACTTCATAAACCCTATACAAATGACAGAGGAGAAGGTGGCTTGAGGCAAACTAGGTTGGATAAATCCCCAGGACCTGACAAGATGTTCCCTTGGACATTGTGGGAGGTAAGTGCAGAAACTGCAGGGGACCCTAGCAGAGATATTTAAATTATCCTTAGCAAAGGGTGAGTTGGCAGAGGATTGGAGGATAGCTAATGTTGTTTCATTGCTGAAGAAAGGCTTTAAAAATAAACTGAAAAATTATGGGCTAGTGAGCCTGACATCAGGAGTGGGTAAGTTATTGTAAGGTATTCTAAGGAACCAAATACGTATATAAGTATTTGGATAGAGAGGGACTGATCAGGGATAGTCAACATAGCTTTGTGCAAGGTAGGTCATGTCTAACCAATCTTATAGAGCTTTTCGAAGAAGTTACTTTCCATTATGTCAGTGTAGATGTCAATCTACTGCTTTCTATTTTGTTGCCTAAGTTATTGGACATTACAAATAGCTGAAGGTTAGCGGAGATGGCTGAGGGATGTTCCTGGCAGCTGCCTGATAGGGCAGATACTCCATCAACCCTCCTGTCTGTTTGCTGCAGTCTCACCAATCTCTGACCAGGATGATAATTTTCCTTCAGATCAGAGTTTCAAGGTTAGCTAACACTGCCTTCTGTGAACTCACATTATTGCCTTCTCAATGTCCCTTTAAACAATCTCAGTAAATATCACCCTGTCCATTATTTCAATAACTGAATCAAATCATTTTGTTAAGTCCATTCATCATTGAAATTATTTAGTTCAAAATTCTTGAAGTTTTTATGAACTTTGACCTTGGTTAGAGGTGTCAGTAACTTCCATAAAAGTGATAGCAGACCAATGGCCTATATTTCCCTGTTTAACAATCGTGTTATTTAAGGGGCATATTGCGGGAACTTTCAAGTTTTCACTTGGATCCATGCTGGTCTTCAGTACTAAGGCTTGTGGAAGACTTTGGACTCATGCCACAGTCGCAGCTGTCTCTGTGATCTACAACTGAGCTTCCAGCAACAGGTTCTCTCTGTCACAGCGACCAGCACTGCCACCTCCGTAGCATCACTGTCTCTGGCCTGCCTGAGCTCCTCCAATATGAAAACCTCACCTCACCTTTCACACATCACCATTCCAGAGCTCTTCAGGCCAGCCTCCACAGACCGGAGCCCATTGCAGACTCTGCTGCTCACTTCCACAAGCCACGTTCACCCTTCATTCTGCACTCGCTGCTGATTCACAAATGTGTTGGTTTTAAAATTGTCTTCTTCATATTCAAAGCCTTCTCGCCCTCCAGCTTTCCAGTCCTCAGAGGTGCCTTCACTGGTCCAAATGACATCCCTTGGTGATCCTTCCTTCCCCAATTTCTAGATGTCCACCTACTAAGGGGCTCTATAAATCTCACCACGTCCCCTCCAAGAAGATATTATTAAAATTTATCCCCTCACCCAAGCTTTGGCCACTCCTCAGTGACTTTCTTTGCCAAAGTTTTCTTTTTGACTGTGCATGCATCTGTGAAGTGCCTTGCAGTGTTTTACTGTTCTAGAGCTGCAACTTGCTCTCATATTGTCAGTACCTCCAGTTGAACTTTGTCTTTTTGTGTGTTTTCCCCCTAGCCGTCAGTCTGTGGTTTCATATTGCCATGAGCTCTTGTTTGTTTTCATGCCCCATGTGCTCCTGTCCCCACTCCTGCTCTACTCCAGCCCCTGTATTACTGAGTACTCCATCTCTCACCTGTTCCTCATTATTACCTGTATTGCTGCACCTGTGTCTCATTGTTCTCCACCTATCATCTGCCTCTCTGTTTATTGCTCAGTGTATTTCAGTCCTGTGTTTTTACCTGTTTGTTGCCAGATTGTGCTGGTGAGTTTTTCTGAGCCTTTCCAGCATTTGTATCTGTACTCTGTGTGTCTGAATATCAACTCTGCTTGTTTCCCGATTCTGGTTTTTGGATTTCTCTGGATGTTTTGAACTCTGCCTGAAGTCTGACGCTGACTTTGTTTGCACCTCGGGATTTGTTACTCAATTAGTATCACTGTGTGCATGGTACTGGGCCTGCGATTGGATCCCTGCTCCAGTGCCCTGGCACACATAGAACATATGGCATATGAACAGACTGACTCAGCTAGTCTATGCCAGTGTTTTGATTCTCTGAGCTTCCTCCCACCCTGCTTTACCTCATCCCATCAGCACAGTCTCCCTCTTGCATTTATCCACCTTCTCCTTAAATGCACCTGCATTACTCAATGCAAATACTGGGACAGCAGGTTCCACAGTTTACACACCTGAGATATCCTTGGGATTTGCTGCAGATCTTTTATTTATGGTCACTGGGTTTGATTTCTACCAGAAATGGGAGCTCTTTTAAATCCTTGATAACATGTGAGACCTTTATTTGGTCACCCCCTAAGGCCTAAAGAATTCTGGCCTTTCCTAATGGTTAATTAACATGCTCAGTACACGTCATTTCCTCCAGTACCTCTAGCATGAGGCAGAGTCTAGGATGTTGTGGTTTAACCAAGATTCCATTCAATTCATTATATGACAAGAGCACAAGAGATTCTGCAGATGCTGGAAATCTTGAGCAACGCGCACAAAATGCTGGAGGAACTCAGCAGATCAGTCAGCATCTATGAAGGGGATTAAACAGTCAACATTTTGGGCCGAGATCCTTCATCAGGACTGGAAAGGAAGGGGGAAGAAGCCAGAATAAGAAGGTAGGGGGAGGGGAAGAAGTACATGCTGGCTGGTGACAGGTGAGACCAGGTCAGGGGGAAGGCATCTGCCCTTTGGTGTCATTGATCATTTAAAAGGGATTGGCAAGCTATTTAAACCCTGAATAGGGAAATAAACACCACTCAGGCTGTAGGAGGTGAAGGACCCCTCTCTACTTCTCAGACAGTTGAGTTTAAAGGTGCCTGATGGGTGGACAGGTCATTGGTCATGAACCTGGTGTGCTTCCTCTGTTGTTTATACTGAGAATGCACATCCTTGAAGTCCTCATAAACAATTCAGAAGCCCAATACCCAGAGTCTCAGGAGAAGAGAGAAAACTTCCAACCACTCGCTTCAAATGTGGAATGCTGGCAAAAGCTTTGCTTTCCCCTGATGCCTGGTCAGGATGTTTGGTCCTAGATGGGGTGGTTGAGTTGACCTTGCCTATTTGGTGAGAGGAGGTTCTATGTCAACTGAGGGCACCATGTCCTCTCATGCCCTCTGCTATACAATCTGCTCCACAGGGTGCACCAACAGACAATGGAATTAACAGTCTACAGCTTCTTCTAACCGGTCCCCTGTACTGTCAAAGTTGAAGTGTTAAAATATCAAGGCACACTGAAATCAAAAAGGAAATGTAAAATGCCTTCAAGTGCAAAGGTAAATAGTTAGATCCAGGCTGATCCCTATGATTGACATTTAAAGGCACATGATATCAGCTGTATCTGACAGACTCTGATCTGATGAGCACAGATTATTTTCTGAAAGAACCTGACTTCTTCAAGAGCTATTTCAACACAGCCCATGAGGGATTTCTCAGCTTTTGTTGAAGGCTCATTATCTAGATAACAGACACATCTTTTCACTTACTTTATAAAACACAAGGACACAGGGCAGATATTTTACTAGTTCACAGTGTTTGATGATCATGTAAAATAAACAGATTGGCTAAGATTCTGTCATGCCTGCTCTGTGTTCACTGAGAAATGGAGATTAGCTCCACCAGAAAACTCAGGCAGTGAATGGGAAGAATTGTCCATTAGCTTAAGAACACAAGCTCTATGAGCTGGGTGAGATGGGACTGTTTGATGTGCAGTCCAATGAAAAGCTGCAGATGCTGGAAATCTGAAACAAAATCAAATGGTGTGAACACTCAGTAGGTTAACCTGTGTCTGTGGAGAGAGAAGTAGAGGTAAAAGCTTGGACTGATGACCTTTCTTCATGGACTGCTATGTTGGATCACATTCATTCACACCACATTTTGTGTGAAAACCTAGGGTTTGACACTTGGAAGGACCTTGGATTGAAGAAGCTCACAGTGAAGGTTCTCCCCGACCAGTCCCACGTCTTTAGGAACTGGTACTGTGATAGAACAGCCTGAAGTCTATCACTGGATCACTGATGGGCAATCAGAATCTGATGTCCAGCAACATGTCATGGACTTAGTGATAATATTTTAGTCACTTTAACTATTTTTTGTAAAAAGAACCACACGGGTGTCATGACCCCTACACCAGCAATGTCCTCCACCCCCCAAAAACTTCCCAGAGATGTGTGGGTCGGTGAGTTAATTAGTCACTGTAAGTTGTTGCCATGTGGGCCAGTGGTAGAATCGAGGAGGAGGTGGTGCAGGGAGAAAGTAATGGGATTGCAGTAGGGTTAATGTCATGGGCCAGATAATTCCTTGCAGTAATGGAGCTATGAATAGAGGGTATTGTTTGGGTATATGGTGCAGGATATGCAAATAACATCACCTACCCATTTGAGAGCTAATTAACTGTCATTGCCAGTGCTGCTCATCTGGGAGAGGACCTTATCCTGCCACTAGATTTGGAGAGATTTGTGGAGACAATGCTGGTCGTGTCTCTCCAGTGCTCTGAGGTACCTGCTCTACGTAGTTCATACCTCAGAGCTGGATCATTGCTGCACTGAACAATATTCATCATCTTATCAACAACATGGTCCCAGGTTCACGTTGGGATTGATGGGAATGTGGAATAGACTAAGGAGAAAACTGAGGAGTAGGGTTGATCTGTGAGCTGGCATCATATTGATGGGCTCAATTCCCTCCTTCTACATCATAAGGAAATATGGAAAATGCTCTATATCTATAACTTGTTTTGCAGCGTCTAATGCACCACCTCCAGGTATGAGCAATTCAAAGTAGGTATTCAGCTTCAAAAAATACATCATTTGCAAGTTCTTCAAGGATCCAGCATGACTCCTGTAGGACTGGAACCAATAGCAGTATCTGCCCGTAGGCCCATATTCAGGCTGAGTCCCTTGTTACTCTCGCTGGGCCGGTCGCATCATGGACATACTTCATCAGACTCTCAAAACAGGCATACCGTTCTGGCCTCTAGGAAAGGAAGAGATTACCAAGTTGTAAAGGTCACCAAGATTACAAAAAGAATGAAGAATGGTTTCTAAACCTCCTTGACGAAGATCCATGACTGCCTAAAGTGCAGAAGGGCCATTCAGTATCAGAAGCACACAGAAGCCCAGTATGGAATGTGTGTACACCCCCCTGCTCCAGGAATCACCTCCTGTCCTGCATGTGCCAAAGTCTGCAGGTCCCACAGTCAGCTCAGAACCCACAGTGGAGTGGAGTGAGGGGAAAGTCTCCCCCAGTCCTGAGCAAATGCCTCAATGGAAGAAGATTGTAATGAGACTGTGAGTGGGAGCTGGGAGGTGGCAGGTGAGATGGTTTGAAGCTGGTGCTGTCCCTCAGGCCAGCCCCCAGTTAAATTCAGAGCTCTCATTCCAGTGCTTTGTCCAGCACTATGGTTTTGTTCCTCGCACCACTCCGGTCTCAGCCTTTGGGGGTCCTGTTTGACTTCGGCATTGCTACAGTTCCAGCGGCAGAAGCATCTTATGTTGCAGCATCTAATGCATCGGCTCCAGCCAAGAGCAGCAGTGCAAGGTATCCACTGAGCACATCAGCCTCGTCTTTAACTTCAAGCAAAGGCTGCTTTTGCAAGTTCCTCAAATCTCCAGCAGCTTGGAATCAGCCCCACTCTCCATTATCAGAGAGTTGTGAACTCAGCCAGCTCCATCATGGGCACCAGCCTCCCCTGCATCCGGGACATCTACAAGGAGCGATGCCTCAGAAAGGGAGCATCCATCATTAGGAACCTCCTTCACCCAGAACTTACCCTCTTCAGAGAGGAGATACAGGAGCCTGAAGACCCACACTCAACGATTCAGGAACAGCTTCTTCCCCTCTGCCATCAGGTTTCTGAATAGACATTGAACCCTTGAACACTACCTCACTACTTTTTTTTTCTCTTTCTGCACTACTTACTTAATTCAACTTTTTTAATATATATATTCTTCTTCCCACAATTTATAGATTTTATTATTATGTATTACAATGTACTGCTGCCGCGTAACAACAAATTTCACGACATAAACCGATGATATTAAACCTGATTCTGCTCTGCTGCTTTTTATTCTTCTCTGCATTTTGTGGCATAAATCTTTCATGCGTGACAGGCTTAATTCCTCCCCAAGCCCATTTATTTATCCGATCAGAGTTGAATTGACTTTGACCCTTTTGTTTTCCTCCAGAGACACGGCCCATCTTTGCAC
Organism: Mobula hypostoma; assembly: GCF_963921235.1. Lineage (NCBI taxonomy): Eukaryota > Metazoa > Chordata > Chondrichthyes > Myliobatiformes > Myliobatidae > Mobula > Mobula hypostoma. The sequence continues at coordinate 10,014,360 of NC_086128.1, read as the reverse complement.
TGTTATACCTAACTAGTGGAGCTGCGGTCAACAGCAATTAATATCCAGGTGGTAACTGAAAGGCAAAATACGGACACTGAAGATCTGAAAACAGATGTATTTTGTTTTAATATCTAGGCAGCTTTGTAAACTCATTGTGTGCATGAAAGATCCCACAGCTGGAGTCCCCTGCAAACCTATCACAGAAACCTCAGATGCCCAGCCTTTGTGCTCTAGGCATTTGGTTACTGCACAAGGCCGGAGGGCTTCTTTCTCCAGCTGAAGACACCTCAGACTATTGAAAATGAAGATGTAACATGGGTTTAATCTACTGATGTGTGTGATTGAGACTTGTTAGCATGTTTCAAAACTGCTTTCCACATAACATTTCCTGCCGGTGCTGTGCTACAGCTTCATTGTCTGCCTGTATTAGTGTCAGCTGTCACCATGGCTGTTCACACGCACTTGGGTGGGCCTCCAACACTGTCACATCTTCATCCACTTGCTCCGCTTCACACTCGACAACTATCCAGCTCTTCTTATTCCAAAGTGTTTGACTTGTTTCATAACCAAGCTCACTTCAACAGTTCCTGGTCTGGCGTCCTGACACCCTCACAAGGAATTCCCACATTCCCACTGCATGTTTCATAGCTGGGAGCTTTCCTTGCCACACACCTGGGTGTGTTGTCGACCAATTGATAGAGATTACTCACCCTGATTAGCAATGATTGCAGGATCACAACATCCAGAGTTGACAGAAGGTGAAACCGATGAATATCGTCTGTCAGCAGTAACACCTCACATTCCACCAGAACAGTCTCCAATCTGATGGCATGAACATTGCTTTTTCTAACTTCCAGTAACCACTGTCCTCTGGTTCCCACCCCCACGCACATTTTACCCCTCATTCTGGTGGCTTTCTCACTCCTTCTCTTCCCCTCCCTCACCCTCATGACTTGTCCATCACCCCCCCTCTTCCATTTCTCCCCTGGTCCACTGTTCTCTCCTATCAGATTCCTTCTTCTTCAGTCCGTGGTTTACCATTTCCACCTATCACCCGCCCTCCCACCGTCCCCCTCACCTGGTCTCACCTATTGCCTGCTAGTTTGTCCTCCTTCCCCTGCCCCCACCTTCTTTTTCTGGCTTCTGAAGAAGGGTCTCGGCCCGAGACATCAACTGTTGATTCATTTCCATGGATATTGCCTGACCTCCAACATTCTCTGTGTCTTCTACCATTCCGCAGTTCCTGTATTAAAGTGGAAAATGAGAATAAGTGAAGATTCTCTGTTTTATACTCCTTGTATTTTTTTTTTAACTGAACTCAGTTCCAAGCAAGGCTAGAAAACGTTGCTTAATGCAGGCACCTGCTTTTCTGTCTGTCAAACCTTCACCGCTATGTTGTCATGCTCAGTGGGAAATGGAGTGGACCAGTCATTTTGACCCTCACAGGGAAACTTCTGAGATTTAAGCTTTAAGTCTCTACAACAGCCCTACAACATTGATCTTAAGGGGTTTCTTTTTTTACGTTTGTTGGGGTGGGGGCATCTTTGGTAAGGTCAGCTATAGTCAATTAGCCTTGGCTGCCTTTAAGAGGTGGTTCTGGGATATTGAACTCAAAATTAGAATCAGATTTAATATCAATGGCATATGACGTGAAATTTGTTGTTTTGTGGCAGCAGTACCTTGCTATAAATAATAATAAAAGCTATAAATTATAAAAAAGTATACAGTACAGTGCAAAAGACTTAGGCACCCTAGATTTTTAATTTGGTTTCAGATGGTATGGCCACCACAGAGCCCCGATCTCAACATCATCGAGCCTGTCTGGAATTACCCAGAGAGACAGAAGCAAGTGGGACAGCCAAAGCTGCAGAAGAACTGTGGCAAGTTCTCCAAGATGCTTGGAACAATCTACCAGCCGATTCTCTGATAAAACTGTACATCAGTGTACCAAAGGCAGTTTTAAAGGCAAAGGGTGGCCATACCAAATATTGATTTGATTTACGTTTTTTACCGTTTACTGCTCTTTATAGTAATTTTTTGATATTTAGAAGCTTTTCATTTCATTATTTTTGAAAAGTCTTCACCTTATAGAATTCTGATATGTGCCCAAGACTATCGCCAGCACTGTATTAGGACGGCAGGGTAGCGTAGTCCTAAAGCACAACTCTTTACGGTACCAGCAACCCAGTGGTCAGCAAGCATGTCACAGTAAACCTGCAGGAGAAAAGGTGGCAGCTAACGGGGATACATTATAATCTCTTCCAGTGGCTACCTGTACGACTCAATTTCCTGCTGCAAGAGAGAGCTCCTCATTGTTTCCCTTGGGGTTAGAACCACGAAACACAGAGTATGAGTGACTCCAACCCCACCGTTTATCTAGATTCCATATCATATTCAACTGCAATGGTTCGTGCTGGGGGAAGGGTGGGGAGTGATGGTGACGAGAGGGTGTACAGGAGTGAGATTTTCCTGCTAGTGGAGTGGTGTCGCAGCAAGAACCTGGCACTCAATATCAGTAAGACCAAAGAACTGATTGTGGACTTCAGAAAAAGTAAGATGAGGGAACACACACCAGTCCTCACAGAGAGATCAGAAGTGGGGAGAGTGAGTAATTTCAAATTCCTGGGTGTCAATATTTCTGAAGATCTATCCTGCACTCAACATATCAATGCCACTATAAAGAAGACAAGACAGTGGCTACGTTTCATTAGGATTCTGAGGAAATACAGTATTTCACCAAAGACACTCACAAATTTCTGTACATGTATGATGGAGAGTATTCTCACTTGCTGCTTTACTGTCTGGTATTGGGGGTGCCGGGTGGAGTTGGGGGGCTACTGCACAAGATCGAAGTTAGCTGCAGAGAGATGTAAATGTAGTCAGCTCCATCGTGGGCAATAGCCTCCATAGTATCCAAGACATCTTCAAAGAGCGATGCCTCAGAAAGGTGGCATCCTTCATTAAGGACCCCGCCCCATCACCCAGGACATGCCCTTTTCTCACTGTTGCCATCAGGTTAGGAGGTACAGAAGCCTGAAGGCACACACTCAGCGACTCAGGGACAGCTTCTTCCCCTCTGCCGTCCGATTTCTAAATAGACATTGAACCCTTGGACACTACCTCACTAATTTTTATTTCTTTTTTGTTTGCATTACTTATTTAATTTAGCTATTTTTATACTTACTGTAATTCACGGTATTTTTTTCTCTCTGTTTTCATGTATTGCATTGTACTTCTGTCACAAAGTTTACAAATTTCACAACATATGCCGGTGATGTTAAACCCGACTCTGATTCTGAATATGGGTGTTAGGGCGAGAGGATTGGGAGAAGGGTTTAAGTTCTAAGTAGAGTTGGGCTAGGGGTAGAGGTGGGTCTGGAGGATCAGAGGCTGGGGAAGGATAGGAAAAGGAATAGAAGAGTAGTTTGAGCAGAGTCACTGTTCACTCAGAGTTCCTGAACCTCTGAAACTAATTCTGGTGACTTAAAATTGCAGGAAAGAGCTATCCCCAACCCTATGAACATTTGCTTCCAGTAACCGAGATGACAGTCAGCCCTGTCATTCCCTGCTGCTCCTGCTCTGTTCTGATTTTACTGCTCTGTCAAACCAATCGGAAGTAACTTGGTTTCTTTGAAAGTACAAACGCAGAGCTGTTGGTGACACAACACAAATGCTTTCTGTACTATCCTTTTCCCATTGGTCTCATCCAGTGTCAGCTTCCTCACAGCCAAAAATCACACGACAAGTTTGCAACTTGTCACGTAAACATTGCCATCGATTGATAAGGGTGCAGAATTGCATGACAAAACCTTTTATCATTAATATTTATACTTTTGCACTCAACACTAGGATTTTCCAGCTGCCCTATCAGATACTGGAGAAATTACTTTATATTTAACCACTGCTAATCATTGAACAGCCTGGAGAAAGGTTCATTCGACAACTAAACCCTGATGTGCCTGTGTTGAGAGTCTGATGGGACGATTTTGAATTTACAAGAGATTTCCAATGTTCTTCTTTGGAATGGTGCCATAGGGTCTTTTAGGTTATCCCAAAGGGGCACAACATGCTTCAGTTTAATGTGTTAGGAATAATGATAACCTATTACAATTATCCACTCCCTTAGCAGAACACGAGGAAATGTGCAGATGCTGGAAATTCAAGCAACACACACAAAAGTTGCTGGTGAACGCAGCAGGCCAGGCAGCATCTCTAGGAAGAGGTACAGTCGACGTTTCGGGCCGAGACCCTTCGTCAGGACTAACTGAAGGAAGAGTGAGTAAGGGATTTGAAAGTGGGGGGGGGAGGGGGAGATCCAAAACAATAGGAGAAGACAGGAGGGGGAGGGATAGAGCTAAGAGCTGGACAGGTGATTGGCAAAAGGGATACGAGGCTGGAGAAGGGGGAGGATCATGGGGCGGGAGGCCTGGGGAGAAAGAAAGGGAGAGGGGAGCCCAGAGGAAGAAGTTATAGTGAGAGGGACAGAGGGAGAAAAAAGAAAGAAAGAAAAATAAATAAATAAATAAATAACAGATAGGTTACGAGGGGGAGGTGGGGCATTAGCAGAAGTTAGAGAAGTCAATGTTCATGCCTTCAGATTGGAGGCTACCCAGACAGAATATAAGGTGTTGTTCCTCCAACCTGAGTGTGGCTTCATCTTGACAGTAGAGGTGGGTTAACATTGACTTCTCTAACTTCCATTAATGCCCCACCTCCCCTTTGTACCCCATCCCTTACTTATTTATTTATTATTATTATTATTATTTTTCTCTTTCTTTTTTCTCCCTCTGTCCCTCTCACTATAACTCCTTGCCCATCCTCTGGGCTCCCCTCCCCCTCTCTTTCTTCCTTGGCCTCCCGTCCCATGATCCTCTCCCTTCTCCAGCCTTGTATCCCTTTTGCCAATCACCTGTCCAGCTCTTGGCTCCATCCCTCCCCCTCCTGTCTTCTCCTATCATTTCGGATCTCCCCCTCACCCTCCAACTTTCAAATCTCTTACCAGCTCTTCTTTCAGTTAGTCCTGACGAAGGGTCTCGGCCCGAAACGTCAACTGTCCCTTAGCAGAACATTGGTTCGTGTTGATTACATGTTCAAATTTATGGAGCTGATGTGGATTTATGTTTCCTGGTACAGATCACCACTCATTTTGAGAGCTTTCTGTGCACCAATGAGCTGTCGGATTTCATCGAGTGTTACAGTAACCTGTGGCTCTTTTCCTTTTTCTCTCTCCACTGTAAAATTCCTTTTGGAAATTTGTCTGCCTCCTGATCTGCCAATACTCATTTTAAGATTAAGTGAGAGTGAATTATATGTAGGAATTGGAAAAGGACCAAAGATAATGGGATTAATCTGCATTGTCAAATCATCTCTCTGCAGAATTTTGAGAACAAATCCTTTCGTAAAAGTGGGGATGGAAAACCTAAATGGTATACCGTTTATGGCATTACTCCCTAATGTATCTTCAGCCCCTTCACATATTGCTGTGTACTCTAGCATTAACAGTGGGTAGAGTAAACTGGACCCAGAACTGACATGCAAAATTCAGGCCAACATGTAGTTTGTCCTGACGAAGGGTTCCGGCCCAAAACGTTGACTGATCATTTCCACGGATGCTGCCCGACCTGCTGAGTTCCTCCAGCATGTTGTGAATGTAGTTTGTCGTTGCATTTGGATATTAGATTTCATCCATTGTCTGGGCCATTGTGTTCATGCTAACACCCATTTCCTCCAAGAAGACCACAAACTTGTTGTAGGGTTTGGAGGCTTACATGTCTCAGTGACTTGGAGACCTATGTTGGCTGGAGTCAGGGCTTTATGCTTTAGCTCTTGGTTGGGTCACCCATGCCAAACAGATCAAAGGGTAGAGGCTAGACTAAGAGTGGTCCACTAGTCCTCCAGGTTTGGGGGTTCAGCTCAAGGCAAACAACCCTGAATGGTCAAACAAAATTGTTACAGAAACAGCAATGAAGAACCCTTCTACATCTAAGTGCGAGGGTATACCTGAGTCTCCACCTGGGACTTGCATGACTGACAGTAGTGAGAACTGAGAGGAAGCTACTGACATGATGAAGGGAGCTCTGAGCACTGCCAGAGATAGAAGATCTTCACTGCTGCCCTAAACGCCAGTGGCTTAACAGGCAGTAAGTAAGTAACACCCATTCAGGTCCATCACGAAAGCAAATATATAATTGAATTGGCCAAAAAGATATTTGAGGCAGTGATGAAGTGAATTATCTCCGGAATGATGGATGGGATGGACTTCTGTAGTTCTGGAGAAGATGAGGTTCAGGTGAGTGCAGCTGGTGACTATTTGATGTGCACCAACCACAGAAGCTTCTTAAAGCTTCCATCCCCATGGCAGCAGCATGATAATGGCCCACACACATATGCTGGGGAGGAGAGAGACACCACAGGCCTTCAGGGTTCTCAAATAGAAACTCTGAAGTGCTTACGGAGGGGATAGATCAGGGGAATGTGCTGTGTACCTGGGAGATGGGAGATTGGATGGACAACACACCTGCATGTAACGTTGCTGTAGAAAAGCAGCATCCATCATCAGAGATCCTCACCACCCAGGCCATGCTCTTTTCTCACTGCTGCCATCAGGTAGAAGGTACAGGAGCCTCAGGACTCACACCACCAGGTTCAGGAACAGTTACTACCCCTCAACCATCAAGCTCTTGAATAAAAGGGGATGACTACACTCATTTCAGGATTCTTTTATTGTTCTTTCATGCTCGTTATTTATTGCTATTTATTTATGTCGGCATTTGTACAGCTTGTTCACAGTTAATAGTTCCTGATGTTTACGGTTCAGAGTTACTCTTCGCTAGCGTTGCTAAGTATGCCCACAGAAAAAGAATCTCAGGGTTGTATGTGGTGACATGTATGTACTCTGACAATAAATTTTACTTTGAACTTTGAATTTTATCTAGCAATACTCTCAGCTCCACTGCACAAATTAGTGCAAAAGGATGTACAGTGAACGTTGACTGAAGCTCAAGAAAAGGTTTTTGTGCTTTCTGAAGAACTATTAGTTACCATTTGCTGATGTGCTAGTCCACTACTCAATAGACAGAGTTAATCTTAACTTATCACACAAAAAACGTAGTGGTTAGCAGTGCCATTACAGCTCAGAGCCCTGGAGTTCAAAGTTCAATTCTGGTGCCGTCTGTAAGGAGCTTGTATGTTCTCCCCGTGACCACGTGGGCTTAAGACCACAAGATGTAGGTGCAGAATTAGGCCATTTGGCCCAACAAATCGGCTCTGCCATTTCATCATGGCTGATCAATTTTCTTCTCAGCCCCAATCTCCTGTCTTCTCCCTGTATCCCTTCATGCCCTGACCAATCAAGAATCTTTTAACCTTTTGCCTTAAATATACATAAAGACTTGGCCTCCACAGCTGCCTGTGGCAATGAATTCCACAGATTCACCACTCTCTGGCTAAATAAACTCCTCCTCCTCATCCTCACTCTAAAAGGACGCCCCTCCATTCTGAGGCTGCGCCATCTGGTCCTAGACTTCGGATGCTCTGGTTTCCACCCACAGTCCAAAGATGTACTAGTTAGTAGGTTAACTGGTCATTGTAAATTGTTTGGTGATTAGGCTAGGATTAACTAGCTGGGGTGCTGGGATGGGCGGCTCGTTGGGCTGTAAGGGCCAGTTCTGCACTGTACCTCTAAATCAATTAAAACCATATAGTGGTGTCACATCAAGAGGAAGGCAATTCTGAAAAGAGATAGGGTTTACGTCCAGAACACTGACTGCAGCAGAGAAATAGTACACTCAGTTGGAGGTTTAGACATCATGTTTAAAATGCATTAGATCTTTAAGCACACTTATGGATATAACTTCACCAACTGCTTTTACTATTAGCCCTTAATTTCCTGTTTCATGTTTCAGACTGGTGTCTCACGTAGTTTCCCAATAAACTCAAAGTTGGGTTTTGACCTTATATTCAAAGCCAGGAATACTATGGAAGCAAATATGCTCTCAGATATCCTTGAGTATCACAGGTGGGCAGTTGAAGGAAAACAGGGAAAAATGTCTTGTATTGCCTCTCGGAGGCCAGACTTTCTACCAGAGCATGGGTTTTGGGTTAAGGGTGAAAGGTGAGAAGTTTAAGGGAAACATGAGAGGAATCTTCTTCACTCAGAGGGTGGTGAGAGTGTGGAACGAGCTGCCAGCACAAGTGGTGCATACGAGCTCAATTTCAACATTTAAGAGAAACTTGGATAGGTACATGTATGGTAGAGGTGTGGTCCTGGTGCAGGTCAATGGGAGTCGATGGTTTGCCACAGAATGGATGGGCTGACGGGCCTGTTTCTCTGCTGTACTTTTCTATGACTCTATGAGCACCTGGAAGATTTTATACAGTAACACAATTAACTGTTAGGGTGTATATGATTTATGTAACAATGGAAACGAGTGCATGTAGTTGGCGGATCTGTTTTTGATGCTTTTAGAAGCTTGTCTTGTGTTTCAGTTTGATTTCTGGCCAATGGCATTTCGGTTTCTGTCTGTAAGGGCTGTGTTTGCAAACAAGTGCACACACATAGCGGATCTGAAGAGTGAAATCAACTTCCTAAATGCCAAAGCTTAATCTTTGCACTTTTTGTATAGTGAGATAAAACACCTCTCTGGAGAAGAACTTGTATCTATAATCTGAACTAGAGGCATGAAAGCTGAATAACTGGAGGACAGCTGACACAAAGAAATAGGGGAAATCTTTTGTGATGCTCGAGGTCAGAGATATTACTGGTGACTCTGTGGCGGTGGGAGTGGAACTGATATGGTTTCAGCTCCCTGGGCAACATCCCTTTTGCTGTATCTTAAGAACTAGCAACAATGAGTGTTCACTCCTACCCCTTACGCCTGGCACACCGCAAAGAACTATTTGTGATCACCCCTATATTTCTCATCCACAAGCTGCCACAACAAGATATAATCTAAACTATCAGGGTTCTGCATGTGCCCAGGTGACACCTAGTCTACATCAACACTGCTTCTCCAACTTCATTCCACTGTCTTGATTCTGTCATCACACACAAAATGCTGGAGGAACCCTGCAGGTCAGGCAGCATCTATGGAGCGAAGTGAACTTCTCTTGTGTCATGCTCCCTGTCTGATGTCTAGCACTGAATAAACACAAATTTCTTTCAAGGAACTGACTGAAGTCTTCGCTCCCAGTCACAATTGCAGCTTTTTAGCCAAGATTAATCTGGCCTTTTCACAGCCCGTATGCTGAGTTTCTCTCATTAAATTAATTGAAGTTCATGTGCAATTCAGACTGTAACCAATAGCAATCACAAGGAGAGCAGGCCAGCGTCTTGACTTTCTCAAGAGGTTAAAGATGTCTGGCTTGTCACCAACACTCTAAAAACTTCTACAGAAGTACTGTTGAAAGTGTCCTGCATGACTGCATCATGATCTGGTGCGGACTTTCAACTGTGCAGGAACAGAAGAAACTACAGTCGGTAGCCCAATACCTCATGAGTACATCCCTCCTGACCATCAAGGAGGCAGCATCCATCATCAAAGATGACCCACCAGCTTCTCACAGCTACCACTGGGCAAGTGGCACAGATGCCGCAAGTCCCACCACCAGGTTCAAGAACAGCTACTTCCCTTCAACCATCTGGTTCTTGAACCAACCAGCAAAACCCTAATACTATAGTTCAGCAACATTATCACATTTTGATCACTTTGCACTAAAAGAGTCTTCACTTTTTGTTCTAATTGTGCTCCTTCTTGTAAAAATTGTATATAATTTATGCTTTACTTGTGAGAACTGCTTATTTGATACCGAATGCCAGCAATGCTGCTGCAAGTATGTTTTTCATTGCTCCTGTGTATATGTCAATAAACGCAACTTTGACAATTTTTGCCTAACCTGTCTCCCACCACTACCCTCAGTTCTTGTAAATTCACACACAAAGTCTCCAGTGCATCATTTTCAAAATTTCCCGTTCACTGATCGGCCTTACTCTCCCATGTCCCTTTGTGCTCCCCAGCCCCATAGCTGAGATCCACTCTAATCCTGTGTTTTCCGTAACCCCCTATTTTAATCACTTCACTTTTGCCAGCCTCTGAAAAATGGTCCTTATAACCAATCTCTTTATAGTGTAACACAGCACCCTTCAGCCCAGCTTGTTAATGCCAATCAAGATGCCCACCTGAGCCAGTCTTACTTGCCCATGTTCATCCTGTATTCCTCTAAACCTCTCCTATTCAAATGTCTTTGAAGTATTGTTATTGGACTCAACCACTTCCTCTGGCAGCTCATTCCATTTATGCACCACTCTCTGCATGAAAGAGCCCTTCAGGGCACTTTTAAATCTTTCCCTCCTCGCCTTTTGTCTATTCACCCAATTTATGTCCTTCATGATTTTGACCAAATGTTTTGCCTAACATATATTACGTATGACAACCTGTTTAATTAGGTTCCTGCGATCATTTTGGATTGTTTGGTTATATTGCAGACCCCAATTAAGTGTGGGCAGGTGTTTGCTGTGGAACCTTATTCCACCGTACACAGACAGTCAGGCTCATGTGATGACCAGCCTCAGAGAAACAGTGAGCAGAATGACATTGCTCTCAGGCCAAAGGAGAAAACTGTCCTGAAAGGCTGGAGGTCTGAGCAGAGTGAGGGACACTGAGCTTTGCCCACGTTGGTCAATTCTGCTGCAGCTGCCTTTCCCTGTGCCCTGAGTTGAGACATCCATCCTTTACTGATCAGAAACAGCAGCCGTGGGGAAGTCACGTCTGCTGTCTGAGCAAATTAGAGCCCGGCTGGTGATACATGCTTTGGCAAAAGGGTGAGTCACCGTCTTATCTGACGATCCCACCTTCCTCAGGCTGCCTTTACTGGGTGCATTTTGATTACTTAGACGTACTTATACAAAATGCTTAAAACCACCCCTCTACGTCCGTGTGCCATCATTAGCTTCAGACAACTGAAAATCGGCAAGGAAGCAGGCAGTCTGAGGGTCACTTCCACTTGGGGTGCCCAAGGAGCTGACAGCCGATGTCCTCCGCTGCACTGGGATTACCAGTGGCCAAGCACGGCCTGGGGCCCCTGGCATTCCTGTAAAAGTCAGCAAAGGACAGCGAGGGCACCTTCCCCTTAACTCCGTGGGAATTGCTTGTGATGCCACCAGTGCTGGGTGGAGCACCGTGGAGGATACAGTTCCCTGTCCTTTGCTCATTCCTTGGGGCACAGCATGTCCAATCTGTGAAAATACACAAGATACAGCAACCATCTGGGCTGGGAATCAGGGACTGTTAGACCATGTTGGACAAGACCCAATCTTCTGGCTTTGAGTACAAATCCTGGCCTTTATACCAGATCTAGTCCAAAGGGTACAGTACTGGGGGGCTAACCTCTACAGCAGGATTAGTCCATCTGCCAACGAGTCATACAACATGCAAACAAACCTTTCCGCCTGCATCAAACATCAACCATCCACTTACACGAATCCTGCAATGATCCCATTTCTTCCCACATTCCTATCAACTCTCCTCCCGGATTCTATTACATATGGACACACTGGGGACAATACACTGGGGACAATCCACAGTGGCCAATCAACCTACCAACCTGCATGTCAGAGGGAACCGGGCAGCCCAGGGCACGCACGCATAGTTGCAAAGAGAACATGCAATCCTTCACACAGATAGCACAGAAGGTCATGGTTGAACATGGGTCACTGGAGTTACTAGGCAGCAGCTCCACCGGCTGTGCTGTGGTTCGTGGGTAAAGTGGCACAATAGCACAACGCTTGAGAGTACAGCTGACCCGTGTTCAATTCCCGCTGCTGCCCATAAGGAGCTTGTATGTTCTCCCCGGAACCATGTAGTTTTCCTTTGGGTGCTCTGGTTCCTCCCACAGTCCAAAGATGTAGCAGTTGATTGGTTAATTGGTCATTGTAAATTGTCCCGAATTTGGACAAGAATTAAATCAGGGGTTTGCTGGGTGGTGCAACTCAAAGGGCCTATTCCACACTGTATCTCAATAAATAAATAAACTAAGAGTGAATGTCTTCCCATATTGATACCTGGTGACCCTCGGTGCCTCAGTCCACACTTCATTTATTGCTGGCACACCAGGGCCGCTTATTACTGCAGATATAGAATGCAACCTTCCCTTAATGAGGAAGTCTCCATACAGTGACAGCTCAAAATCATTTAGAACAATAACAAATTGAATAATGCAGAAACTGAAACACACATGTGTGAAATCCAACTCCTGTGCCTTTCCCTTGTCTCTACCCTGGTGCAACACTACATGGGCCTCTCTGTCTGCTGGAAGTCTGCTCCCTGTCCTTGTGCCCACAGGATGTCCTGGTTGACCACAAGAAGACCCTTCACTGGATGTGTTGGCCTCAGGCTGCTGTCCAGGACAACTGAAGGAGCAGTCTGCCCAGCCACCTGCGCAGAATGGGGGAGTATGTTGGCTGAGAAGCTGTGGTGGGTGGGTGTTGGAATCTTGTCGGGGGGGGGTGGGAATAACTTCAGAACGGAAAACCTGCTCACCAGGGAACTTCTCAGTGCAATGACCTCCCTGCAATCCGAGTGCTTTACCAAAGCTCCAGACTCAGGACTGGGGCTCAGTCGCTGGCAGCCCCTGAGGCAGAGGTCCTGCTGTCCACGCTTCTCCTGGGATCCACACAGTAAGAAGCCATGAGACATAAGGAGTGCTGTGAGAAACTACTCCCCACTGCCATTTACTTTATCCTGCTGCAGAGCAATCTGCTTCAATCTCTGATCATACACTTTCCCATTAACTCTCCAAAGATTCTACCACTGATCTTCCCACCAGGGGCAATTTAGCAGAGGCCACTTAGCTCATTGACACACACAGCTATTGGAAATAATTTAGAAAACGTGTAGCCCTGGTGGTTGATGGTTGGGTTGAGTTGTTCTTTGACCTTGGCTATTTACTTGCAAACGTTTTGTCCATGTGACGAGACATCGTCAGTGTACTGTTGATTGTGGTATGTCCTCCGAATGTGAGCTGCCAGTGGAAGTGGTGGATGCAGGGTCAATTTCAACACTTAAGAAAAATTTGGATAGGTACATGGATGGCTGTGGGCTGGGAGCAGATCGATGGGATGAGGCAGATTAATGGTTTGGCACAGACTGGATGGGCCAAGGAGCCTGTTTCTGTGCTGTAGTGTTCTATGACTCTATGGCTCTAAATTCTGATGGATCCATCATAGTTTACTCCTAGTGCTATCCTTGCAGAGTACTCAGTGAGTTCCTGTTAATATTTTCTCTCTGAGAAGCTTATCAATTTCTGTCTTTAGTTTGTGCTTCACGAACATAATCGTGCTTCACGAACATAATCGTGCCCTTGGCTTGATATGTCCTGGAGGGGCATCACTTATTTGTGACTGTATGTTTTACTGCTATTGTAATTATATGTGCTACAAGTACATTGTGTTATGTGTGATGCAGGTTCTGTGCTTTGCATCTTGGCCCCAGAGGAACGCTGTTTCATTCGGCTGTGTTTATGTGTATGGTGGAATGACAATTAAACTTGAACTTGATTTCCCTTGCATTTCTGTGTTTTAGAGTCAAGTGCTGCATTCGACTCGACTCTATTGTTAAGGCCATTTTCCTTTCCTTATCGTTTTTATAACAGACTGGTGTTAGTCTTTCCTTCTCCCTGCCTTTTTCACCTCTCAAAAAGGATTTTCTCTGCATTCCAAACAGAACTGGTGCTCATTGCCAACGTGTCCTTCCTTAAAACACAGGAAAGGCGCTGCCCGAGTTTTCTCATTCAGGAAGTGTTTTTTTTTCAAGTCAGCTGTGTGTTGATCAATCTAAATAGTATCTGCCAAAGATCACATGGTACAAAAGTGACAAGAGCTCTCTGAACCTGCACACTTGGAGGAAAACAAACAAGAGAGACTGGAAAACCAGCCCCCTCTCCATGGAGTTTACCCACACTTCTCACTGCCTCAGTAAGGCAGCAACATCAGAGATGTCCCCTCGCACTCCGGTCATTCTCTCTTCTCTCCTCTTCCTTTGGACATCAGATACAAAAGCCTAGAATCACATACCACTAGACTTAAGGGCAGCTTTTATCCCACTGTTCCAAGACTATTGAACAGTCCTCTTGTACGGTAAGATGGGCTTTTGACCTCACAATCTACCTTGTTATGACCTTGCACTTTTTGATCTCCCTGTACTGCACGTTCTCTGTAACCGTAACACCCTTACTGTTTTTTCCCTGGTACTGCCTCAGTATGCTGATGGGATGAAATGAACAGTGCAGATGGCATGCAAAAAAAAAGTTTTCACTCTTCCTCAGTACATGTCATGATAATAAACCGATTTAACAATTTCCCAAATACGACTTAAATTATACAGCTTTTGACAAGAGCTGAGGTAAGTGTAGGAATAGTGGAGGTGCTGTCTCATTAAGCCTCAACCCTGACCGCATGCCGTGGGTAATCCTGAGAGAAGTCTGCAACCTGTGCCTTCCCATTCACCTTCCCATTCAGACCTCATCTACTTACTTACTCTCTGTTAATTGATGCATAGGTTTAAAAATCACTAAACCTTATATGGCCTACAATCTCCCCAGCTCTGATGCTTTGACCAATCATATAGGCTGTGACTACAATTTTTCAGTCTTCATTGGCTCCAGGACTAGAGCTTTGAAGGACTGCTAATGTCAGACCATTGTTAAAGATGATGATGGGATAAATCTTATAATTAGAGACCAGATAAGTTAACTAAGGAATGGTATAAATCTTCATTCGGCAAAGCAGATTCATCAGGAAAAGTCAAAATAAATTTAAGGGGAAATTCTTTCTGTCTAGCTTAACTGAACATTTGTCAGAGGTAATAGAAACATAGAAGAAACATGGAAACATAGAAAACCTACAGTTCAATACAGGTCCTTCAGCCCACAATGCTGTGCCGAAGATGTACTTACTTTAGAAATTACCTAGGGTTACCCACAGCCATCTATTTTTCTAAGCTCCATGTACCTATCCAGGAGCCTCTTAAGACACCCTATTGTATCCACCTCCACCACCGTTGCCGGCAGCCCATTCCACACACTCACCACTCTCTGCGTAAAAAAACTTACCCCTGACATCTCCTCTGTATCTACAACCAAGCACCTTAAAACTGTGCCCTCTCGTGATAGCCATTTCAGCTCTGGGAAAAAGCCTCTGACTATCCACACGATCAATGCCTCTCATCATCTTATACACCTCTATCAGGTCACCTTTCATCCTCCGCCGCTCCAAGGAGAAAAGGCCGAGTTCACTCAACCTATTCTCATAAGGCATGCTCCCCAATCCAGGCAACATCCTTGTAAATCTCCTCTGCAACCTTTCTATGGTTTCCACATCCTTCCTGTAGTGAGGTGACCAGAACTGAGCAAAGTACTCCAAGCGAGGTCTGACCAGGGTCCTATATAGCTGCAACATTACCTCTCGGCTCTTAAACTCAATCCCACGGTTGATGGAGGTCAATGCACTGTATGCCTTCTTAACCACAGAGTCAACCTGCGCAGCAGCTTTGAGTGTCCTATGGACTCGAACCCAAGACCCCTCTGATCCTCCACACTACCGAGAGTCTTACCATTAATACTATATTCTGCCATCGTATTTGACCTACCAAAATGAACCTCCTCACACTTATCTGGGTTAAACTCCATCTGCCACTTCTCAGCCCAGTTTTGCATCCTATCAATGTCCCGCTGTAACCTCTGACAGCCCTCCACACTATCCATAACACCCCCAACCTTTGTGTCATCAACAAACATACTAACCCATCCCTGCACTTCCTCATCCAGGTCATTTATGAAAATCATGATGAGTAGGGGTCCCAGAACAGATCCCTGAAGCACACCACTGGTCACTGACCTCCATGCAGAATATGACCCATCTACAACCACTCTTTGCCTTCAGTAGGCAAGCCATTTCTGGATCCACAAAGTCTGGTCCCCTTGCATCCCATGCCTCCTTACTTTCTCAACAAGCCTTATCAAACGCCTTGCTGAAATCCATATACACTACAACTATTGCTCTACCTTCATCAATGTGTTTAGTCACATCCTCAAAAAATTCATTCCAGCTTGTAAGGCACAACCTGCCTTTGACAAAGCTATGCTGACTATTCCTAATCATATTATGCCTCTCCAAATGTTCAGAAATCCTGCCTCTCAGGATCTTTTCCATCAACTTACCAACCACTGAAGTAAGACTCACTGGTCTATAATTTCCTGGTCTATCTCTACTCCCTTCTTGAATAAGGGAACAACATCTGCAACCGTCCAATCCTCTGGAACGTCTCCTGTCACCATTGATGATGCAAAGCTCATTGCCAGAGGCTCAGCAATGTCCTCCCTCACCTCCCACAGTAGCCTGGGGTACATCTTGTCCAGTCCCGGTGACTTATCCAACTTGATGCTTTCCAAAAGCTCCAGCACATCCTCTTTCTTAATATCTACATATTCAAGCTTTTCAGTCTGCTGCAAGTCATCCCTACAGTCGCCACGATCCTTTTCCATAGTGAGTACTGAAGAAAAGTATTCATTAAGTACCTTCACTACCTCTTCCGGTTCCATACACACTTTTCCACTGTCACACTTGATTGGTCCTGTTCTCTCACATCTTATCCTCTTGCTCTTCACATACTTGTAGAATGCCTTGGGGTTTTCCTTAATCCTGCTCGTCAAGGCCTTCTCATGGCCCCTTTCTAGCTCTCCTAATTTCATTCTTAAGCTCCTTCCTGCTTGACTTATAATCTTCTAGATCTCTATCATTACCTAGTGTTTTGAACCTTTCATAAGCTTTTCTTTTCTTCTTGACTAGGTTTTCTGCAGCCTTTGTACACCATGGTTCCTGTACCCTACCAAACTTTCCCTGTCTCATTGGAATGTACCTATGCAGAACGCCATGCAAACATCCCCTGAACATTTGCCACGTTTATGCCGTACATTTCCCTGAGAACATCTGTTCCCAATTTATGCTTCCAAGATCCTACCTGATAGTTTCATATCTCCCCTTACTCCAATTAAACATTTTCCTAATTTGTCTGTTCCTATCCCTCTCCAATGCTATGACAAATGAAATAGAATTGTGATCACTATCTCTAAAATGCTCTCCCACTGAGAGACCTGACACCTGACCAGATTCAATTCCCAATACCAGATCAAGTACAGCCTCTCCTCTTGGAGGCTTATCTACATATTGTGTCAAGAAACCTTCTTGAACACACCTAACAAACTCCACCCCATCTAAACCCCTCACTCTAGGGAGATGCCAATCAATATTTGGGAAATTAACATCTCCCACACAACAACTTGTTATTATTACACAGTTCCAGAATCTGTCTCCCTATCTCGATGTCCCTGTTACTATTGGGTGGTCTATAAAAAACACCCAGTAGAGTTATTGACCCCTTCCTATTCCTAACTTCCACCCACAGGCACTCCGTAGACAACCCCTCCATGACTTCCTCCTTTTCTGCAGCCGTGACACAATCTCTGATCAACAGTACCATGCCCCACCTCTTTTGCCTCCCTCCCTGTCCTTTCTGAAACATCTAAAGCCTGGCACTCTAAGTAGCCATTCCTGCCCCTGAGTCATCCAAGTCCATGTAATGGCCACAACATTATAGCTCCAAGGACTGATCCACCCTCTAAGCTCATCCACTTTGTTCATGATACTCCTGGCATTGAAATAGACACATCTCAAACCATCATTCTAAGCGTATCCCTTCTCTATCACCTGCCTATCCTCCCTCTCACACTGTCGCCAAGCTTTCTCTATTTGTGAGCCAACTGCCCCTTCCTCCGTCTCTTCAGCTTGGTTCCCACCCCCCAGCAATTCTAGTTTAAACTCTTCCCAATAGTCTTAGCAAACCTCCCTGCCAGGATATTGGTCCCCCTGGGATTCAAGTGCAACCTGTCCTTTTTGTACAGGTCACGCCTGCCCCAAAAGAGGTCCCAATGATCCAGAAATCTGAATCCCTGCTCCCTGCTCCAATTCCTCAGCCACACATTTATCCTCCACCTCATTCTAGTCCTATACTCACTGTCATGTGGCACAGGCAGTAATCCTGAGATTACGACCTTTGCGGTCCTGCTTCTCAGCTTCCTTCCTAACTCCCTGTAGTCTGTTTTCAGGACCTCCTCCCTTTTCCTACTTATGTCGTTGGTACCAATGTGTACCACAACCTCTGGCTGTTCACCTCCCCACTTCAGGATTTCGTGGACGCGATCAGAAACATCCCGGACCCTGGCACCTGGGAAGTAAACTACCATCCATATTTCTTTCCTACATCCACAGAATTGCCTGTCTGACCCCCTAACTATAGAGTCCCCTATTACTGCTGCCATCCTCTTCCTTTCCCTACCCTAACTGAGCCACAGGGCCAGACTCTGTGCCAGAGGTGCGGCCACTGTTGCTTCCCACAGGTAGGCCGTTCTCCCCCCCAACAGTACTCAAAGAGGAGTACTTATTGTTAAGGGGGACAGCCACAGGGGTACTCCCTAGTATCTGACTCTTGCCTTCCCCTCTCCTGACTGTTACCCACCTATCTGTCTCCCGAGGCCCCGGATTGACTACCTGCCTATAGCTCCTCTCTATCACCTCCTCACTTTCCCTGACCAGACAAAGGTCATCGAGCTGCATCTCCAGTTCCCTAATGCAGTCCCTAAGGAGCTGCAGCTCGACACACCTAGCACAGATGTGGCCATCTGGGAGGCTGGGAATCTCCTGGACTTCCCACTTCTGACACCCAGTACAGAACACCAGCCTCACGGACATACTTCCTGTTTCTATTCCTCACAGGTAACCTACTGCGCCTCGACCCATTATCGCCAAAGCCCTCCTACTCTGACTCCCTCTACTCCCACGTCCGCTCTATAAAGCTGTCTTCTTTTTAGATTCTTCCCACCAGTCTAACTCACTGACGTCCAAGCGCCTGCACAGTTGTGCCTCGATCAAACCGCTGAAGAAAAAATGCTCTCCTTTTAAGTTCTTCCCGCCTGTCTAATTCGCTGATGTCCACACTCCTGCACAGTCCTGCCTCGATCAAATAGGGATGTTTGATGAGGGAAGTGCACTTAATGTCATCTGCATAGATTTTAGCAAGACTTTTGACAAGGTCTTGCCTGACAGGGTGGTTAAAAGTGAAAGCCCATGGGATCCTAGGCAGACTGACAAGCTGGATCCAAATTGGCACAGAGACAATAGTTACCACAGAGGTAATCATCAATTGGTGCTTAGTACGTGGCCCCTTGCTTTTTAATGACATGCCAAATGCAGGAGGTATAATAAAGAAGCCTGGATTTGACACAAACCTGGCCGAGGAGGAAATGTTGACCTGCAGGAAGATGGTTTACTCAATCTGGACAGGAAGCAGGAAATGCAATTTGATGAAAAGTTGCTTTAGGGAATGTTTTTGAGGAATTGTTGAAAAGTAAATACGATTATCCTGATCAATATGGAATTTAAAGCAATCTTACCTTTACAACATGTTTGTCTAATCTTGGCATTTATAATTTCTGTTCCTTCCTAGCTACAACTATACACCATCAGGATAGGACTGTCGAGTCTTTCAAAAGCAGAGGTGGAGGAGTAGGCCTCATGATCAACTCCTCTTGGTGCACAAATGTATTAGTGATGTCCCAATTCTGCTCACCAGACCTGGAATACCTCACAATTAAGTGTTGTCCATTTTGCCTGTCATGGGAGATTTCTGCAATCATTTTGGTAGCAGTGTACATTCCACCTCAGGCCAATGTCAAGCATGGTCTAGATGATCTGAGCAATGGGATTAACATGCACGAAACAGTGCACCCTAACACTTTCACCATCATTTTGGGAGATTTTAATCAGGCCAGCCTGAAAAAATCACGAACCAACTACCATCAACAAATCACTTGCAATACCGGAGGAAACAACACAATGGACCACTGCTACACCACCATCAAGAGTGCCTACCGTGCTATTCCACACCCTCACTTCGGGAAGTCTGATCACCTGGTTGTACTTCTACTCCCTGAGTACAGGCAGAGACTGAAGACTGCAGCACCAGCAGTGAGGACCAAGAAGGTATGGACAAGGGAAACACAGGAGTGCCTACAGGACTGCTTTGAATTGGTGGGCTGGACTGTATTCAGGGATTCATCTTCAAATCTGGATGAGTATGCTGCAGTTGTTACCGACTTCATTAAAACCTGTGTGGATGAGTGTGTGCCTACAAAGACTTACTGTACATTCCCAAACCAAAAGCCATGGATGAACCAGGAGGTTTGTCATCAGCTGAAGGTTAGGTCTGTGGCATTCAAGTCTGGCAACCCAGGCCTGTACCAGAAAACCAGGTATGATTTGCAGAGCGCTATTTCAAGAGCAAAGAAACAATTCCAAGTGAGGTTAGAGGCGACATTGGATGCACGGCAACTCTGGCAGGGTCTGCAAGACATTACTTCCTACAAAGTGAAACCCAATAGCATGAATGGCAGCGATGCTTCACTACCAGATGAACTCAACGCCTTCTATATCCGCTTTGAAAGGGGGAACACAACTACAGCTGTGAAGATCCCTGCTGCACCTGATGACCCTGTGATCTCTGTCTCAGAGGCCGATGTTAGGCTGTCTTTAAAGAGAGTGAACCCTCACAAGGCAGAAGGTCCCAATGGAGTACTTGGTAAGGCTCTGAAAACCTGTGCCAGCCAACTGGCGGGAGTATTCAAGGACATTTTCAACCTCTCACTGTTATGGGTGGAAATTCCCATAAAGGCAACAATTATACCAGTGCCTAAGAAGAATAATGTGAGCTGCCTTAATGACTATCACCTGGTAGCACTCACATCTACAGTGATGGAATGCTTTGAGAGGTTGGTCATGACTAGACTGAACTCCTGCCTCAGCAAGGACCATTGCAATTTGCCTATCACCACAATAGGTCAACGGCAGCCACAATCTCAATGGCTCTCCACATGGCTTTAGACCACCTGGACAACACAAACACCTACGTCAGGATGCTGTTCATCGACTGTAGCTCAGCGTTTAACGCCATCACTCCCACAGGGGCGTGAGCTTATCCCACTGCTTTACTCTCTCTATAACCACGACTGTGTGGCTAGGCATAGCTCAAATACCATCTATAAATTTGCTAATAATACAACCATTGTTGGTAGTATCTCAGATGGTGACGAGAGGGCGTACAGGAGTGAGATATGCCAACTAGTGGAATGGTGCCACAGCAACAACCTGGCACTCAATGTCAGTAAGATGAAAGATCTGGTTGTGGAGTTCAGGAAGGGTAAGATGAGGGAACACAAACCAATCCTCATAGAGGGATCAGAAGTGGAGAGAGTGAGCAGTTTCAAGTTCTTGGGTGTCAAGATCTCTGAGGATCTAACCTGGTCCCAACATATCTATACAGCTCTAAAGAAGGCAAGACAGCAGCTATATTTCATTAGGAGTTTCAAGAGATTTGGTTTGTTAACTAAAACACTCGAAATCTTCTATAGAACTGGGTGGGCACAGGAGTACATTCAGCCAGAGACTCATTCCACCGAGATGCGACACAGAGCGTCATAGGAAGTCATTCCTGCCTGTGGCCATCAAACTTTACAACTCCTCCCTTGGAGGGTCAGACACCCTGAGCCAATAGGCTGGTCCCGGACTTATTTCCTGGCATAATTTACATATTACTATTTAACTATTTATGGTTTTATTACTATTTAATTATTTATGGTGCAACTGTAACGAAAACCAATTTCTCCCGGGATCAATAAAGTATGACTAGATGTACCGTGAAGAAAACTTTATCACTCTTTTGGAATATGTCAAGAAGGTACTATCAAATTGGTCTCCCCTTTCTTTATCGCTGATTGGATGTATCAATTCTATTAAAATGAATATTTTGCCTAAATTTTTATATTTATTTCAAGCCCTACCTGCTTTTATTCCTAAATCCTTTTTTGACTCTTTAGACTCTATCATATCTTCTTACTTATGGAAGAATAAAACCCCCCGATTAAACAAAGTTCACCTTCAGAAAACTAAAAAAAATGGGGGATTAGCCCTACCCAATTTTAGGTTTTACTACTGGGCAGTCAACATACGCAACCTTACGTTTTGGATTTTGGACTATTTTTAATCTATTCAATATACATATATATATAATTACTGTAAACTATTTATTTTATTTTATTTTCCATATTACTATGTATTAGATTGTACTGCTGCTGCTAAGTTAACAAATTTCATGACACATAATAAACCTGATTCTGATTTAACAATGGACCTTATACATAACTTTCACTAGACTTTCTAATTCTTTTCTAATTTTGTTATCCAGGTCTCAGCTACCTGCTGATCCCTCATCTTACTTTATCACCAAAGACATTTTATTCTTAATTACTAAGGCTCCCTGTTTCTCCCTTGGCATTTTCCAGATCTTTTTTGTAGACCAAGTAACATGGGATTTTTATTTCCCTCTCCTGACTGTCTTCCATCAGGGTCCATCAAGTCATACCATTCAGGCTGAATTTTCACCTGCAGTTTATTCAATTTACACATTATTCTCTTGCATGAAGAATATTTATGCAGGTCACACACACAGACTCGCCTGTTCTAATGTTTGGCTCATACATTTCTAATTTCTTTTCCCTGCCTTAAATTCTTTAACCCTTAAGTTTTCCCTTTATCTGCAGTGCATTCCAGTACTTCTCATTCAATTGCTTTCATTCCAGCCTTTACTCTGAGCCTTGTGACACCCTGCCCCACACCCTGAACATTTTGTAATCATCCTGTTTACCTTTTCTGCTAAGATGCTGCTCAAGGCCTGGTTTCAACACCCTTGCTCCCTAGTTCACGACTAATGTTGCACACATGATCCTCCAGGAAATGGCATCAGCCTTTCTGGCCTAGAAGTACAGGCTGTTGCTTGACTGTGGTTTCATGTCATTCCCATTAGGGGAGTGATACTGATGCTAATGCAAGGCAGCCGTGACAGACTCTGGTTAACAATAACTGATGTTACAGAAGGTCATTGAGTTATATAACACAGTAACCGGCTGTTCAACCCAATTTCTCTGTATCAACTAAGGTGCCTTCCTAGGCTAGTCCAACTTGGCTGCATTTGGCCCATATCCACCACCCCTCCAAACCTTTCTGATCCATGCAGTGGTCCAAATGGTTTTGTTTAAATACTTTAATTGTCTCCTCCTCTACTAGTTCCTCTGGCAGTCTGTTCCATATATATGCACCACCCTCTGTGTGAAAAACTTGCGGCTGATGTCCACTTTAAATCTTTCCTCTCTCATCTCAGACCTATGTCCTCTGGATATAGACTCTCTTGGTGTAAACAGAGTGTCAATCCACCTCATCTATGCCTCTCGTGATTTTATAAACCACCACTCCAAGGAAAACTATTCCAACCCATCCAATCACTCCTATAATTCAAGCTGTCCAGTCCCGGCAATATCCTTGTGAATCTTTTCTTTACCCTCTTTTGCATAATCGCGTGCGTCCTACAGCATGTCCATCAGCACTGCTCAGAGTGCCCATTGCACACGGTCTGATGTGAGTAGATGGTCCAAGCCAGAGCAATGGCCCACCACAGCCACAATTCTGAGGAGTTTCATGAAAATTGCTCTACCTTCATGGGCATCAGAGATAGAGCTGACAATACCATTTGCCATGTGACACACACAGTCAGTTAGTCCCAATCAACTGAAACAACTATAAAATTACTGGGAGGACTCAGCCAGTCAAGCACCATGTGTGAAAAGAGAAACCAGGAAATGTTTCAGTTCATGGACCCTCCTCAGAACTAGGTGGAGAGTGGAGGACTTACAGATTTCAAACCAGACTTTGGTATGGGGCGGGGGAGGTGGTAGTGAGGAGTCAGGTGCACAACAAAAGACTATACAGAGATAGGTTAAGACAGATCAGGTGATATGGAGCATGAGTGCATCTGTAGTGAGGTTTTTTAAAATAACAATATGAGAAATGGACATCACCATGTTCATGGGAAACAATGAGAGTGTGAACTATCTGAAATGGGAAAATACAAT
Source organism: Mobula hypostoma (assembly GCF_963921235.1). NCBI lineage: Eukaryota > Metazoa > Chordata > Chondrichthyes > Myliobatiformes > Myliobatidae > Mobula > Mobula hypostoma. Next base: position 9,990,312 of record NC_086128.1, on the reverse strand, counting down.
GTCCTTTCCAGAATGTCGCAAAGTGCCCACACAGAAGGTAAAGATGTTCCTTTAGTTTATGTTGGGCCCCACGATGACTGGAAGTGGCTGCGGAGAGATAGGTCGGATTGGAATGGGATTGAGAATTAAAGGGGCATGCATCAGGACGATCAGGATCACTGTGGCAGACTGAGTGCAAATGCTCCACCAACCAATCACCCAGCCTGGGTTTGGTTTCTCCATCACAGAGGAGGCCACATTGTGAACTTTGAGTGCAGGAGACTAGATTGAAAGAAGTGCAAGTGAGTTGCTGCTTGGATCCCACAGTTGGTGGGAAGAGAAGAGGTGAATGCACAAGTGTTACATGTCTCTGGTTGCATCAGAAGGATAATTGACCTCAAATGTTAGCTGATTTCTCTTTCCAAAGATGCTGCTTACCTGGCTGAGTTCTTGCAGAATTTCTGTCTTAGTTTTAGATACCAGCATCTGCCTGGATCTCCTGGATTAACCAACCTGACCAGGACGTGTGAACTAATAAGAAAAATAAATTAGGCAATACTGTCGGAAAACACGGCCGTGGGTGTAGTGATATTTAAAAAGGCATCTGCCCTGGAAGGACGAGTTTTACAGGCAAGCTTCTCCCTGTCAGAACAATGCTCTTCAACAAGGAAGCTTCAAAGGAAAGAAAGCAGTTCCAGATTTTTATCTCTTGACTGGCACGTCTTTGGAGGGCTGAACTTTGAGATCTCAGAAGAAAAATGTCTTGCAATATGTTTATTATACAAAAGGAAAATTGGAGATGCACAAAGAGTGCTATCAGATTCTGACAGCACCATCCCCTGGTGCCTTTGTGACTGTGCTGTGAATGTGAATACTGCACAGTCTGGTGAGACTGACAGGTGAACACATGCATTGCATTGCTAACACTAATTCCCAGCAGTTCAAGAAAAGTCAGATCTTGACATTTTTCCTTCTCTTTAAGTTGCCTGATGACATAGCACAGAGTAAACACAATTTGAAATAATAGTTGATTAACCCCTTAGGGCACAAATTGTGACATTATCCAAAGTTCGAAGTACATATATGCAACCATATACTACCCTGAGATTCATTTTCTTGTGAGCATTCATTGAAAAATCACACACAACAAAGACGGACAAACAACCAATGTGCAAAATAAAACAAACTGTGCAAATAAGAAACAAGAAAAAAAAACAAAATAATACTAATAAATAAATATTGAGAACATGAGATGAAGAGGCCTTGAAAGTGAATCCATAGGTTGTGGGAACAGTTCAGTAATGGGGCGAGTGAAGTTATCCCCGTTGGTTCAAGAGCCTGATGGTTGAGGGGTAATAACTGTTCCTGAACCTGGTGGTGTGCGTCCTGAGGCTCCTGTACCTCCTTTACCTCCTTCCTGATGGTGGTAGTGAGAAGAGAACATGACCTGGGTGGTGGTGTTCCTTGATGATGGATGCTGCTTTCCTGCAACAGCACTGTGTAGATGTGCTCAGTGGTGAGGAGGTCTTTACCTGTGATGGACTGAGCCACGTCCACTACTTTTTATCGATGCTTTTGCTGGACAATTGGGGGTGTTGTTGATGCTTTTGCTGCTGCTGCTGCCGGTGTGGGGGAGGGGGAGGGGGCTCTGGGTTCCGTCATTCATTCTTTGGGTTCTTTCTGTTTTGTGGACGCCTGTGAAGAGTAAGAATTTCAGGTTGTGCACTGTACACATTCTCTGATATTGAACTCCAAGGCTGTTTGCAAGAAGGGAATGAGCAGACTCTATTTTCTAAGGAAGCTGAGCTCCTTCAAAGTGTACATCAGGATGTTGGTGATCTTTTACCAGTCTGTTGTAGCGAGTGCAGTTTTCTTTGCTGCTGTATGTTGGGGGAGCAGCATCGGTGCTGGTGATGCAAAAAGACTAAATAATCACATCAAAAAGGCCGGATCCGTCCTTTGCTACAACTTGGACTCTTTTGAGTTGGTGGTGGAGAGGAGGTCATTAAACAAACTGTTATCCATTATGGACAATCAGGCACATCCTCTCTGTCACCTACTGAATAAGCAGTGGAACACCCTTTCGAACAGGCTCATTCAGCTCTACTGTCACAAGGATTGTTACAGAAAATCTTTCTTACCAAGTGCAATAAGTGCATAAAACAGTTCATCTCTGTGTGACACCCTCAACCATCTCTTTGTCATCCTTTTCTCTGTAGTCTTGCTCTTTAGCTTCTGCCTGTATGCAGGTATGAGAAGGACGGCCAGATGGTCAGATTTCCCAAAATGCAGTCTGGGAATGGAACAATTGGCATTCCTGACAGTGATTGAGTGTGTTGGGACCCCTGGTGCTGCAGGTGATATGTTGATGATAATTGGGCAGAGATTTCTTCAAACAAGCCTGAATGTCTCCCTCAATGTCACAAAAACAAAGGAGCTGGTGTGGACTACAGGAGGAATGGAGACTGGATAACCCCTATTGACATCAATGGATCTGGGGTTGAGAGGGTGAACAGCTTTAAGTTCCTCGGCATACACATCACCGAGGATCTCACGTAGTCTGTACATATCGGTTGTGTGGTGAAAAAGGCACAACAGTGCCTCTTTCACCTCAGACAGTTGAAGAAGTTTGGTACAGGCCCCCAAATCCTAAGAACTTTCTATAGGGGCACAATTGAGAGCATCCTGACTGGCTGCATCAGTGCCTGGTATGGGAACTGTACCTCCCTTAATCGCAGGACTCTGCAGAGAGTGGTGCAGACAGCCCAGCGCATCTGTAGGTGTGAACTTCCCATGATTCCGGACATTTACAAAGACAGGTGTGTTAAAAGGGCCTGAAGGATCACTGGGCACAGAAACAGGCCATTTGGCCCATCTAGTCCATGCTGAACCATTTAAACTGCCCACGCCCATCGACCTGCACCAGGACCATTGCCCTCCAAACCTTATGCTACAATCTGGGAAATGGTACCGCAGCATAAAAGCCAGGATCAACAGGCTCCAGGACAGCTTCTTCCATCAGACTGCTTAATTCATGCTGACGCAACTGTATTTCTATGTTATATTGACTGTCCTGTTGTACATAATATTTATTATAAATTGCACATTGCACATTTAGACGGAGACATAACATAAATATTTTTACTCCTCATGTATATGAAGGATGTAAGTAATATATCAATTCAATTCAATGAACTCCCCAACAATGATTTAAACGGCATCGGGGTAGGCTGTTTCTCATTTGCTAATCGTTGTACTCAATATCTTGAGTCCTTGCCTAACATTGGCTTTCGGTGATATGTAAACTGCAATCAGGATCACAGAGCAGAACCCTTGTGGTAAGTAGAACGGTGGCACTTAACCATTAGCTGTTCCAGGTTGGGGGAACAAGAGTACAACAAGACCACTACATCCATGCACCACAAAGAGTTTATCATGCAATACAGACCTCCAGCTTTTGCCTTCTCTGAATCAGCAGTCCATTCCATCCAGTGTATCAGGAAGCCCTCGGGTCTACCAATGTATCCAGCATGTCTTGAGTGAGCCATTTCTCTGTGAAACACAGAACATAGCAATCCCTTATTTCCCTCCTATACAGCAATCTTGCCCTTAGGTCCTCAATCATGTTCTCCAGTGACTGTATGTACGTTTGCTAACAAGATATTGGGTAGAGGAATTTTTACATTCCACCATTTCAATCTGGCTTGGAGTCCTCCCCTACTTCCCCTCTTCCAGACGAGGGAAAAGTTTTTACATAAAGATTGTAAGGTATCTGGAAGTCACATCCAGAGGAGTGGTGGGATCCAATCCAGTCAATATGTTTAGGAGTAACTTAGAATAGGGAAGGCATAAGAGGATATGGTCCTAATGTGGGCAACACTATTAGTACGGAGGGGCTAGTGGATTGTCCTAAACATCTATTCCCTCCACCACTAGTGCATTCGCAGGGCTGCTCCAACGGAATCTTCCAAACTCCACCGAGAAGGCCAGCTGGGATAAGCAAAGTACTCTCGGATCAGAGAAACTAATGTCTGTAGTAGGGGTGGAATAATCTACACTTGGAAAGATGGGTTGACCAGGGTTAGTCTGCACGCACTTGGTGATAAGAGGTCCTATCTGACTAACACACACAAAATGATAGCCTGATAGCCCAAATCATCAACTGTTAATTTCCCCACATAGATGCAGCCTGACCTTTTGAGTTTCTTCAACATTGTGTGTGTGTGTGTTGGTTAAGATTTTCAGCATCTGCAGAATCTCTTGTGTCCCTGCCTGATGAATTTGACTTTCTTTGAAATAGTAACAAATGCACTCAGTAGCTATTTTAATGGGCACCTCCTGTATCTAATAAAGTGGCCACTGAGTGTATGTTTGTGGTCTTCTGCTGTAGCCCATCTACCTCAAGATTCACCATGTTGTGCATTCAGAGATGCTCTTCTGCACACCACTGTTGTAGCATGTGGCTATTTGAGCTACTGTTGTCGGCTTGAACCAGTCTGGCTATCTCTCTCATTAACAAGGCATTTTCGCCCACAGAATTGCCGCTCTCTGGATGTTTTTTGTGCCTTGCACCATTCTCTGCAAACTTTAGAGTCTGTTGTGAGTGAAAACCCCAGAAGATCAGCAGTTTTTGAGATACTCAAACCACCCCATCTGGCACCAACAATCATTCCATAGTCAATGTCACTTAGATCACATTTCTTCCCCATTCTGATGTTTGTTTGAACAACTGAATGTCTTGACCATGTTTGCATATTTTTTGCATTGAGTTGCTGCCACATGATTGACTGGTAAGATATTTGCAAGCAGCTGTACAGGTGTATCCAATAAAGTGGCCACTAAATGTATATTGATGAGGGCAGTACAATTAATGTCATCAACATGCACTTCAGTGAGGACTTTGACAAGGTCCCACATGAAAAACTGATTCAAAAGATGAGAGCTAACTCTCCACTAAATTCAGTAAATCCTGATAACACATACACTAAAGACATGAGCCCAAATTAAGACACTCTGCTAACACCCACATTGAGTTAATGCTCTCCATGGGCAGGCTCCTCCATATGGCTATCAATCTTGAGTCCTGGCTGTTAGTAACACTCCTGAATCTTAGAAGATCAAATCCTTGCTTATGTTGGAAATCAGCAATAAAACCAGAAAATGCTGAAACTATTCAGCAGGCTAGTGTCAGTACCTCCAGTTGAACTGTCTTTTTGTGTGTTTTCCCCTGAGAAGTCAGACTGTGGTTTTGTATTGCCATGTGCTCCTGCTCTACTCCGGCCCCAGTATTACTGTTGTCAGCGCACGTGGAGGTGCACTCACTCTGCCCTTCTCCGTGCCTCTGCTAGGATCAAGCATCAAGCTGACCACCATCGCTCCAAGGCCCCACGTTACCACCAGAGACAGTGTGTGTGGCTTTCAACCTGAGACCTGCCCCTCAAGGTGGATTCCCGCAAGCTCGCCCGCCGCTTCATCAGCCCTGCTGCCGTCCATCTCAAGCTTCCCTCCACTCTCCGCTGCATTCATCCCACCTTCCAAGTGTCCTGCATCAAGCCTTTCATGAGCCACCCCCTGTGTCCTGTCCCCAAACCCCCTCCCCCATGGCTCATCGATGGGTCAAAGGCCTTCAGGGTGTGTTGACTGCTGGACATTCGTCACCAGGGCCGTGGACTCCAATACCTTGTGGTCTGGGAGGGCTACAGTCCTGTGGAGAGGTGCTGGGTCCTCGCACGTAACATCCTGGACCCCTCACTCATCAGGGACTTTCATTGCCAGCGCCAAGCTCTACCTGCCATGATGTCAGGAGGCATCCGTGGGGGGTGGGGGTGGTACTGTCAGTATCTCCAGTTGAACTCTGTCTTTTTGTGCTTTTTCCCCCGAGCTGTCAGTCTGTGATTTTGTATTGCCATGTGCCCCTGCCCCGCTCCTGCCCTACTCCAGCCCCTGTATTACTGAGTACTCCGTCTCTCACCTGTTTCCCATTATTACCTGTTTTGCTGCCACCCGTGTCTCATGGTGCTCCACCTATCATCTGCCTCTCTGTTTACTGCTCAGTGTATTGTGTTTTCACCTGTTTGTTGCCAGATTGTGCCAGTGAATTTTCCTGAGCCTTTCCAGCATTTGTATCTGTACTCTGTCCGTCTGAATATTGACTCTGTCTGTTTCCAGATTCTGGTTTTTGGATTTCTCTGGCTGTTTTGATCTCTGCCTGAACTTTGACGTTGACTTTGTTTAAACCTCAGGATTTGTTACTCAATTAATATCACTGTGTGCACGGTACTGGGCCTGCGATTGGATCCCTGCTCCAGTGCCCTGACAACTAGACAGTATCTGCAGAAAGGGAAAGGGAGTTGACATTTCAGCTCCATTCTGAGAACAGAGATAATGAAGGGTTCTTGACCCTAAGGTTTTAACATTATAGCTTTCTCCACAGACTCTGCTCAACATGTTGCATTTTTTTTTTCAGCACTTTCTGCTTTTAGTCCTGAGTTATGCTTCTCCACGTTTCCCTTTCTGATTGACCTGCCTAACATGTCACTTCACCATATACATTCCACTTTACCCGTATTCTCTAAATGCTTCACAGAGCTGACAGTGGCCTGCACGCTGGCTCAAGGTCATCATCTTCATTCTTCAATTAAACAAAGCCAGAGTCCATTGTGCAAGGTGGACCACACAATTCAGCCTGTTCCTTCATGGCAAAGAGTAACATGTGAAGTAGTTTAAGGCAGTGATTAAACAGGACAGAATTGTACTGCTGTGCTGAAATTAGCAGAAAGCCGCCCATTCTTTCTGCTGCGCTTTCAGTAATTGCCATGTAAAGTACAAGGAAGTAAAACATCTCAGACTTCTAAATGAAATAGAACTTGTCTTGTTAAATGACCTTGTTTTATATTTGGTGCGCTAACTTGTCCTGTCAGGGTGCACAGTATCAGATTCTGAGCACAGACAATAAATATTTAGCAGCTGTGAGCTGACATCTTGGATCGATTCCTGTTAGGAGAGGCTGCATCACAAAGTGGAATCGGTATCTGAGAAATGGGGAGGTAATTCTGCTGCTGCTATCTAGCTTGACCTCTGTACACAGCAGTTTTATTTGCACATGTATCTAAACCGCAGTGCCAGGTATCAAACTCATTTGATAAAGATTTGGCAGGAAGTCTGAGCACTGAGGCAGACTTTAATGCTTTGTGCTTTCCTAGAGCTAGAAACACTCCTATCTGCTGGCAAGAAGCTGAAAAATGAGATATTGGTCCAAACATTAATCACATCTGTAATGACTCAATGGGCGTTTCTTACCAAGGGAACTCAAAAACCAACACAAAGATTAATAGCAAAAGATGAACAAACAGCCCATTTCAATTAGTGGCTGAGGCAGGAGCCTCACACATCCATCCACAATTCTGTCATTGGCTTTTCAGATGCATGTGACTCATAATACATATATTATGATATACCTTGTGCGGAGAATGTAACGGCATAAGAAGCTCGCAGAGGCCTGTTGGGCTGAGGATGAAATGAACAGCAGTGGAAAAGGAGCTGGCATAGAGATTGATAATGTACCACTGTGCTAGAAGTACCAATCTGCTGTGCAGTGGACTGCTAACCTATTTTTCCACATAACACCATCACATTCTGTCATAAACACGGAGATATAGACTACAAAAACATTCCTTTTGGTCCCTCAGTCCACGATATCACCTACCCATTTACACTAATCCTGCATTAATCCCACTTTTTATTCTTCCCCGCATTCTCGTCAACTCCCCCAAATTTCGCAGTGGTGTAGTGGTTAGCGCAACACTTTACAGTATCAGCGACCCAGGTACAATTCCCACCGCTGTCTGTAAAGAGTTTGTACGTTCTCCCCGTGACCGCGTGGGTTTCTTCCGGGTGCTCCAGTTTCCTCCCACGGTCCAAAGTGGGTTGGTTTAACTAGTCATTGTAAATTGTCCCGTGATTAGGCGAGGGTTAAGTCTGGAGACTGCTGGGCAGCACAGCTTGAGTAGCCAGAAGGACCTACACTGCATAAATACATTTTAATATTTATCAATAATTTACAGTGGCCAATTCACTATTGATATTGATTTATTATTGTGACATGTAACAAGGTTCATACACATCAGATCATTGAGGTAGAATACAGTAAAACAATAACAATGCAGAATAAAGTGTAAAAGCTACCAAAAAGTGCAGTCAGGTAAATAATAAACTGCAAGATCATAATGAGGTAGATTATGAGGTCAAGAGTCCATCTTATCATACAAGAGGTCCGTTCAAGAGTCTGATAACAGTGGGATAGAATCTGTCCTTGAGCCTGCTGGTCTGTGTCTTCAGGCTGTTGTATCTTCTGCCCGACGCGAGAGAGTGCGACTGGGGTGGGTGGGGTCTTTGATTTCAACTCAATGACCAGCTCTTTTGTTTTATTGGCATTGAGGAAAAGGCTGTTGTCATGACAACATGTCACTAAATTCTCTATCTCCTTCCTGTACTCCAACTCATTGTTACTTGAGATGTGGCCCATTAGAGTGGTTGACAGATTTAGAGCAGGATCTGGTCATGCAGTCATGAGTGTACAGAAGGCTGAGGATGCAAACTTGTGGAGCGCCAGTGTTGAGAATAATCGTGGCAGAAGTGTTGATGTCTATCCTTATTGACTGCAGTCTGTTGGTCAGGAAGTTAAAGGATTCACTTGCGGAGGGATGCATTAACTCCGAGGGTCTAGAGTTTGCTTGGAATAATAGTAGTGAATGCAGAATTGTAGTCAATAAACAATAGCTAACTTGGTGCCTTTACTGTCCAGTTGCTCCAGAGATGAGTGTAGAGCCAGGGAGGCTGTCTCGAAAGCTGGAGTTGATGTGCGCCATGACCAGCCTCTCAATGCTCTTCATGATAGTCAATATTAGAGTCACTGGGTGATAGCCATTAACAGACATCCCACCCTGCAAGAACTCATTTCAGGGAGGTCTCAATCTCATAGCAGTCTGTGTCAATGAATTTGTGAATTTTGCAAGACATCAGATTCACAAGTGTTTTTGTGAGACAGCTGACTTCTGAATTCTGTCTTAATGTGCCACTTTCACAATAGCTGCTGTCTTGGTTGATGAGCAGGCATAGTTTTTTGCTATATCTGAATCAGGAAACATTTTCCTGAATAGCTTGCCTGTGTGCTTACACACCTGGAATGGCAGGTTATGCTCAGCGATGAAAGATGTAAAGTACACCTCAGCTCTAGTGACCTTCTCTGTCAGACTTTGGTTTTCTGCTGAAAAGAACTGTGAAATACTTGAGCAGCCTTCCCTGCGCTTAGCCTCCCTAATATGCTGTGGTCCCTAAAAGAAATAAAAGCATGAGGTGTATCGTTATTACAGGTGTGCACCGTTTAACATCCATTCGGACAATGTCCAATCACAGATATGTCCGTAGTCTCACACACACACACCCTGCAATAGTCGGGATCAGAACTTACTTTTTTTACATCGAAATGGGGGATTTTAAATGAGTGATTTAGAAGTTCTGTATCTTCAAGTTCAAGTTTATTGTCATCTGGCTGATTGTCCACAAACGAAACAATCTCTGTCCAGACCACGGTGTAGCCACAATCCATATATCACGCACACCACATAAAACAATATATTACCATATTATTTAATAAAGTGTAATTCAAAATGCATATAAAGTGCACAGCACAGGTAAACAGTTCGCTGTCCTAATGACGAGACCTCGGTGGGGGCCGGGTATTTATTAAAATCGGTTTTTCTTCTGAAAACGGCTGCGCTTAAACCCAGCTCATCGCGGGCTTCGATGTACCTGTAAGTGGAAGTGTTTCAGGAAAAAAAACCCAAAGAATTTGCTTGCTGCAAGTGCGTTTTTAAAGATGTCTTAGTGGACGATTTTGGAATTTCGCTCCAATTTAAACCCTGCTCTAATCCCCTTTAAGACGCCAACGCGCCCTGCCCATATAGGACAGCCTCACGTAGTCAGGTTGTCACCGCCAGCCTTGGGAATTTCTTCGCCAGGCTTTTGTACTTCATCACCGACAGTTGTCCGGATTATTTCAGCGTCATTACAGACGGCAGTAACTGAACTGATGGACTATGGAAGAGAGAGAGAGGTCAACTGTAAAGCACACCCACAGGGAAAACTGATAGGTCTACTTAGCACAAAGAGAGATCAAGCAGGATTCATTCATTTTCTTTCTTTCTTTTTTTCCCCTCTCCCTTCCTAAAAAATCGATTTCTGGGATATTGTATATAATTTGTGGGCATCGGGGAGCCGTTATCGATGTGCGGGAGACTCCCGGAACTCCCGGGAGTTAATGTATGTTATGTTGTTTTTCTTGGGTTCTGGGATGATTGTGGTCTTCTTAAAGCAGAAGGAAACTACAGCCAGAAGCAGAGGGAGGTTAAAAATGTCTGCAAATACCCATGTTAGCTGATCCAGACAGGATCTAAGAAGATCTGGACCTGATGCTTTCCATGGCTTCACCCTCCTGAAGACTGAGCCTACATCCACAATGGTTATTGTAGATTCAGATACACTACAGACCTTCATGGTGGGTGGTACCATATCCATTCCCTTCTGTTCAAAATGTGCATGAAATGTGTTAAGTTCAGTGGGAAGGGATGTGCTGTTGTCAACAATGCTGCCAAACTTTGTTTTGTAACCCATTAGAGTATGCAACCCCGGCCACAGCTGGCGGCTGAACTGAGACTCAAGTGCGGACTGGGACTGTCTCTTAGCATCTCTGATAGCTTTGTGGAGGTCTTATCTTGGTTTGCTACCAACCCAATGTACAATTCATCACCTCCCTCTGGTGCTCCTCTCCTTTCCTTTCTTCGATGGTCTTCTGTCCTCTCCTTTCAGATCCCCCTTCTCCGGCCCTGTATCTCTTTCACCTATCCGCTTCCCAGCCCTTTACTTCACCCCTCTCCCCACTTCACCTATCACTTGCCACCTTGTACTTGTTTGTCCCCTCCCCCCATCTTCTTACTCTGACCTCTCCCCTTCCTTTCGCCTGAAGTGGGAATAAACGGGACCTTTTCAGAATGGCAGGCGGTGACTAGTGGGGTACCGCAAGGCTCAGTGCTGGGACCCCAGTTGTTTACAATATATATTAATGACTTGGATGAGGGAATTAAATGCAGCATCTCCAAGTTTGTGGATGACACGAAGCTGGGCGGCAGTGTTAGCTGTGAGGAGGATGCTAAGAGGATGCAGGGTGACTTGGATAGGTTAGGTGAGTGGGCAAATTCATGGCAGATGCAATTTAATGTGGATAAATGTGAAGTTATCCACTTTGGTGGCAAAAACAGGAAAACAGATTATTATCTGAATGGTGGCTGATTAGGAAAAGGGGAGGTGCAACGGGACCTGGGTGTCATTATACACCAGTCATTGAAAGTGGGCATGCAGGTACAGCAGGCGGTGAAAAAGGCAAACGGTATGCTGGCATTTATAGCGAGAGGATTCGAGTACAGGAGCAGGGAGGTACTACTGCAGTTGTACAAGGCCTTGGTGAGACCACACCTGGAGTATTGTGTGCAGTTTTGGTCCCCTAATCTGAGGAAAGACATCTTTGCCATAGAGGGAGTACAAAGAAGGTTCACCAGATTGATTCCTGGGATGGCAGGACTTTCATATGAAGAAAGACTGGATGAACTGGGCTTGTACTCGTTGGAATTTAGAAGATTGAGGGGGGATCTGATTGAAACGTATAAAATCCTAAAGGGATTGGACAGGCTAGATGCAGGAAGATTGTTCCCGATGTTGGGGAAGTCCAGAACGAGGGGCCACAGTTTGAGGGTAGAGGGGAAGCCTTTTAGGACCGAGATTAAGAAAAACTTCTTCACACAGAGTGGTGAATCTGTGGAATTCTCTGCCACAGGAAACAGTTGAGGCCAGTTCATTGGCTATACTTAAGAGGGAGTTAGATATGGCCCTTGCGGCTACGGGGGTCAGGGGGTATGGAGGGAAGGCTGGGGCGGGGTTCTGAGTTGGATGGTCAGCCATGATCATAATAAATGGCAGTGCAGGCTCGAAGGGCCGAATGGCCTACTCCTGCACCTATTTTCTATGTTTCTATGTTTCTATGAAACATCGACTGTTCACTCTTTTCTATGGATGCTCCCTGGCCTGCTGAGTTCCTCCAGCATTTTGTGTGTGTTGCTTTGGATTTCCAGCATCTGCAGATTTTTCTCATGTTTAAGACATGTAAAGTACCACCACATGAACAATGATATGATTATGCTGTCACTCAGCACTATCACAGCCACGGTGATAGTGCATCATGCCATGTGGCACTGCATATTACAGCAAGGCATTGTATGATATCATGCTCATGCACAATAGCAGACAGTATTATATAATACTGCATAATAACATCTCATTATGCCTTCATGTTGTGTCATATAGATCATCTAATTCATTAATATCCATCATTTCAGAGAGAAATATCTTAGCAATGGGAGTTGCCTCTTGCTCCACATATCACTGGTTGGTTAGTTTGACACGTGAGCCTGCTACGGCCTGGAAAAATCCTGACTTATAAATATAAAGGAATCATTATTACCACCACTGGGTTCTAAGAGAAAGCTTGGAAATTATGTTGCTATGTTGAGCCTCCAATATTTTTCCCTAGTATCCACTATTTCATTTGAGTTTCTTGCCAATGTAGAATGGAGGTAACTTGCTGTAAAGAGCAAAAGGTTAATGCAGGCAGGGTACACTTGGACCTTACAGAAACAAGATGCAGCAGTATAATACTTCTGCTCTCTGTTGTTAGAAGTCTGTAGGTTTTTTTTTTACATTTTCCTATGTTGTGGCCCATGTCTTCACCTCCATGGATGATGTTCTGGTTTCCGCACCTACAGTAACAGAACATCAGGACAAGGTCATGCCCAGATTACAGTGATACAGAACTGCAGTGAAGCGGGGAAAATGCTAGCTCCTGCAGAGATCAGTAAAAGGCTGGACAATTGAATAGATGCCCATGGCTTGCATTGACTCAAGAGCGGAACTAACCAGAAACAATCAACTTGGCAGAGCTCAGTTCTGTTGACTTATTAAGGGTGATGATGATGACAACGACGTCGACTCAGACCTGAGAGGCCAGCATCGGGCATTTTCATGCCTTACAAGGCGCGGTTCGAAAGGCTGCGTGGGGCGCCATTCCTCGCACAGGAAGGCATATTAAGGTTGATTCCATACCAATCTACCAATGTGCTGTAACTACTGTGAATTATTGCAAGCAAAGACTAGCTGGAACTGGTCTCCAAAATGCACTGACTTTGAATGGCACCATAATTCAGAGAAGTCTCTGAGTCCTCATTTTTATGCACCCCACATGAAGTCTGTCACCTTACATATATTACCTTCAGGTCATGAACACCTAATCACTTTTGCTTCCAAAATACTGACACCAAGAATGTAAAATTATGCTTACATTGAAACAGAAGCACTAAGCATGACCTTCCCGGTCAAGAAATTCCACAATCATTTATGTGGTTGAAAATTCAGCTTGCTGACAGATTACAAAAATCTCTTGATCACAGTAGGGTTTACACATTCCCAGGACCATGAAAATACTACCATGCTACCTCAACTGTCATACAGAAATCACACAGGATGTGACCATGATGGTGTATTACACATTGGGTATTTACTGTATACATACCAAAGCAAAGCAGTGAGGCAGTGCTATGAGAAAAAAAATGGGACCTTGGTCTTTCAATAATTTTGAATTTAACCCTGCTGGACTGATTCATCTTCCTGAGATGTTGTGGACAAATCATACTCTTATCTGTGGAGTTTCAGAGAAATAACCCCTCTGAAGATCAGGAAATATCTGAGTTGTGCAATTGTGTCTGGTGTTATGGGTTTCCATAGTGTGGGCTTACCAACATTTAACCTGTGGGGTAAGTTCTGATTGAACTCACCAATTCCCCCACCCCCACCTTCTTTCTCCTCTCCTTCCCTCCCAGTCCCAATGAGGTCTCTGGCTGAAATATTCATTTCCTTTGATAGATGCTGCCTAATCTGCTGAATTCCCCCAGCATTTTGCGTGGGCTGCTCAATATCCTAGAGGGCACATTTAATAGAGCTGTTAGGGAGGTTTAAGCTAATTTGGCAGGGGTATGGGAACCAGAGTGATAGGGCTGAGGAAGGGGAAAACAGAAATAAATCAAAGATAGCCTGCAACAGAGATGATAGAGAGGACAGGCAGGACATCAGATATAATCACAGCCAGTGGGATGAGTTACAGAGCAATAGAGATGTGGTGCAGTTAAAACAGAAAGCAACCAATACTGGACTGAAAGTGTTATATTTGAATGCACGCAGCATAAGAAATAAAATGGACGATCTAGAAATTCAGCTACAGATTGGCAAGTGTGACGTTGTGGCCATCTCTGAAACTTTAGAAATTCAGCTACAGATTGGCAAGTGTGACGTTGTGGCCATCTCTGAAACTTGGCTAAAGGATGGCTACCATTGGGAGCCAAACGTCCTAGGATATACGGTGTATCAGAAAGATAGGTTAGTAGACCGAGGGGGTGGTGTGGTCCTGTGTATAAGAAATAATATTAAATCATTGGAAAGAGATGACATAGGATTGGAAGGTGTAGAATCTCTATGGGTTGAGTTAAGAAATGGCAAGGGTAAAAGGACCCTAATGGCAGTTGTATACAGGCCTCCAAACAGCAGCCGGGATGTGAATTACAAATTACAGCAGGAGATAGAAAAGGCATGTCAGAAAGGCAATGTCATGATAATTGTTGGGGATTTTAACATGAGTGGTTTGGGAAAACCAGATCAGTACTGGACCTCAAGAGAAAGAATTTGTAGAATGTCTAAGGGATGGCTTTTTAGAACAGCTCGTTGTTGAGCCCACTAGGGGTTTGGCTGTGTTGGATTGGGTGTTGTGCAATGATCCAGAAGTGAGGAGAGAGCTTAAGGTTAAGAAACCCTTAGGAAACAGTGATCACAATATGACCAAGTTCGCATTGAAATTTGAGAGGGAAAAAATAAAATCCAATGTGTCAGTATTTCAGTGGAATAAAGGAAATTACAATGGCATGAGAGGGGAACTGGCTGAAGTTGACTGGAAAGGGACATTTGCAGGAAGGACAGCAAAGCAGCAATGGCTGGAGTTTCTGTGAAAAATGAGGGAAGTGCAAGACAGATAGATTCCAAATAAGAAGAAATTTTCAAAGGGAAGAAGGGCACTACCATGGCTGACAAGTGAAGTCAGAGCCAAAATAAAAGCAAGAGAGAGGGCATACAAGGAAGCCAAAGCTAGTGGGAAGATAGAGGATTGGGAAGCTTTTAAAAACTTGCAGAAGGAAACTAAGAAGGTCATTTGGAAGAAAAAGATGAATTATGAGAGGAAGCTAGCGACTAATATCAAAGAATATACTAAAAGTTTTTTTAAGTATATAAAGGGTAAAAGAGTCAAAGGTAAATATAGGACCAATACAAAATGACGCTGGAGATATTTTAATGAGAGATGCAGAGATGAGAGGAAATGAATGCGTATTTTGCATCAGTCTTCACAGTGGAGGACATCTGCAGTATACTGGACATTCCAGAGTGTCAGGGAAGTGAAGTTTGTGCAGTGAAAATTACAACTGAGAAGGTGCTCAGGAAGCATAATGGTCTGAGGGTGGATAAGTCTCCTGGCCTGATGGAATGCACCCTTGGGTTCTGAAGGAAGTAGCTGGAGAGATTGCAGAGGCATTAACAATGATCTTTCAAGAATTGATAGATTCCGACATTGTACTGGATGACTGGAAAATTGCAAGTGTTACTACGCTATTTAAGAAGGGTGAGAGGCAGCAGAAAGGAAACTATAGACCTGTTAGCCTGACATCAGTGGTTGGGAAGTTGTTGGAATTGATTGTTAGTGATGAGATTATGGAGTACCTGGAGGCACATGACAAGATAGGCCAAAGCCAGCATGGTTTCCTGAAAGGAAAATCCTGCCTGATTAACCTACTGCAATTTTTTTGAGGAAATTACCGGCAGGGTAGACAAAGGAGATGCAGTAGACGTAGTGTACTTGGATTTTCAGAAGGCCTCTGACAAGGTGCCGCACATGAGGCTGCTTAGCAAGATAAGATCCCATGAAATTACAGGGGAGTTACTAGCGTGGGTGGAGCATTGGCTGATCGGCAGAAAACAGTGGGAATAAAGGGATCCTATTCCAGCTGGCTGCCAGTTACAAGTGGAGTTCTACAGGGTTCGGTGTTGGGCTACTGCTTTTTACGATGTATGTCAATGATTTCGACTACGGTATTAATGGATTTGTGGCTAAATTTGCCGATGATACAGATAGGTGGAGGAGCAGGTAGTGTTGAGGAAACAGAGATCCTGCAGAGAGACTTAGATAGTTTAGTGGAATGGGCAAAGAAGTGGCAAATGAAATACAATGTTGGAAAGTGTATGGTCATGCACTTATGTGGAGGAAATAAATGGGCAGACTATTATTTAGATGGGGAGAGAATTCAAAATGCAGAGATGCAAAGGGACTTGGGAGTCCTTGTGCAAGATACCCTAAAGGTTAACCTCCAGGTTGAGTCGGTTGTGAAGAAGACGAATGCAATGTTGGCATTCATTTCTAGAGGTATAGAATGAAAGAGCAGGGATGTGTTGTTGAGGCTCTATAAGGCACTCGTGAGACCACACTTGGAGCATTGTGTGCAGTTTTGGGCTCCTTATTTTAAAAAGGATATACTGACATTGGAGAGGGTTCAGAGAAGATTCACGAGAATAATTCCAGGAATGAAAGGGTTACTGTATGAGGAACGCCTGGCAGCTCTTGGGCTGTATTCCCTGGAGTTCAGGAGAATGAGGGGGGGATCTTATAGAAATATTCCGAATGTTAAAAGGCCTGAACAGATTAGATATGGCAAAGTTATTTCCCATGGTAGGGGATTCTAGGACAAGAGGGCAAAACTTCAGGATTGAAGGACGTCCATTTAGAACTGAGATGCGGAGAAATTACTTTAGTCAGAGGGTGGTAAATCTGTGGAATTTGTTGCCAGAGGCGACTTTGGAGGCCAAGTCAATGGGTGTATTTAAGGCAGAGATAGATAGGTTCTTGATTAGCCAAGGCATCAAAGGGTATGGGGTGAAAGCAGGGGAGTGGGGATGACTGGAAGAATTGGATCAGCCCATGATTGAATGGTGGAGCTGGCTCGATGGGCTGAATGGCCCACTTCTGCTCCTATATTTTATGGTCTTAAGATTTCCAGCATCTGCAGAATCTCACATCTGGGTGCAAGATCACAATGAGATAGATTGTGAGGTCTGTCCATGAAAGATAATAGCTATGCTTTAGGTTTGCCAAAATATGGCAAACAAATAAGCTCTCTAACAATGCAGCCAGACCATATTTATTGACATTTTTTATTTTTGATTGGAAAATATAACTGCTCTTTCTACAGAAAAAAGATTCTGAAGAATCAGGCAATGCCTTACTGACACACCAAATGACAGAAAATGTCATATGTTATTAGTCTCACACTTTTTGAAGATTATACTCATACTGACACAAAATGCAGAAGACAGGTTCTTAAAGATTAGTGCTGGTAAAACTATCAGATCAGCAAAGTAGAAAATAATTTCAACAGAACAATCAACCTTAAATAACATTGTTTTCAAACTAATTCAAAGACAGACAATGTTGTTTTATTTATACGTGTTAGACACATTTACAAAGTTCAAGTAAAGCAACTCAATTACAAGCTTCCTATTTGAACAACTACACAGAATGCACATGTGGGAGTCTTATCCACATCTCTATATGCTCGGGGCATCCTGAGGCTTAAATTAGATGGACACAAAGTGAACCTTCATGGCACCAATGTTTGATTTTAATTTCTGTCATTTATCCTGAACTGAGAATGCAGCCAAAATTGAGGTGGCAAGGGCATTCATCTTCCCTGGGGGAGAGAGTTCATTTGAGTGTATTGCAACACAGGACACTCACTTTGGCCCCCAAATGAATTTTTATCTCATCTTCTCATGAACATTGAAACAAATTATTACAATCTTATTATTCTGGAGCTACAAAATATTCTCAGAAAAAGTTGAGCAAGTATGTAGCAATTTAGGCAATTTCACTTGCCACTAAAAATAGTAACAACTATGCCAAATCCAATAGATTGATAGTGAGATGGGGAGGAGGAAACAATTCTTTATTGAGTAATTTCAATTGCTGACAGGAAAATACAATGAGTGTGTAAAGTGTGTAGCAGCCTTCTCATCACCCCCACCCAATATAACCTAGTCTGCACTCTATCACTGTTAAGGCTCAGCGTGAGATTGGTTACTTGGTTGGGTACATGAGTGGAAAGCCATGACAGCAGAAACTCAGTATTGTTTAAATGACATCTGCTCCTTTTGCAAATGTCGATGAAGTATCTGGTCTTTGACAAGTGTAAACAATAGCATATTTGCAAACCAGTTGACACTTCATCCAATCTAGATCAACTTTAAATTTAGAAATAACCAAAAAAAACAACAGATTGGCAGCCTGTTTTGCACTTGCTCCATTACCACCACTGTTCAATTTTGCATCATATGTGTTTCCTTTGATGCAAGAAAGTTAGGAGGCAAAATCCATATCATTGAATTGAATAAGAAATCAAAAAAAAAGTCTTCAAGATGATCTCACATGGTAATTAGACCGCAAGTGGATGCTGCTACATTATGCAATGCCACCAATGGAATTGAACAAACTACTGGTCCCATACATCTAAAGGCTGATTTATACTTCTGCGTCAACTCGATGCCGTAGCCTACACAAGTGGCCTATGCGCGTTGTGAGCATTTATACTTGTGCGTTGGTGTGTCTGCGTCGCTCTGCAATTTGGGCACATCGCGCATGCGCACACACCTGCCCACGCAAGGCTTCATGGTCATGGTGGTCCTTCTCGGGGTAAACAAGTTTAAAGCCAGCGTCTTTTTCTGTAAAAGCGCAATGTGTCCATAATTTCGGAGGTCTGTAAAGCTTTATGGAAAGCATTGCAGCCAGAGTTCCTTCCCTGCCCTTCAGTCGCCCAATGGGAAGCTATTGCAGCGTAGGAGGAAATGCGATACTACCAAGCAGACCAATCACAGTTGTTGTAGTCTGTGTTGCCGCGACACACAGTTACATTTTGGGAGAGGTGCGCGTCAGGCTACGGCGTAGGGATCTGTGTAGGCTCTGCGCAGGGTGCACGGCGACGCCATACCTATGGTGTCGATTTGACGCAGAAGTATAAATCAGTCTTGAGTCACATTACTTTCCTTGATCAAGATGCTAAATCTGCCCCACTGCCTAAGCCACAAAACATATATTAACTACCACCATGCACACTCACCCACCTCACCTGCTCAAATAAAGTGATTCCAACATGCAGGACATTATTAAAAGAACAACAGTGGGGTTCCAACTGTCCCAAGTCACAGCACTGAGCAATAGATATGCTGATGTCACAACCCACACACCATATCACCTTGCACCTTGACTGTGCCGCATATTACTGAGGAAGAAACAGGTAATAGGACATCAGTTTTGTATAATGGCATTGGTCTAGTTTGGATTTAATTGTGACTCTTTAAAGAAATATCAACAGTTTTGGGTATCTGCAGGGCACAGAGGACAACTTTCACAAACATTTCTCATGTGCTCACTCTGATTAAACATTGAAGTAAAGTGTATCCATGAATGAGTCCTTGATATTCAAATAAAGGCTATATACTTGGTTTAATGCTGTGGCCATCTCAATGCTCTGGAAATGTCATCACTTGAATGCTACAATTTAGTTCTGAGAAGTTGACAAAGCAGAAGACTGACTATTGATAATTTGCACGAGATCTTTTCAATCTCATATCAATGAAAGAGGAAGGAAGATAATAAAGAAAAATGGGTTTAAACCAAGATTGTTCACTAGCAGTACATCCATACCCTGTTTACTATTCCCTCTTACATTGGGCTCATTTTATGGTAAGACAAAATGTTTGTCCTAATTTGATCTTGTTCACAGCGGACTTTAAAAAATAAATTTTTTAATGAACATGTACAGAAGGCCTCCAAAAGCAGTAAGGGTGACCACAGCAAACAACCTTACTGCTAAAAAATCCATAGAGTCTTCAAACTGAGAGTGCAGTTTGCAAACCTGCCGGTATGTACTGGCAGGATCCCCAGAGTTATCGATCACATGGGTCGCCAGCTTGCACTTCTGTTCCAATGGCATCTGAACACTGATGCGCCGCTCTGCTTCAGCCTGGATTAGGTTATTTCTCTTCATCAATCGGGTCAGCTGGGCCTGGGGGTCACTATGGGACACAAAACAATTGTTTCTGTATATACAGCCAACTGTACACTCTTTCTTTCTTTTCTTTTTAAATCTTTTTATTGAGTAAGTATACAAAAAAGGTAAGCCATATAAACATTAATACAATGTTAAAGTATAATAAAATTCCAAAAGATAACAATACCAAAAAGAAAATACTACAATGTAATTTAAGCATAAGAAACCAAGATAACATAATAGTATACTAGATTTTATATATATCAATGGAAAAAAAAAAGAAAAAAAAACCCCAAAAAAAAACCCACCGTGCAACTAACTAAAAGCAAAGCAAAGCAATGGGCTAACTTGAAACCAAACAGAGTTAAACTTAAAATCACGTCCTCAATCCCGACCTCCATTAAAACAGTGAAGAAAAAACAAGAAGGGTAAATATTACATTAAATGAAAATATCGAATAAAAGGTCCCCAAATCTGTTCAAATTTAAATGAAGAATCATAAAGGTTACTTCTAATTTTCTCCAGATTCAAACATAAAATCGTCTGAGAAAACCAAAAAAAGGTAGTTGGAGCATTAAGCTCTTTCCAATGTTGTAAAATACATCTTTTCGCCATTAAAGTAAGAAATGCAATCATTCTACGGGCTGAAGGGGAAAGATTACTAGAAATTTTAGGTAGTCCAAAGATAGCAGTAATAGGGTGAGGAGAGATATCTATATTTAATACCTTAGAAATAATATTGAAAATATCTCTCCAAAAAGTTTCCAAAGTAGGGCAAGACCAAAACATATGAGTTAAAGAGGCTATCTGCCCCGAACATCTATCACAGAAAGGATTAATATGCGAGTAAAAACGCGCTAACTTATCTTTGGACATATGTGCTCTATGAACCACTTTAAATTGAATTAGGGAATGTTTAGCACAAATAGAGGAAGTATTAACTAATTGTAAAATCTGCCCCCAATCATCCACAGAAATGGTAAGCCCCAATTCCTGTTCCCAATCTACCCTAATCTTATCAAATGGAACTTTCCTAAGTTTCATAATAATATTATAAATCATAGCCGATGCACCTTTCTGACATGGATTAAGGTTAATTATCGAATCTAAAATATATATAGGAGGAAGCATTGGAAAGGAAGAAAGTATAGTACTTAGGAAATTTCTAACTTGTAAATATCTAAAAAAATGTATTCTTGATAAGTTATATTTATTAGATAATTGTTCAAAAGACATAAGGGAACCATCTAAAAATAAATCCAAAAACCGTAAAATACCCTTAGTCTTCCAAGTTTGAAAAGCGCGATCCGTAAAAGAGGGAGGAAAAAATATGTTACCTAAAATAGGAATCGCTAACCCGAATTGATTAAGATCAAAAAATTTTCTGAATTGAAACCAAATGCGCAAAGCATATTTAACTATCGGGTTAGAGACCTGCTTAAGACGTTTCGAATCAAAAGGAAGAGAGGAACCTAAAATAGAACCAAGTGTATAACCCTGAACAGATTGTAATTCCAATGCTACCCATTTAGGAATAGATAGTATGTCCCGGTCAAGTAACCAAAATTTCATATGTCGAATATTAATAGCCCAATAATAAAATCTAAAGTTAGGTAATGCTAAACCTCCATCTCTCTTAGCTTTCTGTAAATGTATTTTACCCAGTCTCGGATTCTTATTCTGCCAAATAAATGAAGAAATTTTAGAGTCAACTTTATCAAAAAAATATTTAGGAACGAAAATTGGTAATGCCTGAAACACATATAAAAATTTTGGCAAAAAAAACATCTTAACTGCATTAATACGACCAATCAAAGTTAAATATAAGGGAAACCATTTAGATGAAAGTTGAGTAATATGGTCTATTAATGGTAAAAAGTTAGTCTTAAATAAATCTTTATGTTTACAAGTAATTTTAATCCCAAGATATGAAAAGTAATTATTAATCAATTTAAATGGAAATTTATAATATAAGGGAAGATGTTTATTAATCGGAAAAAGTTCACTCTTACTAAGATTTAATTTATAACCTGAGAAAAGACCAAATTGTGCTAATAACTCTAAAACAGCAGGAATGGATCTCTCAGGATTAGAAATATATAAAAGTAAATCATCAGCATAGAGTGATAACTTATGGGACTTTAATCCCCGAGTTATCCCAGTAATATTTGAAGATTCTCGAATAGCAATTGCAAGAGGTTCTAATGCAATATCAAATAATAGGGGACTAAGAGGACAGCCTTGTCGAGTACCACGAAAGAGAGGAAAAAAAGGTGAGTTTAAGGAGTTAGTACGAACCGAGGCTACAGGGGAGTGATATAACAGTTTAATCCAGGATATAAATTTCAAGCTAAAATTAAACATTTCAAGCACCTTAAATAAATAAGGCCATTCTACTCTATCAAAAGCTTTCTCGGCATCTAAAGAAATAACACACTCAGGAACATTTTGTGAGGGAGTATAAACGATATTTAACAATGTACGAATATTATAAAAAGAGTAACGACCTTTAATAAAACCCGTTTGGTCTTCCGAAATAATAGAAGGAAGTACTTTTTCTAGTCTATTTGCTAATAACTTAGAAAAAACTTTAGAATCAACATTTAATAAAGATATTGGTCTATAAGATGCACATTGAGCAGGGTCTTTATCCTTCTTTAGTATTAAAGAAATTGATGCTCTATTAAAAGATTCCGGAAGTTTACCAAGTTTCAAAGAAGCCTCAAAAACCTTATAGAGCCAAGGAATCAATAAAGAAGCAAAACATTTATAAAATTCAACGGTAAACCCATCAGGGCCAGGAGCTTTCCCCAGATTCATAGAAAAAATAACATTCTTAATCTCATCCATTGTAATGGAAGTATCTAATAAAGAAGACATATCCTGTGAAATCAGAGGGAAGTCTAACTTATCTAAAAAATCATTCATATATTTAGAATCTCGAGGAGACTCTGATTGATATAAAGAAGAATAAAAATCACAAAAGGTTTGATTAATCCCCACATGATCCAATATCAATCGATCATTTTGGTTATAAATCTGATTGATTTGAGATTTAACATAATTAGATTTCAATTGATTAGCCAGCAGCTTGCCAATTTTATCACTGTGAACATAAAAATCACTTCTTGTTTTCTTTAATTGGTTTACAATCGAGGACGAGAGTAGTAAACTGTGTTCCATTTGAAGTTCAGTTCTTTGTTTGTATAGCTCCTCAGAAGGAGCCATAACATATTTCTTATCAATTTCTTTAATCTTGTCCACAATTACCATCTCCTCCTGCTTCTGTTTCTTCCTCAAAGCAACGGAATACGAAATAATCTGACCCCGAATATAGGCTTTAAAAGTGTCCCAAAGAGTGTTAACCGAAATATCTTCTGTATGGTTAATTGTAAAAAAAAGCTCAATCTGTTCATTCATAAAATTAACAAAGTCCGAGTCCTGAAGCAACAGCGAATTAAAACGCCATTGTCTATTGTTTGGTATATTGGCCATAATTTTAATAGAAAGCTTAAGTGGAGCATGATCCGAAATGGTTATAGAATCATAATCACATTTAATCACTGAAGGAATGAGACGAGAATCAATGAAAAAATAATCAATTCTTGAATAGGAATGATGAACATGTGAAAAGAAGGAAAAATCTTTTTCCTGAGGATGCAGAAAACGCCAAATGTCCGTCGACCCAGAATCAGAAAGGAAAAAATTAATCAAATTTGCAGATTTATTAGGTAAAGTCCGTAAAGGAGCCGAACGGTCCAAAGCTGGAGATAAACAGGTATTAAGATCTCCGCCCCAAATCAATGAAAACTCGTTCAAATTCGGAAACTGATCAAACAATGATTTATAAAATTCCGGACAATCCATATTAGGAGCATAAACATTAACCAAAACTACTTTTTTATTAAATAATAAACCACTAACCAATAAAAATCTACCATTCGGATCAGAGATAATATCCTGTTGTATAAAAGTAACTGAGGAGTCTATAAAAATAGAGACGCCTCAAATCTTAGCATTGGAGTTCGAATGAAATTGTTGTCCCTTCCAAAATTTGAAAAAACGTAGTCTGTCCCCCCTCCGTACATGGGTCTCTTGTAAAAATAAAATTTGTGCTTTAAGTCTCCGGAACACTTTAAAAACTTTTTTCCTTTTAATAGGATGATTAAGACCATTAGTATTCCAGGAGACAAAATTAATAATAGACTCCATAAATCCTAAAGTCAACCCATAACAAGGAGGATTGACAATAGGCGCGACCCACAAACCCGGAGAGGAAACAGAACATACAAAAGATACCGGGGAAAAGGACGCAACCAATACTTCAATAATGTATATAGCCCAAAGAGAAACAAACTAAAACGTGAAGCCCCTCCCACCGCCCCCCACCCCAGGACCCCAAGGCGAAATCTAAAGCAGACCCGCCAGAAAGAAGCAAGCGCTAAAACTACCCCCATGACTTCCGGTATACGCTCCCTAAAAAAAAGGTATAAATATGAAAAGGATCAGCTAATTGTAAAACAGTAAAAAAAATAAGTAAAAAAAAGTTAGCTCAATTAAAATACACACAGAACAGAACAAAAGCCGGAAAGTATATATTAAAAAAAAACCACAATAAACCTCAAACTCATGAATAGACACAGCAACAAAAAAAATAGGATTATTAACATAAAATGATTATAAAAAGCAAAACAGAATAAAATTTAAAAAAACTACAAAATTTAAGGCCGCACAGGAAATACGTAAGATGACAAAAGGGAAGTAACCACCCAGAATCCCCTGGGAAAAGAAAGAAATGACGCAGTTAAAAAGAAAGTTTAGCAGCCATATTAAGAAATCGAAAGTAAACTTTTCTGCCCAAATAGGGCACAGAAAAGTTAAAACCAACCAATTCACAGCCTCCGATCAACGGAGAAAATTAAAAAAAGGCAATTAAGATGTTGAAGATGAAAGTTGATCCAGATAACTCTGGGCATCCGATGGAGAATCAAAAAAACGAAGAGCTCCATCTAACATGCGAATCCTTAGACGTGCAGGGTACAGCAGCGCTGGTCTTAAATCCATCTTATAGAATTCCGACATCACGGATCTGTAACGGACCCGTTGGTCCCAGATTGGTTTACTGAAATCTTCCACGAATCGGAACTTAAGATCCGAAAAATCAATGAAACCTTTAGATCGAGCGAATCGAAACAGTCTCTCCTTGTCTTGAAAGTAAAGAAAACGTAAGATAACATGCCTAGGTCTATCTGACCTAGACGAGTATGATGGGATTCTGTGAACACGATCCAGTAGCGGTGGTTGGTCAGGAAATACAGTAGGGAATGCATCTTTTAAAAGTTGGGAGAAATATTTCATAGGGTTGTTAGCTTCCACGGCTTCCCTGACGCCAATCATTCGTAAATTCTGCCGTCGCATTCTAGATTCCAAGTCAGAGTTTTTAAAAGTCAAAAAGTCAAGTTTCTTCTTCATTACATTAATTGTTTCTTCGACTTTCCCCATCTTAAGCTCACTTTGTTGCGCGGATTTTTGAAGACCAGATATAGCCGACTGATGTTCCGCAATACATGTTTGCATCTTATCAATTAAATCGGCAATTTTCTGGAACTTAGTTGAGATTTCCATATGAATCAGGTCTTTAACAGAGCCCATAATTTCTGTACGAATCATCTCCCTAACAGAGGTTGAAATTTCCCTCTGAATTAACTCCGATATAGCTTTCAAAGTCACCGGTGATTCAGTCGGAGGGAGATCCGTAGCTTTCGGTTTAACCGGAGGTTTACCATCCTTGCCGTCTTTCCCGTTCTTAGACATAGCCGATCTCAGTATCATCCAATTGTCAGAGAATTCAGTTTAATTCAAAGTATTGTAAAAATTGATGCCTTAATAGTTAATTAAAGTATAGCTGACCATAGAGAGAAAAAACTCAGAGGTAATGGAGCGAGTCAAGAACGCGACTTCACTCCATGAGCGCTACCGGAAGTCTCAACTGTACACTCTTACGAGACTTCTCCAATAAAAAATTAAATGAGAAGACTAAAATTTTTATGCAACAACCTGGAGGAGGAGGAGGAGGATTTGTTGAAAAGTAATTTTCAGAAAATAACTCTGAAATTATTTTCAGAATTGAGGAGCTGCACATTAGCCTAGTAGTTAGCATAACATGTTACAGCGTCAGTGATCAGTGCTCAATTCCTGCAACTGTCTGTAAGGAGCTTGTACACTCTCCCTGTGACCATGTGGGTTTACTCCAGCTGCTCCAGTTTCCTCCCACGTTCCACAGATGTATGGGTTAAGGTTAGTGAGTTGAAAGCATGCTACGTTGGCGCCAGAAGCATGGCGACATATGCAGATCCTTGGACTGTGTTGGTTGTTGGCGCAAATGATACAAATGACTGTATGTTTCCATGTACATGTGACAAATAAAGCTAATCTTTGAAATCTTTAATCTATTTATAATCAAATGATGCATGCAAAGACAACTGTAGAGCTATGGAGAAATTCAGACAAGCGGAATTAAGTGGCTAAAGCAAAAAAAAAAATGCTTGTATGATGGTTCAAGTGGTCTCCTGTGTGTTATCATTCTACTACCACCACAGCTTCACTGAACTCTGAATACATCAGGTGCCCCAGTTACCCAATAGATATATCTAAATGGTTTCCTGCTTAAGTATAGAGTAGGAAGTAGCCAGACACAACAGGTGTCAACACTTCAGTATTAGAGTGATGGAAACAGGCCCTTCAGCCCAACTGGCCCATGCCAACTGTGCTGTGAAACAAGCTGGTCCCTTCTGCTCACATTTGGCCATGGCCATCTAAACCTCCCCTATGGATGTACTTATCTACATGTTCTTTTTGAAATGTTGTTAATGTGCACATCTCAACCACCATTTCTGGCAGCTCATTCCAATACACACCACACTTTGTGTGAAGCTGCCCTGATGTCCCTTTTAAATTTCTTGCCTCTGATCTTAAACCTAAACCATCTTGTTTTCTCCTGGAAAAAGACTACGTGCTTTTACCTTGTCTACGTCCCTCATGATCTTATATACGTCTATTAGGTCATTCCTCAATCTCCTACATTGCAGGGAATAAAGTGCTGGTGTACACAACTTCTCCTTTTACATCCTGGTAAATCTTTTCCACATTCTTTCAAGTTTAATAACATCTTTCCTCTAATGAAGTGACTATAACCGTAAACAATACTCCAGGTGTGGCATCACCAACATCTTATAACTGCAACATTATTATATATGGCAATGAACTGTGCTGGTCATTAACACAATGCACCTCACTGTATGTTTTGATGTATATGTGACAAATAAAGCTAATCTAATCTAACATAACTTGCCAGTTCCTATTCTCAGTGCCCTGACTGGAGGCGGCCAGGGCACTACCCAATCTACATGTGACACCATTTACAGTGAACTATGCATTTGTATTCACAGGTCCCTCTGTTCTACAACACTCCCCAGGCCCCTACCATTCGCTGTACAAGCCCTACCCTAGTTTAATCACCTAAAAAGCAAAACTTCACATTACATGGGTTGAAAGCTATTTTCTAAACCTCAGCCCACATACCCAGCTGATCAAGATGCCCCTATGATTTTTCATAACCTTCTTCATAATCTACAACACCCTATTTTAGTATCATCCACAGGTTTACTAACCATTCACATCCAAATCATTTCTATAAATTACAAAGCAAGCACACACACACACACACACACACTCACTCTGACGCAGCCCTCCTGTTTGAGAAATGATCCTCAAACATCAACCTCTGCTTTCTAGCATTGAGCCACTATCTCCCCTTGGCTCCCATGCCATCTCCTGGTCAAAGGCCTTGCTCAAGTCCATAAACATCCACTGCCGTACCTTCATCTACCCTCTTAATTAACTCCTCAAAGAACATTCCACATAATGCTGATTGTCTTGAATCAGACCCTGCCTCGCCAAATGTTGGCCGATCCTATTCCTCAGAATCTCCTCCAGCATCTAATGTCAGACTCACTGGCCTGCAGTTTCTTGACTTGCTCTTGCTATCCTTTTTAAACAGTGGTATCACTCTCCAGTGAGGCAACACTGGAACCTCACCTGTAGCTGGAGGCGAAGCAAAAATTCTCTGCAAAGGCCTGCACAATTTCTTCTTTAGTTTTCCCACAAAGTTCAAAAATCACCAGATCAGACCTTGGGGATTTATCTACGTTCATGGATTTTAAGACCCCCAATACCTCTTCCCTAACTTGTACATGGTCCAAGCCAACATCACTCACACCTCTCCCCCATTTCCTTAGCTTCCATTGTTTTCTACATAGTTAAAACTGAAGAGAAATATTCTCTTGGTGAGACTAGTGTAAGTCTAGGGGACCGCTTTGTTGAGCACCTCTGCTCTATCTGCCAAAAGCAGAATTTCCCCCGGCCAACCATTTTAATTCCTATCCCCATTTCTGTTGTGACGTGTCAGTCCGTGGCTTCCTCCTTTGCCATTAAGAGGCGACTTTCAGGGTGGATGTGAAACACCTATTCCATCCAGGTAGCCCCCAACCTGATACCATGACATCGATTTTTCCTTCTGGTAAAATTTCACCCCACCTTCTCTCTTCTATTCCCCACTCTAGCCTCTTACCTATTCTCACCTAACACCTCCCCTGGGTCATTTCCTTCTTCCCTTTCTCCTATGAACCACTCTCCTCTATCAGATTCCTTCTTCTCCAGCCTTTTCTTTCCTACCCACCTGGCTTCACCTATCACCTTCTAGCCATCCTCCTTCCCCCCGCTTCCTTTCCAGTCCCGAAATATTTGTTAATTTACATAGACACTATCTGATTTGCTCAGTCCCTCCAATATTGTGTTGCTAGAGAAATATTAATTTTGAAAAAAAAATCACACTCATTTCTTTTGGTTTCACATACATGGCCATGCTTATCGTCGAGGGAACTATTCTCTTTCTAGCTGCTCTTTTACACTTGATCTACCTAGATACTGATTGTGGATGATCAGCCATGATCACAGTGAAAGGTGGTGCTGGCACGAAGGGCCGAATGGCCTACTCCTGCACCTATTGTCTATTGAGAATCTTTTGGGAGTCTTCCTCACCTTCTCTGCCAGATCTTTCTCATGTCCTCCTCCCCCACCAAGCTTCCCTCTGGTAAACGTGGCAGCCTTTCCCTTCACCCTAACAGGAAGATGCAGACCCTAAACTCTTCACACCACACTTTCCCTGCAAGCAACCTTGCCTAATCAACAACTGAAAGCTCACACCTAATGGCTCTAAAATTTGCTCTTCCCCAGGTCAGGACCTAAGCTTGTGAACAGATGCACCCTTCTCCATAACTATTTTATGGAGAATTATGGTCACTAATTTATGGTCAGTTGCTCACTGACAGCTCTTCCACCACTTGCCCTGGGAAGAGGCCCAGTGTTGTACCCTGTCTCACAAGTCCCTCTATATATTGATAAAGCAAACTTCCTTGGGATACATTTCACAAATTAGTTATAGAGGGAAACATATACCAAGCAAAGCAACTTCCTCTGCTGCAGGTTCCTAGGCCACAAATTCTTAGCTGATTCATTTGATTTCTTCCAAGAGGAAAACATCCAGAAAATTCAGCTTCTAGATAATTGCACGGAAAATGGTACATTTGACACAATACTGGAATACTGATAATTCTCACAGTATTGCAAGAGTCAGTCCACAAACAATGCAATAAATCAGGAGCAAAACAGAAAAAGCAATTCCCCCCCCCCAGACAAGATTTGTTTCTGAACCAACAATTGCCCTCAATTTCTTTTTCTCCCAAAGTGCAAAGGAGATGCAAGAGTGGTTGCCAGTTGTCTATGTAGTCCTATACCTGAAGAAACTTTGTTTGAAACAGCTAAAATCTCTCCAAAGTCAGGATAGCATGCCAATCCCACCAGCTCCCTTTCCCCCAGCTTCCACCCTGAATTAAAACTCTTGTTCTCAGTTACAGGAACTACCAGACCAAAAGTGAGGAACAGCAAGGTAATTTATCCAAATAGTTAAATGGAGGTGGGGATCATAAGGAATTCAATATTGTTTAAATCTATGATCAATGAACAAAGTTCCATTTTACCAGATGTTTCTATTACACTAAAGGCAGAAAATGCTGGAAAAATTCAAGAGGTCAGGAAACAGAAACAGTATTAACGTTTCAGGTCAAAGTGTCCTCAGTCTTGATTAGGGGTCTTTGACCTGAAACGCAACAGCTTCTTATTGTCCAGCCTGCAGCACTCTCTACTTTTATTTCAGGTATCCAGTATCTGCAACTTTTTTTGGTCCCCAATTCCTACTGGACCCCTTGCCTCTATACCAAATGAATCAGAGAACCTTAGTAAGTGCAAACAATGCAGATAGCTATCAATATCAAGACATTTGGCTTAACATAAACTTACCAGTAAACAACTATAGTATGCTTCATAAATTTAGCCATCTTATTTGTTTCAAACAAGAGTGGGACATCAAGAATAACATATCGATACCCTGCAGAGATTTTAAAAAGAAGTTATACTTACGTATTGCACTAATTAAAATGAATCAATTTGTCAATTGAATGTCATCAGATAAGTGTTGCTTACTCTGCAGATTACATTTCTATGACATGGGCAATCATATTCTCATGACCATGAATGTTCTTGGCAAATTTTTCCTACAGAAGTGGTTTGCCATAGCCCTCTTCAAGACCCAGCCATCATCAATACTCTTCAGATTGTCTGCCTGGCGTCAGTGGTCGTATAACCAGGAGTTGTGATGTGCACTAGCTGCTCATACGACCATCCACCACCTGCTCCCATGGCTTTAAGGAATTTCATTGCACTCTGAAGTATACTACAATAAACTAATCCAAATCTAAAATCAAAATTGGCTGGTAGATGGAAACTGGTTAAAATATGGCCTTTTCCACATTAGAACTATAGGTTCAAAATTGTTAATAGGTTACAAGTATCTTCTACCTCTCTCTCTGCTACCAATTCTTATTGCCCATAATCTCCAATAACATTTAATTCAATGGAATTCTCCTGCCACTGAATCACCCAGTTTGAAGAAGCTAGAGAGTACCCCAGAAATAAGGTAATATCTACTGAAGTGGATAACAGAATGCAGGTGCTTTGGAATCGGACCGCTGAATGGTAGTGAGTACATGTTGAGTAAGTGTGATGACTTGCAATTGCTTCTGATAATGCAGCACTCTTCCAGTCATCGGAGCATCAAGCTATTCTCAGGTCTTTGGAGTGAGACTTGAAGCCACAACCTTTTGAGTTGAAGATAAGAGTGCTATGAAATTATCTATAGTTGATAATGTGGACAACATTTGCTGACACTGTACAAGTCTACATAATCTAGGTTGTAGCATTATACAACACTTGGGAGCAAGATGTGTAACTGAATACATTGGCGAGACCCATAAGTCAAACCGACAAGTTATGCTAGGGCAGATCTAGTAGTTTGAATGATAGCAGGTTTCCCCACCACTGCCAGAGTAGATAAACTCATGCCAGTCACACTTCCAGTTATTATAGTGAAAAACTAAACTGATTTCTAGTTGTGTTTAATACATACAAGTCGTAAACTTGCAACATATGTTGTGATCACATTGTGATTGTGATCTCCTGCAGTTATGATGTCCAAAAGGTATACAATAATTTTCCAAACAATAGACCATAGACCATAAGACAAAGGAGCAGAAGTCGGCCATTCGGCCCATCGAGTCTGCTCCGCCACTTTACATTCTCCTTAATTGCCCCTGGCTTTTGCTGTCACTTCTTTGAGATGACATGGCTACAGGTGTGGGGGAGGGGGTGGGGAAAGAGGGTTAGAGAATAACTTATAATGATGAAGAAGAATTGTGGCTGAAGCAGAGATGCCAGATATTGCCTGTTTTACTGTCTGGCATTTTCTAGCCCTCAAAGGAAGAAACAAAATATACATATTTATTCTTATGTATTTTACAGTATAAACTTAATGCAAAGTTAAAATGTTGTTAACAGCTCACCACTTACCTTGAATAAAATATATAAAAACTTGTTTGAGCAAGGCTTTGTGGATTGCCGGATGAGTGATGGAATTCAGGAGCAGCCGTTTCTGCCTGTTGGAGAAAATGATGCTGCCCAGTTTCTCCCTGTTGATGGTTCTGTCCTCCAGCAGGATCTCCTCACCAAAGGAACGCACTATTGCCCAGTACACAGGGGAGTCCAACTCAACAACTTACAGGAAATAAACACAGAACAAACCCATCATCTTAGAGGGACATGCATTTATAAATACAAATAACTCAACAGATATTGCCAGTATTTTAAATCTGCACTAGGCTCCTATAATTCATCTTTATCTGATTCCAAGACGACAATTTTTTATTTTTCTCTCTTTTATTTATTCAATTTCAACTTTAACACATTTTTTCACCTCAGATTTTTTTACTCCTTCAGACTCTTGCATTCTAACCACTCTATGCAGAAAGGCATTTCTCCTAAATTGCTTTTCAGATTTTCTAGTAACAGTTTTGTACTTCTGTACCCCTCATACTCCTCTCACTCTCAAGTTTCTATATTTACCATACAAATCCTTCCATAACGTACAGGCCTATTTCAGTTATCCCTTTGAGAATAGCACCTCAGCTTGTTAAGCTTTCCTAAAACATTAAACTTTTTGGTTCTATAAAATTTAATTTTGCACCTACCCTTGCCACTCTATTCTCTGCATAACAATATGGGAATTAAATATATACAGTAGTCCATCTAATCTAAACAATGTTTCTAAACATTTAATACAAAATCTCAGCTTCACAGTTCTCACTTGGCAAATAAACTAAAGTGTTTTGCTTGTATATTTCTTGTCAATCTGCTTTCCTATATATAGCGGCTTGGGCAGCAATACATTCATAAATTTCTGGTCTACCTTCTTCCAGCTGAAACTGATTTAAAACATTACATTTCTCAATCAATCACTCTTCAAGATTACCTATGAAAACTTAAATATAGCTCAAAAATCTGTATGCCAATTTAAGTTTACAGGCCTACATAAATCAGAAGTAAAAATAAGTGCATTTAACTCTTTTCCCCTGATCCTCCCTCAAGTGTGGAATATCACCATAACACGTAGCAGCAGAATTAGGCCATTTGGCCCATCGAGTCTGTTCCACCATTCAATCATGGCTTATCTATTTTCCTCCCTCTACCCCATACTCCCGCTTTCTCCTCATGATCTTTGACATCCTTATTAAAAACCTATTAACCTCCACTTTAAATATACCGAATGATTTAGCCAGATTCTCCACCTTCTGGCTAAAGAAATTCCACCTCATCAATTTGAAAGGGATGCCTATTGCGAGGTTGTGCTCTCTGGTCCTAGACTCTTCCACTAATGGAAGCATCCTCTCCACATCCACTTTATCTAGGCGATTCAATCTTTGATAGGTTTCATTGAGATCACCTCATTCTTTAAAATCCAGTGAGTACAGGCCCAGAGCCATCAAATGCTCCATTAATCCTTTCATTCTCAGGGTCACTCTCATAAATCTCCTCTACCAGCACATCATTTTTTAGATACCAGATCCAAAACTGCTCACAATACTCCAAGTGTGGTCTGACCAATGCCTTATAAAGTCTCAGCATTACATCCTTGCTTTTATATTCTAATCCTCTTGAAATGAATGCTAACATTGTATTTCCCTTCCTCACCACACACTCAATCTGCAAATTAACCTTTAGGGAATTCTGCACTAGGACCCTCAAGTCCCTTTGCACCTCAGAATTCTCAGTTCAATCCCCGTTTAGAAAACAGACTATGTCTTTATTCCTTCCATCAAAGTGTATGACCATACACTTCCCGACACTATTCCATCTGCCACTTCTTTGCTCACGCTCCTAATCTGTCTAAGTCCTCTGCAGACTTCCAGCTTCCTCAATACTACCTGTCCCTCCACCTACCTTTGTATCATAAACCTGGCCACAAAGCCATCAATCTCATCATCCAGATCATTAACATATAACATGAAAAGTTGGGGAACCCTGCAGCACACCACTAGTTACCAGCAGCCAACTCGAAAAGGCCCCCTTTATTCCCACTTTTTGCCTTCTGCCAGTCAGCCAATCTTCTGTCATAACGTCTTTCTTGTAATAGCATGAGCTCGCATCTACTTTAGCAGACACGTGTGGAACCTTGTCAAAGGCCTTCTGAAAAATCCAAACAGAAACATCCACTGACTCTCCCTTGTCTAAACTTTGTCAGACAAGATTTCCCCTAATGAAACCACGCTGACTTTGGCCGACTATCATGTACCTCCAAGTACCCCAAAACCACGTCCTTAATAATGGACTCCAACCATTGAAGTCAGGCTAAATGGCCTATGATTTCCTGTCTTTTGCCTCCGCCCCTTCTTAAGGAATGGAGTGACATTTGTGACTGTCCAGTTGTCCGGAACCATTCCAGAACCTAGGCGTTTCTTTATTTTATTTATTTAAAGATACAGCACAGTAACAGGCTCTTCCTGCCCAATGAGCCCACATCACCCAATTATACCCATGAATTTCATTCATAAATTAGAGTATTGAGTAGAGGAGTTGCGGTGTTATGTTAAAATCATATAAGACATGAGCACTGCATACAGTTCTGGTCACCTACCTATAGGAATGATGTCAATAAGATTGAAAGTGTACAGATAAAATTTACAAGGATATTGTCAGGACCTGAGGACCTGTGATATGGGGGAAGGTTCTTTAGTTTAGGACATTATTCTCTGAATCGTAGGAAATCGAGGGGAGATTTGACAAAGGTATACAAAAGTATGAGGGGTGTACACAGGGTAAATGCATGCAGCTCCCCCCCTCCCCCCACTGAGGTTGGAAGAGAATTGAACTAGAGGTTATACAGTAAGTTAAAGGTAAAAGGTAAGTATTTAAGGGGAACCTAAGGGGGAACATCTTCAGAAGGTGATGTAAGTGTGGCATGAGCTGCCAGTGGATGTGGTGAATGCTGTTTCGATTTCAACATTTAAGAGAAATTTGTACAAGTACATGGGTGGGAGGGGTATGGAGGGAGATGGTCTGGGTGTACACTAATGAGAGTAGGCAAAATAACAATTTGGCATGGACTAGATGGGTCAAGGGGCCTGTTTCCGTGCTGTAGTATTCTATAACTATGACTCCACTGTTGGCAGTTCATTATTCACAATGAAATGCGGCTGTGAATTCCCAATTAAGTCAAAATATGTTGTCATTACAGGAACTACTTCAATTTTCATTGCTGTACTAGTTAATAGCAAATTCAAAGCATTAAACTCCTTCAACCAATTCAATACTGCACTAAATCAGAAAATAGAATAGTTATAAAATAACTATAAAAGAGAAACTGTAATCTGTACATTTTGTACCAATATTTTAGAAATTGCGATTTTTAAATATCATACCGTCACAAAGTAGGATCTCGAGAAGTCCAAAACTTACCCTGTCTTGCTATCTGATCGGAATCTATAACAGGGCATCCAAGTTCATGAAACAAAGCAGCAACTGTGCTTTTCCCAGAGGCAATCCCTCCAGTCAGGCCAACCAGGAACATTGTTCTGAAATAAAAGCATGGGAAGGATGAGGTACTATTCTAAAAAACAGAGTACAAGGATGGATTAGCTACATACTCTACAGGGTTGAAAACTTCCATAAACTGTGTATTAAGAATAAAATTATGGACTATGGCCGATGCTGGCAAGGGCAACATTTATTGCCATTGAGAAGATCACGCTTTGGGCACAGTTCTTGTGGTGAAAGTACCTTCTATGGTCCTACTGGGGAAAGAGTTCCAGGATTTAGACTCGGCAATGATAAAAAAAAAACTCTTTTCCAAGTTGGGATTCTGTGTGCCTTGCAAGGATTCATGCAGGTACCTCTGTTATGTTCCCATGTGTTGCCTGTCCTCTCATGAGGTTGTAGGTTTAGGAGTATCTGTGAAAGCCTTGGCAAATACTTTTTGTAAATTGTAATACTGGAGCCATTACTACTTCCACAGTTAACAAACAATTAAACAGATGTGTTTCTTAATTACTGTTGGAGTTGTTCTCATCCAGGAAGTGCTCAGTATTCCACTGTCCTGTAGAAGTCCCATAATTCCTTAGAGCACAGATTCAGCCCATCAACTCTATGCAAACTCTTAGAGTAGGTGTTTCTAACCTTTTTTATGCCATGAACCAATACCATTAAGCAAGGAGTCCATGGGCCCAAGATTGGGAACCGCTGTCTCAGAGCATTCCCATTAGTCCAATGCCCCTACCTTTTGCTACAAAAACTTATTTTCTCTTCATGTCCATCAACTTCCCTTTGATTCTCCTATTAACCATTTCGGCTAGTTACAAGGGGTAATTGATAAGTTCATGGCCTAAGGTAGAAGGAGTCAATTTTAGAAAACCTAGCACATTTATTTTTCAACATAGTCCCCTCCTACATTTACACACTTCGTCCAGCGGTCGTGGAGCATACGGATCTTGGACCTCCAGAAAGTGTCCACAACAGGGGTGATTGATAAGATTGTGGCCTAAGATAGAAGGAGATGAGTTATACAGCTCCCGTTACATGCACATGCAGTTCAACTCCTTGAGTGATTATGCAGAAAGTTTGAAGCCAAGACTCAGTAATGACTGCAATATCATAATTCCACACCCTGAGCTCATCTAACTCTTTTTTAGTCATCTTCTATTGGTTTCTAAAAGCTTCCCAATGGTTTTTGCTCTTTTGTTTGCCCTCTCTTTGGCTTTTATGTTGGCTTTGGCTTCTCATTTCAGCCATGGTTGTGTCCTTCTGCCTTTCCAATGCTTCCACTTTATTAGGATGTATCGATCACTCAGCTCCCGAATTGCTCCCAGAATCTCCAGCCATTGCTGCTCCGTTGTCACTCCTACCTTTTCCCTTCCAAACAAGACTAGACAGCTTCTCTGTCATACAATCATGGAGAAGTTCAGTGTGGAAATAGGCTATTTGGTCCATCTAGTCAATGCTGAAAAAACATTTAAGCTGTCTAACGCAACCACCTGCACCAGGACCATTGCCCTCCATACCCCTACCATCCAGGCTCCCATCCAAACTTCTCTTAAATGGTGAAGACAAGCTCATATTCGCCACTTGTGCTGGCATCTCATTCCACACTCTCATGACCATTTCAGTAAAGAGCTTTTCCAAATGTTCCCGTTAAATTTTCACCTTCCCCACTTACCCATGACCTCTCGTTGTCATCCCACCCAACCTCAGTGGAAAAGGCTGCTTGCATTTACCCTATCTATACCCTCATAATTTGTATACTTCTAACAAATCCTCAAAGCAATGTACAATTTCCTTGTTTATGTTTAGAGCCTTTTTTAGGTGTATAAGATGATGAGAGGCATTGATCGTGTGGATGGCCAGAGGTTTGCTCCCAGGGCTGAAATGGCTAACACGATGGAGCATAGTTTTAAGGTGCTTGGAAATAGATACTGAGGAGATGTCAGGGGTAAATTCTTTACACAGAGAGTGGTGGGTGTGTGAAATGCACTGCCGGCTATTTGTGTGAGAGTGTTTCAGTTACTATGGGGCCAGGAACCCATGCAGCTCAGTGGGAACAGGGAATAATACCAATGGAGAGAGTCAAACTGAGCCAGGTCACAGATTACGATCTGTGACAAGGTCACGGATACAATAGGGTCTTCTAAGGGACTTTTGGATAGGTACATGGAGCTTAGAAAAATAGAGGGCTATGGGTAAGCCTAGTAATTTCTAAGGTAGGGACATGTTCAGCACAACTTTGTGGGCCGAAGGGCCTGTATTGTGCTGTAGGTTTTCTATGTTTCTATGTAATAGCTCATCAGTTAATAACTTATCAGGGGTGATTGATAAGTTCGTGGCCTAAGGTGGAAGGAGATGAGTTATTAACTTCAAACTATCTGCACAATCACTCAAGGAGTTGAACTGCATGTGCATGTAACGAGAGCTGTATAACTCATCTCCTTCTACCTTAGGCCACGAACTTATCAATCACCCCTGCTGTGGACACTTTCTGGAGGTCCAAGATCCGTATGCTCCACAACCACTGGGCTAAATGTGTAAATGTAGGAGGGGACTATGTTGAAAAATAAATGTGCTAGTTTTTCAAAAATTGACTCCTTCTACCTTAGGCCACGAACTTATCCATCACCCCTCGTAACTCACAGGTGCCAATTAATGAACCAGCATGAGTTTGGGATGTGGGAGGAAACCAGAGCGCCCAACAGAAACTCACACAGTCCATATAGCTACTCACTGTACGTGACAACTCCGCATAGACAGCACCCAAGGTCAGGATTGAACCTGGGTCACAGACCTATGCCAATATGCCACTTCTATAACTTGCACCTGGAAAATTGCTGAAAGGCATTCAATATGAAGCTGTTGATTTACTACTGATGCAACATCAATAACAGTGTTAAGAGTGATTTGTGGGTTTATTTACATTTAGTAAATTACTTCAGCCATCAGTCTTCAGGTCGAAGTATAAGTTGTAGATTTAATTTCGAGTGTAGCTCTGAACAATAGGTTCTTAAAAGCCATGACCCCAGACCAGACAATGCTGTTTAAAATTCATTTGGATGTCTCTGGTGTGGGTGCAAATTGAGAAGTGTGAAGTTTGTGTGTAGTTTCAAAGAAAGCATTGTAGATACATTGTAAATATAGAGTTGTCCTTCGATGTTTGGCACATAAAATATCGAAACCCACATTGGGCCAGGTAGACCTTTCGACCAAAATCATCTCTACATGATGCCTGCTGCACCTTGTTTTATTGAATAAAGAAGCTGCTTCATATCTACCAATACTTTTCTCTGGTGACTTCATTCACACAAAAACATTTGGTGTCAGAAGTGGGATACCTTCATGCAACCCATTATGAGTACATACTCTGCAGTCTTAAGTATATGCTATTCAACTGGTACCCGTCATTTGTATTTTGCATAGTGTAGGAATTTATGTGGAGATATTTCAGATTCTGAGTTTTACCCAGATATAACTGTCGGGATGGTACCTATTGAGGTCAGGCAACGTCAGGTTGACAACCCTGATGATCCAAGGCAGCCGCTGACTCTGATTACAGCCATTCATAAGCCCTTCAGCCCCGGGGAGAAACAATACTTTGTCAGAGTTGCCCTCACTTAAAGTCACATGTGGGAATTCGGAATTCTGGTGCAAGCTCGAGGAAATGGTTGAAATTCACCAGAGGCACCCGAAAGATATACGTGTGTTGGTAAAAGCGAAATGCTGAAGGAATATGTGGGATAGTATGGCCCGGGGGTGTGGGATGGTACATGGGCAACTACCAGGAGCGCCAGTAATTAAGAAAGATATCGCTCTTTTAAAAGGGGAAGTGAGGCAGCGACGTTGGGGGGGGGGGTGAAAGTAACTGGGAACAATAATGGCAGCGATTCAACGATGAGACAGGGCTGTTGAGACAGCCATGGATTATGCAGAACGTAAATATTGAGCATATGAGGACTAGTAGTCAAGGTTCGACAATTCAGGGAAGGATGGCCCAGTCTTTCTGAAAATGCTGAAGGAAAGCCCGAGCTCAGCCCACCAGAAATTTTAGATTTAGGGATAGTGGTGGGGTCAACCTACTCTGTGATAGTTTTGTGGGCCAGTCAGATAGACCAAAGAAAACGCAAGAGAAATCGTAAAGTGGTTATAATGGATGCAGCTGCTGTGATGTTTGTTGTGTGCTGGCAGTCAGGGCACGGAGTAAGGAACTGCTGAAATAGATGTGGGAAGGTAAAGGAGTTGATATGCTACAGCTGTGGTCTATTAGGACATGGTTGGAGGCAGCGTCCAAAAAAGTGGAAAGAAAAACAGGTGAACGTCACGGCAGACATGCAATCTCTCACCCCATCAGCACCCAGTCTGACCAATCTGACTGTCAATCGGATCCAAGAGCTGGTGAAGACAGCTTTTAGGACAGAAAAAAACGTGGCAGCGTCCCCCACTGCCAGTGCTGGTGACCCGCAGATATACACAACAGCGTTGTTATGGAGGCAGCAATGCAATATGTTAGTTGACACAGGGGCATCGGTATCGTTAACTGACCCACCCTTGCCAACAACCGGACAGGCTATTTATATTACAGGTGTAGGAGGACGAACAGTGAAAGCAGAAAGAAGCGAGTCAAAAAGACTCAAAATCAGCAGAGTGCAGCTTCCAGTGTATTTCTGGGTCTGTCCAAAAAAAATGAGGGTACAATTCCTGGACCAGACATCCTAAGGGAAGCAGGGACCATTATAGAGTCAGGAAAAGGAGAAATAATATGGACAAATTTGCTGCCCCTGACAAGTACAACCAACAGAGAACACAACATGGCCAGTGTAGCCACACTGACAGCTGTTCAGGGGATCCTCAGAGAAATTGCGTCAACTACCAACTCACCTGCCTATATGGCCTGTAAAGAAGCCCAATGGATCATATTATTTAACAATAGACTATGCCACCCTTAATAAGAACACACCGAGACTGCATCCTATTGTGGCGAGCCCTGCAACAATCCTGAATGGCTTGTCTGTGTGTGACGGAAGAGGGTTACAAAAAGTACACATAGACTAAGATGTTAACTGTCCTGTGCTGGCACCAGTGGGATCAGCAGTTGATCTGCCACCTGTCTTCAGGAGAAGGAGAGATAAGGAAGACAATGGAGCAGCATTCGGAAATGTTAATGAAGAGACGAGAGAGTTTAACGGAAGGAGACACCGGACTGAGAACTGTCAAGATCGGCTCCTTTTTGAACCCTGAACTGTTTGAAGTGTGATGGACAGGCGATACCGCCGCAGGGGGATAAAAAGGGACAGGTTCGCTAAGGCAGGACACACACGACACCACGAGGTAACGAGACCGTGGAAGCGGTGCGCCTCCCACAAGTCGGTGGGAGTTTTTGGAGGACTGGTCGCGGGACCAAGCCATAGATGCACAGGGTGGAAAGGTACGATCGGCGGGAACCTGGTGTGTGTCCACCCTTGCCTGGGTGCCAGGTTCACTGCAGAGGAACGATCGTGTCTGAAACGGAGGGGTCACAGTCGGTGACCTCAGAAGACATTACAAAGGGCTCGCCCGAAAGCTGACTGCGAAGAATATCGAAGGTCTGTGTGGAAGCCATTTTGAATATTCATTCGCTTTCGCTCTCTCTCTCTCCTTCCCCCACCCCCTGTCCACCAGCACGACGGTGATTACTGTGAACTGAACTGAACTCAATTGAACTGAACTTTGCGTCACTTTGAAACTGGTCATTTACCCCTAGATGACGATAGAGCTTGATTGATCCTATTATCCTAGTTCTGTGTACATGTGTGTTTATCATTGCTGAACTGTTGTATTTATTCTCCTTTTGATTAGAGTACTGTGTTGCTTATTTCTTTAATAAAACTTTCTTAGTTCCAGTAATCCAGACTCCAACTGAGTGATCCATTTCTGCTGGTTTGGCAACCCAGTTACGGGGTACGTAACACTCTGGAACAAAGTTTTTTCAGTCCTGGATATTGCCAATGGATTTTGGGGTCTCTCTTTAGCACCCAAGTCCCAAGACCAATTTGCCTTCACCCTAAGTGGGCAGCAGTATACATGGGCCAGACTCCCTCAGGAATTCCACAATAGCCCAGCCAGTTTTCATAAGGTCATGGCACAGACTTTGGATAAGTGCAATCTAATGCCCAACTGGTCGACCAGCTTACAATATGTACATTATCTACTAATTGCTTTGGAAGATGAAACAGTTCATTTAGAGGTGATAGTGTTCTTGAGATACTGCGAGATGAGGGGTTTAAAAATCAGTCTGTCCTCTTAAAAGTATGCAAATTATAAGAATTTTACTTAAGTCCAGTTGCCCTGCATGCACCAGTTCAAGTACCATTCTCTGGTAACTAGTTACAGGCTTCATTAAGAATCTTGACAGTGTGAAGACAGTGTATGAAAAGGATTGAATTCTGCAGAAAGGACCTCTACTAATCAAACAGCATCATACATGAGTAACGATCAGCCCCGATGTACTGGAGGAAGCATCTCAATAAGGCGGCAGTACCTTGTTTGTTAATAGGGGAATGGACATCAGGAAGTCACAGGCATGCTGAGCAGTTCTACCCTTCTACCCGACTCCCATATATGAAATATAAAAAATAATGATATTAATAATGGCAATTTATTTTTAAATAACATCAGATATCAAGAGATAGGAATATGACAGCATCACGTTGCCAAATGCTGTATACACTATTATCCAAGAATTAGTAAATAACTTGTGAAAACAATGGAAAGAAATAAAAAGAATGCTTCCAAAAGAATAAGGTTTTATTCCACTCGATTCCAACTTCAACCTTGCAATTTTCCTCCCTGAACAGAAGACTTGGAATCTTT
This sequence comes from Mobula hypostoma, assembly GCF_963921235.1. Taxonomy (NCBI): domain Eukaryota; kingdom Metazoa; phylum Chordata; class Chondrichthyes; order Myliobatiformes; family Myliobatidae; genus Mobula; species Mobula hypostoma. The sequence goes on along the minus strand of NC_086128.1, from coordinate 9,947,647 downwards.
GGGGGAAGAGGAACCATACAATACAGCTCCATCAATTACACAATAGCCACTGCTCTACATACCAACCTTGCACATCTGGAGAAGAAGGATGCTTATCTGAGAATGCTGTTCTTGGACTACAGTTCAGCATTCAACACCATAGTTCCATCCAGACTCGACAAGAAGCTCAGAGACCTTGGCCCTGCCTTGTGCAGCTGGATCCTGGACTTCCTGTCAGATCGCCAGCAGATAGCAAAAATGGGCTCCCTCACCTCCAACCCTCTGACTCTCAATACAGGAGCCCCTCAGGGCTGCGTACTGAGTCCCCTCCTTTACTCCCTGTATACCCATGACTGTGTCATCATCCACAGCTCCAATCCGCTAATTCAATTTGCTGAAGACACTACATAGATTGGCCTTATCTCAAACAATAACGAGGTGGCCTACAGGGAAAGAAGTCATCTCTCTAACACAGTGGTGTCAAGAAAACAATCTCTCCCTCAATGTAGCAAAAACAAAGGAGCTGGTTGTGGATTACAGGAGGTATGGAGACGGGCTAACCCCTATTGACATCAATGGATCTGGGGTTGAGAGGGTAAACAGCTTCAAGTTCCTCAGCATCCACATCACCGAGGACCTCACATGGTCTGTACACATCAGCTGTGTGGTGAAAAAGGCACAACAGCGCATCTTTCACCTCAGACAGTTCCTGTTAGACTTCATGTTAGAGGGATTAGTTTGCAATACTTGGAGGTCCCGGACACTATGGGGTGACTCTGGGCCTGGCCCCTCCTTCTTCTCACCAGGTTGGACACCTGCGCGTTGTGCTGCTCATGCTCCCGCCAAACACTTCATCCTCGCTTGGTGGATCTTCAAGCCGCGATCATTCTTGCAGATTTTGCCACATGCACACTGCTTCCTCATCATCGTTTGTTCATTGCCTGGGTCTGATGCCATTACGTCCGTCTGACTGGGGTGCTCTCGGGCACCCCTGGGGGTATCTTTCCCTTTAGGGTCATCGTAGCTTTTGTGGAGGCCCTCCTCTCTGAGGACGCAGATTGGGTTGCCAGCCCGTTCTGCCCTGGTTGCCGTCTCTCCAGGCTGTCACTGACTCTCCAGTCGTCACCACTCTTTTCCTGGTTGTCACTGATGACCTCAGGGTGTAAGCTGTGTACATACATCTACTGATGCTTCTGGACACATCTTCAGTGATGTTCCTGGAATCATTGGGTGTTTCGGGTCTTTTAACATCATACAACCTCCTCCAGGTGACCCAGCCGGGGCTGATCAGACCCCAGCTTGTGTCCAGATGGCTAGCTGCTTATGACTCCGTGGCTCCCCTCTTCTGAGCCACAGCCATCTTGAGGCCCTCTCTGCCACATCGGTGGTTCTGCGGATGGCTCTCCTCTTCCTCTCTCCCTCGATGCCCAAGATGCTGAAGGTCCTAACTAAAGAACGGGCTATGAATCCCCTACAACCAACCTCCACTGGGAGACACCTCGCTCTCCACCCAGCCTGCTGACAGTTGCTGACATACTTGGAGAGCTTCCTTTCAAAGGCCTCCTCCAAGCTATCTTCCGATGGGACTGTCAGCTCCAGCAGCACCACTTGCTTAGTAGACTCAGACACTAGGACAATGTCTGGTCGCAGGGTGGTGGCTGCGATATGGTTGGGGAACTTCAGATGCCCTTCGAGGTCCACCAACAGCTGCCAGTTCTTTGCAGAGGTCAGGATGCCTACAGATGTTCTTTTGTCAGGTATTGGCTGCTCCCCAGCTCTGACAAAGGCAATGGTCTGCTTGGAGGGTCGGGACCGCTTCACCCACTCAACTCCTGCGCTGACGGCTTCCGCAATGGTCTTCAGGACCTGATCATGCCTCCATCGGTACCGTCCCTCACCAAGTGCCCTTGCACAGCCGCTGAGGATGTCCTCCAGGGTTCCTCGCTTGGAGCACAGTGGGCACACAGATGACTCTGCCTTGCCCCATGTGTGCAGGTTTGATGGGCTTGGAAACACATCGTACACTGCCTGGATGAGAAATTGGATGCGGTGTGGTTCGGCTTTCCAAAGATCAGCCCAGGTCACTTTCCTCTCAACCGCATTCTCCCATCTTGTCCAAGCTCCCTGTTGCTTCATTCCCACCGCCTTGCAGGCTCTCATCTCCTCCACTACTGCTCTCACCTCCTCCTGAACTAGACGACGCCTTTCCTTCCCTCTGGTGTCCATTTGGGGAATTGGAAAGGATCCTAGCCCAGCTCGGCCTTGTGTGACCACTCCCACCAGCCTCCTGAGACGCAGACTCGCCTCTGCCTCCTGAACAGCTTCCTCTGCCCTCCACTTCCTGCCAGTACTTACTTGGATCCCTGCTCTAGCCACCTTCGGGTCACTTGAGTCCCTATACATGGCCCACACTCAGATATACTTAGAAAACCTCTCCACAAATCTCTTAACCAACATCACTAAATCAGATTACCTTATCATCATTATTGGCTGCAACAGCACACTATGCACAAGTGGGCTATTGCTTTTCCAATAATACAACAGCTAAATACATTTTTAAAAACTTTTTTTTGATTGTAAAACACATTAAAACATCAATAAATTGTGAAAGGTTTTCCATAAATGCAAGTTTTTGCTTTTGCTCTCATAGTCCAGCAGCACTTATTTGGTGGGGCAATAAAGAACAGCAGATAGAGAAACAAGACACAAAATGTTTTGCCTGGATTGATCAACACTGATGGAACAGATGCTACCAGAATTATGCTTTCATTATTATTAGACAATCCCGTCATGGTCTATTACATAACAGTCTAGATTAGTTTCTTCAAGAATTCCACCAAATACAATGCACGACTCATTAGGATCGGGAAAGGCTGCAAACATGATTAACCGATCAGGCTATATGCAGAAAATAATTTAAAAATTGATGAATAAATCAGCTGCAAAAATCAATAGAGATGTTCAGTTAATACCCTAACAATTTTGCTGGGAGAATGTCACAGGAAAGTAATAAATTCATACCTGAGCTGTGGTGTCTGATCTTGGGAAATGCCAGAGCTGGGAAGTATGTAGGGAACATCCAGAAAGACAGTGTGCTTTGTGACCAGTAGAGTCCTTCACAAAATGCACCTCTGCAACTTAACAAGATGGTCTATTACCCCAGAGTATGGGGCAATACCACCTTTTAGTCAAAGTTATTTATAACTTTATCCTGAAGTAGGGTGTCGCCCGAATCGTCAACAGTTCATTCACTTCTGTAGATCTGCTGACGGGCTGAACTCCTCCAGCAATTTGTGTTTTGCTCTGGGTTTCCAGATCTGCAGAATGTCTCGTGTTTATAAAGTTATTTTATGCCTGTAAATAGAAATAGCATTATCTTGATGACCATATCACTGTAACAACTCATTCGGGAGATCTACAAGAGCAGAAAAGCAGGATGTGCAGGTTTGGCAAGACACATCAATGCAAACCAAATTCCTAAAACAGTTACACACATCAAAGTTGCTGGTGGACACAGCAGGCCAGGCAGCATCTCTAGGAAGAGGTACAGTCGACGTTTCAGGCTGAGACCCTTCATCAGGACTAACTGAAGGAAGAGTTAGTAAGAGATTTGGAAGTGGGAGGGGGAGGGGGAGATCCGAAATGATAGGAGAAGGCAGGAGGGGGAGGGATGGAGCCAAGAGCTGGAAAATTGATTGGCACAGTTAGAGCTCTTCTTGTAGCAAAGCTGACCTGAAGACATGTAATGCACACCTGATCCTGACTCACTTTCTCGGACTTGTACTTACCTTACCTTTGATGACACTTATTCAACACAGCAATGTTGTGTAGCGTTCAACTCTGTCCTTTGCAATTGTTTTCCATGTGCTATCATCAATGCTGCAAGCCTTCAGGTAAGCAAGTCTGTGTGTGCCTTTCTCACACTTCCTTTGCAGCTCTCAATCTGCTCTAGTGGCTGTACAATAGATCTTTTATTCAATCACTTTTCCCCATGTTTTTGTAGAAAGGGTCAACAGTTATTCCCCATCCTTAATAGCCTGTTGAGTATTTAGATCCAGTGATCATGATGGAACAGCAAGTCAGGATGGCATGGGACATGGATGTAAACTACTATGGTAGTGTTTCCTGACACATTTTGCAAATCCTGACCAGCACAGCACACCATATTAACCAAAAGCCTAATCTAGGGGACCGCTACCATTAATCAAAGGGTCTATAGATCCCAGGTTGGGAACCCCTGGCCTAATTCAAACCCTACACCAAGTTGTTGAGAGTTGACACTAATACATGAACGTATTCTGCAGTTCAACCAATTAATCTCAGCCATCCAAGTATGGGTGAAATGGTTTCCCTGCCTTCAAAGTAAGCTTTTAAGCAAAAGTTAAGGTGTTAAGCTCTGATAGAATATTACACATATAAATAACATTTGAAACCCCTGTGATTATATCTTGATGATACTGACAAGAGCTGTGCCTACACTGATTAATATGCTTCTCAATTTTTATAGTGTATTTGCAAATATCTTTCAGACTTAAATATTCTTTACATCTGCTAATCTCCCATGATTTCAGGACAATATTGCACCATAGCTTATGGCCTACTGCATCAATACCTCAGGTTTCTTTCAGTTCTGTTACCTTCTCAGTGTTCATCAGGGTTATCAATGGCAGAGAGGAAACTTCAGTTTCCCCAACTGATAGAATCATTTAGATCAAAGTAAAGGTCCTGTTTTGCACAATACGCTAAGAAAACTGTTAGATTCCAAACATCTGGCAATTTTCAGCTGCCCAAAATGAGGAAATTACATGAACAATTAGATTTATCTGATCCAAGTGATGCTAAAACAAAAGGCCAGGATTATAATATTAAACCACTGCTGACAAGTACATAGAAGTCAGCTTTCTCATGATTCTCCCTGCCCAAATACACATCTGCAAATGTTTTTTTTTCTATATAAAAAATTGCCTTAGTTTATAATGTGTTAATAAAATGTTAGTATTTATGGTATTTTATCATTTTTGCAATCAATTTGTCCCTTGCATTTACTTTCACATGGGTGATCTCCGACTCTTCCCTTTTCTGCATCTCTCCATCTCAGAGAGTTAACCAGCCACCAACAGCCACTACAAGTCCATGGACTGCCACAGCTACTCTGATTATAATTCCTCCCAACCAACCTCATGGAAGGATTTCATTCCATTCTCTCAGATCCTTAGATGATGAAATATTCTGCACAGACACTTTTGAAATGTTTTCCCCCTTCTGTACCTGTGGATGCCTGTCTATCATAGTGAACAGAACACTTAACTGCAATTCCCACACCTCTGCCCTCACCCTTCTACTGGACAGCAAGAAGAGTTCCACAATCCTTGCCTTTCACCCATTAGTCTCCGCTTTCAACAGATGATAGGACTTTCAAGCCGCACCACACAGCAATCCCCCAATTTCACCTGAGCCTAATCACAGGACAAATTACAATGACCAATTAACCTACTAACCGGCACGTCTTTGAACTGCGGGAGGAAACTGGAGCACCCGGAGAAAACCCATGAATTCCACAGACAGGATGTTAAGGATCCTTATAGATGACATCGGAATTGAACTCCGACACCCCAAGCCGTAATAGTGTCAAGCTAACCTCTACACTGCTGTGGCACCCTATATCCCATAATTTCCACCGGGAGACACATATTCCCATCCACTCCCCTTTCAGCAAGGGATCACTTCCTTTGCTACTCCCTGGACCAGTCTTCCACCCCCACCTACTAAAAACTGTCATATGGCACTTTCCCCTGCAACTGCAGGGGGTGCAATCCCCCATCATTCCATCTCTTCCCACTATCCAGGGATCCAAACAGACTTTGCAGTTCACTTGCACTTTGAATCATTTGGTATTCACAATTGTGTGATCAACCTACACTCAGTCCAAAGGAGTGACTCTGCTACCAACACAGTCTCACTCTGTGGTCTCCTGTAGTGCTACAGCAAGGCCCAACACAAACTTGAGAAACAACTGCTTTTTCCATCTGGGTATGTTATAGGTGCAGGACTCAAAATTGAATTCACAAACTTTAGGTAACTCACTCTTTGTATCCATCAGGGCTGGCAATTTTGGTCCTAATAAAGGGTCTTGACTCAACCATCAAATGTCCATTCCCTCCATGGTCGCTGCTTGACCTGCTGAGTTCCTCCAGCATTTTGTATGTTGCTCCAGGCTGCCATCATCTGCAGAATCTCTTGTGTCAATGGCAATCTTTGTCAGCTATCCTATACTTCCACATTGATTTGTACACTTTGCCAATAGGCCAGACTATACAACCTTACACAGACTTCACAAAATCAGCAACATATTATACAGACTTCCACATCATCTTATTTTAGAGAATTTCCCTTTGTTACACCATTGGCCTCCCACACCTTCTGGCTATTCAGACTAATTTAGTTCTCTCTTTGATGAAGGTCTCAGACCTGAAATAATAGCTACTTCTCTTCAAAGTAGAAAGTATGTATATATCACCACATACAACCCTGAGATTCATTTTCGCGCAGGCATTTACAGGGTAAAAAAGAACTACAATATATGAAAAAGTATAAAAAGGCTGAAACTGCTGATGTGAAAACGAGAACCTGCAAAATATTATTGGCATTACCCTGACAGTGCCTGATCTGAGTTTTTCCAATATATTGTACTTGTTTTTATTTCAGATTGCCTGCATCTACATTTTTTGAGATTTTCCATTAATCGTTGTATAATCCAAAGATCCAGATTAACTTTTTGGTCTAAAATGGATATCACTGCAGTCGTGAATGACAAATGAAAACCTATTGCTAAAATCGATAAAGCTATCTGCAAGTGCCTAGATTGTTTGATCCCTGATTTTTTGCTATGTCATGGAGGAAACCTTTGTACTTAGTCTTTTGCCTATGTCACAATGTTAAACGGCCTATGGTTCCTATTGCTGAATGCTGCCGAGTAAAAATTTAAGTTCGGCGATAATACCTCCATGGTATGGCCTTAGCCAGTAATTGCATTAGGTAGCAGTTTCCATTTATGCAACACTTTTGATATACGCCCCACGATACTTCAGAAGAGTGTTTAAAAAAACTGACGCCAATCCAAGCAAGATACTATCAATGTACATAAGCAAAAGTTTTATCAAGAGAATCTTAAAAGTTTAGGGAGGACAACTGAAGAATTTATTGCCCAAGCAGCTGAAAGCACGGCCGCCAGTAATGGAACGATTAAATGTCACCAATGAGCAAGAGATGAGAACTACAGGGGCGCAATCAATTTGCCATTGGAGAAAGTGCGGAGATGGAAGAATCCTGGGGCAGCCACCCTCGGTGTGGTCTGATATACACCCACATGCCCATTCGGGGTGAACTCTACACACTTGCCTCCGCTCACGCAGACCGATCGTCACTACTCACTTTCATTGGGTTCCGGCCCACCTTCCCCATACCAAACTCCATTCACCGTATGTTGCAACATCGCGCATTGTCAGTGGCCCGCTGGAAATGGGCAACCAATCACTGCGGGTGTTATTCAGTTCCCGGTAGCCGATCACATGAACATAAAAGTTCCGCGTCTGCTAAGGTGGCCCAAACCTAAGAGCACGTTAATGACAATGTTAAAGACCGCATATTTAAGAGTTCATAATTAATTTATCCCGCAGATGACCACATCCAGCCTACATTTTAGTGTATGTTGGTCTTGGAGGACAGACCGAACTACAATCCCAGCACACCCTCGTTTTGCACCGCTGCGTAACCTCTAACCAATCCGTGAACTGATTACTCTGTAGTGAGTAGAAGGTGGTTTCAACCAATAGGGATCGACTTTGGTGCGTGATTCGCTTGCCTCCTGAATCATGGCAGACGATGATGAGACAGCAACAAAAGAAGCTGAAGAGCACGATGTATGCGGCAGCGATTGTGAGAATGAAGAGGACGATGCACATAGTAAAGAGTATGTTACATCCCCACTAACTGCTTGGAACTGAGGTAGACGCCAGTTTAATCGCAACCGGCCTCCCGGCGAAACGGCGTTCTCACGCCTCACACTTTAGCACGGCAGCGCGGGTCCCGCCTCCGGACACCGACAATTGGCCAATTCATCCGATTGGCACCTCTAGTGGGCGGAAACTCGTAGTACGTTCAGTGCTTGTTGGCTGGTTGTCACGTCTATCATGGTGTTAAGCTTCCGCCATTGAGGGTTCTATGGAAAGGCGTGGGTTTTAGGGTGTAGTTTTTTAATATATAACCTAACGAGAACGAGTCAGTGGTAGGGTTTCAGTAATTTAGACATTTTAATTGAAATTGACTTCAACAGAGTTTCATTTAAAAGTAAAATTACGTATTTGTGTTCTGATCAATCATTTGGAAGGGAAGAAAAACGTGCGTTTTCCGCAGCCACAGAATGTGCCGCAAAGTCCTTCAGAGTTAATTAAGTACTTCTAAACTGTAGGCCAGAGGGTAACGGTTATCAAGTTTCGAATTGCGGATGTCATAGTTTTAATATCTTTTAATGATTTTGTTTGAGAAATTAAGTGGATCAGATGCTGGGGAAATTTGCCATATCTTTTAGGAAGAAGAGTCTTTCTATGTAGATCGTTAGAGGGCTGCTTACTGTAAAAGAGAACCAAGACGTGGATAAGGAAAATCAAACTAGTATTTTAAGAGTATTTTAGCAAGAAGCATATAAAAAATTAAAACGTCTAAATGAATGTGACGAAGAAAAGATTAGCAAAATTTAATGTGGTTCCTTCAGAGTTTAGACTGACACGAAAGAAAAACATTGTAAATTGAGAAATTGGCAGGAAAGTTAGAAGTTCAAAATAGATTTATTATCAAAGTACATATTATGTTACCTTGTGGGCATTCATGGTAAATACAAAGAAGCAGAATAGAATCAATGAAAGACTGCAGACGAAGAAAGACGGACAGACAGCCAATGTGCACAAGACATTGAATTGTACAGATACAAAAAGTACAATGATAATAAATAAATGAGTGAGTTGTAAAATTCTTGAAAGTAAGTCCATAGGTTGAGGTGAGTGAAGGAGCCTGATGGCTGAGAGGTAGTAACTGTTCCTGTACCTGGTAGTGTGGGACCTAAGGCTTGCAACTGTTTTGTCTGCCTTCGCTCAATGAGTTGCATAAAACACCCTGGAAATAGTGAAGAAATACAGTCTGAAGTGAACAAGGAGCTCAGAGAAATTAACAATAACAAGAAATTAAATTGAACCAGAAAACTTTAAAAAAAAAATTCCCCAAAGCCTAAATGACAATAATGACTTGCATCATAGACCTTTGGGGTGGCGGGGAGGTTGCAGTGGGAGATGGTTACAATCTCCCAAATTTCCATGCATTCTATAGATTTGTCAATGTTATCAATACTACATGCAGCCCACTATCTAAGAAAAGGTAAATTAATGCATTCTAGATCCCTAGGAGAAATTATAGAATCCATTGTTGGAAAAAAAGTTATAACTTGGAAAACATTAGGATTGGTTAGAGTTAAAGTGTATTTTTGAAGGACAATAGTGTTGAACTGGTCTGCTGGAACTAGCAGTGTGGTATATATGGATTTTTGTACGGCCTTTATTGAGGTACCGTACAGGAAGTCATTAAATTGGACCACATACTATGATGTTCATTATTGTCACGTACTGTAGTACAGTGTCGAGGTTGTACAAAGGAAAAGCAACATGGGAATGGAGGTTGTGCATTGAGGGATGGAGATTCAGGTCATTTTTAAGTTGTGACACATGGATGGTGCTCAGATCCAAGCTGTCCCTATTCTATATCAGTAATTTGGTTAAGTTGACTTTGTATTGTATCCTTAAGTGCTGATAATTTTTAAAAAAGCACTATGTGGTCTATGAGGAGGATGCAAAGTGGCTTTATAGAGAGATGGAACTGAAGTGAATGAGCAAGGATATGGCAAGTAGAATATATGTAGAAAAATGCAAGGTCATTAACTTTATATAGACAAAAAAACAGAAAGGTGGATTTTTTAAAAAAATGATGTACAATTGAAAGTTGCTGTTGTCTGCAGGATCTTTGGACAGTAGTTGAAAATTAACTTGTAAGAACAGCATGCAGTTAGGAAATTGGCCTTAATTGCAGTAAGGTTTGAGTACAAAAGTTAAGATCTCTTTCAGAAATTACAAAGGGGCCTAGTAGACTGCATCTGGAATATAGCACATAGGACTAGTCCCCCTAACTAAGGAAGGATATATTTGCAATACAGAGAGTGACTTTAAAAAGTTCTTCAGATTGGCTGCTGTAATGGTAAGAGTGTTGGATGATGGAAATTAAGCAGACTGAGCTGTTAATAGTGTTGTAAGTAAGGCGTACAAAATTCTTTAAGGAGCTTGAAATAATAGATTTGGAGCTGACATTTTGCCTACTAGGTGTCTAGAACCATGGGTCACATATCAAGATAAAGAGTTGGATATTCAGGACTGAGAAGAAACTTCAATCAAAAGGTAGTGAATCCTTGGAGTTCTTTGTCCATGTAGAAAATACAAGTCCAAGATTGATAGAATGCGACTTGGAAGTGCTGAACTCTTGTTGGAAGAAGTGGTGGGTCTGGGAAATTGGTAGATACTGGGGAATGAATAGAAATTAATCCAGAAGTAAAGGTATATTGAGGTAGGTATAATTACAGTCTTTTAAATGGCAGTTAGACAGGTACTTGGCTAGGAAAGGAGAGCTGTGTGATTGATCTCTAAAATGTGAGCTCTTGGGGAAACCCAGATGGTGATAGATAGCATACAAATTCCACAGATAGCATCAGCAGTGAGGAATGAATGCTGGTGAAACAGCAGCTTAACTAGTTGCATCATTATGCTGCCCTCTTTATTAAATTTGCCCTATTATCTGCTGATATTGGGTGTTGGTAGGTTTTCTGTGCAGTCTACCAAACGAATTTTTAACAGACAACATTCTGAAAGTGGGTAAGTAATGGAGGGTGACAGGTGTTGGTTATTTTTTCCTTAAAGACTTGCCCAGTGCTTGCCCCAAGACTTCAGTGGAAAGCAGCTGTGTGTGTATTTGTATATACTATATATAAAAAAAATTAACATCTATTTGAACAGAATAAACCAGCAGTGCGATTTAAACATGTTCCATGTAAAGCCCAAATTTGGAATAGAGCATGTGAGCTGCCTAATATAGAGCAGAAGTTCCTCATGAGGACAGGGTGGTTTGCAGTCTTGGAATACTGGTGTGTGGAATGTATTTGTTTAAAACCTTAATGGTAAAAATCAGTGGTAATATACTGTCATGCATATAATTAACTTAGGAAGATCAAGTTGCACTTAATCTTGCATTGCACTTAAGTGATTGTTATGTAGACAAGCATATTTTTGCAAATTGTGGAAATCTAAAACAAAATTAAGAGAAGTAGCAAAGTTGCTGGGCATGCTCAGCAGATCAGGTGTTATCTGGAGAGGGAGCACAATTTTGGACAAGTATCTTTCAATAGAACTGCGAAATATGAGAGGCAAAACAAGTTTTGAAAGCAAAGAAGGAGGAGGCCACTAAAGGTGCAGGAGAAATAAATTGTTAACTGGTGGAAAAAGCTTGGACAACGTTCCATCCGGAACAGTGTCAATGCTGAAGCATTTTCAGCCATGTTTATCCATAGTGAAGATTTATATCAGGTGCCTCCTGAAATCCCCATTGTTACTAAAACCAGCCAATTCAATTCACTCAAACATCTAGAAGCATTGCATATAACAAAGACTGAAGGATCAAACTTCGCAGTTACGGTGTTGAAGGTATGAATCTTCACAAACTGATACAGTAAAGCAATAGCTTCTGCAACCATATGACAGTGTGGAAACTTACTCGGATATGTCCCGGTGACAAAAAACAAGCCACATCCAATTTACCCACTTCCTTCATGCCCTATTTCAGTCATCCTTGGCATGGAAATGATGTCATTAGCAGTGCCGCCACATGACACTTGCTCACTGATACTTTGCTAGGTTTCACCAGGGTCACTTGTACAAATTCAACATAGATTAATGAAAGGGAAATGGAGATCAAAATTTTAAAAAACCTTCTGGTGCTCTTTGACAGTGTATTGTGGAATTTTTAAGGGACAAGCAGTAGATTTAAATTTAGTAAAGCCCCACGTGGGGATTAAAGGTATGCATTGAAAATTCATTAAAAAGTGGAAACAGTATAAATAAATTGGTGCTTTAAAGAGTGACAGGTGACTAGTGCAGTGTCATACTTCAGTGGGAGGGAACATCTGATTTGATTGAGGGAACCAAATGTGTGTATTTTAAATGGTTGATGACTGGCACAGAACAGGTAGTATTGAGACTCGTGAGGAAGCTACGAAGGAGCTTCAGAGCAATTTAGATCAGATGATTAAGTAGGCAAATGCATGGCAGATGCAGTATAACAGGGAAAGATGTGAATTTATCTACTTTGTTATGGTAAACAGAAAGGCAAAATATTTACATTTTGATTATATTGGGAAATGTTTATATACAAAGAAACTTGGGTGTCCTTATACATCATTCACTGAAAGCAGACATGCAGGTGCGGCAAGTGATTGGGAAGCAAAATAATCCGTGGGCCTTCATTCCAAGATGTTGAGTACAGGTTTCCCCCGCCATCCGAAGGTAGAGTCTTCCTATGAAACGGTTCGTAAGCTGGAATGTCGTAAAGCGAAGAAGCAATTACCATTTATTTATATGGGAAAAATTTGAGAGCGTTCGCAGACCCAAAAAACAACCTATCAAATCATGCCAAATAACACATAAAACCTAAAATAGCAGTAACATATAGTGAAAGCAGGAATGATATGATAAATACACAGCCTATATAAAGTAGAAATACTTTTCTACAATCATTACTGCACTGTTCTCCGTAGCGAAAATCTCACGCAAGCGCTCTTAGCAGGAACACTCTCTCCAGTAACCTTTAAGCTATGAAGCTGCCAAATCATACCAAATAACACATAAAAATACACAGCCTATATAAAGTAGAAATAATGTATGTACAGTGTAGTATCACTTACCAGAATTGTGAAGACAGCGCCGAGCACACTGATGGTGTGTTAGGCTGAGTCGTCGGAGGCTGGGGTGGTGCAGTGGCCCCCAACCTCCGGGCAGCGAACCGATACCGATCCGCGGGGAATGCAGTGGTGCAGAAGTAGCCAGGACGCACCCAGCACATCTTTAAGAAAAAAGCCGAAATGAACAAGCTAATTGATTAGGTGCTGCCCAGCACGTAAATGTCAGCCCAGATCAGAGGCGACGCAATCTCTGATCTGGGCCGACGTTTACGTGCCGGGTGGCACCTACTTAATTAGCATGTTTATTTCGGCTTCTTGCTTAAAGATGTGCTGGATGCGTTCTGACTACCGCTGCACCACTGCATTCTTCACGGTAATGTATTGGTCCGCGGCCCGGAGGTTGGGGTGGTGGGACACTGGGGTGTCATCTCATCTCCGTCTGTTTCCATCAGGGCAGGCAGGTCATCTTCTTCTATGTCTGCCTACCTCGATGTCGAAGGTTGAGGTTCGTCGTCTGCTGTGGGTGATGCGGAAGGCTTGAAAAATGACAGTATGCTTGACTGCACGGCCTCGCACATTTTTCTATCATACAGTTCTTTGTAAGCACTCAAACCATCCTGCAAATATGCCCTAAATCTACGTACCCTTTCAAAATTAAAGTCATACTTTTCTGCAATCACTGCAGCGAAAATTTCACACAGTTTCACGTTCAGTTCCTGAATGACTTCACTTTCGGTCCGTTCGCTACTGCATTTGGTTTTGATTATTATCCTTTCCTCTTGTAATTGCATCAGCTCTTCACCTATCAGTTCTTGGTCATGGGATGCCAAAACCTCTTTAACATCATCTTCGTCAACTTCCACAAGTCAAACTCACATTGTCCTTGCTTCATTCACCATGATTGAAACGCTTAATTATGTCTAGTTTTACGCTAAGTGTAACACCCTTACGAGCTCTTTGTAGGCTTTTCCGATACCTTTGAACTCATCTTGTAAATGGATGCTCAAAATAAATCGAGGTAAAGCACGTGTTTAAGCAACGCAGTTAAGCTAGAATGCAGTTCTGGGGGAGGAGCTTGGCTGCTCGGAGCACGTGCTGCCTTTTTTTTGTAACAGTGAAAACACCTATTAGCGAAAACAGGTAACTAATGTAGGTCTTTCGTAATAGTGAGGTGTCATAAAGCGAATGTTCGAAAAGCAGGGGACATCTGTACTGGAGGAAAAATGCCTTGCTACAATTATGCAGGGTCCTGCTGAGACTACACCTGCAATATAGTGTAAATTTTGGTCTCCTTGCCAAAGAGGGAATGCAGCAAAACCTCACTATCTGATTCCTGGGGTGGCAGGACAATGAAGGATTGGGTCAACCAGGCATATATTCTCTTAAGAACAAAAAAAGGATTTTGTAGAAATGTACAGAATTTTGACAGATCTAGAGACTGGATGCAAAGGACGTGTTCCCTCCAGCTGAAAGGGGTGTCTTAAACAAGATCATAAACTCAGAATATGAGGTAAGACATTTAGGACTAGGATGAGGAGAAATTTCCTTAGTCTTGCCTATCTGTGACATTCTCTACCATGGGTGCAGGTGGGAGCCCAATTATTCAATATATTTAAGGACTAGGTAGGTAGAATTTTAGAAGTGAGACATCAAGGGATATGGAGAGGGAATGAAATATGATATAGAGATGGAACATCAAGTATTATTGTATTGAATGATGATGCAAGCTTGAAGAATCATATCGCCTACTCCGATTTTATATTTTTTGTTACCTCATTGCAGTCTTATTCTAAACATGGACAAATGAGCTAAATTCTGGAAGCAAGGTGAGAGTTAACTGCCCTTGACACTAAGTCAGCATTTGACTGAGTGTACCATTGTGAAGATGGTGTGAATTAAGAGGAATCATACCTTTCAAAAAGGAGGATAATTGTGCATATTGATGATTAGTTGTCTCACTCCAAAACACCACTGCTGGAGTTCCCCAGAATAGAGTCCTAGACCATTTACAGCTCATCCATTGATGAACTTTTCTTCATCTTGTTTGCCTATGATTGCACAATATTCAATTTGAATTGCAGAAAATCTGAATTATTCACGCCTAGAGGATTTTGAAACACAGGCTGACATGATACTATTCACAAATAATTTTCACATGTCAGTCACCAAAATCGACCTCCCCTCCATTGACTCTGTCTACACTTCCTGCTGCTTAGGAAAGTAACCAACATAATCAAGGACACCTCCCACCTTGGCCATTCTCTCTTCTCCCCTTTTTCCTTTGGGCAGAAAATACAAAAGCTTGAAGTTGTACCACTAGGCTCAAGGACAACGTATTTCCTGTTGTTATAAGACTCTTGAATGGACCGCTTAAATAATAAAGATGAACTCTTGATCTCTCAGTCTACATCGTCATAACCCTTGCACTTTGTCTACCTGCACTTGACTTTCTCTGTAACTGTAAACTATATTCTGCATTGTGTTTGGGTGGTATGAAAACAGAAGCTTTTCACCGTATCTCAGTACATGTGACAACAATAAACCAATTACCATCACAAGTCCCAGTCTATGAACATAGATAGTATAGCACAGTTCAGGCCCTTTGGTCCATGATGTTTGCTGACTCTTACCTACTCTTACGATCAATCTTATTCTTCCCTCCCACATAGTCCTTCATTTTTCTATCATCTATGTGCCTATCTGAGTGTCTTAACTGTCTCTAATGTATCTCTCTCTACCACCATCCCTGGTCGTATGTTCCACGCACCCACCACACTCTGTCGGGGGGTGGGGGAGACAAAAAAATCTACTGCTGATGTCCCCCTTACAGTTTCCTCCAATTAGCTTAAAGTTATGCCCCCTCATATTAGCAGTTTCCATCTTGGAAATCACCTCTGTTTACTTTATCAATGCATCTTATCATTATACACTGCTGTTAAATCACCTCTCATCATTCTTCACTCCAAAGAGAAAAGCCTGAGCTTGCTCAACCTGTCCTCATAGGACATGCTCTCTAATCCAGGCAACATCCTGATAAATCTCTGCACCCTCTCTAAAGCTTCCACATCCTTCCTATAATGAGGCAACCAGAACTGAACACAATACTCCACGTGTGGTGTAGCCAGGGTTTTATAGAGTTGCAACATTATTTCACAGCTCTTGAACTCTATCCCCCAATTTATGAATGCCTGCACACCATCCACTGCCTTAACCAGTCTATTAATTTGCGCAACAAGTTTCAAGGGTCGATGGATGTAGACCCCCGAGATCCCTCTGTTCCTCCATTTTGCTAAGAATCCTGTCATTCACCCTGTATTCTGCCTTCAAGTATGACCTTCCAAAGTGTATCACTTCACACTTTTCCAGATTGAACTCTGTCTGCCACTTCTCAGATCCTATCAATGCCCTGGTGTAACCTATGACAAGCTATCTTTGTGTCATCTGCAAACTTACTAACCCACCCTTCCACTTGCTCATCCAAGTCATTTATAAAAATCACAAAGAGCAGGGGTCCCAGAACAGCACTAGTCACTGACCTTTGGACAGAAAATGGTCCATTTATTATCACCCTCTGCCTTCTGTGGGCAAGCCAATTCTGAATCCACATAGCCAAGTTTCCGAGATCCCACGTGTCCTGACGTTATGAATGAGCCTCCCATGGGGAACCTAGTCAGATGCCTTGTTAAAATCAATATATACCACATCCTCTGCTTTACATTCATAAATTAGTTTTGTCACTTCAAAGAAGTTAATCAGACTCGTGAGGTATGGCTTACCCCTTACAAAGCCATGCTGACTATCTAATCAGACTATGCTTCACCCAATGCTAGTAAATTATGTTTCTTAAGAATCCTCTCCAATAATTTGCCCACCACTGGTGTATGACTCAATGGTCTTTAATTCCCAGGATGTTTATCCCCATTACCTTTCTTGAACAAAGGAATAACATTTGCCACTCACAAATTTTTTTGGTACTACTCCTATGGTCAGTGAGGATGCAAAGATCATCACCAAAGGCGCAGTAGTCTCTTCCCTCATTTTTTCGTAGTAACCTGGGATATATCATGTTCCAGCATATCAGCAGTCCTCACATTCATCAAGGTCCCTCTCACTGGTGAATACTGAAGCAAAGTGTTCATGGAAGACCTTGCATATGTCCTCCAAGTCTAGGCAGGTTTTCTCTTTAATCCCTGATTGGTCCTACCCTCACTCTAGTCATCCTCCTGTTCTTCACATGTGTGTAGGATGCCTTGGGGTTTTCCTTAATCTGACTCACCAAGTCCTTCTAACCTTCCTAAATCCATTCTTCAACTTCTTCCTGACTACCTTGTATCTATCAAGAGCCCTGTTTGATCTTTGCTTCCTAACCTTAAGTATGCTGCCTCCTTCCTCTTGACTAAATATTCCACTTCTCTTGTTAACCACGATTCTCAATGGAACAAACCTATACAGAACCCTATGGAAGTGCTCCCTAAACCACCTCCATATTTCCATTGTGCATTTCCCTGAGTACATCCATTCCCAAGTTTCACACTCAAGTTCCTGCCTGATAACATCATAATTAGCCCTCCCCCAATAAATATTTTCGCATAGCATTTGCTCACATCTCTGCCCAAGGCTATGATAAAGGTCAGAGATTTGTGGTCACTGTTTCCGAGTTCTGTCACGACCAAATCCGTTGCCTAGTACCAGATCCAGTATGACCTCTCCTCTAGTCAGCCTGTGTACATATTGGGCCAGGAATCCTTCCTGGACACAGCCAACAAATTCTACCCCATCTTCCGATCTGTTCCTCAGTGCCCCTGTTATGGGGGTGGATTGGGGGAGAAGTCTATAGAATTCTCCAGATACAGTGATTGCTCTCTCGCTGTTTCCGACTTCCACATCACTGACTCAGTAGACAATCCCTTCGTAATGGTCTTCCTTTCTGCAGCTGTGATACTATCCATGATTAGCAATGCTACTCCCCCACCTCTTTTACCTCCCTTCCTGTCCCCTTTGAAACAGCTAAACCCCTGAACATGACAGCCAAGTCTCTGTAGTGGCCACAATGTTGTAGTTCCATTTTCTAAGTCAGTCATTCTTGTTCCTCATATATTTTGCATTAAAATTTACACATTTCAACCCATCCAACTGACTGTAATATTGCCCTATCCACTGCTTCCTCACACTCTCTAAATACTATCTACCTTTACAGCAATTGCTCCATCCTGTGTCCAGTCACTGGTTCCCATCCACCTGCCAATCTAGTTTAAAACCTCCCCAACAGCTCCTTCATGTCCAGGTGTAACTTGAACCTCTTCTACAGGTCATACCTTCCCCTGATCCACAAGTCTGAAACTCTGCTGCTGTACGAGATCTTCAGCCACACATTCAACTGCTATATCAATCTATTCTGGCCTTCACTGACGCATGGCACAAGTAGCCAGAAATTACTATCTTTGAGGTCCTGCTTTTCAATTTCCTTCCTATCTCCTTATATTCCCTCTTCAGGACCTCATACTTCTTCCTGCCTACAGTATGTAGTTGGCCTTCTGGTTGTTCACCCTCCCTCTTAAATATGCTGTGGGCCTGATCTGAGATGTCCCAGACCCTGGCACCTTGGAGGCAACATGCCATCCAAGAGTCTCTATCACATCCACAAAATCTCCTTGTCTGTTTCTTTAACTACTAAATCCCCTATCACCACCGCTCTCCTCTTCTTCCACCCCCCCCCCACCACCCCTCCCTTTCCCTTCTGAGCCACAGTGCCAGAGACCTGGTCAGCTGATTTATTTAATGTATATCTTCTTGTGAGTGAGTTTCATTTTTCACCTTTTCCAAAATTACCAGTATTTGATCGTTGTTTGAAATTTTTCAGCTTTTGGTAGCTTGAAGAAACGTTTCTTCAACCTCTTGCAATGCTCCAGGCTGCTCAGATGAATATTGCTTGGTCTGCCTGTTGTCTATGTGATGTAACTGATCCTGAGCAGAATACTGACTGGAGTGGCACTTGTTATAAAAGTGAAAATATTGTAGTTAGTGTAGTTATGTACTGTCTGGAGACCGAAGGAACCAAATTAATTCTTGTATAATTAATTAGCCTGTCAGCACTTGTGCCTGATCTTTTATGAATGCACAGGGAAGGTGGTCACCACCTGCATATCAGGGAAAAAATGCTAAAGACGAGTCAAAAATCTGCTACTCTTACTCATTGGTAAGGTGGCTTTGATTGCCAAATTAGTCAATGGAGGTTTACGAACAGGAACTAATGATGAAACTGTGCTGTGCAAGGACACAGTACATTGACTGATTACAACATTGATAACATTTTAGTGAAATGCCTTTTCTAACAGAATTCCTGATGAAGCTATCTAATATTTTGCGTCTGATGGCTGCTGTCAGATGGATCCTACTTCTTTGATAAAGCTAAATAGTGCCTTAGAAGAAAGGGAAGCAAGGGGAGTTCCTTACCCGAGAAATTTTACACCTAAACATGCTGATGTCAATGCTGGACGTACTAAATTTGGGTTTTTATCAAAAGATTAAAATTGGAGGAATTTGGATAAATAGGGCATCTAGTGAGTTGATTATAGTAGTCAATAGGTCGTGATTTGAAAATAAAATGGTGACAGTTAATATTAAAGCATTTCTTAAAAGCAGCTAATATGGATAAGTGAGCAGGTTGAAGAGTGAATGAGGCTTGGTTCAAGTTGTGACTTCGGTAACAGTGTTATGAATGATCTTATGTTTATGCAGTATAAAATGAGACAGGCCAGCCTGAAGTGGTTGGAAATGCAGTGACTTCTGGTTAATTGGGGCACATCAGAACCAACACATTTTGGCCCAATTAAAGCAGCTGCCCCAGTTGACCGAAGTTTCATGGAAATACAGTGCTGTGCAAAAGTCTCTGGCACATATAAAAGTTTCTGTAAAGTGAAGATGCTTTAAAGAATAATGAATTCTAAAGTTTCTAAATATCAAAAAAATTACTACAAAGAGCAATAAGCAGCTTTCTTAAAAAAAATCTTAAATCAATATTTGGTGTGACCACCCTTTGCCTTTAAAATTGCATCAATTCTCTGAGGATCGAGGGACAACTGCACAAGCGTGTGGACATCAGCAAGTTAGACCGGTGGGAAGAGTTTAAAAAGGACACAGCTTTACAGAGTGGGCGACAGAGTAGAGGTAAGACAGAAGAGGAGGGCTTTGGTGATAATGGGTCGAGGCGGGGTTTCTATTCTTTACCTGTGAGGAATAGAAACAGGAAGTATGTCTGTGAGGCTGTTGTTCTGTACTGGGTGTCAGAAGTGGGAAGTCCAGGAGATTCCCAGCCTCCCAGATGGCCACATCTATGCTAGGTGCGTCGAGCTGCAGCTCCTTAGGGACTGCATTAGGGAACTGAAGCTGCAGCTCGATGACCTCTGTCTGGTCAGGGAGAGTGAGGAGGTGATAGATAGGAGCTATAGGCAGGTAGTCAATCCGGGGCCACGGGAGACAGAGTCAGGAGAGGGGAAGGCAAGAGTCAGATACTAGAGAGTACCCCTGTGGCTGCCTCCCCCCCCCCTTAACAATAAGTACTCCTGTTTGAGTACTGTTGGGGGGGAGGGAACGGCCTACCTGTGGGAAGCAACAGTGGCCGCACCTCTGGCACAGAGTCTGGCCCTGTGGCTCAGAAGGGTAGGGAAAGGAAGAGGATGGCAGCAGTGATAGGGGACTCTATAGTTAGGGGGTCAGACAGGTAATTGTGTGGACACAGGAAAGAAAAATGGATGGTAGCTTGCCTCCCAGGTGCCAGGGTCCGGGATGTTTCTGATCGCGTCCACGAAATCCTGAAGTGGGGAGGTGAACAGCCAGAGGTTGTGGTACACATTGGTACCAACGACATAAGTAGGAAAAGGGAGGAGGTCCTGAAAACAGACTACAGGGAGTTAGGAAGGAAGTTGAGAAGCAGGACCGCAAAGGTTGTAATCTCAGGATTACTGCCTGTGCCACATGACAGTGAGTATAGGACTAGAATGAGGTGGAGGATAAATGTGTGGCTGAGGAATTGGAGCAGGGGGCAGGGATTCAGATTTCTGGATCATTGGGATCTCTTTTGGGGCAGGCATGACCTGTACAAAAAGGACAGGTTGCACTTGGATCCAAGGGGGACCAATATCCTGGCAGGGAGGTTTGCTAAGACTATTGGGAATAGTTTAAATTAGAATTGCTGGGGGGGTGGGAACGGAACTGAAGAGACGGAGGAAGAGGTGGTTGGCTCACAGATAGTGAAAGCTTGGAGACAGTGTGAGAAGGAGGATAGGCAGGTGATAGAGAAGGGATACGCTTAGAATGATGGTTTGAGATGTGTCTATTTCAATGGCAGGAGTATCATGAACAAAGTGGATGGGCTTAGAGGGTGGATCAGTCCTTGGAGCTATAATGTTGTGGCCATTACATGGACTTGGATGACTCAGGGGCAGGAATGGCTACTTAGAGTGCCAGGCTTTAGATGTTTCAGAAAGGACAGGGAGGGAGGCAAAAGAGGTGGGGCATGGTACTGTTGATCAGAGATAGTGTCATGGCTGCAGAAAAGGAGGAAGTCATGGAGGGATTGTCTACTGAGTCTCTGTGGGTGGAAGTTAGAAACAGGAAGGTGTCAATAACTCTACTGGGTGTTTTTTATAGACCACCCAATAGTAACAGGGACATCAAGGAGCAGATAGGGAGACAGATTCTGGAAAGGTGTAATAATAACAGGGTTGTTCTGGTGGGAGATTTAAATTTCCCAAATATTGATTGGCATCTCCCTAGAGCAAGGGGTTTAGATGGAGTGGAGTTTGTTAGGTGTGTTCAGGAAGGTTTCTTGACACAACATGTAGATAAGCCTACAAGAGGAGAGGCTGTCCTTGATCTGGTATTGTGAAATGAGCCTTGTCAGGTGTCAGGTCTCTCTTTGGGAGAGCATTTTAGAGGTAGTGATCACAATTCTATCTCCTTTACCATTGCATTGGAGAGGGATAGGAACAGACAAGTTAGGAAAGCGTTTAATTGGAGTAAGGGGAAATAAGAAGCAATCAGGCAGGAACTTGGAAGCATAAATTGGGAACAGATGTTCTCAGGGAAATGTACGGCTGAAATGTGGCAAATATTCAGGGGATATTTGCGTGGCATTCTGCATAGGTACGTTCCAATGAGATGGAAAGGATGATAGGGTACAGGAACCGTGGTGTACAAAGGCTGTAGAAAATCTAGTCAAGAAGGAAAGAAAAACTTACCAAAGGTTCAAAAAACTAGGTAATATTAGAGATCTAGAAGATTATAAGGCAAGCAGGAAGGAGTTTAAGAGTGAAATTAGGAGAGCTGGAAGGGGCCATGAGAAGGCCTTTGTGAGCAGGATTATGGAAAACCCCAAGGCATTCTACAAGTATGTGAAGAGCAAGAGGATAAGACGTGAGAGAATAGGACCAATCAAGTGTGACAGTGAAATGTGAGTATGGAACCAGAGGAGATAGCAGAGGTACTTAATGAATACTTCGCTTCAGTGTTCATTACGGAAAATGATCTTGGCGATTGTACGGATGACTTACAGCAGATTGAAAACATTGAGCATATAGACATTAAGAAAGAGGATGTGCTGGAGCTTTTGGAAAGCATCAAGTTGGATAAGTCACCGGGACTGGATGAGATGTACCCCAGGCTACTATGGGAGGCGAGGGAGGAGATTGCTGAGCCTCTGGCAAAGATCTTTGCATCATCAATGGGGACAGGAGAGGTTCCGGAGCATTGGAGGGTTGCAGATGTTGTTCCCTGATTCAAGTAGCAATAGCCCTGGAAGTTATAGGCCAGTGAGTCTTACTTCAGTGGTTGGTAAGTTGATGGAAAAGGTCCTGAGAGGCAGGACTTATGAACATTTGGGGAGGTATAATATGATTAGGAATAGTCAGCATGGCTTTGTCAAAGGCAGGTCGTGCCTTACGAGCCTGATTGCATTTTTTGAGGATGTGACTAAACACGTTGAAGGTAGAGAAGTAGATGTAATGTAAATGGATTTCAGCAAGGCATTTGATAAGGTACCCCATGCAAGGCTTATTGAGAAAGTAGGGAGGCATGGGATCCAAGGGGACATTGCTTTGTGGATCCAGAATTGGCTTTCTCACAAAAGGCAAAAAGTGGTTGTAGACGGGTCATATTCTGCATGGAGGTCGGTGACCGGTGGTGTGCCTCAGGGATCTGTTCTGGGACCTCTACTCTTTGTGATTTTTATAAATGGCCTGGATGAGGAAGTGTAGGGATGGGTTAGTAAATTTGCTGATGACACAAAGATTGGGGGTGTTGTGGATAGTATAGACGGCTGTCAGAGGTTACAGTGGGACATTGATAGGATGCAAAACTGGGCTGAGAAGTGGCAGATGGAGTTCAACCCAGATAAGTGTGAGGTAGTTCATTTTGGTAGGTCAAATATGATGGCAGAATATAGTATTAATGGTAAGACTCTTGGCAGTGTGGAGGATCAGAGGGATCTTGGGATCCGAGTCCATAGGACACTCAAAGCTGCTGCGCAGGTTGACTCTGTGGTTAAGAAGGCATACGGTGCATTGGCCTTCATCAACTGTGAGATTGAGTTTAAAAGCAGAGAGGTAATGTTACAGCTATATAGGACCCTGGTCAGACCCCACTTGGAGTTGTTACATACCCCGTAACGGGTTAAAAGAACCAGAAGAAATGGAAAACACCTTGAGTCTGTTTTTGCAGTTTACTAACACTTTTTATTAGTAACGACGCGATACAGTAATATAAAACTAGATAAATCAAACAGGTTAGCAGAGTTTATGCATATATAGGTGTGGAAATATAATACCCAAACTTATTCAAGCTTAGGTGGTAAGTGATATATTCTTACGATGGTATGTAAGCGAAGCCAGTTCAGCTTGTGATATTGAGTTGAGTAGAATTGAGGAGAGAGAGGTGGTTTGTTGTCCACGTAAGCCGATGCCGTCGATTCTTCCCGTTGTCCTCCGAAACTTCCAGGTTAGCCAAACTTGACCAACTTAAGACCGCCGTCTTCAATTGATAATCTACCAACCCAGGCAAGGGTTAGACACACTGGTAGAATCCACAGGGTCACTCTTTCATGCACTAATAATCACAGATCGATTCCTCTTTATCGATCCTCAGTCCCACACTCGTGGGCACCTGAAAGTGGACACACCTTAGTGTGTCTGCATGTCCTTTTCTTCTGGGTGTCCTTGTATATTCAAAACAAGCTGCAGAGAAACCATTACATCGATTGTCTGTCAAATAATCCCCTCCCCCTCCCCCCAAACAGTGTCCAAAAGTCTGTCTCATTCTCCGGAGGTTTTAAAGTGACAGTCCACAGAAAATATGAACCCTAGGGGTACATAACAGAGTACTGTGCTCATTTCTGGTCACCTCACTACAGGAAGGACGTGGAAACCATAGAAAGGGTGCAGAGGAGATTTACAAGGATGTTGCCTGGATTGGGGAGTATGCCTTATGAGAATAGGTTGAGTGAACTCGGCCTTTTCACCTTGGAGCGACGACGGAGGATGAGAGGTGACCTGATGGAGGTGTACAAGACGATGAGAGGCATTGACCGTGTGGATCATCAGAGGCTTTTTCCCAGGGCTGAAATGGCTAACACGAGAGGGCAGTTTTAAGGTGCTTAGAAGTAGGTACAGTGGAGATGTCAAGGGTAAGTTTTTTATGCAGAGAGTGGTGAGTGTGGAATGGGCTGCCAGCAACAGTGGTGGAGGCAGATACGATAGGGTCTTTTTAGAGACTCCTGGATAGGTACATGGAGCTTAGAAAAATAGAGGGCTAATGTTAACCCTAGGTAATTTCTAAAGTAAGTACATGTTCAGCACAGCATTGTGGGCTAAAGGGCCTATATCGTGCTGTAGGTTTTCTGTGTTTCTATGTACACTTTTGTTCAGTTTTGTAAGAAAATCATCTGGTAAGTTGTTCTAAGCATCTAGGAGAATTTCCCACAGTTATTCTGCAGTCATTGGCTGTCTCGCATGCTTCATCTCTCCAGGTAATCCCAGACAATCGCAATGATGTTCAGATCAGGGCTCTGTAGAGGCTATATCATCTGTTGCAGAACTCCTTATTCTTTTTACTGATGGCAGTCTTTATGACCTTAGCCTTGTGTTTGAGGTCATTGTCCTGCTACAGAATGAAGTTGGGACCGATCAAATGCCTTATTGATGGTATTGCGTGATGGATGAGAATCTGAATCTGTTTCTCAGCATTGAAGATTCTGTTAATTTTGACCAGATCTGCAACTCCATTTGCAGAAATGCTGCCCTAATCCTGCAGGGAATCTCCCCTATGCTTCACTGTTGGTTGCAGGCCCTCCGCAGCACTTCTACAGATAAATTGCCAGAACCAAAAATTTCAAATTTTGACTCGTCAGTCAGTTCAGAGCACTTGCTGCCATTGTTCAGCATCCAGTCCTTAGTGTTTTTGTGCAAAGGTGAGTCTCTTGGCTTTGTTTCCACTTTGGAGGTATGGTGTTTTGGCAGCAACTCTTCCATGAAGACCACTTCTGACAAGACTTTTAGAGGGGTGTGCTTGGGTTCCAGTGGTTTCTGTGAGTTCAGAGCTGATATTAGTGCTGGATGACTTCTGATTTAGAAGGTAAGTCAGTTTGATGTATCTCTCATCCTGCTGCACTCAGTTTCCATGTCCGACCACTGCATTGCTGGTCCTCAGCCTGGCCTGTTTCTTTGTGCTTCTTCAGGAGAGCTTGGACAGCATATCTTGAAATTCCTGTCTGCTGCGAAACTTCTGCTTGGGAGAGACCTTGCTGTTGCTGGATGACTCCCTCGTGTCTTGTAGCTATGCTCACTCTTGCTATGGTGTAAGAATTGATGATTTGAAGGTTAAACTGTCACATCTACCACGCCCTCACCTTTCAGTTCGTTTGTCCTTTGCCCGGTTTGATTCCTTGTACACTTGTTTCTGTTTCATTTAAACAATTTAGTTCATTCAACTCATTATGTCATTGATCATTAGCATCCTGTTGGTTATCTTTGTTTAATATTGCACTGGGTTTTATACCTACAAAGTAATCAAGTTTTTATTTCAAAATTACTTAATATGTTACCCTAAAAGATTAAAAATCCTCTTAACATTTAATTTTCTTGTAAAGTCAATGTTCGGAAATCTAAAATTTGCTCATTTCTACTGACTCTAATGCGGAAGACAAAAAATAAACATCTAAAACAAAATTTATGTAAAAAATATAGTGCGCTCTAAGACTTTGCAGTACCGTAGTTAAAAGGTATAAAAAAGACAAACTACTATTTAACTGAGTAACAAATTATGTATTTAAATGAAATACAGAACAAATTAGAATACTATATATACCTCTACAGTACTATAAAACTACGTATTAGTTCCTAACTTATGGAGAAATTCATCTGCCATGTTCTTTTGATTGACTGTGAGAACAGACACCTAGTACAAATAATCGATTGCCTTCATACAATGCTTTAGATGATTGCATCCTCCAAATCTTCA
Organism: Mobula hypostoma; assembly: GCF_963921235.1. Taxonomy (NCBI): domain Eukaryota; kingdom Metazoa; phylum Chordata; class Chondrichthyes; order Myliobatiformes; family Myliobatidae; genus Mobula; species Mobula hypostoma. The sequence goes on along the minus strand of NC_086128.1, from coordinate 9,921,117 downwards.
TTTTGATTATAACATTCAAGATGATTGTTGATACCTTTGTAGTGCCTAACTTGTTGAAGTAGTGAAATTGTTTCATTTTCAGTTCCAGCCGTTTCTGACATCTCCAATACTGAATAGCGTCAGTTGCATGTGTTTGTGTACAAAAAACAGTGGTTTCTATCGCTGATAATTAGTGAGAAATAATCATTAAGACAATTCAGGAGTGACAAAAGTCACTGCTTTTTGTACACAAACTGCCGGTATTTAAAAAATGTTTGCTGTAAGTAAGGTATTGTGTCTAACGGCCACACAAGTGCATGCGACTGACACAGCTGGAAGCAGTTTGGTCAGAGTCTCCTACCCCAATTACGAGGCATAGTGTTCCAAATAAACAAAGGGAATCCTGGGTATTTTTGCAATTTAGTTTTGTTTGAGTTGTCCAAATTAACAGCTGCCCCGAATAACCGATGGCCCAAATTGGCTGAAATCCACTGTATTCAAATCTAGAGATACAAGTCAGGATTTCACTAACTGACAAGCTTTTGTGGCCTTGGGACATTTGTGTTTCAAAACTACTTAATTGGTTTAGAAATGTCACAGCTGTGGGGAAATGTGTAAGCCATTTTATATATCAAACTTCCCAAAATGTTGATGTTATAACAACCAGGTAATTTACTTTGCTTGTTGAGTATCCAGTCACCATTAGTACCAGGCTTAGTTTAAAGCTGTATTATTATTGTTGTTGTTGTTAGGCAGCTTGGTCAAAACCACACATCTATGTATTTCCATCTTGGTATCCCAAAGTTGCCATGATCTGGAGGATTTGTTAGAGATGTGTTGGCTGTTTTGGGTACTCCTACAATACAGCTCTTCTGGGTAAGTCATTTACAGATTTCCCCCGCCATCAGAAAATAGAGCGTTCCTATGAAACGGTTTGTAAGCCGGAATGTCGTAAAGCGAAGAAGCAATTACCATTTATTTATATGGGAAAAATTTGTGAGCGTTCGCAGACCCAAAAAATAACCTACCAAATCATGCCAAATAACTCATAAAACCTAAAATAACAGTAACATATAGTAAAAGCAGGAATGATATGATAAATACACAGCCTATATAAAGTAGAAATAATGTATATATAGTGTCGTATCACTTACGGGAATCGGGAAGACAGCTTGCCGAGCACACTGAAGATGGTGTGTTAGACAGAGTCGTCGGAGTTGGGGTGGTGCAGTGGCCCCCACCCTCCGGGCAGTGAACCAATACCGATCGGCGAAGAATGCAGGGGTACGGCGGTAGCCGGGAGGCACACAGCACATCTTTAAGAAAAAAGCCGAAATAAACATGCTAATTAATTAGGTGCCTCCCGGCAAGTAATTGTCGGCCCAGATCAGTGCCGATTGCGTCGCCTCTGATCTGGGCCGACAATTACGTGTCGAGCGGCACCTAATTAATTAGCATGTTTATTTTGGCTTTTTTCTTAAAGATGTACTGTGTGCCTCCCGGCTACCGCTGCATTCTCCGCGAATCGGTATCTGTTCGACGCCTGGGGGTTGGGGTGGTGGGACACTGGGGTGTCATCTCGTCCTTGTCTTGTTTCCATTAGGGCAGGCAGCTTATCTTCTCCTATGACTGCCCGCCTCGATGTCGAAGGTCGAGGTTCGTCGTCTGCTGTGGCTGATGTGGAAGGCTTGCTTGACTGCTGAGCTTCGCGCATTTTTCTATCATACAGTTCTTTGTAAGCACTCAAACCATCCTGCAAATATCCCCTAAACCTACGTACCCTTACAAAATTAAAGTCGTACTTTATCATTGCAGTGAAAATCTCACGCAGTTGCTTCACGTTCAGTTTGCTACTGCATTCGGTTTCGATTGTTATCCTTTCCTCTTCCAATTGCATCAGCTTTTCATCTATCAGTTCTTGGTCATGGGATGCTAAAACCTCTTCTATATCATCTTCGTCAGCTTCCACAAGCCAAACTCACGTTGTCCTTACTTTGTTCACCACAATCAAAATGCTTAATTATGTCTAGTTTTACGCTAAATGTAACACCCTTACGACCTCTTTCAGGCTTTTCCGATACCTTAGAACTCATCTTGCAAACGGCTGCTCACAGGCACGTGTTTAAGCAATGCCGGCCAGAGTATCGTTCCGAATCCGGGGGAGAGCGGCTGCTCAGGGCGCGTGCTGCCTTTTTTCTTGCGCTGATTTTTTATCGCACGCTGATTTTTTTCGTAATAGTGAAAACGCCTTCTGTTAGCGAAAACAGGGAACTAATGTACAAACATAGGTCTTTCGTAACAGTGAGGTTTCGTAAAGCGAACGTTGGAAAAGTGGGGGACACCTCTATTGGAAGGAGCTGAAGGTACCGCTGTTTATGCTTTTCTGCTACTAAGTCAAAAATGTTTCTCTAACTTGATCTAAATCCTGTTTAAGAACAAAAATAGATTGGATCTGTATTCTGCCACCTCCAACGGGATCCCACCACTAAGCACATCTTTCCCTCCCCCCCTCTCTCCGCATTCCGTAGGGATCGCTCCCTACACAATTCCCTTGTCCATTCGTTCCCCCCATCCCTCCCCACTGATCTCCCTCCTGGCACTTATCCGTGTAAGCGGAACAAGTGCTACACATGCCCTTACACTTCCTCCCTTACCACCATTCGGGGCCCCAAACAGTCCTTCCAGGTGAGGCATCACTTCACCTGTGAGTCGACTGGGGTGATATACTGCGTCCGGTGCTCCCGATGTGGCCTTTTATATATTGGTGAGACCCGACGCAGACTGGGAGACTGCTTTGCTGAACATCTACGCTCTGTCCGCCAGAGAAAGCAGGATCTCCCAGTGGCCACACATTTTAATTCCACATCCCATTCCCATTCTGACATGTCTGTCCACGGCCTCCTCTACTGTAAAGATGAAGCCACACTCAGGTTGGAGGAACAACACCTTATATTCCGTCTGGGTAGCCTCCAACCTGATGGCATGAACATCGACTTCTCTAACTTCCGCTAAGGCCCCACCTCCCCCTCGTACCCCATCTGTTACTCATTTTTATGCACACATTCTTTCTCTCACTCTCCTTTTTCTCCCTCTGTCCCTCTGAATATACCTCTTGCCCATCCTCTGGGTCACCCCCCCCCTTGTCTTTCTTCCCGGACCTCCTGTCCCATGATCCTCTCGTATCCCCTTTTGCCTATCACCTGTCCAGCTCTCGGCTCTATCCCTCCCCCTCCTGTCTTCTCCTATCATTTTGCATCTCTCCCTCCCCCTCCAGCTTTCAAATCCCTTACTCACTCTTCCTTCAGTTAGTCCTGACGAAGGGTCTCAGCCTGAAACGTCGACTGCGCCTCTTCCTATAGATGCTGCTTGGCCTGCTGCGTTCACCAGCAACTTTGATGTATGTTGCTTGAATTTCCAGCATCTGCAGAATTCCTGTTGTTTGGATCTGTATTTAAGTACTTTTAAACTCGGTCACATTTTTGAAGTAAAGTCTGATCTGATGAAGGGGTTTTGACTTGAAAAGTTAAGTCTGTTTCTCTTTCTATATATGCTTGTTGATTTGAGTATTTTCAGAATGTTCTGTTTCAGATTACCTACATTTGCCCCTTTTTTAATTCTCAGTTCCTGCAGAATGCAGCAGCTGACTGTCACTACACTGATGCTTCAAATTAGATCATGTACTGCTTATAATTTAATTTCTTACCTTAATTCCAGAAAATTCCAGAAGTTTAATACTGATAGTGTTCTCTTCAGTTGTGGGAAAATATCTATGTAATTTAAGTCTTTGGCTTAGAAACCTGTTTTTACCAGTGAAAACATTTCCAATTGTAAGGCTCTGCTGGTAATAGTCTGTCACTGTATAACCAGTAAAGAAATGATCTGTTACTGTAAAAGTACTGTGGCAGAATAGTGGTAGGTTGAGATCTGCATCATGTAATTCTGGTAAGCAGTGCCAGAGGTCTGGGTCTGTAATTAACCCTGGATCCACGGGTGTGTGCAATCTGATGTACATCAATGAACCTGCACTGGTGAAAGCAGGGCTTTCACTAAACAATTTGGTGTGAAGTATTTGGGAGCCCAGTTTCTTGCTCTAACTCTGGAGTAGGTTTCTGGTGCATTCTACAAAACACCACTACTAGTGGATACATGTCCTTTGACTTCTGAGACAAATGTAAGTTGAAGAAAAACAATCACATCAACACAAGAACTGCAGATTGACTGATTGACCACTCCAAAATAAAATATATCAATCCTGAAAGAGGCTGAGAAAGAGAAGAGAAAGAAAAATTGCACCTTAAGTGCCCACTCCTTCCTGGGAATCAAAGTTGGTGGTAAAACATCAATAATTTTAGATATGCGGATGACACTGTGCTAATTGCAAGTATGGAGGAAGAACTACAAAACTTAATTGATATAGTTGTTGAAGAAAGTGCAAAAATGGGTCTGTCTATCAATTACAAAAAGACAGAATGTATGGTGATATCCAAAAAGAAGGAGAATCCTATCTGTAGGCTGAAAATAAACAGGGAAGACATCAAACAGGTACAGAACTTTTGCTACTTAGGAAGCTGGGTGACATCAGATGGCAGGTGCGACATAGACATCAAAAGAAGAATAGAGATGGCAAAAGACACCTTTACGGGAATGAAGAATATACTGACCAACACTAAACTAGGCATGACAACCCGCCTCAGAATACTGAAATGTTACTTTTTTCCAGTTATGTTATATGGCTCAGAATGTTGGGCAATATCTAGTAACATGAGGAAACGAATTGAAGTAGCAGAGATGTGGTTTTTGAGGAGGATGCAAAGAATATCATGGATGAAACGAATATCTAACGAGGATGTCATGAACAGAGTAAGCACAAAAAGAGAAATAATGTATGAGATCATTAAAAGGCAACGTACCTTCATTGGACATGTGATTAGGAAAGAGGAGTTAGTATGCATGGTAATTATGGGAAAGATTGAAGGGAAGAAAACAAGAGGAAGGCAAAGACAAATGATGACGGAGACAGCAGCCAGAGAACTGGAAATGAATACCAATGAATTGATCCACTTGACCCGAAACAGGAGTGTGTGGGCCATGGCAATCAAAGCTCAAACTGGGTATGGCCCCTGATGATGATGATGACTTCCTGAAGAGAAGAGAATTCCAGATTTCTTCCTCTTCCATATGTGGCATTGCTTCTCGATTTCTCTCCTTGGCCTAGCTCCAACTTCAAGACGGTTTCCTTATTCTCAAATCCCCCACCAGCCCAAAACACAGATTTTTATGGCACTTCTACCCTGGTACCCTGGGTATGTATACCCATGACAACTTGAAAGTTTATCTTTTGACCCTTTTCAAACATTCTGACATTTTTAATGTTCTGGACCTCAGCCTTTCTTCTTCAATGTTATACAAGCTAACTCAGTGTATTGTGTCCTTCCTAGTTTAATCCTGCAAACCCTAGTGCTCTGGACTGCTCCTCCACCAAGGCAAAGGTATCGTGCTTGGGTTACAGAGTCCAAAATTGAATTTATTTTCTTTTATGTTTTTTAATTCAGGTGCTGGAAATGTGAAATAAATTACTAGAAGAACTAAGAATGCCTGCTAGCACCTGCAGAAAGAGAAAATAAATAAATGCTTTACTTCTGATATTTTCGGATCTGAGGTCATTTTATCAGAACTGGGAAAAGGAAAAACAAGTTAGTTTTCAGTAGCAGAGGAGATGGTGAAGAAAGGGTGAAAGAAGAAAAATGTCAGAGATGTGAGTGAGGGCCTCCATCAGTCAGAGTTGACCATGGATATTGTGTCCCAGCTGTCGAGATGTGCAAGCCTTGGTAGTATGATATGGAGAGCAAGCTGTTGCCCATGTAGCAAGCTCTCCCTTGCCACACACATGATGAATCCAAAGGAATGGCAGAGACCGATACAGTTTGGCACCAGCAGCATCACAGGAGTTGCCAGTCAGCATTGAACTCAATGTAGGACTGCCTGAGGGATGCCTGCTCCGGAATTTTTACTTGGGGTTTGCTCCCGAAGCCTTCCCCATGAGTGGATATAGCAGCAAGGTAGGGGAGGTTTGAGATCAGAGTTTTCCTTCTCTTAGATGAGCTGCCAACCATTGCTAATGAACCCCATCTGCCCAAAGCGACTGGTTTTAAGGTGCCAGTAACCACCTTTGCCCCTTCTCCTGTCAGTAGAAATGGTTCAGCCGGGCTTAGTAACTCAGCCACATATGATACTAGATGGGTTAGTATGGCACTTTGAAACATATTCTGTTTCTTGTGCTAGGCAGTGAAGCATGCCCAGCAGACAAAGAAAGGGAAAGACAGCCAAAATCACGGATGAATAACTGGCAGAAATGGTCAGTTTTGATAGAGACAGGAAGAAAGAGCAAGTTACCCAGAGTTGAAGAAGTCAGTGTATTATCCATTGAACCAGATATCATCTTGATGAAGTAATCCCATGGTGCTGGGTCTGTGTACAGAACTCTGAACTCCATAACCTCAGTGACAATCAAGAACTTCGATATATTTTCAAGTCAGGGTGACATTTGATTTGTACAGATGTGTCGTCCTATTTTTTTTGTTTCCCTTGCATTTCTGTTTAGTAGAAGTCAGAGTTTGAGATAAGTAGTAAGTGTATTATTGGATAGGTCAAATATGATGGCAGAATATAGCATTAATGGTAAGACTCTTGGCAGTGTGGAGAATCAGAGGGATCTTGGGGTCCAAGTCCATAGGACACTCAAAGCTGCTGTGCAGGTTGACTCTGTGGTTAAGAAGGCATATGGTGCATTGGCCTTCATCAATCATGGGACGGAGTTTAGGAGCTGAGAGGTAATGTTGCAGCTATGTAGGACCCTGGTCAGACCTCACTTGGAGTACTGTGCTCAATTCTGGTCGCCTCACTACAGGAAGGACGTGGAAAGCATAGAAAGGGTGCAGAGGAGATTTACAAAGATGTTGCCCAGATTGGGGAGCGTGCTTTATGAGAATAGGTTGAGTGAACTCGGCCTTTTCTCCTTGGAGCGACGGAGGATGAGATGTGATCTGATAGAGGTGTATAAGATGATGAGAGGCATTGATCATGTGGATAGTCAGAGGCTTTTTCCCAGGGCTGAAATGGTTAACACGAGAGGGCGTAGTTTTAAAGGGTGCTTGGAAGTAGGTAAAGAGGAGACGTCAGAGGTAAGTTTTTTACACAGGGTGGTGAGTGTGTGGAATGGGCTGCCGGCGGTGGTGGTGGTGGAGGCGGAAATGATAGGGTCTTTTAAGAGACTCCTGGATAGGTACGTGGAGCTTAGAAAAATATAGAGGGCTATGGGTAACCCTAGGTAGTTCTAAGGTAAGGACATGTTTGGCACAGCTTTGTGGGCTGAAGGGCCTGTATTGTGCTGTAGGTTTTCTATGTATCTATAATTGCAGTGCATTTAGTAGATAGAGCATAATGCAGACCCAGTCGGTGGTGGGAGAAGTGAGTATTTTGTAGTGGATATAAGGCTTGTCTTGGGTGTTAGACCTGCACTCCTCTGGGCTAGCAAACAGTTTTGCAGCAGACTTGTGTAGATGAAGGAAAAGCTTGGGAGAGTTAAAGCGTGAGTCATGCAATGTGAGCCCAGCCTTTGGTTTGTAGCCACTGTATTTGCTTGGTCAAGTTTCTAATCAATGGTAATCCCTGCTTATTGATGATGGATAATGATGTTAGCGTCTTTGAACGACAAGTGTAGGTAACATCACTATTAATTCCCACTTATTGGCCTACGCTTTAATGTCCTCGCAACAACTATCCATGTCTCTGAGCTTATAATGGCAGTAAGGTTTGAAATTTTTGTACCTATGACACTATTCTGAGGAATTCCTGAAGCTGATCAACTTTGTTAACAAGTTATCTTTGCAAAGTATGATCCCAAACATTGGAAAAATTTCTCTAGATGATCTCCGTTGATCATTTTACCATGACTGCTTGATCCCACATCTGAGTTAAATTTTGCCTTGATGACAAGGGCAAGCAGTCTTGTATCTCCTCTGGAATTCAGCTGTTTTGTTTTGTGCAAAGGCTGAAGTCATCTCTAAAGCTATGGTGTTCTGGTAAAATCCTAAATTAATATTAGTTTAGCTAGAGATAGAATGAGTTCTGGAGTACAAACTTGTCCCTAGCCATTTGCTGATTTTGCATAGAGTGAACAGAATTGACCAAAGTCTAACTTATAATTAGGACATAGGATCTCTTGCATTGGTGGAGGGGGTGGCAACTCTTTTATAACTGTACCTTGTTTTGTCACCACTTTTGTGATCAATAGAGTTGGAAAATACTCTGAATATGAATTGCTGGTTGCTGCATTTAAATAAGAATTTGGAGGCTTTGGCAAAGCTGCAGAGGAGGTTCATCAGGATGGTGCCTAGAAACGAAAGGATTAGGAGAGGTTGAGCAAAATTGGATTGTTTTCTGTAGTGTATTGGACGCTGAGGAGTGACCTGATAAAGTATATAAAATTTATGAAAGGCATAGATGATGTAGATAGTCTTTTTCCCAGGGTCAAGTGTCAAATACTAGAAGACAGAGCTTTAAGATGAGAAGCAGAACGTTTAAAGGAAATATTTGAAGCAAGTTTCTTGTACAGAGAGTGGTAGCTGCCTGGATGGCCCTGCCAGAAGAGGTAGTGGAAACAGATATAATGAGAACATTTAAGAGGCATTTAGATAGATATGTGTACAGACAGTGAATGGAGGGATATAAACCATTTGCAGGCAGATAGAATTAGTTTAAATTGGCATCATGGTCAACAATGACATTGTAGACCAAAATGCCTGTTCCTGTGCTGGACTGTTCTATGGTCTGATTGGCTATGATTTCAGTAAATGAGAGCATACTTGAAGGTTCGAGTAGCTGCCTTCTCTTGATTTGTATGTTCATCTACTCCCAGGAATTGTACTGAACATGGCTGAAGGTATGTATTTACTACAGTTGCTAAAACTTTGCTTAACTAGTTGGGGGGAGAGTGTTCCCAGTTTGGACAGTAGTTCCCACATCTTGGTGAGAATAGTGTTACCAAGTTCTTATAGAGGACAAACTGAGTGACTCAGTCCAGTGTCTAGGTTAATAATAAATGATTCGTCCAGTTTTATTCTGGTTTACATTTAGTAATCTGATGTAACTGAGGATGAAGTGCATGAAAGTTCTGAACCAAAACTTAAACTGTCTTTTTTATAGTTAAGTCCCCTCAAGGTCCAAAGTCTCATTTCCCTTTTGTGTTTTGTATGGTTAACTACTTGTTTTGACTAGTTGTATATGAACACAAGGACAATACCTCACTTCACAACTTGAAAAATGCTCTAATTTAACTTTTTGGGTCCGGAGTTGTTGATTATCCACTTGGGCTAGATCCAGCCCTCTGCTTGGACCTTCTGCCTGCAGCTCACACCCAACTCCACAGAGGACAAGCAAGCTGACCCTTCACAGCTGACAAGCACGCGGGCTCTACCCTAAAACACCCTGGCCAGCTGACTTTTGACATGTTTTAAATGTGATTAATGGTCAGAGACAACTTAAATGTTCAAATAAATTTTAAGTTAAAAATAAAAGTTATAAAAAAATAAAATGTTAAAATAATGTAAACTAAATGAAACACTCTCCAACATTAATTTTCTACAGGATTGACAGTCCATTCCCTTGCATCGCCCCTGTTTGACGTCAGCAGTGAGCCAGTGGCAGAGTAGACAGACTAAAATGTGAACGAGCAATAGGCAGCCCACGCATTCACAATATGATGAGTTATGAGGCTGGAGCACACAATTCAGCCTTAACACTTTAGTGCAGTCATCATCATCATTATGTGCTGTGTCATATAACATAGTTCTTAGCAAATTTTTCTACAGAAGTGGTTGGCCATTGCTGCCTTCTGGGCAGTGTTACAAGACGGGTGACCGTAGCCATTATCAAAACTCTTCAGAGATTGTCTGCCTAGTGTCAGTGGTCGCATAACCAGTACTTGTGATATGCACCAGCTGCTCATGTAACCACCCACCACTTGCTCCCACGGCTTCAAAGCAGGTGCTACACCTTGCCCAAGGGTGACCTGCAGGCTAGTAGAGGGAAGGAGCACCTTACACCTCCTTTGGGAGAGATGTATTTCCACCCCGCCACCCAGTGCAGTACAGAGAGAATTCTGCTCGTTTGGAAGTGCCATGTGTCAGATGAACTGTTTGCCCACTTAGTTTGATGTAGAAGGTGACCTGAGAGATGTATAAAATCATGAGGGGTGTAGATAAGGTGGATTGTCACAGTCTTTTTCCCAGAGTAATGTGTATAAAACCAGAGGGTGAGAGGGAAAGGATTTAAAAGGGATCTGGTCACAACCAAGAGAAAATCTGCAGATGCTGGAAGTCTAAGCCGCACACACAAAATGCAAAACCCTTTGGCAGAACAGAAGGGTCTCGATCCAAAACGTTGACTGTACTTTTTCCCACAGATGCTGCCTGGTGTGCTGAGTTCCTCCAGCATTTTGTGTGATTTAGTCAAAAGGGATCTGGGGTGGGTTTATGGAATGAGCAGCCCGAGGAAGCTGTACAGGTGGGTACAATTTAAAAGACATTTAGATGGGTACATAGAAATGATTTCAAGGGATCTGGGTCAAATGAAGGCAAATAGGACTAGCTCAGATGAGCATTTCAGTCAGCAAAGTCTCGTTTCTATGCTGTATGTCTATAGTAAAATGCTGATAACTCTGCACCCTTGGGACTTTGATGCCAGACTAGAGTATTTTCTGGACTGTTAGGTGTTGCTCTTATCATACTTTTATTCCCACTTTATTTTGTGTGCTACGTGGTAGTATAATTTTTCTAGTGAACCTGTTGAGTTTAATTGGGGGGGAGGGGTAGATGCATTTCTAGAAAGCAGTCTGCATTGCGATTTTTGTTTTGGTAATGCAGATCTGTGTCATCTGCAAGTCTGTCAAGAAATGTGAGCTGAAAAGTACATCTTGTATTTATTTATTTGTTTGTTTATTATTTATTTATTTACCTACCTACCTACCAACTATTCCTCCTCTTTCTCTCCCCCCCCCACCCCCAAGATAAATTCTGTGAGTGAAATTTATTCTGTGTTTCAAATATTTGAGCAGTAGTTTGTGACTTCTATATGGCAAACTTCCATAACCCGAACGGCCGTAACACAAGGTTTGCATGTAATTTCTTGTCATATTCACACCTCTCTTTTTAACATTGGATTTCAACTCTGTTTATTTATATCTTTTCATCACACCTTAATTTGTCGAAGTGCTCGACATTGGAAGTTCAAAATAAATTTATTGTCAAATTACACTCTATCTCAATAAGTAAAAATAAATAATGTCACCATATACTACCTTGAGATTCAATTGCATCATTCGCATTCAATACAATGTGAATAGAAATTTTATCCAAATGAATATTGAGAATGTCACAGTCATTGCTCTGAACCCTATCAGACTCAATTTCCTCACCTGCTCCATCCCTATTCCATGGCATCTCTCTGAGGCTGAACCAAACCAGACTGTTTCAAACTATATCTGACCTCCAAAAAGTGCCTTGGGATGCATATTATACTGTCGCTATCTGCCTTTATCCTCCTGAATAATATACTTACCTCAGCTTTTTTTTTATGCTGAAACTCTTATCCAGATATTTGTCATACCTGGATCTGATCATTTGAATACACTTCCAGTTGCTCTTTCCTGCTTCATTCTTTCTTTCTTTCTTTCATTCCAATCCACCCCATAAACCAGATGTTAGCTAAGACACTATTAACCTTGACTTGCACCAAATACTGTTTAAATTACTAGCTTTGTGCTCCCTGTTGTATTGGCTCCTAGTAAAGCTCCAGTCAGATTCCAAATCCTTCCATTGTCTCAAGTTTTCAGACCCAGAACTCAACCATGTCTGTGCTCCAATTATGTCCTTGTTAACATTCCAAATTTTAATTGCTCATATTGTTTGATGGCCATAGTTTTCAACTGGTCAGAGGTCAATTTTAAAGACAACAGTTGAAAGCCGCTTTTTATGATCTGTCATTTGAAATGATCCTGGAAAATACAATGAAATGTTTTGCTGATTAATTGTACAACAAGCTGCTGTGGTTGTTTGTGCTTTGACAGAGACCGCAGAATGATTGAGATGTAGATTTGCAGGAAGAATGGATTTGAAGAGGGTTTACAGGCAAACTGTTTAAAAGGATGGATCTTTAGAGACATGCAATGCACTATGTAAAGACCAGATTCTGCAGGATGAGCAACACACACAAAATGCTGGGGAAACTCAGCAAATGAGGCAGCATCTATGGAGGGAATAAATGGTCAACGTTTTGGACCGAGACCCTTCATCTGGACTGGAAAAGAAGAGAGCAAATCTCTCTTTCTTCCCCCTCCTCCCAATCTGAACTACATTTGGTATAATTTTGCCTTCTGTTCTGATTACTAATCTTTGTAACTTGGTGTCATTTGCAAATTTGGATAAACAATTTAATTTGGTGAATGTTTGTGCCGCAGAAGAGATCCTTGGATAATACACATTGTCATGATCCTAATATTGATGCTGTTTTTTTTACCCCACCCAACCCTGGCTATTTCTAGCTTTCCAACCCAAATCAATAGGCTACCATTATTTATTTGTGAACTGTTCTGTCAATCATCTGTTATTTGGAACTTCCATTGATTGATTTCTGGGATTTTAACCCCAGACCATCCTATTAATAAGTGCTAGGATATTCAGCTAGATTGATTGTATAGGGCTTGCCTGTGATAAAACTGTAGTGACTTTTTGATTAAAATTATTTGTTCAGGTTCTCAATTACCTAATTGACTTATTTTCCTGATACATTTGTTAAGCAAACTACAGACCATTGTCTTGTCTACAGCGAAGTTTTTTGAGTTGTAAGATGAAGTACTGGTGACAACTGTGGAAGCAATTTAACATGAAATAAGTTGGCTAAAATACTTTAACTGGTTAGTTGTTTGTCAGATATGTCAGATTATGGTATTAGCATTTGCGAAATACCAGTCAGTAGACAAGATGGGTAGCAGCAATGTCGGGAGTGAAGAAAGGCTTTAGGATTAAATTGCGTTTATTTCCATGCAAGAGGCCTTACAGGTAAAGATAAGGAGGACGAACTCAAGCATGGTTACTGTCTTTGGGCTGGGATACTCTAGCCATTACAGAAACTTGGATAAGGGAGGGACAGGGCCAACAGCTAAATTTTCCATGGTGCAGGTGCTATCAGTGGAGGCAAGAGAGGGGGAGTTGCATTTCTGATTGAGGAAAACATCACAGTAGCAGTTGGAGATGAAATCTCTGAGGCTTTATGGGTGGAACTGAGAATAGGAAAGTGATGGTCACCTTGTTGAGATTGTACTAAAGACCCCCTAATAGTCAATGAAAATTAGGGGAGGAAATATGCAAGGAGGTTGTAGGTAGTTGTAGAAGTAGAAGTGTTTCGAGAGGCTCGTCATGAGGCACATCAAGACCCTGCTGCCCCCCCCTCACTGGACCCCCTGCAGTTCACATACCGTCCCAACCGTTCAACAGACAATGCCTTTGCCATCAAATTCCTGGATGCACCTAACAAACTCTACTCTGTCCAACCCCTTATCACTAAGGAAATCATTGTCCATATTGACAGTCCTCTTGTTTTTTGGACCTTTCCCTAATCTGCTTGCTTTTCTGTTCCTCAGTGTTCTAGTGGCTGTTGAGAGGGGTCTGCAGTATAATCCCATCAGAGTGATTGCAGTTTTATTAGTTTTGAGTTCTACTCTTAAAATATGCCGATTATTCTCCATTAATCCCTGCCTTTCCAAGTGTAAATTAATCCTGTCGCTCAGAATTTTTCCAATAACCTCCCTATGACTAATGTTAAATGCTCTAGTCTGTAATTACCAGGCTTATTCCTGCTGCCTTTCTTCAGTAAAGGTGCTGCATGGCTGTCCTCTAGTCATTTGGTACCTCATTCATTCCCCAAGTGCTGGAAAACAATTAGAGGTGCTGGGACCTTTGTAACTTGTATAACGATTTGGATGTGAATAAAACCATAAGATATAGGAGCAGAATTAGACCATCTGGCCTGTCAAGCCTGCTCTGCCATTCCATCATGGCTGATTTATTATCCCTCTCAACTTGATTTTCCTGCCTTCTCCCTGTAACCTTTGACACCCTGACTAATCAAGAATCTATTAACCTCAACTTTAAATATACCCAATGACTTGTCCCCTTGCAGATATCAACGGATTCACCACCCTCTGACTAAAGAAATCCCTCATCTCCATTCTAAATGGACGTCCCTCTATTCTGACACTGTGCCCTCTAGTCCTAGACTTCCCCACTATAGGAAACATCTCTCTACATCCACTGTATATAGGCCTTTCAATATTTGGTAGGTTTTGTTCTTCTGAACTTGTGCAAGTACAGACCCAGAGCCATCAAACACTCCTCATAAATTAACCCTTTCGTCCCCAGATTTATTCTCCTGAACCTTCTTTGGAGCCTCTCCAATGCCAGAACATCTCTTCTCAGATAAGATGCCCAAAACTGCTCATAATACTTCGTGTGGTCTGATCAATAGCTTATAAATGTATGAGGAATGGTTAGTAAGTAGTGAATGATACAAAAATGAGTGTAGGATGGTGAAGGAATTAACAGTGAAATTACAAGGGGGCCTTGATAACAGAGGCAAGTGGGCCAAGGGCTTTCAATTTGGCTAAGTATGAAGTGCTGTAGTTTGGAGAGTTAAACCAAGGTAGTACTTGCACAGTGAACTGATCATCAGTTAAGGTATTGAGTATAGCAGGTGGGACGTTATGTTACAGTGTGCAAGGCACTGATGAAATCACACTTGGAGTATCATGTACAGTTTTGATTGCCTTATTACAGGATAGGCATCATTAAATTGGGAAAAGTATGGAGAAAATTTACAAGGATGTTGCCAGAACTTGAGGGCCTGAGTTTTAGGAAGAGGTTAGGTGGGCTAAGACTTTATTCCTTGCAATGTACAAGTGTATAAGATTGTGAGGGAAAAAGATAGGGTGCACGCACATAGTCTTTTCCCCAGGGAACAGGAACTACAAACTGGAGGGCACAGGCTTAAAGTGGGACGTGAAAGGTTTAAAATGGACTGAGGTCGGCTTTGTCTCTTGGGTGATAGGACAATGATGCCTAATGTAAACAATGATAAATTTACTATTTTAAAGGTGGGTCTCATCACAGTTGCAAGAATTATATTGCAAATCTGGAAAAAACCCACATGTCCCACTGTGAAGGAATGGACTGAGGAAATGATTAAGATTTCATCATATGAACACATGTTGGGAAGAATTAACAGTGAGGGAAAAGTGCAAGACGCATGGGATCAATTTTGGTTGTATGTTAATTTAAACTTAAATTAGAACTTCTTTCTGTTTCTAAGTTTTATTTGTTTTCCTGTCATGGGATGGCTGTGTAAATATGCTGTACTGTATCTGCTCTATGATATGCTGTGCTGCTTTGTTAAATAATAAATAATAATAAAAATTTGAATTATAAAAAAAATAAAATGGACCTGAGGGGCAAAGTCTTCATGAATAGGGTGGTGTGTATATGGAAGGAGCTGCCAGTGAAAGTGGTTGAGATAGGTACATTGTCAACATTTAAAACACCTTTTGGCACCCTGATCAAAATTACTGTTACTGTGAATAGCTAAGCGAGTAAAAGATGACCTGATTTCCAAAAGGCATAAAGTTAAAGACGACACATTGCTTTAATATCTTAAGCAAGATTACTTTTTTATTTCCATCTCTTACAGTTTCAAAATAACAGAAAGGGAAAAGGGCCCGAAGCAAAAGTTTGGGCACACTGCATGGCGAGTACTTAGTAACACCCCCTTTGGCAAGTATCACAGCTTGTAAACGCTTTCTGTAGCCAGCTAAGAGGCTTTCAATTCTCGTTTGGGGGATTTTCGCCCATTCTTCCTTGCAAAGGTTTTTAGTTCAGTGAGATTCTTGGGCCGTCTTGCATGCACTGTTCTTTTGAGGTCTATCCACAGATCTTCGATGATGTTTAGGTCGGGGGACTGTGAGGGCCATGGCAAAACCTTCAGCTTTGCACCTCTTGAGGTAGTCCATTGTGGATTTTGAGGTGTGTTTAGGATCATTATCCTGTTGTAGAAGCCATCCTCTTTTCATCTTTGGCTTTTTTTTTATAGATGGTGTGATGTTTGCTTCCAGAATTTGCTGGTATTTAATTGAATTCATTCTTCCCTCTACCAGTGAAATGTTCCCTGTGCCACCGGCTGCAACACAAGCCCAAAACATGATTGATCCACCCCCATGCTTAACAGTTGGAGAGGGGTTCTTTTCATGACATTCTGCACCCTTCTTTCTCCAAACATACCTTTGCTCATTGCGGCCAAAAAGTTAACTTCATCAGTCCACAGGACTTGTTTCCAAAATGCATCAGGCTTGTTTAGATGTTCCTTTGCAAACTTTTGACATTGAATTTTGTGGTGAGGACACAGGAAAGGTTTTCTTTTGATGCCTCTTCCATGAGGTCATATTTGTGCAGGTATCGCTGCACAGTAGAACGATGCACCACCACTCCAGAGCCTGCTAAATCTTCCTGAAGGCCTTTTGCAGTCAAACGGGGGTTTTGATTTGCCTTTCTAGCAATCCTACGAGCAGTTCTCTCGGAAAGTTTTCTTGGTCTTCCAGACCTCAACTTGACCTCCACCATTCCTGTTAACTGCCATTTCTTAATTACATTACAAACTGAGGAAACAGCTACCTGAAAACGATCTTCTTATAGCCTTTTCCTGCTTTGTGGGCATCATTTATTTTAATTTTCAGAGTGCTAGGCAGCTGCTTAGAGGGGCCCATGGCTGCTGATTGTTGGGACAAGGTTTGAGGAGTCAGGGTATTTATAAAGCTTTGAAATTTGCATCACCTGGCCTTTCCTGATGATGACTGTGAACAAGCCATAGCCCTAACAAACTAAGTAAGGTCTGAGACTTTGGTAAAAGTTATCTGAGAGCTCAAATCTCTTGGGGTGCCCAAACTTCTGCATGGTGCTGCTTTCCTTTTTTTTTTCACTCTACAATTGTACAAAACAAAAATAATACACTAATCTCGCTTAAAATGTTGAAAAGAATGTTTCATCTTTAATTTTATGACTTTTGGAGATCAGTTCATCTTCTACTCACTTAACTATTCACAGTAACAGAAATTTTGACCGGGGTGCCCAAACGTTTTATTTAGATCTCGCCTCTGTACTATCATCTTCAAGGAGCGGTGTCTTAGAAAGGTGGCGTCTGTTATTAAGGATCCCCATCACCCAGGACATGCCCTCTTCTCATTGTTAACTGTTAGGAAAGAGGTACAGAGGCCTGAAGGTACACTCTCAATGATTCAGGAACAGCTTCTTCCCCTCTCCCATACGATTCCTAAATGGACATTGAACCCATGAACACTACCTCACTACTTATTTCGGTTTTTGCACTGCTATTTTAATTTAATTATTTAATATACATATGCTTACTGTAATTAATTGATTTTCCATATTTATCATGTATTGCAATGTACTACTGCTGCAAAGTTAACAAATTTCATGACATATGCCGATGATATTAAACTTGAGTTCTGATTCTGAGTACTTTTCATATACTGTTTTTAGAAAGCAGGATAGATGTATGCCGAGCAAGATGCCACAACAACTAGTGACCAGATGATCTGTTTTTAGTCACGGTAATCTGTTATTAGAGTTATTTGCATTCATTTGATGTCAGTAGATACTGCAGGAATGCATTGATAAGATAATAGCAGGGACAAGATGACAGATGGAATTCACTATTCCATTGCTGTATAACTTTAGGATTTCACACTGGCTGATGTAAGCCTGTCACTGCATACACTGAGGTGCAGTGCAGAGAATTCATTTGGCCATCAGGTTGTGGCAAGTTCAAGGCACGCTGCAATGAAGGCTTTTACCTTTTACAGTGGTAATGCTCCTTCAGAGGAATAACCAGAATATGTCTGCTTTCCCTGAATCTATGACTCAGAAAGAGATCTCATATTTGCACTGTGCAATGCTGTTTTAAATTCTCCTCTGTACTGCTTCAGTTATGATAGAATAATAACTTCATACCCTAGCCCTGAAAGCCCAGTAACACGCTTCTACTGGATCTTTCTCTTTGGTTTGACCTTTGCTAGTCCTTTTATTGTGCAGCCTAGTAGTTTGCAGAGAGCTGTGAATGGTTCAGTTATTTAAAATGTTCAGGCTGAGCCACTATCAGTATTGAAAGAAATCAGCATGTTTGCACTCTGGCTTTTTGTTCTCTTATCTGACTCAAAATGCACCCTTGCATAAAGGGAGTGAGGACATAACAGGTGGCGAAATCTGGAAACAAAGTAAAAGCATGCACGTACATATGGCACTTTTCACCATCTCAGAATGATGTACATTGAAATGCTGTGTGCAATCTTTTATTCAATAGACTTCTTAGTAAAATTAAACTAGAAGGATTGCGTTCTATTCTAGAATTGTCTATGTATTTGACACTGCCAACACGTGTTCTTCATTGGAACTGTATGGAAACTTCCTAATCAGCACCCAGAATCCCTTCCTTGCTCCTCTCTTCTCTCATATGATCCACTGTGTTACTTTTCTGACAAATATGTGTGAAATAGTGATCTCTTTCCCCGTGGGCCATTTATAACTTCTGTGAGATAACATGTTAAGTTTTGGGCCTAAATCGTATCTCATTACTTAGTGCCTAGAGATTTCATTGATTAATGCTTTGTGTAAGATATTTTGAAAGGATGAGATGAGAGTAAATAGTTGCAGTTGTAAAAATCGTAAGTTGGAGAATAATTTTATTCAATATTGTCATATAACATTCACATGGTCTATTTTAATGTTGACTAACAGCATTCTGCTATTTGGAAAGAAAAGCAACTCTAGTCTGGAATCTCCAGGAATTGAAAGTGTATCTTCTGTGAACAAACTCCGAGAAAATAAAGAACTTGCATATCTTTAATTGATTTAACTGATTCCTTGGAAGTTCTATCCTCAGAATTGCTTTTCTGCTGGGTCGTTTAATAATAACTGCTTACATATGCCCTCTGAATATGGTGGCTTGGATGGAATTTAGATCATGGACATGGCCTTGCTTTATCATCAATTAATGTCACTTGGCTTGCTCATAATGTAAAGCACAGCATGTCAATTTTTTTCTAGCTGTGTTATGGACCACAATAGGTACATAGTAATTAAGCAGTTTGTTGTCATGAAAAGATGGTATTTATTTCTTGTGTCAGCCAATGACCCCAGCTGTGGGTAAATAACCCATCAGCCTCAGGAGAGACGAAGGCCACAGGAGTAAACCCAGACAGAAGATCCAAAGTGGAGCCCCTAAGACAGCTGGATATCACTGTACATCCTTCCGGGAGCTCCTGCAGCCAAGCTGGTGCCAAAGGTATTGCTTCATCTGCTTTCCTTTGGACTACACCAGTGAGGCCAAGAGGGGGATCTTGACAGCTGGGCATCCCTAGATCTCCATACCTTCTGCCCATGCTTGTGCCCCAGTGATTCTGTTTGCAGCAACAGAATGGACTGACCCATAGCACACACTATAGTTCCATTGTCCTTCAAGACAGATGAATGCCATCATCACCAGCCAGTGAGTTCGGCTTGGGATATGCAGTATGGTCAATTTACTCAGACCCATAGTTTATTGTATGAGTGGAGGGAAATAATGTGTAACAGAAACTACTACATCTTCAAATAAAAGCAGGGAAATTTCTGCAGTAAATATAGAGTATAGAAATTACAGATTATGTGCATAGTTGATCCCAGTCATTCAGTGATGCAGCTGACAGATCCTTGATGGGGACTTACCCAATTTGCCTGTATTTCACTTTATTTGTCTTTTATTTTTCAATTGATCATTTCTAATCAGAGTTGTTGCAGTAAAACCTGTGGATCAAAGTCCATGATTTTCATTCCAAGACCTTTGTGTTTGATGTTCCAAAGTACAGGTCGACGTTCACTAATCCAACTACCTGTAATCCGGTTCCTTCGATAATCCGCACTGATTTCAAATTTTCCGGGCCACAGTACCAATCTGCTGTGTATTGTTCTTTCTTTCTTTTTAAATCTTTTTATTGAATAAGTATACAAAAAGGTAAGCCATATAGGCACTAATACACTGTTAGAATATAATAAAATTACAGGAGATATTAATACAGGAAAAAAAAGTGATACCGACAATGTAATTTAAACATAACATACTAGGGTAACATAATAGTATACTAATTTTTATATGTATGTATCAATAGAGAAAAGGAAAAAAAAACCCCAAAAAAAAACCCACCGTGCAACTAACTAAAAGCAAAGCAAAGCAATGGGCTAACTTGGAACCAAGTGGAGTTAAAGAACTTAAAATCACGTCCTCAAACCCGACCTCCATTAAAAACAGTAAAAAAAAACAAGAAAGGTATATAAATATGGAGCAAAAAAGAGAAGAAAAAAAAATTACAGTAAATGAAAATATTGAATAAAAGATCTCCAGGTCTGTTCAAATTTAAGTGAGGAATCATAAAGATTGCTTCTAATTTTCTCCAAATTCAAGCATAATATCGTCTGAGAAAAGCAAAAAAAGGTGGTTGGAGCATTAAGCTCTTTCCAATGTTGTTAGATACATCTTTTCGCCATTAAAGTAAGAAATGCAATCATTCTACGGGCTGAAGGAGAAAGATTACTGGAAATTTTAGGTAATCCAAAGATAGCAGTAATAGGATGAGGAGAGATATCTATATTCAATACCTTTGAGATAATATTAAAAATGTCTCTCCAAAAAGTTTTCAGAGTAGGACAAGACCAAAACATATGAGTTAAAGAGGCTATCTGCCCCGGACATCTATCACAAAAAGGATTAATATGAGAATAAAAGCGCGCTAACTTATCTTTGGACATATGTGCTCCATGAACAACTTTAAATTGAATTAGGGAATGTTTAGCACAGATAGAGGAAGTATTGACTAATTGTAAAATCTGCCCCCAGTCATCCACGGAAATGATACAGCCCAATTCCTGTTCCCAATCTACCCTAATCTTATCAAATGGAGCTTTCCTAAGTTTCATAATAATATTATAAATCATAGCCAATGCACCTTTCTGACATGGATTAAGGTTAATTATAGTATCTAAAATGTATGTAGGAGGAAGCGTTGGAAAAGAAGAAAGTATAGTACTTAGGAAATTTCTAACTTGTAGATATCTAAAAAAATGTATTCTTGATAAATTATATTTATTAGATAATTGTTCAAAAGACATAAGGGAGCCATCTAAAAATAAATCCAAAAACTGTGAAATACCCTTAGTCTTCCAAATTTGAAAAGCACGATCCGTAAAAGAGGGAGGAAAAAATATGTTACCTAAAATAGGAATCACTAGCCCAAATTGGTTAAGATCAAAAAATTTTCTGAATTGAAACCAAATACGTAAGGTATATTTAACTATCGGGTTAGATACCTGTTTGAGGCGTTTCAAATCAAAAGGAAGAGAGGAACCTAAAATAGAGCCAAGTGTATAGCCCTGAATAGATTGTAATTCCAATGCTACCCATTTAGGAATGGATAGTATATCCTGGTCAAGTAACCAAAATTTCATATGTCGAATATTAATTGCCCAATAATAGAATCTAAAGTTAGGTAATGCTAAACCTCCATCTATCTCTCTTAGCTTTCTGTAAATGTATTTTACCCAGTCTCGGGTTTTATTTTGCCAAATAAATGAAGAAATTTTTGAGTCAACTTTATCAAAAAAAGATTTTGGAACAAAAATCGGTAATGCCTGAAATATATATAGAAGTTTTGGCAGAAAAAACATCTTAACTGCATTAATACGACCAATCAAAGTTAAATATAATGGAAACCATTTAGATGAAAGTTGAATAATATGGTCAATTAAGGGTAAAAAGTTAATCTTAAATAAATCTTTGTACTTACAAGTAATTTTAATGCCAAAATATGAAAAATAATTATTAATCAATTTAAACGGAAAGTTATGATATAAGGGAAGTTGTTTATTAATCGGGAAAAGTTCACTCTTACTAAGATTTAATTTATAACCTGAAAAGAGACTAAATTGTGCTAATAACTCTAAAACAGCAGGGATGGATTTTTGAGGATTAGAAATATATAAAAGTAAGTCATCAGCATAGAGTGATATTTTATGGGACTTTAAGCCCCGAGTTATCCCAGTAATATTTGGAGATTCTCGAATGGCAATTGCAAGAGGTTCTAATGCAATATCAAATAATAAAGGACTAAGAGGACAACCTTGTCGAGTACCTCGAAAAAGAGGGAAAAAAGGTGAGCTTAGAGAGTTAGTACGGACCGAGGCCACAGGAGAATGATATAACAGTTTGATCCAGAATATAAATTTCGAGCTAAAATTAAACATTTCAAGCACCTTAAATAAGTAAGGCCATTCTACTCTATCAAAAGCTTTCTCAGCATCTAAAGAGATAACACACTCAGGAACATTTTGTGAGGGGGTATAAACAATATTTAACAGTGTGCGAATGTTATAAAAAGAGTAACGACCTTTAATAAAACCCGTTTGGTCTTCCAAAATAATAAAAGGAAGTACTTTTTCTAATCTGTTTGCTAATAACTTAGAAAAAATTTTAGAATCAACATTTAATAAAGATATTGGTCTATAAGATGCACATTGAGCAGGATCTTTATCCTTCTTTAATATTAGAGAGATTGACACTCTATTGAAAGATTTGGGAAGTTTACCAAGTTTTAATGAAGCCTCGAAAACCCTACAGAACCAAGGGATTACTGAAGGTGCAAAACATTTATAAAATTCTATGGTAAACCCACATTTTGATTATAAATCTGATTAATTTGAGATTTAGCATAATTAGATTTCAATCGGTTAGCCAACAGTTTGCCAATTTTGTCACTGTGTACATAAAATTCACTTCTTGTTTTCTTTAGTTGGTTTACAATCGAAGATGAAAGTAATAAACTGTGTTCCATTTGAAGTTCAGTTCTTTGTTTATATAACTCCTCAGAGGGAGCTGTAACATATTTCTTAATAATCTTGTCCACAATTACCAACTCCTCCTGCTTCAGCTTCTTCCTCAAAGCAGCAGAATATGAAATAATCTGACCACGAATATAAGCTTTAAAAGTATCCCAAAGAATGTTCACAGAAATATCCTCTGTATAGTTGATTGTAAAAAAAAGATCAATCTGTTCATTCATAAATTTAACAAAGTCCGAGTCAGTGTATTGTTTTGGTTGCGCTAGATCTGTTCACATGTTGGCATGCTCTTGTAAGCACAGACAGGTGATTCCTGCTTGTTTTCCTGCATTTATTAGTATCATCTGTGTGAGGCACAGCCGCCCAGCACCTGCATGTGCTGGGCCAGTCCGCTTTCTCGCCTGCCTGCCGGCAGTTGCGCACTACCCTCCAACGTTGCCTGGCTGACGCTCCGTTCTCTTCTGCCTACAACCTCAGACGTGGTGACCCGCTGAATTTAAGCATATTACTAAGCGGAGGAAAAGAAACTAATGAGGATTCCCTCAATAACTGCGAGTACAATGTAGCCTTTGGGGTAACTGCAAGTCTGTTTCTTTGCTATCGCTTAGCTCACACCTGAGTGCTGGTAGTGGGTGCTCTTTATTTTTTGCCGGTGGGGAGGGGGGATTGTTGCTCACTACCGCTTATGCACCGGGGCGGGGGGGGGAGACTTAGGGGTTCTAACATTTAATTGTTGTTCATTCTTTGGGGCTCTCCTCTTTTTTGTGGATGGTTGTGAAGAAAAAGCATTTCAGGATGTATATTGTATACATTCCTCTGACATTAAATTGTACCTTTGAATCCTTAGATATTTTAAAGGTATGATGAGGCAGTTAGCTATTACTTAATGTGATCCTTTCGTAATTCGGCATTTTCACTAATCCGGCACTCCTCAGGTCCCAGTGGTGCCGGATTATAGAAGGTTGATCTGTACCGAGATCCTGGATTTAACAAGGAACCTGTGGGTCTTCATAGGCATGTGTGGCCCTTGCAACGCACAAGGCTTTTGAATGGGAAAAGGCCTCTAAGTTGCTTTTTGTGAGACTTAGAGGTTATTCAACAGATCCTAGGCGCTCTTATTGGAACTTAGCTGGGGTGGTTGTTATTTTGGTTGCAACTCTTCTTTGGCACATAGTGCAGGATAACAACCGCCCACTCCACCATCACCACCAAGTCCTCAGCTAGCAATCTTTCCCTGCCACTGCACTGTACCCACCCATCAGATCCACTGGGACCAGATTTTTACCCAGCTCCTCAAACGCGGCTGCTGTCATCCCTGGCTGACTGCTTTGTTCTCATCCCTAACAATTGAATACACTTGGTCCTTGACTTCTCCCCACTCTCCCCTTCAAATTGGTCCAACCTGGTCTCACCTGACTTCCTTTGTGTGCACTGCACTGACAAAATCTTACTTTTTGGAATGCTGGAAGTGTTCATCAGGTCAAGCAGCATCCTGCTTGTGGTCTTCCCCCTTTTTATTCTTGCTTTTGCCCCCTTCCTTTCCAGTCTCGGCCTGTAAGGTCAATTGTTCATTCACCTCCACAGATGCTGCCTGACCTGTTGAGTTTCTCCAGTGAGATTTGCAACAACTGTTAAATCTCCTCTCCCTGTGTAAGGCCAGTTCAGAAGTGTGTGAGACCTTGATAATTCAGTGGTATGTGAAATTATTGCAGTGGGACCTCAAGCAAAATGTTCACTGGCCTACTGTTGAGAACTGTTTATGCATTTTTTTTTAAGTGTGCTTAAGCTCGTTAGCTTAAGTTTAAGTTATTATGTAACATCATTTTTAAAACTTACTTTCTGACATACATGCAGACAGAACAATAACATGGTCATTCTTGTTCTGCTTGTTAAATGGCACAGACCAGAAATAAAATTCAGTTCTGTTTGCAAACTTGGATTTGATTCAAAATTATTTGTTGTTACTAAAGAATTCTTTGAACTACTGTGCTGTTTATGACTCTAGAGTCCTCGTTCCATATATGATTATTTCAACCAGAGGTCTGTTATAATTACAGAGCATCATTGCTGTGGTGGATCAGAGTAAGTTTGCAGAGAATTTGAAATTGGGATGCATTAAAGCAGTTCCATGCATGCTGAGTGACATTGGAGATCTTCATCCTGAGGTTTTGTGTGCATGTTGAGGTTCTCTCATACAAATCATACGAACAAACCATACATACAACTAATATATATTTTTAGTGTTACATATCAAGGTGCAAGGGCCAGTCTGTGGTAATGCTCAGGGTGCTGCTTGAAAAAGATGTAAACATGTAAGTTATAGGTTTATCTGCTTTGGACCACAGTCCAAAACTCAACTCTATCCATGCCTAAATATGCCCAAAGTCTGAAAATAAGCATATATGCTTGATTGAGTTGTTCCTGGTGTTTGGCATCTAAACATTTCATATTTTGAGATTGTTGGTATGTAACTGGATTTTTATCTTTTGGTAGAAATTTCATGAAGGTTTCAGAGTGCATTTAAGCTGCTTAGTTCTGGATGATATTCTTCAAATATAATTAGTAATTGGAGTCGGAGTCTTGAGCAGCCAAGTACTGGAGTAAAGCACTCGAGTCTACTACTCTGTCAGTAATGCTGTGATCGTTTGTGGTCTGGATTTGGTGCACTACAGGATTTGCAATACACTGTAGATGAATTTAACCTGTTGTCCAGTTACTCAGAAATCTTGATTGTCATTGGACTCATTGAGGCCCTATAAACTTGTAATAAAAACAGAAAATGCTGAAAATACTAAAACAGATCAGGATAGATCCAGAGTCCTTCATAGAATCTAATGAGGTATCATGTTAGAGCCTGTAACTGTCCACAACACTGCATTTTCCAGAATATTTAATTGTGCCTCCTATACTCAGTTGGTTATCAGCTTGATGCCAGTGTATGGCACTTCCAAGCTGCCTTTACCAGCTGTTGCTAGAGGGAGAAAAGGTGTAATCTCTGTTGCAGTCTTGTTCCAGCATTTATGAAACATGTGGCAGCACTCTGCAGTAATATAGAACTGGGCTAATTGCAGTTCCAGTGTTTTACTGGACCAACACAGTTATGTTTAAGCAATGATTTGCACCCACATTTACCAAATGGTATGACATGTCAATTTAAGGAAGTCCTAGAGGAACAGTAGATGACTGAAATGTCATTGAACCCTATTGAGGAAATACCTGCTCTCAGTTATTGGATCCTGGCATGGTGCTTTTGAGTGCAATGTGTGTATCAGTAAAATACAATCATATTGCTTAGACCTTTTAGTTTTACTCTATTGTCCACAAGAGCTAAATTAGGAAACTTCAAATAATACTACAGTTGTGTTTGAATGCCCTCTAATGGTATGATCATGCCTTGCACTGGCAGGGCTCTTTATCTTAAAACCTCATCAACTGTATGACTTTCTCAGTTCTGGTTGTTTTTTCCAAACTGTTCTTTTTCTTTTCAAACAGAAAGATCCCAGGGGATGAGCTGGGAGCAAAGAAGAAGAAAAGGAAGCCAAAGCGGAAGAAGGATAAAGGTGGGAAGCTAGACTCGGACGATCATTCAAAGGTATGGTTTGAACAGATTACTACATTTACTGTCTGTGAACCTATGCAAATATATTCTCAGAAGAAATCTGGAGAAACACCGGCAATTTAAAACTGTTTTGCGTGGTTTCTTTTATTTGATTCTCTTCCTGAATAATTTTAAAAAGCAGGTGGTGGGCTAAGTTCATCCCACTAGGTTCAATCAAGTACACTTGTTAAATTTTGAATCTAATTGTTGTTCAAATATTTAGCTATTATTTTATTGAAGTACACAAACTAGGAGCATTGTAACTTCTCTCTACTTCATAGTTACCAATCAATCACTATGTATTTCTAGCATCCCCTGCTTTTTGTTTCATATTTATAGAATTATTATTTTATTTTGTACAAAGGTGGAATAATCTGGGTTATCCTGATAAAGGATAAAGTAAAGCAAAAGAGACCAGTAATTTCATATCCCTCTATGCCCCGTTCATTCAAAATGCCTCTAAAAAGGGATATCCAACCTGGGGTCCACAGACCCCTCAGTTAATGTTAGGGGTCCATGGCATAAAAACGGTTGGGAACCCCACTGTAAAATGTCCATAAGTCTACTACTGTCTCTGCCTCCACTATTTATCTTTCTTTTTCTCTCTTTCTGTACTGGGTGTCAGATGTGGGAAGTCTGTGAGACTCACAGCCTCCCAGATGGCCACACCTGCGCCAGCTGCGATGAATTGCAGCTCCTTCGGGACCGCGTTAGGGAACTGGAGCTGCAGCTCGTGACCTTTGTCTGGTCAGGGAAAGTGAGGAGGTGATAGAGAGGAGCGAAAGGCAAGTAGACACACCAGGGCCTCGGGAGACAGATAAGTGGCTAACAGGACAGGGAAGGGCGAGAGGCAGATACAAGAGAGTACCCCTGTGATTGACCCCTTAACAATAAGTACTGTTGGGGGTGGGTGGGATGGCCTACCTGGGGGAAGCAACAGTGGCCACGCTTCTAGCACAGAGTCTGGCCCTAGCTCAGAAGGGTAGGGAAAGGAAAAAGGCAGCAGTAATAGGGGACTGTATAGTTAGGGGGTTAGACAGACGATTCTGTGGACGCAGGAAAGAAATACGGATGGTACTTTGCCTCCCAGGTGCCAGGGTCTGGGATGTTTCTGATCATGTCCATGATATCCTGAGGTATGAAGGTGAACAGCCAGAGGTCGTGGTACACCTTGGTACCAACGACATAAGTAGGAAAAGGGAGGAGATCCTGAAAACAGACTACAGGGAGTTAGGAAGGAAGTTGAGAAGCAGGACCTCAAAGGTCGTAATCTCAAGATTACTGCCTGTGCCACGCGACAGTGAGTATAGGAATAGAGTGAGGTGGAGGATAAATACGTGGCTGAGCGATTGGAACAGGGGGCAGGGATTCAGATTTCTGGATCATTGGGACCTCTTTTGGGGCAGGAGTGACCTGTACAAAAAGGATGGGTTGCACGTGAATCCGAGGGGGACCGATATCCTGACAGGGAGGTTTGCTAAGGCTTTTGGGGAGAGTTTAAACTAGAATTGCTGGGGGAGGGGGTGGGGACAGAAGAGGCTGTTGGCTCACAAATAGAAAAAGTTTGGAGACAGTGCGAGAGGGAGGGTAGGCAGGTGATAGAGAAAGGGATGCGCTCAGACCGATAGTTTTAGATGTGTCTATTTTAATGCAAAAAGCATCATGAACAAAGCGGATGAGCTTAGGGCATGGATCAGTGCTTGGAGATATGATGTTGCGGCCATTAAGGCAAAAGAGGAGGGGCATGGCACTGTTGATCAGAGATGGTGTCACAGCTGCAGAAAAGGAGGAAGTCATGGAGGGATTGTCTACGGAGTCTCTGTGGGTGGAAGTTAGAAACAGGAAAGGGGCAATAACTCCACTGGGTGTTTTTTTTATAGACCACCGCATAGTAACAGGGACATCAAGGAGCAGATAGGGAGACAGATTCTGGAAAGGTGTAATAATAACAAGGTTGTTGTGGTGGGAGATTTTAATTTCCCAAGTATTGATTGGCATCTCCCTAGAGCAAGGGGTTTAAATGGGGTGAAGTTTGTTAGGTGTGTTCAGGAAGGTTTCCTGACACAATATGTAGATAAGCCTACAAGGGGAGAGGCTGTACTGGATTTGGTATTGGGAAATGAACCAGGTCAGGTGTCAGGTCTCTCAGTGGGAGAGCATTTTGGAGATAGTGATCACAATTCTATCTCCTTTACCATAGCGTTGGAGAGTGATAGGAACAGACAAGTTAGGAAAACGTTTAATTGGAGTAAGGGGAAATATGAAGATATCAGGCAGGAACTTGGAAGCATAAATTGGGAACAGACGTTCTCAGGGAAATGCACGACAGAAATGTGGCAAATGTTCAGGGGATATTTGTGTGGCGTTCTGCATAGGTACGTTCCAATGAGACAGGGAAAGGATAGTTGGATACAGGTACCGTGGTGTACAAAGGCTGTTGAAAATCTTGTCAAGGAGAAAAGAAAAGCTCACAAAAGTTTTGAAAAACGAGGTAATGATAGAGATCTAGAAGATTATAAGGCGAGCAGGAAGGAGCTTAAGAATGAAATTAGGAGAGCCAGAAGGGGCCATGAGAAGGCCTTGGCGGACAGGATTAAGGAAAACCCCAAGGCATTCTACACGTATGTGAAGAGCAAGAGGATAAGATGTGAGAGAATAGAACTAATCAAGTGTGACAGTAGAAAAGTGTATATGGAACCAGAGGAGATAGCAGAGGTACTTAATGAATACTTTGCTTCATTATTCACTACGGAAAAGGATCTTGGCTATTGTAGGGATGACTTCCAGTGGATTGAAAAACTTGAGCATATGGACATTAAGAAAGAGGATGTGCTGGAGCTTTTGGAAAGCATCAAGTTGGATAAGTCACCGGGACTGGACAGGATGTACCCCAGGCTACTGTGGGAGGCGAGGGAGGAGATTGCTGAGTCTCTGGCAATGATCTTTGCATCATCAATGGGGACGGGAGAGGTTCTAGAGGATTGGAGGGTTGCTGATGTTGTTCCTTTATTCAAGAAAGGGAGTAGAGATAGCCCAGGAAATTATAGACCAGTGATTCTTACTTCAGTGGTTGGTAAGTTAATGGAAAAGATCCTGAGAGGCAGGATTTATGAACATTTGGAGAGGCAGAATATGATTAGAAATAGCATGGCTTTGTCAAAGGCAGGTCGTACCTTACGAGCCTGATTGAATTTTTTGAGGATGTGACTAAACACATTGATAAGGTAGAGCAGTAGATGTAGTGTATATGGATTTCAACAAAGCATTTGACAAGGTACCCCATGCAAGGCTTGTTGAGTGAGTAAGGAGGCATGGGATCCACAGGATCCTTGTTTTGTGGATCCAGAACTGGCTTGCTCACAGAAGGGAAAGAGTGGTTGTAGACAGGTCATATTCTGCATGGAGGTCACTGACCAGTGGTGTGCCTCAGGGATCTGTTCTGGGACCCCTACTCTTCATGATTTTTATAAATGACCTGGATGAGGAAGTGGAGGGATGGGTTAGTAAATTTGCTGATGACACAAAGGTTGGGGGGTGTTGTGGATAGTGTGGAGGGCTGTCAGAGGTTACAGCGGGACATCAATAGGATGCAAAACTGGGCTGAGAAGTGGCAGATGGAGTTCAGCCCAGATAAGCGTGAGGTGGTTCATTTTGGTAGGTCAAATATGATGGCAGGATATAGTATTAATGGTAAGACTGTTGGCAATGTGGAGGATCAGAGGGATCTTGGGGCCTGAGTCCATAGGACTCTCAAGACTGCTGCACAGATTGACTCTGTGGTTAATAAAGCATACGGTGTATTGGCCTTCATCAACCATGGGATTGAGTTTAAGAGCCGAGAGGTAATGATACAGCTGTATAGGACCCTGGTCAGGCCCCACTTGGAGTACTGTGCTCAGTTCTGGTCACCTCACTACAGGAAGGATGTGGAAACCATAGAAAGGGTGCAGAGGAGACATACAAGGATGTTGCCTGGATTGAGGAGCATGCGTTATGAGAATAGGTTGAGTGAACTCGGCCTTTTCTCCTTGGAGCAGCGGAGGATGAGAAGTGACCTGATAGAGGTGTGTAAGATGATGAGAGGCACCGATCGTGTGGATAGTCAGAGGCTTTTTCCCAGGGCTGAAATGGTTAACGCGAGAGGGCACAGTTTTAAGGTGTTTGGAAGTAGGTACAGAGGAGATGTCGGGTAAGTTTTTATGCAGAGAGTGGTGAGTGCGGGGATTGGGCTGCTGTCTCTCTGCCCCCCCTCTCTCCCCCCCGCCTCTCCCCCCCTCTCCCCCCTCTCCCCCCCTTTGTCCCCCCAGTCTCTCTCTCCCTCCTTGTCTCTCTCCCCCTCTCCTTATGTCTCACGTGCCCCCTCCCCTTCTCGACCCCTCTCTCCCTCTCCCCCTTTCCCCCTGCCCTCGCTCTCACTCCTTCTCCACCTCTCTACCCCCCCACTCCCATTCTGTCCCCTATCTCTTTCCCCTCCTCCCCCTGTATGCACTTGCTTTAGACACCACTTCCCCAGTAAAAAAAAAGCTCTCTTCCCTTCCTAGACCTCTCATACTTTTGTCTGTTACGATACCTCAGCCCCATTTCACCTAGTCTGTCAAATCTCATTTGATAACTCAAGCCCGCCCCTTGTGAAATATATCTGCACCCTGTCTGTGTGACTGTTTGAAAACACTTCTGACACTTTGACAAAAGAAAGGTCACTGATGAGGACCTACAACTCTGCATTGTGGAACCACTGCAGCAGTTTTTTTTTGTCTGGAATAATTGACCTCTGATGAACACAGTCATCTTCTTTTGTGTGAGGTATGACTCCAGCCATTAGTTTTTCCTTTGTTCATTAACTTCAGTTTGACCAGAGCTTCTTGATGCTACACTAGGTATGTGACTATAATATCAAAGTCGATCCCACCTCATCTTTCTGTGCTGTGAAATGAAGTTTCATGGAAAAACACACATCTTGAGATAGCTCTCAACAAGGGAGGACGAGAATTCTATTCCTCAAATTCTGTTATATTTCAGGCATGTTTTTGACAAAGAGTTCTTGTCTCTGAAAAGTCTTTGCAATTTAAACCCTTCATTTGATGTCTATGAAATGTGCTTGTTTGATTATTTAATCTTTAATTTTCTTAAGAGATTCTTGTTATTTCATACAGATTTCTGGTGTCAGGGATTTTATTTTATTATTACCATTTGTCTTAGTAGACAATTTGAAATGTCACTGATAAATGTTTGCAATTGTTTTTTTTTCCCTCTTGACCTTCGAAAAGTTGTAATGTTTCCTTATTTTTGTCAGTTTTTAACTTGGACCTGTCATCATTCGGCAGGAGTTGCTAATAGTGGAATGCCAGACTGGCATTTTGATAAGGTTATTGGATGTCTCTTACAGCCTCTTATTAAATATTGTGTACACTTCCTTTCTCTTTAGCAACACTAAACTACAGCATGTCATCTAGCAGTGGCCTGTGGCATTCTGCGGCCATCTTCCACAATCTGCTTCTATGCAAAGGGCTTCACTCCTTAGAAACTGACCTAAGCAACTCTCCATTATCTTCTGAAACCTATCATTATGCATATATATTTATATATAAACTGAGCATTTGGGTCAGACTGGGCTCAGTCTGATGTTTTCGTGACAGTGTCGCCATGTTCAGTGTGGGTTTGATGCAAGAAGATCAGCAGGCAGAGACAGTTCAAAATTTTTGCATTTAATTTATTACTATAAAAGATCTCAGAAAATCTACATTGCATAAAGTGGTGACTTAACGGTCATTACAATATACGTAGATTTCTTTTCAGAATACCATGTACAGGATATGACCTAGATAAGTGACTCTTTAGTTATTGTATATCCTAGCTATACAAAGTGAGAATCATTCTCCCATAACCATTTCTGGGGGAAAACATAATAGTTGCATTGCTCACATGAATGATCTTTAGATTTATTATATAGTGTTGCCAGTCTAGTGGTTTATTAATGGTTAAAGCCAAAAATGATTATTTTAAAAAATCCTTAAGACCTGTTAAAATTCACACCAATAATGCCATTGACAAAATCGTTCTACTAATGACAGCCATGTGTTTTTCTTTAAGATTGTGGCTTCCAACTTGTGGATATTGTCTTTGGGCTAATTGTTCTTGTTAATGGATATGTTATGGAATGTGCCTCCGTAACCCCGAAGGGTCACTTTCCCTCAGTGAAGAAATAGCTTCTTTGGTCTTAATTTAAAACTGATTCACTTGATTCTAGATATCCCTTTAAATAAATCAATCAATCTCCCCCTCCACTGCTCTTTTTTTCATTCCTCCTCTCTCTCTCTCTCTCTCTCTCTCTCTCTCCCCTTCTCTCCCTCCCTCCCTCCCTCCTCTCTTCTTCCCCCCCACCCCCACTTTATACCTATACTCACCTTTTAGTCACCACTTTCCTAGGAAAAGCATTGCTGTCTTCCCTATCAATTCCATAGCTACTCTCTTAATATCTTTTGAAGAATTATATACATTTCAGTGAGATCTATCATTCTTCTAAATATGAGAGTATAAGTGAATCCGCCTTAATCTCTCTTGTCCGATACTTCAGAAATTCTAAGAGTCAGTGTGGTAAGCCTTCACTGGATTCCCTCAATGACAACTGTGTCCTTTCTTAGATGGGGGGGGGGGAGGGAACCAGGGACAATACTCCATATGTGGTCTCATTTTCAGTTCTGTGCATCTCTTCCCAGAAGTTAAATATCTGGAGTATGTAGTCCCTAATATTTGGCCACTTTCAAAGGTTTCAAAGTACATTTAATGTCAGAGAAATGTATACAATATACATCCTGAAATGCTTTTTCTTCACAACCATCCACGAAAACAGAGGAGTGCCCCAAGGAATGGATGACAGTCAAATGTTAGAACCCCAAAGTCCCTCCCCCCCACGCATAAGCAGTAGCAAAGCAACGATACCCCCTCCCCCACCAGCCAAAAAAGCATCGGCACCCCTCCATCGAGCACTCAAGCATGCAGCAAAGCATCAATAAAGACACAGACTTGCAGTACCCCAAAGACTACTCGTTCACCCGGTAATTCGACATACCACAGGCTCTCTCTCTCTCTCCCTAATTAGGGAAAAGAACGGTCTCTGTTTCACAGTGAGAGGGGAGACGTAACAAACTACTCGCTGATTTATGATCTTAAAAGTCTGTTGCGTCACTTCTTACGAGCTCTGTGCCCAAAGAACTCGGGTCTCTAGGCACACAGCCAACAGCCAGCTTGTGCTGCTTTTGATCTTCCGACTCCCTCAACACACTGATTCCCTGCAGAGGCACCAACCACGAGTCCACCCGCCTCCAGAGCCACGAGATCCCAGAACTCCAAAGGCGAGCTAATCTCCTAGGCCGTGTCCTTGGCATATCGAATAGCGGCCAGTCGTGAGACCCCGAGAGCGGGTCCCATTCCCGCAAAGAACTGAAGTTAGCGTTTAACTCCAGTTCAGGGTCTTCAAAAGAACTCTAAAAGGGAAAAATAAAGATAGAAATAGAGTTGTTTCCAAGGATGCAAGCGAAGGAGTCGCTGTTAGGCACCATTAGCTCCTTAGCTCCACCCATATCCATAGCTGTTTAATCCTGTCCATTTATTTCTGTTTATGCCATTAATTCACCTGTCCTTCTATGGAGGCTAAATGCATTTGCACAGAGATCCTTGATTTGTCTTTGTGCCATTTTTTTTCTTATCCATCTCCTACTGAAAGATCAAACTAAATTTACTATCAAAGTACATATATGTCATCATATCAACCCTGAGATTCATTTCCTTGCAGGCATTCTCAGTAAATCCAAGAAACATAATAAAATCAATGAAAGATCGCACCCACAGGACAGACCAGCAGCCAATGTGCAAAAGGCAACAAATTGTACAAAAAGAAAAGAAAGAAATAATAAATAAATGAATAAGCAATAAATATCAAAAACCTGAGATGAGTCCTTGAAAGTGAGTCATGGGTTGTGGGAACAGTTCAGTAATGGGGCGAGTGAAGTTATCCCTGTTGGTTCAAGAGCCTGATGGTTGAGGGGTAATAACTGTTCCTGAACCTGGTGGTGTGCGTCCTGAGGCTCCTGTACCTCCTTTACCTCCTTCCTGATGGTGGTAGTGAGAAGAGAACATGACCTGGGTGGTGGTGTTCCTTGATGATGGATGCTGCTTTCCTGCAACAGCACTGTGTAGATGTGCTCAGTGGTGAGGAGGTCTTTACCTGTGATGGACTGAGCCACGTCCACTACTTTTTGTAGGATTTTCCATTCAAGAGCATTGGCGTTTCCATACCAGGCTGTGATGCAATGAGTCAATATACTCTCCTGTATATACAGAAGTGTACACTCGTGAGCAGCGCCAGGCATACCGCAAAATGCAGTTTTACCGAACTGGCACTTCAGCACTTGGACATATGCGCTAAACAATCAACACCCTGCTCAAAAACCCTGCAGTTCTCTAATATTTAGTTGTAAATTCTGATGGAGAACTAAACTGACAAAAGGAAGAGATATCAAGTGCATCCTCATCTTCAATGATGATGGGGTGCAGCATGTGAATACCAAAGAATAAGGCAAGAGTGTTTTCTCATAGCAATGCCTTTTGACCTTTCGAGATCCATGCTGGCTCTCAAAGCAGTTCCTTTCTCTCCCTCGTTTCCCTGTAACCCATGAGGTTGGGTGGAGTATGTGAGTCTGGATTGAAGATTGGTTATTGCATAGAAAATCAAGTTTGAATAAACAGCCCTCTTTGTAGTTAATAGACAGTCACTAGTGGAGTGCTCTAAGCATCAGTTCTTGGCCCTTAGTTATTTATGATTTATATGAAGTGACCTGGAGGAGGGAGCAGAGTTTAAGGTAGATTTTCATGTCATGTACATCACTGACATGAAAATAGGTGGGCAGGCATGTTTCATGAGGATATTTGGGCTCTGAAACATGCCTGCTTGAGGATTAACAACTCGTTTTCAATCTGGACACATTGAAGCCTTCAGGCCTCAATATAGAATTCTCCAGCTCACTCGCGCTTTCTTTCTGCTTGTATGAAAGGTAGCCATGTTTGCCTGCCATCATACTGATTCAGATTATCTGGTTTTTTTTGCATATTCTGACCTGCTGGGCACATACCAGAGCCTTGTCATTAGCAGCACATTACACAGAAAAGAGGCTTAATCTAATTTTAACTGGGACATTAGGTCATCCAGTGTCATCCTATTTGCTGCCTCCATCTCGGATTCCTACATTATTCCCTCTTTCCTATTTCTGAAGGATCTTCTGAAACATGAACTGTCTCTCTTTCCACCAATGTAATCTGATCTGCTGAGTGTTTGTAGCACTTCCTTTTTTTAATATATATTTCAAATTCCCAGCATCTGCTATGTTTTGTTTTTCAAATCCTTAATTATGCATCTTTGCCTCTTCTTCAGATCTCTATTGTGCCAAGCCAGTCTTCAACTTGTTGCCACCTGAAGTGATATCAAGAATTGCTGAAAACCTAAAAGGCAACACAGATTATGGGATCTGATGGTATACTAGCTGTAGTATTGAAGGCTGTATTGCAGAACTAACAAATATACTGTAGTTTTAACACTAGCATCTCCCTGATGGTGTAAAAATTTGCCTAGCTTTATAATGTCTACAGAAAAATAAACCCATTTCATTCCAACTAATTACTGCCGAATTAGGAGTGACAAAAGTGATGGGGGTGCCATTCTCACTGATGTCCATCTGGGTTTTAATGGGACCACTTGCTTCAGACATCATTACAGCTATAGTCCAAGCATGTACTAAAGAGCTACTTTTCAGAAATGAAGTGAGAATGAAAATCTTCGGTAGCTCTTGACTACAAACAGCCTGTGTAAAACTGGTAGAGGGCATCCCAGTGGTGTGAGTCATACCTCATTCGAAGCATGGTGATTGCTATTTTTAGAGTCTGTGAACACCAGGACATTAGAGGGGTTCACCAGAGTTCCAGGCCCAGCTACTGTTTCATCAGTGAATTTTGCTTCATCACAAGATCAGTAATGACAATTTTTGCTGCAGCTGGCTCAATCCTGTTCACAAATCACCAGAACATGAAGCATTGAAGGCCTGTTGACACCAAAATGCAGGCAACATTCAGACACCAGCTGATATGTAGCAAATAATATTGAACTAGAGACAGACAACATTCTAGGGATCACCATTGACCAAAGCTTCAATTGGGCCAATTACATAAGTACTGTGGATGCCAGAGCAGGATGGTGTCTGGGTTCTTTTAAGTGACTGGCTCAATTCCTGATATCTCCACCTGTATCTTATGGCCCCAAGCCAGGTGCAAGCATCACCTCACTTTTTGTCAACCTTCAAGGAACTGGACGTTATCCAAGACAAGTCAACCTGCTTGATTGGCATGCCACGCAGCACCATGTATCATAGCTGCAGTGTGCATCATCTCCAAAATGCATCACATATGTTAATTAGACAGCACCTTAAAACTTGTGACCATTACAACCAAGAGATCAAAGTTAACATGTTCTCGTGAGCAGCCCACTGCCCACCTTTACAACAGCTATCGGTAGTGTGTGTTCATCATTGCCTAGCCAGTGCAGTTGACACCAGTAAGATAAATAAATGAAGTACAATCTCATGTTTTATTGATGCATTGTAACCCAGTCCATTAATACGGGGCTAATTAATAATAAGCCTACTGACAACATTGACTTGATCAGCTTGTTGCAGAACATGCCACAACATGAGCAGAGAACTGTCAGCCACACGCTGGGTTTAGTAGTTAATACATATTTGTTATCTTCTTTTCCCACCCACACCACCCTAGTTAGATATTTTAGGTCTACGTCGCTTTGTTCTAATGTTTGTAGGAGTCTTGGCTATGGCAGCATTATAGTGCATCAGCTTGTGATTCAAAGAAATTTCAGATGTTGGAAATCAGAAATTAAAAATAGTATTCAGTGTTGTAATGAGCTAGGTATTTGCAGTAGGTTTAATCAATTATCTATTTAAAATGATTTTCTTTTATTTAAACAGTGAACTAAGGAAAAGATCTGGAAGATTTGCATATAGATGATAGCAGTAAAGTTTCAGCAGAAACTTTACTGAGATGTGTTCTTGGCAAACACCTAATATTTGAAAATGGGCATTTGAATTGTAGCTCTCTAAACAGAGCCCATCATCTGTAATTGTTCATTCAATATACTGTATGTTTCAATTCTATTGCCTACTGTTGAATTCACAAAAAGGCTGACTGGTTGTGCAGTCTAGGAGCACTCTTCCTGAGCTACATTTTTTGTATTTTACTAAAATATTTGAGAGAGAGAGAGAGTCAGTTTTTCACTAAATGTCTTTCAGGCTAACTCGTTGCCAGCCGAGAAGCTCCAAGAGATCCAGAAGGCCATTGAACTGTTTTCTGTTGGTCAAGGTCCAGCAAAGAGTATGGAGGAGGCAACCAAACGCAGTTACCAGTTCTGGGATACCCAGCCAGTGCCAAAGCTTGGTAATGTCGAAAGATTTTATAGTGGGCATTGTCCAGGTTGTAATGGATAAGGTCAGCAAATCCATAAAATAACACTGGACAGCAAATTTTTTTTGAAAGTGTTGCTTCCTCTGAATTTTTTTGTGGTTATGGTAGACCGCTTGAAGCTGAACACATATATAATTTCAGACTACTTGTATTGCATAGGAATCTGGAGAAACAAGAAATTAACTTTTATTGAATATAATGCATTTAATTGCATAACAGTGCTGATACTTTGTAATAGTTCAACTAAGCTAAAATGCTTTGTTGATGATTTTCATTTGTACTCTGTGTCTGAGGCTTCTTGCTTAAGTGTCCAACAATAATCAGCCAGCATTGATGGATTCCAGTTGCCCTGATACCGGTTCTCCATGACCATAATGTCCTGGTGAATCTTTTCACCATGCTCGTCACTGACAGTGCCAAGGTTTGCAGGGAAGAAGTCTAAATGGGAATGCTGAAAATGAATCTTTAGTGACATGTTTCACTTCATGGTTTTGTATGCTTGAAGCATGTTGTCAGCCAGCTGCATGTAATTTGGTGTTCTGTAGTTGCCAAATAAAATTCAACATCCTTGAATGCCTTCCATGCGATTTTCTCCAGTCCCACTAGAAGTTCTTCGAATTGCTTGTCATTGGTGACCTGCTTGATTTGTGGACCAACAAAAATGACTTCCTTAATCTTGGCATCAGTTCTTCTGGCAAACATCTGTCTCAAATATCGAAATCCTTCATGGAAATTTTTGTGCCTCGTGACAGCAGTCATTCTGCTTTTCTGCTTTTGCCTTTGACAACCCCAAGTCTCTCACTAGGTCATTTAACTAAGATTGAGTTATCAGGTGAGGCCCACTTGACAAAATCTCTGTCGTTTTCCATTCCTGGCTTGTGCATCGTTGCATCTTCGTCTGCCTCCTGTAGACTCCATGTCTCTGGTGGCTTCAGTACCGGAAGACTATCGTCATGGTCTCATGGCTGAAGGGAGATTGGGGTATTCAATGGATTTCTTGTTTTTAGCAGAGAAAGCAGACACACTGGTCAGACAGAAGTAGCAGTCTGTCACATGACCCTTCTGCTCTCGCCATATCACTGGGACAGTGCATAGCATTGACTTCCAAGTACCTCTGAGCCAAGCTCTACCATCGACACCAGACGCAACGCGCAACGCAATAAATGTGAGGAACCCAGGCTTTGTCTTAGTTGCTAATTTTATACCCAAAGTACAGCTCATAGACTTTTCTTAATAAGAGGAGTCGTGCTCCATCTTTGAGATTTAAGCGTATACTCGGCACTAATATATCAAAGTATTGCGGCTGTTGCAACATTGGCCAGACATTTTGCTGTCACAAGTACTCTTGAAAATACAGTTACTTTATTATAAAGAGTACACATAGTACGCTATGTGCGTAGAGCATGCGCATCAACATAATCGCAAACCAACATTCATGTAAACACAATGCATGGAATGATATGTGCATGACGCTTTTATGGCCTTTTTGAAAACCTATCCTGCCATGCAGCATCCGCCCAAGCAAAGTCTACCCAGGCATGCCTAGAGAAGATAGAAAACTTTTCAGTTTACATCGTGGGCAGCATTTTAATTGACTTGAATTATAAAGTAAAATAACAAATATAGGCGATTGCGAAAAAAAAAGTGCATGATAGGGAAATTTCATGGTGATTTTCATGATCAGCAGCCCAAAATCCATAAAATACACCCAAAAGTATTCAGGAAGCAAAATCTTTGTTGTCCAGTGTAATTTGTAGAGATGGAGGGTGGTGAAACGTTGAAATATTTTGATATTGATAAAAGTCGTTTTTATAAGAATTCGTCCAATCTGTGTTTCCCCTTAACACCAGCACACTGGAACCCTGCACATTATCAACAGCCTACCACATGACTAGAGCCAGCATTGGAAACAGATAAAGATTGATGTGGATGTCAAAAACTGGATTAGATGGCACTCAGTACAACAGCATTCTTAAAATAAGGATGTCTGGCAACAACTCGTGGGAGCTGTGTATTTTGGTGGGCACAGTAGCGCAGCTCATAAAGCTGCTGCCTCACAGCTCTAGTGACCCAGGTTCAATGCTGAACTCCAGTGCTGTCTGTTGGAGTTTGCATATACTGTCCCTGACTACTACTACTGGGTTTCTTCAGGGTGGATTTGCATTGGTAAGTGAATTGGCCACTGTAAATTACCTGAGGTATGTGTGTGAACCTTGGGATTAAGGGTTTTGATGAGAATATTGGGAGAATAAAACAGAACCAGTGTGAGTTGAGTTTAAAAAATTGTACTAGATGATCAGTGTGGACTCGATGGGCTGAAGAGCCTATTTCTCTACTATACTGATTACTCTCTTTCTAGTTGCTCAAAGTTTGGAGGCCAGTGATGTGAAAGGGAGAGCATCATCAATACAATGTAGACACCTCTCTATAAAATCCAAAACACTACTAGCTATATCCTCACTTGCCCCAAGATTTGTCCACAATTCACCTAAACTCAGTGACTGTGTCTGGCAGAGTTTCAAGTTTAAACCCTGCATTGTTTTCACAGGCCTCTTATTTATTGTCATCTTATCTTCATTAAACTCTAGCCCTACAATTGTGTACTGCTGAAGTTTTTTTTCAGTCACTTTCCCTTGAGTTCCCACAAGTTGTAGTCAGGTAACTCTATCCTGAGCATGTTATAATCTTAATCTAAGCATGTGTTTGAGCCACATCTGAGGCTGTTGATAATCCGCCTGCAGTGTTCCACTGTGATTCTTGAGGTGTATATCCAAAAAAAAAAGCAAAATCTCTTTACCCTGACGTAGTTTCCCATCATCATCCACTGTTGTGTTCAGCATCATACAGTTTGTTATATAAATGTTGAACCAGAATTTCTCTTGGATGTTCCCATGCTTAAACCATACATATGGCTGTAGATCTGTTTATTGACCTTCTCCTCGTGAGTATTTTTGTTAATTAGGCATTTATTTCCTTCCGGTGACAGTCCTGTTGGGATAGTTAGACTGACTCCAAAGTTCCTCATATCTAATGAACCACCATGTCTTGGATCACTGAGCTTCTGTGTTGGTAAACACTTTCTTCAAATTGAACTGCACTTTCATATCATAGTTGTGGAGAAGTACAGCACAGAAACAGGCCCTTCTGCTCATCTAATCTGCACTGAAACAATTTCAAATGCTACTCCCGTCGACCTGCACTGGGAGCATAGTTCTCCGTACCTCTACCATCCATGTGCCTATCTAAATTTCTCTTAAACATTGAAATCAAGCTCACATGCACCATGTATGCTGGCAGCTCATTCCATGCTTTCGTGCCCTCTGAGTGAAGAAGTTTCCCCTCATGTTCCCCTTAAACTTTTCACCTTTCACTCTTAAGCCATGACCTCTGGTTGTAGTCCCACCCAACCTCAGTGGAAAAGGCCTGGTCGCATTTACTCTATCTATACCCCTCATAGTTTTGTATACCTTCACCTAATCTCCTTTCAGTATTCTATGTTCAAGTCCTAACCTATTTAATCTTTCCTAATAACTCAGGTCCTTCAGAACCATCAACATCCTTCTAAATTTTCTCTGCATTCTTTCAAACTTATTTACATCTTTTCTGTATGTAGGTGACCAAAATGGCACATAATACTCCAAATTAGGCCTCACTAATGTCTTATGCAACTTCAACATAACATCCTATCTCCTGTACGCGATATTTTGATTCACGAAGGCTAATGTGCTAAAAGCTTTCTTTACAACCCTATCTACCAGTGACGCATTCATTGAATTATGGACCTATATTCCCATATCCTTTGTTTTGCCTCACTCCTCAACCTACACTGGTTGGTCCAATCAAAGTGCAACCCCTTGCATTTGTCTGCATTAAGTTCCATCTGCCATTTTTCAGCCTATTTTTCCAGCTGGTCCAGATCCTCCCGCAAGCCATGGTAGCTATCCTCACTGTCCACTACACTCCCAATCTTGGTGTCATCTGCAAATTTGCTAATCCAGTTAACCACATTGTCATCCAGACTGTTGATATAGCTAACAAACAACAACAGACCCAACACTGATCCCTCTGGCACTCCACTAGTCACAGGCCTCCACTCTGAGAGGGAACCATCTATCTACAGGTCAACCTTCTATAATTCGGTACCGTTGGGACCCGAGGAGTGTCAGATTAGTGAAAATGTCGAATTACAGAAGGATCACATTAAGCAATAGCTAACCGCCTCATCATACCTTTAAAATATCTAAGGATTCAAAGGTTCATTTAATGTCAGAGAAATGTATACAATATACATCCTGAAATGCTTTTTCTTCACAACCATCCACAAAAAACAGAGGAGTGCCCCAAAGAATGAACAACAATTAAATGTTAGAACCCCTAAGTTCCACCCCTCCCCACCGGCAAAAAATAAAGCGCACCCACTACCAGCACTCAGGTGTGAGCTAAGCAATAGCAAGGACACAGACTTGCAGTTACCCCAAAGGCTACATTGCACTCACAGTTATTAAGGGAATCCTCATTAGTTTCCTTTCCTCCGCTTAGTAATATGCTTAAATTCAGCGGGTCACCACGTCTGATCTGAGGTCATAGGCAGAAGAAAATGGAGCGTCGTCCGGGCGACGCTGGAGGGCAGTGCGCGACTGCCGGCAGGCGGGCAAGAAGGCGGACCGGCCCAGCGCGCACCAGCTCTCCCGCTGCTGGCGGGTGAGACAAGCAGGTGCCAGGCAGCCGTGCCTCACGCAAATGATATTAATAAATGCAGGAATCGCCTGTCTGTGCTTACAAGAGTGCGCCAACACATGAACAGAGCTAGTGCAACCAAAATAATGCGCAGCAGATTGGCACGATGGCCTGGAAAATTTGAAATCAGTGCAGATTATCGAAGGGACCGGATTACAGGTAGTCGGCTTAGTGAAAGTCGACCAGTACTACCACTCTCTCGTTTCACCCACAAAGCCAATATCTAATCCAATTTACTACCTCATCTTGAATGCTGAGCAACTGAACCTTGTTGGCCAGCCTCCCATGAGGGACCTTGTCAAATGTCTTGTTAAAGTCCATGTAGACAACATCCACTGCCTTGCCTTCATCCATTTTCCTGGTAATTTCCTTGAAAAATTCTAGAAGATTGATTAGACATGACCTACGCACGAAGCCATGCTGACTATCCTTAATCAGGCCATGTCTATCCAAATAGTTGTATATCCAGTCCCTTAGATTATCTTCCAATAACTTTCTTACAGCTGTCAGACTTGCCGGCCTATAATTTCCTGGTTTTTGTTCAGAGCCTTTCTTAAACAACGGAACAACATTGGCTATCCTCCAATTCTCTATCTCACTGGTCAATTTTAAGATCTCCCTCATCTCTTTTGTCTCCACACTTGGATTGCCATTCGGATCTTCCAGAGGACCAATTTTGTCCCTTGAAACCCTTTTGCTCTTAATATATCTGTAGAAACCCTTGGAATTCTCCTTCACCTTGTCTGCTAGGGCAACCTCATGCTGCCTTTTAGCCTTCCTGGTTTCTTTCTCAAGTGTTCTCTTGCATTTCTTATACTCCATAAGTACCTCATCTGTTCCTACCTGCTTATACCTGCTATGCACCTCCTTTTTTTTCCCTTAACCAGGGCCTCAATATCTTGAAAAACAAGTTTCCCTACACCTGTTATCTGTACCTTTTATTCTGACAGCTACATACAAGCTTTTGAAGGCATCCCACCTACCAAGTACACCTGTCCCAGTTCACACTTGTCAGATTCTTTCTGATACCACCAAAATTGGTTCTTCTCCAATTTAGAATCTCAACCCGCAGATCAGACTTATCTCTATGCACATTTGAAACTAATGGCATTTTCATCACTATTTGCAAAGTGTTCCCCTACATAAGCTTCTGTCATCTGCCCTGCCTCGTTCCCTAATAGAAGAGCCAGTATCGCGCACTCTCTCATTGGGACTTCTATGTACTGATGAAGGAAAGTTTCCTAAACACATTGGACATACTCTGTCCCTTCTACTCCTTTTACAGTATGAGATTCCCTGTCAATATGTGGAAAGTTAAAATCACCTACTTCAACAAATTTATGTTTCTTGCAATAGTTTGTGATCTCTCTACAAACTTGGTCCTCTAAATCCCTCAGAATGTTGGGTGGTCTGTAATATAGCCCCATTAATGTGGTCATACCTTTCTTATTTCTCAGTTCCACCCATAATGCCTCACTAAACAAGTTCTCCGATCTGTCTTGACAAAGTAATGCTCCACCTCCTCCTTTAATCCCTCCTGTTCTATTGCATCTAAAACAATGGAACCCCAGAATAATTGGGCTGCCAGTCCTGTCCCTCCTACAACCAAGTCTTACTAATGGCTACAATGTAATAATTCCAGGTGTTGATCCGTGCCCTAAGGTCATCCGCCTTTCCTGTAATATTTCTTGCATTGAAGTTTACGCAGCTGAGGACACTAGTCTCAACATGCTCAACCTTTTGATTCCTGACTTTGTCTGAGGTCTTACCAACATCTGCCTCCATAACCTCTCCACTAACTGTTCTGACACTGGTTCCCATCCCCTTCCAACTCTATTTTAAACCTCACCGTGCAGCATTAACAAACATTCCTGCTAGGATATTAGTCCCCTCCAGTTCAGGTGCAAACCGACCCTTC
The DNA here is from genome assembly GCF_963921235.1 of Mobula hypostoma. Taxonomy (NCBI): domain Eukaryota; kingdom Metazoa; phylum Chordata; class Chondrichthyes; order Myliobatiformes; family Myliobatidae; genus Mobula; species Mobula hypostoma. The sequence goes on along the minus strand of NC_086128.1, from coordinate 9,876,323 downwards.
TGTACAGGTCCCACCCTCCCTGGAAGACAGCCCAATGATCCAAAAATCTAATGCCCTCCCTCCTACACCAATTCCTTGATGAAATGTTAAACTGTATAATCTTCCTAGTTCTGGCCTCACTAGCACCTGGCACGGATAGCAATCCTGAGATCACAACCCTGGAACTCCTGCCCTTTAACTTGGCACCTAACTCCCTAAGGAGAACCTCATCACTCGTCCTACCCATGTTGTTGTTACCTAAATGGACCATGACTTCTGGCTGTTCCTCCTCTCACTTAAGAATGCTGAGGACGTGATCCGAGATGTCCCAAACCCTGGCACCTGGGAGGCAGCATACCATGTGGAAATCTCATTCTTGTCCACAGAGCCTCCTTTCTGCTCCCCTAACTAATGAATCCCCTGTCGCCACAGCTCGGCTCTCCTCTTCCCCCAAACCACTTCTTTTCTGAGTCACAGAGCCAGGCTTAGTGATGAAGACCTGAGCTCTCTGACTTTTGTTTGCTAGGTCATCCCCCCACAACAGTATCCAAAATGGTTTACCTGTTGTCGAGGGGGCGGCCACAAGGGTACTCTGCACTGCCTTTTTAAACCCCTTCTCCTTCTTGACTATTACCCAGTGTCCAGTGTCCTGCACCCTGGGAGTCACTACCTCTCTTCTGTCTACCTCTCTCTATCACTCTCTCAACCTCCCAAATGATGCTGAGTCCAGTTCCACCTCCAGCTCCTTCACGTGGAGTGTTAGAAGCTGCGACTGGATGTACTTCTTGCAGGTGAAGTCGTCAGGGACACTGGAGGTCTTCCTGCCTTCCCACATCTCGCAAGAGTAGCATTCCACTATCCTGCCTGGCATCTCTACTGCAAATATAAAGAAGGAATAACAATAAACTGTGGAGGTGGGGGGAAGGAATTCTACCTTCAGCTTTTTTTCCTTCTCTCACTGAAGCCTCAAACAATTAACGCCTAAACATCTCCACTCTAACGATGCCCGTTCTGCTTACCCAGTCTTACTTCAATTTAATTTGTTTTTGCCAGTCAATCCTGAACGCTGACTGGCTGCTGCTCAAAGCACCAAACTGCCACAAGTCGCTGCCCTTTCTACTCAATCAGCGAACCTGAGTGAGCTACGTATAAGGCTTCTGATCTCCAATTTGCTGCTGCTCAAAGCACCAAACTGCCGTGTCGCTACCTCTTATACTCAATCAGTGAACCTGGGTGAGTTACATTTTCTCAGGGTTCTGGTCTCCAATTTGCCGCTGCTCAAGGCTCCAAACTGCCACAAGTCGGTGTCTTTTTCTACTCGATCAGCGAACCTGAGTGAATGATGTCTTCTCAGGTTTCCAATCTCCGATTTGCAGTTGCTCAAAGCTCAAAACTGCCGCGGGTTGCTGCCTCTACTCAATCAGCAAGTAGAATTATGATCCTATTCAAGTAATTATGATTTCTTCCTACTTAACTGCACTGTATTATAGTGATATTTCTGTTTCAAATCAGGCCTAGAACCCCTCAACGTCTCTCTGAATTTTGGCATTGCAGCTGGTATCTTTTGTGGTCATACTGTAACTTGTGCAGGCGACTGCTTCTCAGTGCCAGTCCTTTTCTAACGTATTACTTATGTGCTTGTACTGTCTCAGAGCTAGATAGTTTAGCAATTGCACTGCAACTAAAAAAAAAATTCATTGGTTTAAACTCCCATCTTGTTGCAGGTGAAGTAGTGACTGTGCATGGCCCTATTGAGCCAGACAAGGCTAATATTCGACAAGAGCCCTACAGTCTACCACAAGGGTTTCTGTGGGATGCCCTGGATCTTGGGAATGCTGAAGTGGTGAGTCAGTTACTTCTTGATGTGTATTGCAGAGTTTGTAATTACATTTTTTTGTATATTGCTGTTGTTTGATGCCCTTAAATGTATAATTCTGTGTTATAGTGTGTGATGTTTTAAATGAGCATGTTGGAAAATCCTCAGTCTTTCACTTCTGAAATCCAAAAAATACCCAAACAATTTAGATGCTTATTATAAATTCCATTTACTTGAATTGAACTGCTTGAGTAGCCTTTGAGAAGGGTGGATTTACAGTGAATTTGGTTTGGTATACAATTTTGCTTGGTGCAAAGATGTTCAATGGCCATGCTTAATATAAATATAATTCAGAATTAGGAACATATTTTGTTTTGCTACTCACAAATGATATCCTAATCCCCCTTGGAATGATTATGTGCAATGTCCTGTGCAGTTGCAAGAAAGTTTGTGAACACTTGTAATTACCTGTTTTTTTTTCATTAATTACTCATAAAATGTGGTCTGATCTTCATCTAAGTCACAATAATAGACAAACACAATCTGCCCAAACTAATAACACACACACAATTGTATTTCTCGTCAATACTGAGTACACCATTTAAACAATCGCAGTCGAGGTTCGAAAAAGTATGTGAACCTCTGGGGTAATGCCTTCTACAAAAGTTATTTGGAGTCAGGTGTTTTAATCAATGAATGCTGAAGGAGATGAAAAAACCCAAGGGTAACAGCAAAAGACTTAGAGTCTCTGTTCATGGTCACTATAAGAAAAATACTGAACAAGAATGGTGTTCATGGAAGGACACCACGGAGGAAACCACTGCTCTCCAAAAAAAAACATTGCTGCACGTCTCAAGTTTGTAAAAGACCACCTGGAAGTTCTACAATGCCTCTGGGACAATGTTCTGTGGACTGATGAGACAAAAGTTGAACTTTTTGGCAGAAATACACATCACTATGTTTGGAGGAAAAAGGGCATTGCATACCAGCATGAAAACCTCATCCCAACTGTGAAGCACGGTGGAAGGAGTATCATGGTTTGGGACTGATTTGCTGCCTCAGGGTCTGGACAGCTTGCAGTCATTGAGGGAACAGTTAATTCAAAATTGTATCAAGACGTTTTACAGGACAGTGTCAGGGTAGTGATCCGTCACCTGAAGCTTAGTAGAAGTTAGATGATGCAATGAAACAAATGATCCGAAACACAAGTAAATCAACAACACAAACACGAGGAAATCTGCAGATGCTGGAAATTCAAGCAACACGCACCAAAAAATGCTGGTGAACACAGCAGGCCAGGCAGCATCTATAGGAAGAGGTACAGTCGACGTTTCAGGCCAAGACCCTTCGTCAGGACTAACTGAAGGAAGAGCTAGTAAGAGATTTGGGAGGGGGCGGGGGAGATCCGAAACGATAGGAGAAGACAAGAGGGAGAGGGGTGGATCTAAGAGCAGGAGAAGGGAGAGGATCATGGGACGGGAAGCCTGTGGAGAAAGATATGGGGGGAGTGGAGCCCGGAGGGTGGAGAGCAGGCAAGGAGTTATAGTGAGAGGGACAGAGGGAGAAAAAAGGGGGAAAAAATAAAAAATGTATAAAAATATATATTAAATAAATAAATAAGGGATGGGGTGTGAAGGGGAGGAGGGGCATTAACAGAAGTTAGAGAAGTCAATATTCATGCCATCAGGTTGGAGGCTACCCAGACAGAATATAAGGTGTTGTTCCTCCAACCTGAGTGTGGCTTCATCTTTACAGTAGAGGAGGCCGTGGATACATATCAGAATGGGAATGGGGCGTGGAATTAAAATGTGTGGCCACTGGGAGATCCTGCTTTCTCTGGCGGACAGAGCGTAGGTGTTCAGTGAAACGGTCTCCCAGCATGCGTCGGGTCTCCTCAATATATAGAAGGCTGCACCGGGAGCACCGGACACAGTATATCACCCCAGGCAAAGTGTCGCCTCACCTGGAAGGACTGTCTCGGGCCTTGAATGGTGGTGCTTCCGGTGCGGCCTTCTATGTATTGGCGAGACCCGACACAGGCTGGAAGACCGTTTCGCTGAACACCTATGCTCTGTTCGCCAGAGAAAGCTGTGTGTGACTACTGGGTGTGGAACGTGCTCACCTTGGCCTTATACCACTCCTCAGCCTCCTGCAGGTTCTTGCTGGCCACAGATTCGTAATGAGTGCGAATGTCCTTCAGGGCAGCTGTGAGGTCAGGCTTGGAGACGTCCACCTCAACGTGGATCTGCTGCAACTGCAGTTGCTCATGCAGTTCCTGAATTTTCTGACGGCCAAGAAGAGGAAGTGGGTCAGACAGTTCAGCGGCCCGTCGTCATGTCTCTCATAGGCACCTCTATCCAGATCACAGTTCTGGCCACTCGAAGCCCATCCTTGGCCACAGTATTTCAGGTCTCCTTACCTCATCATGGCAGGATATCCCAGTGGCCACACATTTTAATTCCATGTCCAATTCCCATTCTGATATGCATCCACGGCCTCCTCTACTGTAAAGATGAAACCACACTCAGGTTGGAGGAACAACACCTTATATTCCGTCTGGGTAGCCTCCAGCCTGATGGCATGAATATTGACTTCTCTAACTTCCGTTAATGCCCCTCCTTCCCTTCGCACCCCATCTCTTATTTATTTATTTAATATATTTTTTTAATATATTTTTTATTCCCCCCCCCACCCTTTTTTTCTCTCTCTCCTTTTTCTCCCTCTGTCCCTCTCACTATAACTCCTTGTCTGCTCTCCACCCTCCGGGCTCCCCTCCCCCCATCTCTTTCTCCCCAGGCTTCCCGTTCCATGATCCTCTCCCTTCTCCAGCTCTTTGATCCACCCCTCCCCTCCTGTCTTCTCCTGTCTTTTCGGATCTCCCCCTCCCCCTTCCCACTTTCAAATCTCCTACTATCTCTTCTTTCAGTTAGTCCTGACGAAGGGTCTTGGCCTGAAACGTCGACTGTACCTCTTCCTAGAGATGCTGCCTGGCCTGCTGCGTTCACCAGCAACTTTGATGTGTGTTGCTTAAATCAATAACATAATGGTCTAGAAAGAAGAAAATCTGTGTTTTGGAATATCCAAGTCAGAGTTCAGATCTTACCTGAAGAGGGCTGTTCATGCAAGGTATCCAGAGATATTAATGAAGTGTAGCAGTTTTGTATGAAAGAATAGTCTAAAATTCCTCTTCGCTGTTGCACAAGTCTGAACAGCAGCTACAGGAAATATTTGGCAGAGGTTATTGTTGCTAAAGGAGGTTCTACACTAGTTTTTAATGCAAGGATTCACATACTTTTTCCAGCCTGGACTGTGAATGATTAAACAAAGCGTTCAATAAAGACGTGAAAATTACAATTGTTTGTGGGTTATTAGTTTAGGCAGATTGTGCTTGTCTATTATTGTGACTTAGATGAAGATCAGACCACATTTTATGAGTAGTTAATGCAGAAAACCAGGTAATGCAAAGGGTTCACAAACTTTTTCTTGCTACTATAAATGAGGGCACATCTAGTAGAGACATTGCCTCTCAGCTCCAGCTGGGTTGAATCCTGATCTCCACTGCTGTCTGTATGTAGTTTGCACATGCTCCTGTGATTTTTGTGGTTTCCTCTGGGTTTTTTCCGTTTCCTTCCACATCCGAATGACACGAGAGCTGGTACATTAATTGCCCACTGTATATTGCCCTTAATGTGTAGATGGGTGGTAGAATCTAGGGCAGTTGATGGGATTGTGCAGAGAATTTACAAATAAACAAGGTAGATGTTGGTGTGGAATTGGTGGACCAAACGACCTGTTTTTTGTCCTTATGACCCTATATGAATTTGAAGAGGTACCACTTGTATAAATCTGCTGAATTTGATTCCAGTCTGGGATTTGGTCTCTGCCTTGGTGTATGTGAACTCTTTTGTTACAACAGTGAGGTGAATCTAGTTATCTGTGTGTTTGAATCTTCAGCTGAAAGAGTTGTACACCTTGCTGAATGAGAACTATGTGGAGGATGATGACAACATGTTTAGGTTTGATTACTCGCCTGAATTCTTATTGTGGTAAGTAAAATAACCGGTTATAAGTTAAATTTATAACTGTGCTTTCAGCTATGGGAAGGTATCTCCGTTTTAGCTCTAACCAATGCTATAACTAATCTGGGTAGCATAGTTAAGTTGAGTAGCATCATTGTTCCCAGTGTCAATTTAGATAACTCTAATTAGGTGCAGAGCAGAGCTGTGAATATAAAGTGGTGCTCTTGACTCCGATACAGTGTGAGCTGTGAGGTGGTATACAGTGTAAATGATAGAGCTGTACTTTGAGGAGGTGGGATGTTACACATTGTGACAATGACGAAGCTGTGAACCAAAGTGAGAGGAAGGAGATTTATACACTCTGTGATTACTAATAGCATACATACCAAGCTATTATGTGAGGAGATGGGCTAATAACATGGATTGCATAGATTGCGTTTACAATCACATTATTTTTGTTTAAATCTTTTGTTCTCTTGCCCTTTGTAAGTGAAAAAGTTAAGGACTTCTGTACCCTGCCCAAACTTTGTTTAAAGAAAATTTAGAAACTCATAACCTAATAAAAGAAAGATTATAAGAAAACTAAAGTAGTTACTTGTAATTTGGGTAAGTTGGCACAGATAGAGCATTCTAACAAAAGTTAGCTGATGTACTGTACCATTTCTGTTTTTCATATCCGTTTGTCCTAAACAAATAAAAAAACATTTTTAAACATCTTTAATTTGGAATGCATGATATGTTGCCTGCTTTTTTAAAAAAGACATTATATGCCTAGTTAATATCATAGTGTTAAAATCAAATGTAAATAATTGTGTGCAAGGGACATAACACTATTGTCATCTCCTCATTCCTTCTCCACCTGGATTAAGAAGCCAATGCCAATGTAGGAACTGCTGACCTTTCCAAAAATAGGAAGGAGGTGGCTGACTGAAGTTAAGGTTGGTGGTGTAGAGGTGCAGGTAGATAGTTTGCAAGCTAGCTCACTCCTTCCACTTATATTGGACTTCTCTATGTTCAAAGAGCATGCACTGATGTCCTCAATACCTTGAATGTTCTTTCTCCACTTTGAGCATTTGTAATCCAGAGTTTCCAAGAAGTCAGTACAAATATGACACTTCTAAACACTTCCACATCTCTGTCTCTCTATTCCCCTGTCTGCCTGGTAACCTCCCACAAAAGAACTCAGAAAAGTATCACAAGATCACAAGGAAATAGGAGCTAGGAATAGGCCACCTCGCCTCTTGAGCCTTCGGTGTTCTTCTTCACCCCATCAACCCTGCTGCGGCAGTAACCCCCGAGAGCAACTCGCCAGAGTCCTGTCTTGGGCCAGTCTTCAAGTCCAGCTGTGGCCCATCAATATGTCTTCTAAGTGAAGATCATTCCTCTCCCAGGGATGATGTCTTTGGAGCTCCTGTTGGTGTTTACTCTGTAGTGCTGGGTTTTTATAGGATGTGGTTGCTAGCCCCATGCCCAACACTCCTCCTTTGGCAGTCAGGCTTGGGACTGTCCGTGGTGGAGTTAAGCCAGTTCTCTATGATACTCAATTTTCCAATTTTTCAATTTTTCAAAATTTGATCCACTTCCACTTTTTATACTAATAGTGATCCTGCCTTGACCACCTTGGGGTAGAGAATCCCAGAGATTCATTACATTCTGTGAAAATAAGTTCCCACACATCTCGATTTTAAAATGACTTTCCTTTACTTTGTAATAATATTCCCTCATTCAAGACTCTCCAGAGTGAAAACATCATGACACCTACCCAGTCATGTCCCTTCAGGATCTTGCACGTCTCCATAAGGACACTCATTCTTCTAAACTCCAAGGAATACATTGTCATATAGCACAGGAACAAGCTATTTGGCCCTTCATGTCCACACTGACAGATCAGTCATTAATCTATAGCCTAACACTACCTTTCACACTGTCAGTAATTTCACCTAATCTTTGTGTCATGTACAATCTTGCTGACCATGCCTCTTGTATCCACATACAACTCATCCACTTTTTTTACAGCAAGGATCCCAACACTGATCCTTGAGTGTCATCAATAGTCACAAGCATCCAATCACTAAAACAGCCCTCTGCCATAATCCTCTGTCTTCTATCACCAACAAATTTTGGATCTAATTTGCCAACTTGCCTTGGACCTTATCTTTTGGACCAGTCTCCCATGTGGCACTTTGTCAATGGCCTCTGTGAAGTCCATCTACTGCATTCCATCAGCAATACATTTTTCTATCGCTTCAAAATAAATTGGTTAGTTTAGTCAGACAGGATTTGCCCTTGACAAAATCATGCTAGCTTTCTCTAATTAGTCCTTTCCAAATGCTTGTAATCCTGCCCCTCAGTTTTTTTCCCCCTATTATTTTCCTGCTAATGATTTCTGGCTGTAGTTGTTGGACTTTTCCCTGCTGCCCTGCTTGGGGTAAAAAGGGGGACCATATTTGCTGTCCTCCAGTCTTCTGGTACCTTACTTGTGGTCAGCAAAGATGTAAAAATCTCAACCAGAGCCCCTGCAATCTCCTCCCCTGCCTCTCCTAGTAGCCCGGGGCAAATCTCATCTGGCACTGGAAATTAACCCATCTTTAAGACCACTCGGGCATTAAATACCTCATCTTTATTTATAGAGCTTGCACTGGAATTTCATCTTCCCCTTCACTGAACTCTCCCACTACTAGGAGAGAGAAGTCTGTTTCTTTTGTGACTACTGATGGAAAAATATTCATTTAGAACCTCATCTATATTTTCTGACTCCATTTATTGATTAACCCTGACGTGCTTGCTCTTTCCCTTGTTATTCTTTTGCCCTCAATATACTTGTAAATCACCATTGGCTTTAATCCTTCTCCCAGTGATATTTGTGACCTTTCGTAGCTTTCCTAATTAAGTGTCTCCCTACACTTTTGATAATCTTGACAGATCTCTCCTCTTAAGGCATTTATGTCTGCCATATGTTTTCTATTTTTCACTTTATCCAAACATCAATGTCCCTCAACACCCAGGGTTATCTATACTTGTTAAATATATAGACCCCAATATGTTTGCCCTCTTGGTAGGACAGTCCTCTCATCCCAGGAACTAGCCTGGTTAATCTTTTCTGGGCAGCCTCTAATGCCACTATCCCCTGTTTTAGGTAAGGGAACTTAAATTGTGCACAGTGCTCTAGATGTTTGAGAATCCTTAGTCACTATCTGTCTGTCCACAAGTTGATCCAGTAATGGGCAGCACAGAGGTGAATTAAAATTTGGGATATGTTGGTGACTATTTTAGCATGACCTGTTGACACCTGTCTACATGTATACTGTGGCTGCAGATTAAATCCTGCATGTATTCTTCAGATGTCAGATGTTCTTTAGTGATGAATTGAAATAACATTGTTTGGTGTTCTCTTTAGGGCTCTGCGTCCTCCTGGTTGGTTGCTCCAGTGGCACTGTGGAGTACGTGTTGTCTCCAACAAAAAATTAGTGGGCTTCATCAGTGCCATTCCAGCTAATATTCAGATTTATGACCAGTACGTAAGCTTGCTTCTTATTTTTGGTACTAACAAGTCTATAGTCAATAATTGGCTGATGCATCAGTTTTGTCCTCTGACTTTCCAAGTACTCATAGAACTTTAAGAACAATTATTTTTGCTTGAGATAGGTAGTAAAGGAGTAGCGTTTGTGATTGAGGTCAACAACAATGGCTTAATCGTTAGCAGGAAGAAACTGCAGTTATGCAGGCTAACAACAGTAAGGTAGCTGAAGGGTATCAAAGCAAGAGTCATTAGTGAGTATATGAAAGCAAACAAAATTTCTTCAAATAATGCTGCTCAACAGAAAAAAAGTAGTTGAGGAAAATGGGAATGGACCAAGGACCAATGCTGGTGAAGCACTTCACATCACATAACTAGGTGAGGAAAGGAGAAAAAGATTTGTTAGTAAGTTCACAGATCACACATTGTGAATCCACAACAAAAATTTCCAAAAGAGACGGTGACATATAGATCATTTGTAGATATGAGTGGGGAAATGACAGATAAGAGTTTAACCTGGCCAAGTGTAAGGTGTTGCACTTTGGGGGATCATGCATACACAGCTACTGGCAGAACCCTTAATAGCATTGACATACAAGGAGATTGTGGGGTCCAAGTCCATAGCTTCCTGAAATTGGCTGCACATTGATAGGGTAATAAAGAAGGTATATGGCACACTTGCCTTTATTAGTCAAGGCAGTGAGTTCAAGAATCAAGAAGTCGTGCTTAAACTTTAGAAAACTGATGAGGCTACATCTGAGTATTGCATACATGTCTGATCACCACATTATAGAAAGGATGTGGAGGCTTTGGAGAGGGTGCAGAGAGTTTTACCAAGATGTTCCTGGGTTAGGAAGTATTTGGTTTGAGGAGTGGTTGGGCAAACTTGGGTTGTTTTCTCTGGGGTGGCGGAGGCTGAGGGGAGATCTGATAGAAATCATGAGAGGAGATAGAATAGATAGCTAGTACGTGGCTGGTATCACCTTCCTAGGGTTGAAATGTCTAGCACTAGAAGGCATGCATTTAAGGTGGGGGGGGGTAAGTTCAAAGGAGATGTGGAGGGCAGGTTTTATACACAGTGGTTGTAATAGAGGCAAATACAGTAGAGACTTTTAAGAGGCTTAGATAGGCACATGCGTGTGCAGAGAATGGGGGAGTGTGGACTTGTTAGGCAGAAGGTACTAGTTTGGTTAGGCCTTTAATTACTATTTTAATGCAGTACAATATCCTGGGCTGATGGGTCTGTTCCTGTGCTGTACTGTTCTGTGTTCTAACCTGAACTGGATAGGTTAGTGTAGCAACAAGTGAGGCCAACTGATGAAGCGCTGTGTTCACCTGATGGAAAGCCACTAGATGGAAAAGGCGTGGTTCATTGTCATTGACTTATCCAAATTGAGAAGAATGAAAAGAGAAAGATTACCATGGACTCTGTTACTTTGGTGACTTTAATTAATACCATTTCAGTCCAGCTCAGGGTGCAGGAATCTATCAACTTACTCCAATCTACCATAGCAGAAAGCTGCTTGGGGAGTTGAGAGGCAACAGCAGGTTCAATTAGTTTGAAAGGGATGGGGTGAGCAGGGGTCCTAGCTTGTTTAAGAGAGTGGTAGTAGCAAATTGGAAAAGAGAGGACTTGGCTGATGGTAATACAACAAAGGAACTTGTGGATGTGCCCAAGATGTTATTTCATTTTTGTTTTGCTCCCATCTCATCTCATGCCGTCTTTCACTATGTCCACAGTACCTATCTTACCCTCTCAGTTCTATTCCCATTTTCCAATCAACACATATTAGCTAAGTCCTTTACCAATTTGCTATTACCACTCTCTTAAGGGAACTAGGTCCCTCTGCTCACCTCAGCTGTCACAGTGGTGTCTGAAATCTGAGCTAATATAAAATTCTGAATAATATAAAATTGCTTTTGTTTGAAATATCATAAGACGCCATTATTGTTTTGGCATTGGCCTAAAATTTCCTACTTTCTCTCCCCTTTCTTAGCAACTCCCTGAGTTTGTCAGTGCTCAGCATGAGCATGCTGTATCATTCTGAACGTTGCTTCAAACCCCACTTTCTTACTCTCTCTGGTGCTGTATATATCCACCTCATCCACACTGTATTACACGTGCCCAAGTGGGTTAAGGCATTGGACTAGCTACCAGAAGGTCGTGAGTTCGAGCCCCAGCTGAGGCAACGTGTTGTGTCCTTGAGCAAGGCACTTAATCATACATTGCTCTGCAACAACACTGGTGCCAAGCTGTATGGGTCCTAATGCCCTTCACTTGGACAACATTGGTGTCGTGGAGAGGGGAGACTTGCAGCATGGGCAACTGCTGGTCTTCCATACAACCTTGCCCAGGCCTGTGCCCTGGAGAGTGAAGACTTTCCAGGCGCAGATCCATGGTCTCGCAAGACTAACGGATGCCTTAAACACTGTAATATTTTGTGATTACTTTCTGACTTGGTAACTCCAAGATTCCCCTTCCTGGTCCCATCTTCACTCTGTCACATTCCCCATCATACTCACACTTTTTCATGATATTCATTATTTTCTCAACTGTTCTCAACATGCCCCCTTACTTGTTTTTCTTCCACACATCTTTATTTGGTGAGGCACGCTTTATTATATTTGATGTGGCACCCTTGTAGTTTCACACTTCAGCATTTGCCTCCTCTCTATCTTGTTATGATCACAAAGTCATGGACCATTTCAGTGTTTTATTTTCCAGAAAGTCCTTCTTTCACAGTGACACCCTATATTAACAATCTTGCCTCCTGCCGAAACTTCCTTAAAGATTATATGGCAGGAGACCATGCGTGAGACACTGGTAAAGGTGTTTGGAGTACATGGGACTCTGTATACTTGAAATTTCTGCCTCCACAGTTGCTGCTTGTTTTTCTTTTTTGATGCAGCTTATAAATCTGGGTTTTCTAGAGTTTACTTTTTCGTGTATCTGTAAACATGTCTTCTTTTTACCTCCAGCCAAAAGAAGATGGTGGAAATTAACTTCCTGTGTGTGCATAAAAAGCTACGAGCTAAACGGGTGGCTCCAGTCTTGATCCGGGAGATCACTAGGAGAGTCAACCTTGAAGGCAGCTATCAGGCTGTGTACACTGCAGGTGTGGTGTTGCCTAAACCCGTAGGCACTTGCAGGTATGGTCCAAGTTTTAGCAGGTTCTCCTTATCACAACGTACAACCCTTAGAATAAGCCTGCACCAAAGTAGAAATAATTTACCCAGGATAGGCATAGCAGAGGACAGAAGAGCTCATTCTACAGTAACTCAGCAAGTATTCCTAAGACAAGTTCTACTCATTTACTTAATGAACTCAGGATGAAATGTATTTTCATCTTCCTTATACAGTGGTATGCAAAAGTTTGGGCACCCCGGTCAAAATTTCTGTTACTGTGAATAGTTAAGTGAGTAGAAGATGAACTGATCTCCAAAAGTCATAGTTAAAGATGAAACATTTTTTTCAACATTTTAAGCAAAATTAGTGTATTATTTTTGTTTTGTACAATTTTAGAGTGGGGGGAAAAAAGGAAAGGAGCACTATGCAAAAATTTGGGCACCCCAAGAGATTTGAGCTCTCAGATAACTTTTACCAAAGTCTCAGACCTTAATTAGCTTGTTAGGGCTATGGCTTGTTCACAGTTATTGTTAGGAAAGGTCAGGTGATGCAAATTTCAAAGCTTTGTAAATACCCTGACTCCTCAAACCTTGTCCCACAATCAGCAGCCATGAGCTCCTCTAAGCAGCTGCCTAGCACTCTGAAAATTAAAATAAATGATGCCCACAAAGCAGGAGAAGGCTATAAGAAGATAGCAAAGCATTTTCAGGTAGCCGTTTCCTCAGTTCGTAATGTAATTAAGAAATGGCAGTAAACAGGAACGGTTGAGATCAAATTGAGGTCTGGAAGACGAAGAAAACTTTCCGAGAGAACTGCTCGTAGGATTGATAGAAAGGCAAATCAAAACCTCCATTTGGCTGCAAAAGACCTTCAGGAAGATTTAGCAGACTCTGGAGTGGTGGTGCACTGTTCTACTGTGCAGCGACACCTACACAAATATGACCCCATGGAAGAGTCATCAGAAGAAAACATTTCCTGCATCCTCATCACAAAATTCAACGTCAAAAGTTTGCAAAGGAACATCTAAACAAGCCTGATGCATTTTGGAAACAAGTCCTGTGGACTGATGAAATTAAAATAAAACTTTTTGGCCACAATGAGCAAAGGTATGTTTGGAGAAAAAAAGGTGCAGAATGACATGAAAAGAACCCCTCTCCAACTGTTAAGCACGGGGGTGGATCAATCATGCTTTGGGCTTGTGTTGCAGCCAGTGGCACTTTTGCTTCGGGCCCTTTTCCTTTTTTGTTATTTTGAAACTGTAAAAGATGTAAATAAAGAAGTAATCTTAAAATATTAAAGAAATGTGTCATCTTTAACTTTATGCCTTTTGGAAATCAGGTCATCTTTTACTCGCTTAGCTATTCACAGTAACAGAAATTTTGACTGGAGTGCCCAAACTTTTGTATGCCACTGTACCTATGCATATAAAGTGATCTTCCTGGAGTTTCTCAGCCCCAACTGAATTTGTTCCAAATAAAACTCATGAAAGAGTAGTTTGGGCTTTACAATGACAAAAATCACTAACATTATTTGAACTGTTTTCTTATGGACAGTTTTATGCATATAATAGCAGAAACCGAGAAAGGGGAAAATAGCATTTCGCCTTTGAACTTCCATTAAATATGAAAGCATGGCTGATTATGGAGGGGGGGCAGTTAGTGGTGATGGATTTCTAAGTACTAGTAGGCCTCTTGGCTGTAGTCATGAAGAGCTGTCTACTTAATCTGTCAAAAATAACCAAGGTAAAGACTTCTAGCCACCAGCTACAGAAGTATAGTAATATGCTTTGTTTGTTTCCTAGGATCTCCTTGCAATCTCCTCAACAGATTTGATTTTGTGTGTCCCTGGGTCCCCTTCTGGCTGCCTGAGTAGAGACCATAACCATAAGACCCTGAAATATAGGAGCAAAATTAGACCATTTGGCCAATCTACCATTTCCTCATAGCTGATCCATTTCCCCCCCTCAACCCCATTCTCCTGCTTCCCCATAACCTTTCATGCCCTGAGTAATCAAGAACTTATTAATTTCTGCCTTAAATACACCCAATGACCAGGCCTCTACAGTCACCAGTGGCAACAAATTCCACAGATTCACCACCCTCTAGCTAAAGAAATTTCTTCTCATCTCCATTCTAAATGGACGCCCCTCTATTCTGAGGCTGTACCCTCTAGTCTTACACTCCCCACTGAAGGAAACATCCTCTCCACATCCACTGTATTTAGGCCTTTCAACATTCAATAGGATTTCAATGAGATCCCTCCTCATTCTAAATTCCAGCGAGTACAGATCCAGAGCCATTAAATGTTCCTCATACGATAATCCTTTCATTCCCAGAATCATTCTTGTGAACTTCTTCTGAATCCCCTCCAATGTTAGCACATCCTTTCTTAGATAAGAGGCCTGAAACTGCTCACAATACTCCAAATGAGCCTCACCAGTGTCTTATAAAGCCTCAGCATTACATCCTTGCCTTTATATTCTAGTTTGAGTTGGGGGTGAGGATTGTGTTTGCCACTGACTCAGCCTGCAAGTTAACCTTTAGGGAATCCTATACAAGGACTCCCGAGTCCCTTTGCACCTCGGACTTTTGAATTTTCTGCCCGTTTAGAAGATAGTCTACACTTTTGATCCTTCTACCAAAGTGCATGACTGTACACTTCTTGACACTGTATTCCATCGACCACTTCTTTGCCCATTCTCCTCATTTGTCTCCGTCCTAATGCAGCCTCCCTGCCTCCTCAACACCACCTGCCCCTCCACTTATCTTTGTATTGTCCGCAAGCTTGGCCACAAAACCACCAATTCCATTATCCAAGTCATTGACATACAACATAAAAAGAAACAGATCCCATCAACCCCCGTAGAATACCACTAGTCACCGGCACCAACCAGAAAGTGCTATCTTTATTCCCACTCTTTGCCCCTTGCTAATCAGCCAGTCCTCTATCCATGCTAGTAACTTTCCTGTAATACCATGGGCTCTTGTTAAGCAGCCTCATGTGTGGCACGTTGTCAAAGGCCTGAAAATCTAAGTATACAACATCCATTGGCTCTCCTTTGTCTATCCTCCTGTTAATTCTTCAGAATTCCAACATTTTTGTCAGGCAAGATTAACCCTTAAGGAACCATACTGACTTTGGCCTATTTTATATGTGCCTCCAAGAACCCCGAAACCTCATCCTTAACAATAGACTCCAGTATCCTCCCAACAACTGAGGTCAGGCTAACTGGCATATAATCCCTTACTTCTGCCTCCCACCCTTCTTGAAGAGTGGAGTGACATTTGCAATTTTCCAGTCCTCCAGAACTATTCCAGAATCTAGTGATTTGTGCACGATAGTGGTGTTGACCAAGCTAGGAATCCATTTAATTGTTTCTGCATTGGCATATGATGGTGTTGCAATCGAGCAGGCTAGCCCTATTAGCTGAAACTAGATTTACTTCCTCCATTCATGGTGGTATCAATAGCCATAAAAGAATAACATCTATGAAAGGATGGTGAAACCCATCACCTTGTGCGTTGCACATTCTAAATTTACAAACCCGTTAATGCGGCATGGTCTTTGTAAAGTGGCCTTCACCTTCTGACTGGAAGTAAGTGACATAAACCTCTCCATTGAACACATATACATCTGTTGTGCCATTATCACCTAGCTGTAGTATAATCCACCTGGGCTTGGTTAGCAGGCAGGGTTCCTGTAGCATGGCTTTTGCACGTAAAGCTTATACATGATGGTACATTTGATTCTTAACCAGCCTATCCATTGTAAGCCTTGTAACATGTTTATAATATGAATTATTCCTGGGAATGTTTCAAGCAATATCTTTCTATTGAGTGACGCACTTACTTTGCCGGAAGCCTCTAATTCCACCCTATAAGGCAGTGGTCCCCAACCTCCGGGCTGCGGACCGATACCAATCCTCAAAGCATGCAGGAGTGCAGCAGTAGCCGGGACGCACCCATCACATCTTTAAGAAAAAGCCGAAATAAACAAGCTAATTAATTACGTGCCAGGCGGCACCTAATTAATTAGCTTGTTTATTTCGGCTTTTTCCTTAAAGATGTGCTGGGTGCATCCCGGCTACCACTGCACCCTTGCATGCTTCGCAGCCCGGAGGTCAGGGACCACAGCTGTAAGGCACTATTGGTGACTGACTAGAATATTCTATGATTTGTTGGGCAGGTACTGGCATAGGTCACTGAACCCACGCAAACTAGTTGAGGTGAAATTCTCCCATCTGAGCAGAAACATGACTATGCAACGAACAATGAAACTATATAGACTACCAGAGGTGAGCCTTAACACTGTTTCAGTAAATCTTGTTCATAGGCATTTATATTTTGAGTGATGTATTTGTTACCTTCCTTATAATAGGAACATCTTTGAGTTTCTGTATTCTTTTTGAACATGTTTCTCTCCAATTAAGCTAAGCAATTTCAGCTAAGTGGAAAATACAAGTCAAGTTTGTTCCAGTTATTTTGCCACTAACAGAAACCCAGGGAAAGACACCAGAGGCGACTTGCAGTGGCCAGTTAACCTACCAACCTGCATATCTTTGGGGTGTGGGAGGAAACCAGAATACCTAAGGAACCCCAAGCAATTATGGGGAAGTGTGAAAGCTCCACATGGATTGAACCCACATCTGTCATTGGGAAACAACGGCTCTACTGGCTGTGTTGCTGTGCACCTTTGTGTAACAAAATATTAACAAAGTAATTGCAGACTTGCCCATGAACCTCTAATCTGCCCTTCACTCTACTCCAGGTGTCCAAACTTCTTACATTAACCAGTCTGAATGATGATGTCCTTGCAGAGGAAAATGAGATTCTGAGAGAAATCGTAAAAGTTAATCCTCACAATCACACAATACAGAAACAGGCTCTTCAGACCACCGTGACTAATTTACCCATGTATACCATTCCTGTTATCCCATCCTGAGCTAGATTTTGGGTCAAACCACAACTGTTGGACAAGTGCACAAACTCAAAAGCAATGAGTTCGATAATGGTACCAGTAAGCACTTTGGACATGGTCATAGCCAGAATGGAATTAGATGTTTAAAACTCTGAAATCAATTGAGAATTAGCTGAGGAGGTTAAATAGAGGTCTAGTGCTAGTTAGCTTGTTATCTTCAGCTTTTACACATATACTAGAAATTCCTTTTTTCTGCAAACAATATGATTGATTGTATCTTTGGTTGTAAGAACTCCATGGAGAACTGGGACCTGTGTTCTCATTACAAGTCGAACTAAGCCAAAGTTCAAAGTGCCATCAATTGTTTTCTGAATGAATAATGAGCTTGGCTCGTGCTGCATGGGTTTAATCCCTGAAGTGAACTAATTGTTGCCTGTTGATTTTGTGTGCATGGATCCAATCATGGGATTTCTATTCACTTAAAGCCCTTGAATCAGAAGGGCAGTGGCTCATGTCCCACTGATCAGTGCAATTTTGAAGTATTACACAAAATCAGCAGGCAACAATTAGTTCACTTCAGGTACTAAACCCACGCAGCATCATCCAAGCTCATTATTCATTAAGAAAAGAGTTAAAGGCACTTTGGTAGCTAAGGTCTACAATCAGGGGAGGGGGATAGCGTTTTGCTCATATCTGAACCAATACTTTTCCCTAAGCCAACAGCCCTGAAGCAAATTATTTGGTCAAGTTTTTTATTGGTTTGGGAGATCTAGTTGCAGTGTTGCTACCATTTTTCCTACCTTGGATCAACAATTTACATCAATTAAATCTTTAAGCGATCTAAGGATAATGATCTTCATAAGTGCTAATCATTTCTTCTAGTTAGCTATAATGACAATGTGGGAATGGGGGTGAGTTCAACTACCTGCCGACTTGTGCTGTTGTTGAGAAGTTTTTGCTATGGCTGGCACTACCAAGAAATTAGCGACGCTGCATTTATGAAGCACACACCCTGCTTTGAGCAGAGGATGGATTTAAAAATTGTTGCGATTTCTAATGTGACAGCATGTTCTGGTAGGATTAGGATTGTTTCCCATCCCATTTTCTTGGATTGCGGGTGATTTAGGTGCACAGAAATAAAATAGTAACTGCTAAGGAGATGGTCACCAATCCTTGTGCTACAATATTACTGAGATGTTGGTAAGCCGCTGACGTAGAGTGGAAGGAACAGAGCCACTTTGGGATTATTGCTGATGCTTTCTTCCACCCACCAGGACTCCATCACAAAATTTAGTGTTTGCTTTTGACAATGTGAGAAGGCCCCATGAGTTTTGTTTGATCTGAAGAGACCCTGATGGAATACTTGTTTTTTTCCTGATATCATAGACACCAAAAACACCTGGTCTGAGGCCGATGGTACGCAAGGATGTGAAAAGTGTGTGCAGACTGTTGAGAGAATATTTGAAGCAATTCTATCTGACTCCAATAATGAATGAAGAGGAGGTCGCTCACTGGTTCTTGCCTCAGGAAAATATTATAGAAACTTATGTGGTTGAGGTAAATAATGATTTACTAATTATGGAGGACAATGCATGGAACCATAGGATGATAAATCAGAATCAGGTTTAT
The DNA here is from genome assembly GCF_963921235.1 of Mobula hypostoma. Taxonomy (NCBI): domain Eukaryota; kingdom Metazoa; phylum Chordata; class Chondrichthyes; order Myliobatiformes; family Myliobatidae; genus Mobula; species Mobula hypostoma. The sequence continues at coordinate 9,857,319 of NC_086128.1, read as the reverse complement.
TATCACCGGCATGTGACATGAAATTTGTTAACTCGGCAGCAGCGGTTCAATGCCATACATAATATAGAAGAAAAAAAAATAATAATAAATATAATATATAAATAAAGTAAATCAATTACAGTATACGTATATTGAATAGATTTTAAAAATGTGCAAAAAACAAATAGTGTATATTTTTTGAAAAGTGAGGTAGTGTCCAGGGGTTCAATGTCCATTTAGGAATCAGATGGCAGAGAGGAAGAAGCTGTTCCTGAATCGCTGAGTGTGTGCCTTTAGGATTCTGTATCTCCTACCTGATGATGACAATGAGAAAAGGGCATGTCCTGGGTGCTGGAGGTCCTTAATAATGGAGCTGACTAGATGTACAACCCCCTGCAGCTTCTTTCAGTCCTGTGCAGTAGCAACCCCCCCCCCCCCACCCCCATACCAGACAGTGATGCAGCCTGTCAGAATGCTCTCTGCGGTACATCTATAGAAGTTTTTGAGTTGACATGTCAAATCTCTTCAAACTCCTAATGAAGTATAACTGCTGTCTTGCCTTCTTTATAACTACATCGGTATGTTAGGACCAGGTTAGATCCTCAGAGATCTTAACACCCAGGAACTTGAAACTGCTCACTCTCTCCACTTCTGATCCCTCCATGAAGATTGGTATGTGTTCCTTCATCTTACCCTTCCTGAAGTCCACAATCAGCTCTTTCATCTTACTGACGTTGAGTGCCAGGTTGTTGCTGTGGCACCACTCCACTAGTTGGCATATCTCACTCCTGTACGCCCTCTCATCACCACCTGAGATTCTACCAACAATGGTTGTATCATCAGCAAGTTTATAGATGGTATTTGAGCTATGCCTAGCCACACAGTCATGTGTATATAGAGAGTAGAACAGTGGGCTATGTACACACCCCTGAGGTGTGCCAGTGTTGATCGTCAGCGAGGAGGAATCAGACAGGATTCCTGCCACTGGTCATAATCCATTGATTTTGGCTGGCATATTCAAGGATTTGGGTATTGACCAAATACCTCTCAGTATCAGTTGTGATGCCTCATAAGTTTGAATAGCAATCACCTAGAACGGTGATTTTCCACATGATTTGCAATCCCCAAACCATAACACGCCTTATTTGAATCTCTCTAATCAAAGACAATAACAATAATGAGCAACAGTATGTTTATTTACGAATTTACAGTCTTTGACCTGATGGTGCGTGCCATGTCCATTTTCTCTGGTTATCTGTATAAACATCCTTGTGTATGGTGTTATCAGCATATTTTTCAGAGGTGCTACAGAGGACCTTGATCATCCTGAACTGTGGTATAAATGAAAAGTTATGATCTTCAATAACTATTTTTAATCACTGTAGAAATTAATCACAATCATTTCAATGTATGAAGTGATTTCAGCTGTTCAGAAAGCATTCAGTGCCTCTTTTAAGCATTGAATCCTAGAATAGTGCAGTTAGATTAACTCAAGTTAGATTCAGATATATATCAGTCTTGGGTCACCCACCATTTCACTTGCCCGGAAAAGATGCTATACTTCCCAGCTCGAAAAATATATTTAAACTCACCACACTTTGTTACTTTTTTAACTCACTGGGACTCTGTCTGCTATGCTCCTTCTAAAATCCATGTTTTGTCTCTTCCCCACTCTTATTAAATGCATCAGGAATTAGATAGCATCATTAGAGCCATAGTGTACAGAAACAAGCCCTTCAGCCATGTTGACCATCAAGTACAAATTCTATACGGACAGCAACAGAAGTCCAGGTCAAATCAAGATGCCTGGGGCTGTGAGTTAGCTGTGCTATAGAAGTATAAGATATTGGAGAAGAATTAGACCATTTAGTCTATCAAGTCTACTCTGCCATTTTTTTAACAGTTTGTCCCACCTTCTTTATGTAAACATTAATTTCCTTACCATTCTCTGCCTTAGATACACCCAGTGACTTGGCCTCCGTAGCTCTCTGTGGCAACAAATTCCACATATTCACCACCTTTAGGCTGAAGAAATTCTTTGTCATCTCTGTTTTGGAGAAAAGCCCAACAATTTTGAAGCCATACCCTAAGAACTTAAACTCTCCTACTCTATAAGCATCCTCTCTATGTCCACTCCATGCAGGCCTTTCAGTATACAGAAGACTTCAATAAGGCTACAGTGCCATCAAAGTTCAAAGTACATTTGTTACCAAATTGTGTGTACTATATACAACTTTGAGATTCATTTCCTTACAGGCAGCCACAAAACAAAGAAACCCAACAGAACCCATTTAAAAAAAAGACCATCAAACACCCAATGCGCAGAAAAAAAACCAAATCGTGCAAACAACAAAAATAAGCAAATAGCATTCAGAACTGAAGTTCATGAAAGTGAGCCCACGGACCCAAAGCCAGAAGCCGATTCAGCAGTCCATTAGTTACAGGCCTCAGCCTCAGTTCAGCGCCGAGACTGGTAAAGCTCATGGAGCAGTGATTTGAACCAGCCCCTCCTTCAGTCTGGCCTGGCGTTTAAATCGTCCAACCCTTGAGTTGTTCCTTGCTTCGATTGGCTCTCGAGCCTGGGCCACACCGCCTTGATTCACCACATACCCGACCATTCCAATTCAGCCCATCACTTATATTGATCAAACCTCGAGTCTTTCCTTAATTCTCAGGCCTGGGCTCCACCTAGACTCTGCCTCGCCTTGCCACAGTTCTCCAGCAACAGCCAAACGTTGTCTCATTCTCTGCTCCCATGCCCGGGCCAAGCCACCTCAATTCAGCCCATACACACCACAATCCTGCACCAGTTCATACTGCAATAATGCCAGGTCATACAGGCAGTTCTAAATCTCAACCCCCAAAAGGAAGTTATGGGCTATTGATTGCAGTGATCGTTTACCAGAAAAAATGTGAGTTAATAAAAGTGGTTAGTAATTTTCTTTGTTTTGTGTACCGCCAGCAAGTAATCGCTGAGCATCACCAGCACCATCTTAAATTGGAAGCCTATGCATGTCCATTTCAAGTGTATTACTGGAGCAGAATTTGTGATCATCTTCAAGCCAGATGCATTCACCACGTTGTACAGCATGGAAACTTTTAGCCCAGTTGCTCCTGCCAGTGAGGCATCTTCCTGAGAGAGGAACTGTCTCCTTCTAAACCTTTCCTATCCATGAATCTGTCTAAATAGAACTGTACCCGGCTCTACCACTTCCTTTGGCAGTTTTCTCCATATATCCACTACCCTCTGTGTGGGGGGAAAAAAACATCCTTCAGTTCCTTTTAAATCTGTCCCTTCTCACCTTCAACCTGTGCCCCCTAGTTTTAGACTCCTCAGACTTGGGATAAAGATTATGACCATCCACCTCATTAAGGCTCCTCATGATTTTATAAACCTCTATTAAGTCACCCCTCAAGCTTCTTCACTCCAGGGAAATTAGCCCCAGTTCCTCAGGAACTATTGAAAGCTACTTGAAAGAAATCCAGTTAGCAAGAGGGCCCCTGCTGTGTAAGTGGGATCCTGTGGCATAAGGAAAAAACAAGTTTCCCACGCAAAAAAGGAGAAAACAAGCAGTTTGATAATCCATGTCCCTGCTTAACCATTAAAGGCAGCTTTCTAAAACATTAGGGTAAATGGAAGTGTTATTTATTCATCTAAAGCCATTTAAATGCAAGGAACTAAAATGACAATGTTTTACATTCTAATATTCCATTAGGGATCTTAATTTTTTTGTAAGATTAGTTAATATTAAAGTATATTTTATAAGCATAAATAAAAGTCCCTAATGAACTACTCATCTTTACATTTAAAGAGTCCTCAGCTGAGGCTGTCACAGTTGTGCCTCCTCTTGCCAAATGTAGAATTTCGTAATAAATCTAGACTTTTTTTTCCTCGCTGCCACTCTGATATGGAACTTGATGAGCCCAGATTTGGAGGGCTCTTGGCTGCCCACTGGTTAAACTACTGACTGCAGCTTACACAGTGCTGTCTTTGCATGATAGCAATGCAGACGTTGCTGCCAGATGTGTGCAGTAATGTGCAGTGAATGCTGACAAACTGGCCAGTGTGTCTCCACCAGTTGCAGAGCAGTAGCCTGGATTGTGCTGGATCTGGCCCACTGTCTGTATTTACTTCCCACAGAGGAGACTCATCCACATTTCCCTTGAACAAGTTACACAACTCTAACCTTTGCACCCAGGAGCTGGAGTGAGCTCAGCAACGTCAATGGCTTGAACTCCTCAAATTTATCTGATTCAGTTAAAAACGGTTCAGATAGTTTAAAACAATTATTTAAAAATTGAAAAGGCAATGTCAGTGTAAAATACTAAAATGACTCAATAGTAAAATAAAATACTTCACACAACTCATCCACTTAACTGTTTCCACTTTCCCCTCTCCTGTACATCAGTATTCCACCACTAGATATGATGGTGAGATGACTGGCCGAGCAGGAGGTCAGGTACACTGATGTCTGACTTCTCTTTATGAAATTCTATTCAACTATGGATCTACAAATTTCCAAAAACAAAATGAGCCATGACTAATTGACAGTCAATGAGTAATAAAGTCCTGTAGAAGAGCCTCGGCCCGAAATGTTGACTGTTTACTCTTTTCCATTGACGCCACCTGGACTGCTGAGTTTCTCTAGTATTTTGTATATATTACTTTGATCTCCAACATCTGCAGATTTTCTCGTTATAGCTGTCTGTTAGCTATAATTAAGCCTTTAATCTTTATTTTTTAGTGTACCTCAAAGCTCTGTCATCTAGATTTTTAAGTTGGTCTCTGTATCGCAAGCTTAGGTCAATATGTACTGTATGTCTAAGCCATCAGTGGTCCAAAAATAGAACCACAATATAGCCCCGAAAGCAACCAATTGCTTGTCATGATTTAGGCAATTTAAATCTGCTGCTTCTGTCTTGTGGACTTCATTACTATGAAACATAATATGTGCTGTATGTGTTTATATATTTGCATTGATTTTAAGTTTTTAAATTTAACTTATTTTTGTTTTTAATTATTTATGCCTTTTGATCTGTTTTTAAATGTCTGTATCAGTGAGATCTAATGCAGTCAAGACATTCTGGGATGAGGTCATACGTTCTAGCATTTAAAGCCTGCTCAAAGCACCGGCTTCCACCTCTGAGCTACAAAGAAAAATCTGCCCAGTTTGCTCTTCAATTTGAACAGAATGTGGCCAGGGAGTAGATTCAAGACTTACCCCCTTAACCTCCTCCCCTGCACTCCACTGACCCTTTCTGTATGTCAGAATCAGAATCTGGTTTATTATTACTGACGTATGTTGTGGAATTTGTTGTTTTGTGGTAGCAGTACAGTGCAATACATAAATTACTGAGTTACAGTAAGAAATATACTTAAAAGAATGGATAAATCATGCAGAAAAAGAACAAAATAGTGAGGTAGTGTTCATGGTTCATTCAGAAATCTGATGGTAGAGGGGAAGAAGCTTAAAATTTTTTAACTCTTTAAACTTATCTCCAACTTTTCCCAGTTCTAATGTCCTGGCTTTTCATTGCCCCTCTGTACCTCTTGTAAAAGACATGAAGTACCAAATATCATTTCTGGGAAAGGAAGTTCTTAATTGTTTTGGGCAAAGATGTGTTTAAATGTATGTGGTAATTAAAACTTCCTGCCGGTGAATGGTCAATCAGCTACAGAGTTAATGGTGAACACCTGAAAGTGCTCATGCCTGACGCTGCTTGGAAATTGCAGTTCTTTTGCTGATGTTACAAATAACTTGCTGTTTCCCATTTTGTTCCTCCAGAACCCTGAAGGAGAATTGACAGACTTCATCAGTTTTTACACTCTTCCTTCCACCATCATGCACCATCCTGTTCACAAGAGCCTGAAAGCTGCTTACTCTTTTTATAATGTCCATACCAAGACTCCTCTTGTTGACCTCATGAACGATGGCCTCATCCTTGCAAAGTCGGTATGTGTCAATTCCCTCAGTCGCCTTCTACACCAGCTCACCAATTGCCCTTCAATATATAATACTACTGTAACACTAGAGATGAAGCAAAGAACTTCAGACCAGAAACTGCAAGCCATTCTGAATGTCATTCCAAAAGCAATATATTTGAAGAGCCAGAAGCAGGCTTATTTCACAGTACTTCTCTTTGCCTCTTCAATGCCACTATCAAAAGTGCAATAAAATTACCTGATGGAGACCTATCAGAATTTGCAGTGATGTGGAAAACACCTTTTCATTCCAGTAATTTGGATTCTTAGCCTCTGCATCAAGTGCCAGAATATCAGGTTCATGTTAGAGACACTAGCAGGAAGGACAGCAGAGCAGCAATGGCTGGAGTTTCTGTGAAAAATGAGGGAAGTGCAAGACAGATCTATTCCAGATAAGAAATTTTCAAATGGAAGGACACTACCGTGGCTGACAAGTGAAGCCAGAGCCAAAGTAAAAGCAAAAGAGAGGGCATACAAGGAAGCCAAAGCCAGTGGATTGGGAAGTTTATCAAAAAAAACTTGCAGAAGGAAACTAAGAAGGTCATTAGGAAGGAAAAGATGAATTATGAAAGGAAGCTGGTGACTAATATCAAAAGCTTTTTAAGTATATAAAGGATAAAAGAGAGTTGAGGGTAGATATAGGACCGATAGAAAATGACGCTGAGATAGTGTAATGAGAGACGCAGAGATGGCAGAGGAACTGAATGTGTATTTTGCATCAGTCTTCACAGTGGAAGACATCTGCAGTACACCGGACATTCAGGAGTGTCAGGGAAGTGAAGTATGTGCAGTGAAAATTACAACTGAGAAGGTGCTCAGAAAGCTTAATGGTCTGAGGGTGGATAAATCTCCTGGACCTGATGGAATGCACCCTCGGGTTTTGAAGGAAGTAGCTTGAGAGATTACAGAGGTATTAATAATGATCTTTCAAGAATCGATAGATTCTGGCATTGTACCTGATGACTGGAAAATTGCAAGTGTTACTCCGCTATTTAAGAAGGGTGGGAGGCAGCAGAAAGGAAACTATAGACCTGTTAGCCTGACATCAGTGGCTGGGAAGTTGTTGGAATTGATTGTTAGGGATGAGATTACGGAGTACCTGGAGGCACATGACAAGATAGGCCAAATCCAGCATGGTTTCCTGAAAGGAAAGTCCTGCCTGAATAACCAACTGCAATTTTTGAGGAAATTACAAGCAGGGTAGACAAAGGAGATGCAGTAGATGTGGTGTACTTGGATTTTCAGAAGGCCTTTGACAAGGTGCCACACATGAGGCTGCTTAGCAAGATAAGATCCCAAGTAATTACAGGGGAATTACCAGCATGGGTGGAGCATCGGCTGATCGGCAGAAAACAGAGAGTGGGAATAAAGGGATCCTATTCTGGCTGGCTGCCAGTTACCAGTGGAGTTCCACAGGGGTCGGTGTTGGGACCGCTGCCTTTTACAATGTATGTCGATGATTTGGACTATGGGGTTAATGGATTTGTGGCTAAATTTGCCAATGATACAAAGATAGGTGAAGGTGTGGGTAGTGTTGAGGAAACAGGGCCTTCAGAGAGACTTAGATAGTTTAGGGGAATGGGCAAAGAAGTGGCAAGTGAAATGCAATGTTGGAAACTGTATGGTCATGCACTTTGGTGGAAGAAATAAACAGGCAGACTATTATTTAGATGGGGAGAGAATTCAAAATGCAGAGATGCTTGGGAGTCCTTGTGCAGGATACCCTAAGGGTTAATCTCCAGGTTGAGTCGGTTATGAAGAAGGCAAATGCAATGTTGGCGTTCATTTCTAGAGGTATAGAATATAAGAGCAGGAATGTGATGTTGAGGCTCTATAAGGCACTCGTGAGACCACACTTGGAGTGTTGTGTGCAGTTTTGGGCCCCTTATTTTAGAAAGGATATACTGACATTGGAGAGAGTTCAGAGATTTACAAGAACGATTCCAGGAATGAAAGGATTACTATATGTGGAACATCTGGCAGCTCTTGGACTGCGTTCCCTGGAGTTCAGGAGAATGAGGGGAGATCTCATAGAAACATTCCAAATGTTAAAAGGCCTGAACAGATTAGATATGGCAAAGTTATTTGCCATAGTAGGAGAGTCCAGGACAAAAGGGCATGACTTCAGGATTGAAGGACCATCCATTTAGAACTGAGATGCGGAGAAATTACTTTAGTCAGAGGGTGGTAAATCTGTGGAATTTGTTGCCATGAGTGGCTGTGGAGGCCAAGTCATTTGGTGCATTTGAGGCAGAGATAGATAGGTTTTTGATTAGCCAGGGCATCAAAGGGTATGGGGAGAAGGCAGGGGAGTGGGGATGACTGGGAGAATTGAATCCGCCCATGACTGGTGCAGCAGACTCGATGGGCCAAATGGCCTACTTCTGCTCCTCTATCTTATGGTCTTATAGCCACCTAATGAAATTATTGATGAGCAGTAAGGGTACTTGAGCTTTACTAGTGATGTGCTAGGCTCAGGATAGCCAGTAAATACCAGATGGCTAGAGTTTGGCGAGGCAGTAGAACATTACATAAACTGAAGCCTTCGTCCTTCCCATTCTCTCCCATCAGTCATTTTGACTTTGATTCCACTAGCTACAATTGTTGTATTGGTTTGTCTCCACTCCCTCACCACCGCCATCCCTACTTTTTGCTTTGGAAAGGATAATTGTTCCTCATCACATCAACCACACTGCAGATTCACAAGCCACATTGAGTGGGGTGAAGCTGAGAGCTCTGCAACAGAAATCCTAGGTATCCCCAGCTCTCATCCTCTGAGATAAAGGTCTGGTTTCAAAATGTCAATGAATTATGCATTTCCTACCTTTTGAGGTTCAAGAACAGATATGGGGAGGGGGATTGGTTCTTCCTGTTTGGTGGTGCAAACAGATTCTAAATGTTTGTACCTGCTGTTTCTGTGATCTGGAGAGAACCATCCTAAAGATAATGGCTATTTGCAATGTCAGCAATATATCCTGATGCAATGAAACTATTAGTTTTACCTGTGGTGTTTCTGTGATTTGCATAGAATGTAGCTCTGTATTTTGTGGTATGGGATCCTCTACTGTGTTCCTCAGTTTGGTTATTCTAAGTGATTCTATATCTGCACTGGACAAATCTGCAACAGGCCAATTCTCGTTGAGTGTGGATCAGGAATGAATTGTCTAACTAGGGGCTGATATTGGCTTGTGTAGGAAGTGAATAAAATTTGGATTGTAATGATTGTATTTTGAGTTTGTAGTATGTTGTAAACAAAACTATATATGTGATCCATGCTCTCCCTGCCCTTGGTATTTGAAGCCCTGTGTTGGTCGAGGTCAACCATGGATATTGCATCCTAGCTATCTAAGTAATACATAAGCCAGGGCAGTACAATATAGAAACATAGAAAATAGGTGCAGGAGTAGGCCATTCGTCCCTTCGAGCCTGCACTGCCATTTATTATGATCATGGCTGATCATCCAACTCAGAACCCCGCCCCAGCCTTCCCTCCATACCCCCTGACCCCCGTAGCCACAAGGGCCATATCTAACTCCCTCTTAAATATAGCCAATGAACTGGCCTCAACTGTTTCCTGTGGCAGAGAATTCCACAGATTCACCACTCTCTGTGTGAAGAAGTTTTTCCTAATCTCGGTCCTAAAAGGCTTCCCTTCTATCCTCAAACTGTGGCCCCTCGTTCTGGACTTCCCCAACATCGGGAACAATCCTCCTGCATCTAGCCTGTCAAATCCCTTTAGGATCTTATACGTTTCAATCAGATCCTCCCTCAATCTTCTAAATTCCAACGAGTACAAGCCCAGTTCATCCAGTCTTTCTTCATATGAAAGTCCTGCCATCCCAGGAATCAATCTGGTGAACCTTCTTTGTACTCCCTCAATGGCAAGGATGTCTTTCCTCAGATTAGGGGACCAAAACTGCACACAATACTCCAGGTGTGGTCTCACCAAGGCCTTGTACAACTGCAGTAGTACCTCCCTGCTCCTGTACTGTGTTGTGTGCAGTTTTGGTCCCCTAATCTGAGGAAAGACATCTTTGCCATAGAGGGAGTACAAAGAAGGTTCACCAGATTGATTCCTGGGATGGCGGGACTTTCATATGAAGAAAGACTGGATGAATTGGGCTTGTACTCGTTGGAATTTAGAAGATTGAGGGGGGATCTGATTGAAACGTATAAGATCCTAAAGGGATTGGACAGGCTAGATGCAGGAAGATTGTTCCCGATGTTGGGGAAGTCCAGAACGAGGGGTCACAGTTTGAGGATAGAGGGGAAGCCTTTTAGGACCGAGATTAGGAAAAACTTCTTCACACAGAGAGTGGTGAATCTGTGGAATTCTCTGCCACAGGAAACAGTTGAGGCCAGTTCATTGGCTATATTTAAGAGGGAGTTAGATATGGCCCTTGTGGCTACGGGGATCAGGGGGTATGGAGGGAAGGCTGGGGCGGGGTTCTGAGTTGGATGATCAGCCATGATCATAATAAATGGCGGTGCAGGCTCAAAGGGCCAAATGGCCTACTCCTGCACCTATTTTCTATGTTTCTATGTACTCGAATCCTCTCGCTATAAATGCCAGCATACCATTCGCCTTTTTCACCGCCTGCTGTACCTGCATGCCCACTTTCAATGACTGGTGTATAATGACACCCAGGTCTCATTGCACCTCCCCTTTTCCTAATCGGCCACCATTCAGATAATAATCTGTTTTCCTATTTTTGCCACCAAAGTGGATAACTTCACATTTATCCACATTAAATTGCATTTGCCATGAATTTGCCCACTCACCCAACCTATCCAAGTCACCCTGCATCCTCTTAGCATCCTCCTCACTGCTAACACTGCCACCCAGCTTCGTGTCATCCACAAACTTGGAGATGCTGCATTTAATTCCCTCATCCAAGTCATTAATATATATTGGAAACAACTGGGGTCCCAGCACTGAGCCTTGCGGTACCCCACTAGTCACCGCCTGCCATTCTGTAAAGGTCCCGTTTATTCCCACTCCTTGCTTCCTGTCTGCTAACCAATTCTCCACCCACACCAATATCTTACCCCCAATACTGTGTGCTTTAAGTTTGCACACTAATCTCCTGTGTGGGACCTTGTCAAAAGTCTTTTGAAAATCCAAATATACCACATCCACTGGTTCTCCCCTGTCCACTCTACTAGTTACATCCTCAAAAAATTCTATGAGATTCGTCAGACATGATTTTCCTTTCACAAATCCATGCTGACTTTGTCTGATCATTTCACCGCTTTCCAAATGTGCTGTTATCACATCCTTGATAACTGACTCCAGCAGTTTCCCCACCACCAACGTTAGGCTAACCGGTCTATAATTCCCCGGTTTCTCTCTCCCTCCTTTTTTAAAAAGTGGAGTTACATTAGCCACCCTCCAATCCTCAGGAACTAGTCCAGAATCTAACGAGTTTTGAAAAATTATCACTAATGCATCCACTATTTCTTGGGCTACTTCCTTAAGCACTCTAGGATGCAGACCATCTGGCCCTGGGGATTTATCTGCCTTTAATCCCTTCAATTTACCTAACACCACTTCCCTACTAACATATATTTCCCTCAGTTCCTCCATCTCACTGGACCCTCTATCCCCTACTATTTCTGGAAGATTATTTATGTCCTCCTTAGTGAAGACAGAACCAAAGTGATTATTCAATTGGTCTGCCATGTCCTTGCTCCCCATAATCAATTCACCTGAGATATGGAGATCAAGCTATTGCCTTTGCAGCAGGCGCCCCCTCTCCACACAGCTGATGAAATCAATGGAATGGCAGAGACTGATATAGTTTGGCACCAGTGGTGTCACAGGAGTTGCCAGTCAGCGTTGAACTTGGTATTTGATGAGAGAGTATCAAAGAGTTTCATTCTGACCTCTTCCTTTTTGATTCTGAGGTATCTGAAGTGTTCTAGCTCAGCACCAAATTTCAAAGGTTCCAAGTAAATTTATTATCAAAGTACATATCACTATATAGAACCCTGAGATTCATTTTCTTGTGAGCATACTCAATAAATCCATAGAATAATAAGCATAACAGAATCAAGTAAGACTGCACCAACTTGGGCATTCAACCAGTGTGCAAAAGACGTCAAACTGCAAGTACAAAAAGAAATTAATATTGAAATAAATAAGCAATAAATATTGAAAACATGAGATGAAGAGTCCTTGAAAGTGAGTCCATCGATTGTGGAAACATTCCAGTGATAGAGCAAGTGAAGTTATCCCCTCTGGTAAGAGCCTGATGGTTGAGGAGTAATAACTGTTCCTGAACCTGGTGGTGTGAGTCCTGAAGCTCCCATACCACCTTCCTGATGGCAGCAGTGAAAAGAGAGCATTTCCGGGGTGGTGGGGATCCCTGATGATGGATGCTGCTTTCCTGTGATGGTGTTTCATGTAGCTCAATGGTGGGGAGGGCTTTACCCCAGATAGACTGGGCCGTATCCACTACTCTATGTAGGATTTTCCGTTCAAGGGCATTGGTGTTTCTATACCAGGCTGTGATGCAGTCAATAAACATTACCCTCCACCACACATCTGTAGGAGTTTGTCAAAGTTTTAGGTATCATGTTGCACATCTTTATTAGCACCAACATCTTTAATGTAGAAATGTTTAAAAATCCAACTGTTAACTAGATGCAAATATCATCTGTAAAGATTGAAGTGTATGTCACTGTAAAATTGCAGGCCAACTTTTCTGTGTTTGAGGTTTCTATTTATTCTGCCTTTTTATCTCTCATTCAACAGAAAGGTTTTGATGTTTTCAATGCACTGGATCTAATGGAAAATAAGACCTTTCTAGAAAAGCTGAAATTTGGAATTGGAGACGGCAACTTGCAGTATTATCTGTACAATTGGAAGTGCCCCAGCATGGCTCCTGAAAAGGTATTCAAGAGCAACGAGTGTTTCCTGTAACTATCATATGCTTATTGACAGATTAAGCCAAACTTTTTACAGCAGGTTTATTAAATCTCTGGTTTTAGCCTAGCAGCGTGATCTGAGTTGCTGATATTTAGCAAAACCAGGAAGAATGTAACAATATTCTATTGATGTGTTTAAAGAAGGCAGAATTGATCACGTCCTTCGCTGATAGACTCAACCTTTTACTGAGCTCCATCCCCAAAAAGGAGGAAGTGTAGTACTTTATATCCTTGAGGATAAAGAAGAAAGTTTAAACACACAACTTACAGTTACTTTGCATGTGTAAAGTAGACCCAAGTGATGAAAGTGCAAATTATGTTAATTGTTTAACCAAGTTGACCTTTTCCTACTGGTTTGGAGTAGCTTAATATTAGACCAATGAAGCTTTAAGTTGCCTGCTGAGGAAAGACAGGATGATTATGGAAAGGATGATCCAGCAGGTCAAGAGCAAGGAAGTACCTTCACTGAGAGAAGGATTTCTATGACTGCTTGTAAAGGGTGAATGTTAACAAGAGCACTATGTACACATGTTTCTTCCCATCTCCCTCTGAGAAAGTTAGCATACCCTGGAGAAACTGTAAAAAGCAAATTGGAATTTCAACCAGAACTGCAGAAAGTGATTAGGAAATGCTACAGATTGATAGTGGTCCATTATTTGAGGTAATAATGTGAAGGTTAACTCTCATCCTTTGACTTTTGCTCATCATATTCTCTTGTGAAACTCACCCTAATATCTGCGTGAATTCCCTGGGTCTAATGATGTTTCCCTCAAACTTGGTCCAACAAACCTCATTTGGCCCTTCCCTGCCACCTCCTCCAACCAGGCTAATGACCGTGCCTGTCACTGCCCCACCCACCAAGGTGTTATATTTTTGTGGGCAGCATGCAATCTTTTATTGATGTTCAATTTATTTTTCAACAGGTTGGGCTCGTGCTGCAGTAAAGTTGCTAAGAATGGAGCTGGGATGAGCCACCAATCAGCCATATCAGAAATGCATTCTGGCCTGACACTGCTGAACCTGGAAGCTCATGAGAAATGGGAAGGAATGAAGCCCATGGCATTCAAAGAGTTTACAGATTATAGTGTCCTACATACTCATTACTCTGCCCAACTCTGTCAAAACCATATATGCATTAAACATGATTTTAATAAATGGATTAGAACCAGTCAAATTGGAAAAGGCAATGTCAAGCGTGTCCAAAGATTGAAGCAGTGTTTTATATCTCTGAGCTTTGACCAAGATTTCCCTCACCCAAAAATGCCACATTGACAAAAGCAGGTCTAACTTCTTAATATTGTTAGCCGGGTAATTATCAGTGGATGATTGTCTTTTCACGGAGCCTTTGGATGATCTCATTTATGGAGCATGCTTTGAACAGCCTTGAGCAGCAGTTCCAGTGCAAAGGTTCTGCTGGGATACAAATGGGGGTTTTCCAGATTTTAAGAGCTTTGGGGTTCTCTGAAACTGCATATTACCAAAACGTATTGCCTTCACACACCTTTATTATATGTTTGAGAGAGGCTACCAAGTTAAACATGGGAAGAGTAATTTGCAGTGTTGAAAGGGGGTTGAACCTTGTATTAGGCTTTGGACTTAAATGCAAACACACAACAGTGAAAACTATTGTTTAGCTTAGGAAATAAAGTGTTTCCAACATCTAGAAGACAGCAATGCAGTTAAGAATGGGGTATTCTTTCCAAGGTGTAATACTGTATTTTTCCCTCCTCATTCTGCTGTCTTTCTCTTTCTGCACATTCTTAACTTAGTATATATTCTTCTTTCCTGACTTTGAAGTTTTGAAGTGAAAGATCTAAATTGATAAGCTGTGTAAAGTACCCTGTAAAATTGAAAAGGCTATCTGTCCTATCTCTGTGTTGTAGAGAACTTGTTTTTGAAATATGAATCTGGTTCACAATTGACAGTTTGATCATTAGAACTTGGCCAATGAATGAGAAGTACAGGCATCTTATGGTACCATTTGTTTCTAAAGTGCATTCTTTTAATGTATTCCAAAGATCTAAATTATCTTGGCCCTTTCAACTACTTGAAGTAGCTCCATTTTTGGATAATTTTCTATTTTAATTTGATTGTAAATCATGTTCTGTGTTCTTTGCTGTAACTTATTTTCAATGGCTACGATGTTCTACAAGGTTTGGCGGCTGTATTTAACGTAAGACGTAGTCAACATTTGTCCTCTTCCAAAAGGAGATCAGTTTTATGCAACTCACTGAACATCCCTAATTATAAAGGATTTAACACTGTCTACAAAACCCCAGCATCTTTTTCAGCCTTCTGAACTGAATTATCAGCATGGTTGAGTCACAAATTATCTGAACATGGGACCTTTTCAAGTAGCCTGATAAGTTGCAGGTAACTGGCATATACTGCATGCAGTTGTGAGTATCCATGGTACCAGTGTGTAGAGGAGACCAAGAAAATATCCAAAAATTGCTACGAAATTTCAAGTTGCTACTAAACTAGAAAATTGAATTCCATTTTAAAATCTGGAAATCTAGTATCAGATTGTTGTATAAGCCCAATTAATTCACTGAGCTATGTTGCAAGAGAAACCTTCCATTGTTATTGTTCAGTTGTTGTGTACTGCTCAAGTCTCATAATTGGATGCAATTATTTATGGGAATCTATTACAATGTGGCAGATTCTAGACTGCCCTTCACCAGTCCTGTTTGGTTCCACCCCACATTAGAAATTCACAATACATGTTGCCTATGCCAGTGGTACCCATCTTATGAATAATTGATGAAAGCAAAATTAGCAGTTGATTCCTTTTTCAGTCATTGACTTATTGTGATCTTTCTTTCCAGTTTACTAAGCCCCTTAGTTCATTCTGTTTGATGTCTTCCTGATAAAACTGCAGTCCTTGAAGTTCCCATTGCTTTCCCATGTCATTTGTGTCTTTCATGTTATGTATTGTTCACATGCCTTTTAAATCTGGATGAGTAAATTGCTTTCAAATATAATTTGGGTTGCAGGCTGCCAAAGGGTCCAACCATACAGCAGCAAATGTTGTTGAATACATTTTTAACCCTGATGGCTAAGCTTTTAATGTCCTGTACTATTTAAATTTATTTCTTGGTGTTCTTCCCTTCTTTATTCCAAGATAATATCACTTTTTTTTTATTTGAGAAGGAGAAGAAAGCACACATGGTGCTCACTGTCATAATGCCAAAGCTAGATTTGGGTAAATTGAAATTATTCCAAAATATGTCTAGGGCTCCATTAATGCAGTGTTCTTGTGCAGATCTATGTTGGAAACAACCAGAACTGTAACCCCCATCTAGCACTTAGCTCATGGTGTCATGACCTTCATGCTGGACCAATAGTCACAGAAATGTTTGGCTCATGTTGATAGATAAGGAGAAGGATTTTACACGGGGTGGCTGATTAATATGTTCACTTCAGATATGCTGCAGCTCTGTTAAGATTGCATTGATGCTACAGCAAAGAGAGTGCTAGTTTGTGGTTCAATTGCCACTCAAGGGCTTGTGCCTCAAGGCTGACACTCTAGCGCTGCACTGTTTGAAGGTCTTTTCAGCAGAAGTGAAAAAGCAAACTTTATTCCATTGCATTGTTTTAAAGGGTCTGGAAAAGGGATCACCTGTGTTGTGGCTAGTATTTAACTTTCATTGTTACCTGGAAATCTTTGGAACCTGCTGTGGGGAATTTGATTACTGTGCTTCCTACATCTTAAGTTAATTGTTGTTTGTAAAGTATTGGGGTGTTCTGAAAGGATGTGGAAGATGCTTCATAAATGCAAGTCTTTTAAAAATTCCTTAAATGTATGGTCAGCCTTCCTTTGCTGTCAGCAGTATAAAATCACAGCCACAGAAATGTTTTGTCAAAGTCTATTGCAAATAATTATATTGACAGTGGCTTTCAGGTTCTAACACAGGCATAACCCTGTAAATGGATTTAAATGCTAAGATTATTGGACCTACTGATGAGTATTCAGAGTAACAAAAGCTAAGAATTGAGGGTTTGGTACCATAGAAAGAATATGCCTTAGCATTATCTGAAGCAGCTCACTGCTCAGTCATGTAATGGTTGGGATATCCCAATAACCTTCAAGCCAAAGGAATGAGTCTTATACCTCACAATAGCAAATATGACAAGTGAGATAGCTATTCATTACACTGCTGCTGCCATCTGCGCTTTTATAGATATGTAAAAAGGAAAAGACTGATAAAGACAAATGTAGGTCCCCTGCAAACAGAAACAGGTGAATTGATTATGGGGAGCAAGGACATGGCAGACCAATTGAATAATTACTTTGGTTCTGTCTTCACTAAGGAGGACATAAATAATCTTCCAGAAATAGTAAGGGACAGAGGGTCCAGTGAGATGGAGGAACTGAGCGAAATACATGTTAGTAGGGAAGTGGTGTTAGGTAAATTGAAGGGATTGAAGGCAGATAAATCCCCAGGGTCAGATGGTCTGCATCCCAGAGTGCTTAAGGAAGTGGCCCAAGAAATAGTGGATGCATTAGTGATAATTTTTCAAAACTCGTTAGATTCTGGACTAGTTCCTGAGGATTGGAGGGTGGCTAATGTAACCCCACTTTTTAAAAAAGGAGGGAGAGAGAAACCGGGGAATTATAGGCCGGTTAGCCTAACGTCAGTGGTGGGGAAACTGCTGGAGTCAGTTATCAAGGATGTGATAACAGCACATTTGGAAAGCGGTGAAATGATCGGACAAAGTCAGCATGGATTTGTGAAAGGAAAATCATGTCTGACGAATCTCATAGAATTTTTTGAGGATGTAACTAGTAGAGTGGATAGGGGAGAACCAGTGGATGTGGTATATTTGGATTTTCAAAAGGCTTTTGACAAGGTCCCACACAGGAGATTAGTGTGCAAACTTAAAGCACACGGTATTGGGGGTAAGGTATTGGTGTGGGTGGAGAATTGGTTAGCAGACAGGAAGCAAAGAGTGGGAATAAATGGGACCTTTTCAGAATGGCAGGCGGTGACTAGTGGGGTACCGCAAGGCTCAGTGCTGGGACCCCAGTTGTTTCCAATATATATTAATGACTTGGATGAGGGAATTAAATGCAGCATCTCCAAGTTTGCGGATGACACAAAGCTGGGTGGCAGTGTTAGCAGTGAGGAGGATGCAGGGTGACTTGGATAGGTTGGGTGAGTGAGCAAACTCATGGCAGATGCAATTTAATGTGGATAAATGTGAAGTTATCCACTTTGGTGGCAAAAATAGGAAAACAGATTATTATCTGAATGGTGGCCGATTAGGAAAAGGGGAGGTGCAACGAGACCTGGGTGTCATTATACACCAGTCATTGAAAGTGGGCATGCAGGTACAGCAGGCGGTGAAAAAGGCAAACGGTATGCTGGCATTTATAGCGAGAGGATTCGAGTACAGGAGCAGGGAGGTACTACTGCAGTTGTACAAGGCCTTGGTGAGACCACACCTGGAGTATTGTGTGCAGTTTTGGTCCCCTAATCTGAGGAAAGACATCTTTGCCATAGAGGGAGTACAAAGAAGGTTCACCAGATTGATTCCTGGGATGGCAGGTCTTTCATATGAAGAAAGACTGGATGAACTGGGCTTGTACTCGTTGGAATTTAGAAGATTGAGGGGGGATCTGATTGAAACGTATAAGATCCTAAAGGGATTGGACAGGCTAGATGCGGGAAGATTGTTCCCGATGTTGGGGAGGTCTAGAACGAGGGGTCACAGTTTGAGGATAGAGGGGAAGCCTTTTAGGACCGAGGTTAGGAAAAACTTCTTCACACAGAGAGTGGTGAATCTGTGGAATTCTCTGCCACAGCAAACTGTTGAGGCCAGTTCATTAGCTATGTTTAAAAGGAAGTTAGATATGGCCCTTGTGGCTACAGGGGTCAGGGGGTATGGAGGGAAGGCTGGGTTCTGAGTTGGATGATCAGCCATGATCATAATAAATGGCGGTGCAGGCTCGAAGGGTCGAATGGCCTACTCCTGCACCTATTTTCTATGTTTCTATACCTTGTTCCTAGTGACTTCCCTGTGCCAACTGAAGTGATAAAACAGTACTTGTAGATACTAAAGTTATGTGAGCAACAAGGATGATTAATACATATTTGCAGTATATGTTCCAACACCTGCTTGGCAGATGGTCACTAAAATTAACCATTTTTCCCTGCATGATTTTCTCACGACACAACAGAATGTGTAAACAGACAATGAAACATCTCAGAGCTAGGAAGGGAGTGATGAAGTTGGGAAAATTACAGTCACTGGGAAGTGGATCTGAGCACATGAATGGAGCCACACACAATGCTGGAGAAGTTCAGCAAGTCAGGCATCATCTATGGAGGGGAATAAACGGTTGGCATTTCAGGCCTCAACCCTTCATCAAATGGGTAAGGTGATGGGGTAAAAGTCACTTGGTCTTTATAGACTTCATTCTAGGATCTTGGAAGGAAGTGACATGTCATGGAGTTAAACAGCACAAAAACTGTCCCTTTGACCCACCATGCACATGCTGACCATCAATTATCCATTACCTTAGCCATTCAAGTGCTCATTTAGATATTATAGGATTACCTGCCTGCCTCACTCACTGAGGCAGTGTATTCCAGATTGCAGCCATCTTCTGAGAGGTGGGTAAAAAATAATCTTCAGACTTCCACTGCCCACATGAATTCCACCTCAGAAAAATCTGTGCCAGACAGGCTTGCACCCTGTGAAATATTTGATTGAATGTTTTCCATTTCCCAGATTCTCTACATTTGTGGGAAGTTCTACTGGTTAGAAAATTGGTAAATGTTAGTACAAAAAAAAGAGGGAAAGACAAAACAGGAAACCTACAGCACAATACAGACCCTTCGGCCCACAATGCTGTGCCTAACATGTCCTTACTTTAGAAATTACCTAAGGTTAGCCATAGCTCTCTATTTTTCTAAGCTCCATGTACCTATCCAGGAGCCTCTTGAAAGACCCTATCATATCCGCCTCCACCACCGTTGCCAGCAGCCCATTCCATGCACTCACCACTCTGCGTAAAATAACTTACCCCTGTCATCCCCTCTGTATCTATTTACAAGCATCTTAAAACTGTGCCCTCTCGTGTTAGCCGTTTCAGCCCTGAGAAAAAGCCTCTTGACTATCCACGTGATAAATGCCTTGGAAACTTCTGCCTAGTTAACTTGCATTTTACAGAGGAAATTTTAGAAGTTATTATTAAAGATGTTTAAACGGCATTAGAGCCAATCAAAGTCAACATAGCTTTATGAAAGGGATTTCATGTTAACTAATTTAATGAGGTTATTTGAAGAAATGATGTGTGTGTTGGGGGGTGGTGGGTGGTATAAACGGGAACAGAGATTAGATTGCCGGAAAGCATTTGATGAGATTCTCCATCACAGGTTGTGGCAAAGACTAAAAGATACCACTGACGGTTAGCTGATAGAACAATATAAATAAATGTCTCGTTCTGTTTGCGATGTGTTACAAATTATGTAGAAGAGACAAAAGGCATAATTTGCAGATGACAGACATACGCAGGACAGTGAAGAGGACATAGGTGTGCAAATATCTTGCCAGTATAATCTGTGGGAGAATATGAAATTGCCCATTTGGGCAAGAAACATTAAAACAATAAGCAATTCTATCTAAGTGGTGAGAGCACAAAATCCCAGACACCCACATATTTTTTTAATTACAGTGAGGGATGACTCCCTGGGTATACAAACACCAAGGACATTAACTGACAAAACAATTTTTTTGTTAAGTGGCTTGGATATGTCTTAAACTATGTACTAATACACTAGATTGTCACTTAAAACCACCCCTGATCTAATCCTGGACAATCCAATGAAGTTTTATTGTCTCTCCCTGTGTAGGTACAATGGCACAGAATCAGAATATCCCACACCCAGTGGCTAGTTTCTGTGGCTTTAAAGTATCCATAGATATTACACTATAAACAAGACTTGTTTTTGTTGTTGGAAGTTTGGTTCCTGTTTTGTATTAAATGGCTGCTGCCCCTATTGTTTACCCCCTCAAAAGATGTCCAATGCCTAACATCTACTAAAAAGCCAGAAATGCCATATTTGCCCATTCATGAATTAATTTTCCAAGGTACAATAAGCCTTCGTCAAAATGGGGATTAGTGTAACAGGAAGGTGTGGATAAAGAACATCATTCAATGTCACATGACTACACCACCCAACAATCTCTTGGGAGGTCAAAATGAGCTTTCGTAAACATTATAAGTATGGTATCTCATTCTTCCAGAGTAGACATTCTAAAGCATCAAAAATCAAATAGACAGGAATTTAGTAGCAACATATATCAAAGTTGCTGGTGAACGCAGCAGGCCAAGCAGCATCTATAGGAAGAGGCGCAGTCGACGTTTCAGGCCGAGACCCTTCGTCAGGACTTTAGTAGACCAGTTTGAGACTATTTTTATATTTTAACATTCTACCCAACCTAAATCCATCCACTTGAAGTGATAAGATTTCTCTCTGCATGCCTCAGTATTGTCCTTCAGTTTGATGAATTAAGATACATCTGCTCCACTGGGTTTTGTATCCTGTGCTGAGTGCACTGCACTCTTGACTCTGATGTCTGCCAGGTTCCGAGTGAGAAATTGTGGGCAACTGTAAGCTGTAGAAAAAGCTGTGCTGGCTGTTGTGACTTTCCTGCAGATGACAAATTGACCTTCCAACATACACAGCAACAAAGAACAAAATTCTGGTGAAACCAAAAATAAGGGGTGAGCATAAAGCTGCAAGGAATATAAAATAGGAAGCTTCTACAAGTATGCAAAATGAAAAGGATTCATGAATACAAAGTCACAGTGAGAGACAGGAAAATTCATGATGGGGGTACAAATAAATTGCAGTTCAATGAAACGTAGACTTTGACTATATCTATAGAGAAAAGAAACAGACCGTTCAGCACACAATGTCTACTCCAAACATGATGCTAAATTAAACTAAATCTCTTCTGCCTATACATGGTCCATATCCCTCCATTACCTGTGTATTCATGTGGCTATCTGACAGCCTCTTAAATGCTACTAATAGTATATGCTTCCACCACTACTTCTGGCACCTACCACTCTATGTAAAAAGAAAACTTGCCCCACTCAATTTCCTTAAAACTTTCTCACTTTCACTGGTGAGATGAAAAAAGACAACACAAATAACATATCCCAAAGCAAAAATGCAGGCAGGCAAGCAACTTAGAAGGCAGGTTGTATGTTGGCTTTCATCACAAGACATTTTGAGTAAATAAGCAAGGATGTCTTGCTACAATTATACAGGGATTTGGTGAGGCTGTGCCTGGAGTAAAGTGTGCACCTTTTCTCTCCTACTTAAGAACAGATATACTTGGCATCGACGGAGTGCAATGAGGATTTACCAGACTAATTCCTGGGAAGAGCAGAAGTAGTACGATGAGCAATTGAGTTGGCCTGTATTCAATGGAGTGTAAAAGAATGAGAGGGGATTTCATTACACCTTTTTTAGCAGAGGGAGGTTTTAGCTGGTGAAGAGGAGAGATTTCAGAGTAAATTTAAATGTCAAAGGATATATTTATTAAAATATGTATATGTTACCATATACTATCCCGAGATAATTTTCTTGCAAGCTTTCACAGTATGTACAAATGAATACAATAAAAGCAATGAAAAACTACACACAAACAACTAATAGACAACAAAACGTGCAAATATAGAATAATAATAAATAATATTGAGAACATGAGTTGTAAGGTTCTTGAAAGTGGATCCATAGATCTAGGACCACTGAGGATTACAATCTCCAGTGTAGGGTTTGATATTTCGGACTGAGATGGGACTTGGATCAGAGAGTGGTGAACGTGTGGGGACTTCCTACTACAGAAGACTGAAGGGCAAATCACTGAATATATTTAGGAAGGAAGTATATAGATTTCACCCCTTAGGTTCAGCTGATAACACTTTCTTGTCCTATTTTTTTCTCAGTTCTGAGGAAAAGTCTTAGTCTGAAACACTAACTTTGTTTCTTTCTAACCCAAGATGCTGCCTGACCTGCTGTGTATTTAGGACTGTGGAGAAAGGTTGAGCAGTTGTAGTGTGTGGAGGAATGTTAGGGCTAAAGGAAATTGGGACGATGTGGTGTAAAGTGGGTTGGGGATTCAGAGAGGGCTGTGGTAAAGGTCGGGGGTGTTGAGAGATGTGTTAAGCAATCAGGATAATAGAAATCTGGAATTTTAGACTTTCACTGCTTTGATTTACAAGCTTCTTTTTTCAGTCAGAGTGTTAACTTCCCAGCAAACACTGTCAACCAATATATGACCTTGTTGTGCTCATCCTCTATTTCTCTGAACCAGGCACTCTTCCATCCAGGCCAACACAGTCCCACCTAACCAGAAGCTTTTATTTTCCATAATAACCTTTGATGGAGAACCTTATGAAATGCCCTCTGGTAATCTAAATTGGAACCGTAGTTAAGTAGGATTCATGGTGAAGAAAGCAATACCTTTGGGAGCTTGTCTTGCTTGATGCAGTTAATGGTACAATATCTGGAGGGATGGGTAAAATTATTTGTTGTGTATCTCTCCACTTCTCTATTGAAGGGAATAAGGCCACTGCATTATCCAGTTTAATCTTAGTTTGAGTCGTTGCCAGGTTAATCTCAATAATAATCACTGTGTTCCATCCTTTGAGGGTTTCTGATATGACTGGACTTAAATATGTATTTTATTTAACTAACAAATTCCATAATCTTGCAAGCAGGACAGAGACAGTTCCAGGGATTTATGCAGTTAAATCATCGATGAGCTCACTTTTATCCATATTTCCTGAGGTGTTCAAGGGAGCTCCCTAGATACAGAGATGAGGAGGAATTTCTTTAGCCAGAGGGTGGAGAATCTGTGGAATTCAATGCTACAGGTGGCTTTGGAGGCCAATACATTAGAATATTTAAAGTGCAGGTTGAGAAGTTATTGATTAGGAAGGGTATCAAAGGTTATGGAGCAAAAGGTTGAAAGGGAATAATAAATCAGCCATGATTGAATGGAATAGCAGACTTGATGGACTGAATGGCCTAATTCTGCTCCTGTGTGCACTATTTAGTTACTTATTGTGACTTATAGTAATTTTTTCATGCCTTTCACTGTACTGCTGCCACAAAACAACACATTTCATAACATATGTCAGTGATATTAAACATTTAGCTGATACTAAACAGTGATATTTAATGTGATGTTTTATAGTACATGATGGAGAGGTTGGAGGGAACTCCCCACATACAGGAGGGACAGATTAGAGGGAGCTTTCTAGATTCAGGGGTGAGAGTTTGGAGGGAGCTCCTAGAAACAAGAGAGAGAGTTAGAGGGAGTTTCCCAGAAATGAAAGAGATGGTTAAAGGGAGCTCCCCAGATACAGAAGGGAAGGGTTAGAGGGAGCTGCCCTGATAAACCAATATCAATCTCCATTTAACCCTGGCATCAGTGTTTTTTGCTGGAATGATCTCAAAGCTTTTAATAAATTCCAGATGAAAAAATGCATTGTTTTCACTCTTGCACAGCTTCTTGGCTCCCCACTGCATTGACACAATAACTTCTTGACATTTTAACTTCCCACTCCCTCTGATCAAAGGCAGTGAAGGGGTTATCCTGATTATTTACCTCATGGCCTAAGTCTGATGAGATAATTCCTGTGGTCCTATGATCAAATCTGAAGGTTAAAACCCAGACAGGTTGCCCTGATAGACATGATTGCCCCATGGGGAGAAAGCAGTCTAATCCACTGACTCTTCAAATCAACCACACTTTCAAAGCTGACCATCAAGTAGTCCAAAGACTTTACAATTGAACAATTAAGCAAAACTTGTAACATGTTCTATGTGCTGCAGAATTTTTTTAAAATTAGATTCAGCAGTCTGAGATAGAACTAGATAAGCCATTGAATCCCCCTTCTCTGCTCTATCTTTCAATGAGGTCACAACTGATCTTCTTCCTCATCACCACTTCCCTGAACGACTCTCACATCCCTTCACTCCCTTATCATCTGGGCATATGCATCCCTGTCTCAAATCTTCTCAGTGACTGAGTGTTCACTGTCCCTGTGTAAAGAATTCTTGAGATTCACCATCCCCAGGGGGAAGGAATTCCTTCTCAGTTCTGTCCTTATTTTGAGACTAACCCCACTTTGAGGCACCCAGCCAAGAGAAATATCACCTGTTGTTAAATTCAGTGAATTCACCCATGATTTGTCTTACTGCTAATGCTGCATTGGTACACAACTGGATTTAAGGAAAAGAAAGACTTGCATTTAACACCATACTTTAACTGCATACTTCACAAGCTCAGGTCATCTCATTGTATCCAAACTCCAATGAAGTACTTCTGGTGCATTTATGTGAAGTCAAGAAGCACAATACGCTTTCCACACAGTCAATGAGACAACAAGACAATTAATTCTGTGGATTTAACTGAGAGATCAACATTCTGCAAAACACTGGCCAGGAGGACTGAATCAAAAGGAAGGGGTTTGTTTGCCAACATCATAGAAACATAGAAAATAGGTGCAGGAGTAGGCCATTCGGCCCTTCGAGCCTGCACCGCCATTTATTATGATCATGGCTGATCATCCAACTCAGAACCCAGCCTTCCCTCCATACCCCCTGACCCCTGTAGCCACAAGGGCCATATCTAACCCATATCATCTGGGGGACTCGGTATGCATCTGGCTGAAGTGTTTGTGAATGAAAAATAGTATGGTCAAAATCATTCTTAATTAGAATCAGATTCAAGTTTATTATCACTGGCATACATCATAAAATGTGTTGCTTAGCAAAGGCAAAATTACTGTAAATTACAGAATAAATAAATAGTACAAAACAAAGGAATAGGTAAAGTGTTCATAGGCTCATGGACCATTCAGAAAGCTGATGGCAGAGGGAAATTCAAGCAACACACATAAAAGTTGCTGGTGAACGCAGCAGGCAGGCAGCATCTCTAGGAAGAGGTACAGTCAACGTTTCGGGCCGAGACCCTTCGTCAGGACTAACTGAGTGTGGGTCTTCAAGTGCCTGTACCTCCTTGCTGATGGCAGTGATTCCCTTAATGGAGAACACCTGTGCACAACTCTGTTTAACATGGGGAGGCTGATACTCAGGCAGCCACAACACAGTCCTTGACAGATCCGGAGTCAGGTTTGAGTGGCATGGAATGCAAGCTGACTGGGGACCCTTCACTGCTTCAGCCTTCCTCCACCTTCACTGACGTCATCATCTTCCACCAGCTCCATTGCTGGGGTCTCAGTTGCCTCGTTCCTTATCTGGAACATCCCCATTGAACTTTACCACCATTGGTGACCCTACCAAGAGCTAAACTCCAGACAGCATCGCTCTCTGGAAACCTGCCACTGCCTGTAAGGAGCTTGTACGTTCTCCCTGTGACTGCATGGGTTTCCTCCGGGTGCTCCAGTTTCCTCCCACAGTCCAAAGATGTACCAGTTGGTAGGTTAATTCAACTAAGTTTAAATATTGAGAAGACAGCATGTCCTGGATAGTGAGGGTCCTTAATAATGGATGCCACCTTCTTGAGGCACCTCCTCTCTAAGATATCCTCCATGGTGGGGAGGGTTGTACCTGTGATAGAACTGGTAGAATCTCCAAGTCTCTGCAGCCTTTTACAGTCCTGTTCCATACCAGGCAGTGATGCAACCAAATCAGAATGCTCTCCACAGTACATCTGTAGAAATTTGCCAGAGTCTTTGGTAATATACCAAAGCTCCACGAGTCCCTTATGAAGTGTAGCTGCTGGCATGTTTTCTTCATGATTGTATCAATGTGTCGGTCCCAGGATAGGTCCACTGAGATGTTGACACCCAGGAACTTGAAGCTGCTCACCCTTTCCACTGCTGACCTCTCGATAACTATTTGTTTGACTGCCAATAACTTGGCTGCAGGCCACACAAGCATCCCACTGCTTTATTACCTACAAATTTTACTTGACAGTCTCATGCACCCGAAGGTGAATAATTATTAATGGCTCAGGTGCACCACAGGGCATCTGCAGAACTTCTGCCACACTGGCGGGTGTCACACATTCGGTGCCTCTGCTCGCCATCCATCTGCTCAGGCTATCTGTCAAGTTAAAGGTGAATGTGACGAGAGGGCGTACAGGAGTGAGATATGCCAACTAGTGGAGTGGTGCCACAGCAACAACCTAGCACTCAACGTCAGTAAGACAAAAGAGCTGATTGTGGACTTCAGGAAGGGTAAGACAAAGGAACACATACCAATCCTCATAGAGGGATCAGAAGTGCAGAGAGTGAGCAGCTTCAAGTTTCTGGCTGTCAAGATCTCTGAGGATCTAACCTGGTCCCCACATGTCAATGCAGTTATGAAGAAGACAAGACAGTGACTATACTTTATTCAGAGTTTGAATAGATTTGGCATTTCAATCAATACACTCAAAAACTTCTATGGATGTACTGTGGAGAGCATTCTGACAGGCTACATCACTGTCTGGTATGGAGGGGCTACTGCACAGGACCGAAAGAAGCTGCAAAGGGCTGTAAATCTAGTCAGCTCCATCTTGGGCACTAGCCTACAAAGTACCCAGGACGTCTTCAAGGAGCGGTGTCTCAGAAAGGCAGCGTCCATTATTAAGGATCTCCAGCACTCAGGACATGCCCTTTTCTCACTGTTACCATCAGGTAGGAGGTACAGAAGCCTGAAGGCACACACTCAGCCATTCAGGAACAGCTTCTTCTGCTTTGTTATCTGATTCCTAAACGGACATTGAAGCTTTGGACACTACCTCACTTTTTTTTAATATACAGTATTTCCGTTTTTTGCACAATTTTTAATCTATTCAATATACATATATAATTGATTTACTTATTTATTTATTTATTTATTTATTTATTTTTCTTCTATATTACGTATTGCATTGAACTGCTGCTGCTAAGTTAACGAATTTCACGTCACATGCCGGTGATAATAAACCTGATTCTGATTATACTCTGGCTATACGTTCTGAAGTGGCTGACAAGACTTTAAGTGGCAGCCACGGATTCTGCCACAGGTACTCCTCCCACTCTTCACTCTAGGTTTCTGAACTTCCAATATGCTCTTATTGCTGTACTGGATGCTCCTTCTCCCATTTTAATACCACAGACCAGGGATGCCCACAGATTAATGTGGGAATGTTATGCTTCTTCAAAGAAACTTTGAGCATATCCTTCAATCACTTTTTCAGTCCCCTGCTGTCATGGAGCTAGAAGTAGACTGTCTGTCTCAGAAGTCTGGTGTCAGATTTGGCCTGCCCAGCGAAGATCACTGTTTGTAATCAGGTGTGTAATTTCCATCTCAGTGCTGGAGATGGAAAGTTGGGAGAGGACACCAATATCTGTTCACTTATACTGCCACTGAACTTGGAGAACTTTGCAATAGCGAGCATTGACTGTATCTTGACGTTTCTGCTCTAGGCAGTTCTAGGTTTCAGAAATGTGCAGGAAAAAAGGATCATTGCTACCTGGTGGACCCTGAGTTTTGTACCAAGTTTGAAGATTTGATCTCTGAACACCCTTTTCTTCAGACAGGCAAAGACACTCACTACTGGCACCTCTAAGGCAATAATGAACTTCACGCCTGACGTCTGCCTTAGCTGGGGACAGCTTCCCAGATATGGCTAGCAGTCCCCCTTCACTAGGCTTTGTTGCTGGAGAGCAGTGTTTTAAAGAGGGGGTATGCTACCATTGAGCTGAGGAGATTGAATGCAACATTTGTCACTTCATATCCTTCGATGAATAAATTAATAACTTTAAACCGGGTCTCTGAAAGTGCATGAGGGCATCATCTGTGCATTGCAGCGCAAGGACTGGAATTGGGATGACATCCATTCTGAAGTGGGGATGAGGAAAACTGAATAGTTTTGGTGTGTGTGTGACCATTTCTAATCCTAATAGTCCATGTACAAACATATTTTATGCCATTACTGTGGATAATAAATGGATCTGGTATAGTCCCGCACGTGTGTGTGTGTGTGTGCTTGTTTTATGCCTGAAGAACCAGTCGTGGTCTCCAGAGCCAAATGAGTTATCAGCAACTACAGAGACACTGGGATAGAAACAGGGAAACAAAATAAACTAATTCTGGAAATCTGAATACGAAGCCACAGGAACTGCTGGGAGTTGTTGCGGTGGTTAATGGGTTACTCCTATACCACTCGGTTAGCTGCTCCCACATGGGAGGAGTTCACATATTGTATGAGCGGTGTTATCAATAAAGTTCAGTTGAATATCCTGCAGTTTGGCCTCCTGGTGTGCTCTGCACTCGCCCTCTGTATCGCGTACAACAGGAGTCAGCCCGTCAGGCAGAATAGAATCAAGCTGCCTCAGACTCTGCATCAGAAAGGTTCTGATGACTTTTCACCTTTTTTAAAAAAGTAGACCAGCACAACAAAATAATCCATCCAGCACAGTAACGTGAGAATTGGTGCAGTGTACGTTTGGTGTAGTGAGGACTGCAGTCCATCTGTCTGCTTCTTCTTTGGTTCAGATGAAGATCTTCAATACTAGAGGTGAAGGATGTAGATGAGAAGCTCCTTAAACTGCACATTATCAACAATGCATCCTTTGGTCACAGCCCACATCTCTACCCACCTCATACCTGCTGCAGTCAACCCCTTAACTGCAATAATTCGATTTGTGTAAAGCTCTTTGCAACTCAACATAGTTGACAAGCATCAAGTACTAACAAACCAAAGGTTTGGTTAATGATAATTTATTTTATAAACAGTATTGCATACCAGACTGTCACACAGTCTAACTCTGCTTGTATTATTTACATTAATAGTGTCTTGTTTTAATCAAAGTTTTTCATAATTTCCTCAACATTCACTTCTTCAACCGCACCTCGCATGTGTCTTCCTGTTATGTACAAATCCACAGTGACCATCCTCTTCAATGCCTTTGGATATCTGACTCTTGCTGATGGAGTGTCCTGTCCTCCCTTCACCACACTTTCCAGTCAAGGGTTGCTGAAACAGGACCATTTACCACATCCCCAGCTCCAAGAGCACAAATTCCTGCCACATTCTCTAATATCTGCTCCTTTGGCCATTGACTGACAGCTTAGCTCAGCTTTGTTGACTCATCCAAACTACCAGGCAACTCTCCTGCAAAAACAAACCCCAGCTTTCTACCATGTCTGTCATGTTCTGCTCCTGAGGCTATCCAGGAGAACAAGAGAAGATCATCACCAGCCCCAACTTTCCTTCAAATTCCTTCATAAGCCGCTTCTAAGAACAGCTGCCAATTATGGTTTTAGTATTTTCAATTGACTCCCAGCCGTAAGAACTTTGGGAAGAGGGTGTATATATTTTAGGCAAAGAGGGCTTTCCCTTACATCACTCCCAAATGTCTCAGCTCCTGTCCCATGTCTCTCATATCTAAACTGTCCACAAAAGGAAATAGTTCCTAGTCCTGGAAGGGTTTCTGCCCGAATGGTCAACTGTTCACTTCCCCCATGAATGCTGCCAGATTGACTATGTTCCTGCAGCACTTTGTGTAAATTGCAAAGGAAATAGTTTCCCCAGGTGACTGGGAAAAGAACCAAGGGTGAACTGAGGAAAATATTTCTATCCAGTGAGTGGTCATGATCTGACGTGAACACCCTGGGAGGGTGACTGAAAGAGATATAAGCATAGCTTTTCAAAAGCAATTAGAAATGTTCTCAAAGGCATTTGCAAGACTCTGGAAAAGAAGAGCTGGGGAAAGGGACTGACTACATTGTTCTTACAAGTAGCTTGCATGATCTTAATAGATTGAATGGCCTCTCTCTGTGCTGTGCCTACATGTCAAATCTCTTACTCATATTAAACACCACCATTAAATCAGCTGTAAAGTTTCCATATTCAAGCAAATTAAAGCTAAATCATTATTACCAGGCCTGCTATCACTCCATCTGATATCATTCTGGTTGCTTTCCAGTTATTGCAACCAGGTGAAGGTCGGCTGGGAGAAGAGGGATGGGTGTTCACTTGGTATCTTGAAATCAATGAGACTGTGGTTCCCTTAAGCAGAGGATGTTCAAAGTCTGAGCACTCCATCTCAGGAGGATGGTCCTTGCCATTTGAGGAGGTACATCGCTGCCAATGAAGTTTAATCCATTATCACGTGTTTCCATTATAAGGAAAGCCTTTGGGAAAATAAACTTGGTTCTCTGAGGAAATGCCAGAGGTCTAGGTCTGGTATTCTTACATTTTATGAAGTGAATTAAGAACTCTACCATTTATATCTTAGAAGATGAGGAATAACAGTGGGGAATTTGGAGGGAGAAAGAAAGTTAAGCAAACTTTTCACCAGGGAGATAATATTTTGGATTAGAGGGGAGAAGGGAATTGATAAGTTTCCAGGAGATAGATGCTTTGTGAATCCTGATTCATGGGGGAAGGTGACCAAACCCTGATCCAAAATAATGTTAAGGAGGTAATGGAAAGCTTTGGCAGGAGAAGGCAAAAGAGGAATGTTCTTGGATACATTATCGAAGCAGGCTCCTCAAAAGACAACATGGTAGGAGATGGGCCAACAAGGAGGTCCACACATTGGGAGCAGCGAGTCTACACTGGGGTCAGAGCCTTACACAACACGTTGGAGTTGATGTATTTGACAAAAGCTTTGAAGCCTTCACCTTGACCTTTAGGATTAGAAGGGGTCCTCGCTGAGAATTCTTGCTCTTCCACCCCACATCAAACTGAGTCCCACCTTGGCAAATGTCCCTGACTCCAAAATCTCCCGAGGAAAATTGTTCCCCTGTGTTGACAGTGGGGCAGTATAGGGGACAGAGTGAGGGACAGCATGTGGGATGGGGTGGGGGGTAGTTTGTGGGATGAGGGGAGGCAGGGTGGGGACAGGCTGCTCAGCTGTCTGGAGATAAGCAGCTTTTAGCTGAAGGTGAAGTGAGGGTCCCTGATAGAGAGGGTTTGCGAGTTAGGCCCAATTCAACGACATGACCAGGCCCCAGAGGAAAATGAGGGGCAAGGGGGGCATCGGTTGGTCAGGGCAATCCTACTGGCTGAAGGTGAGAGTGGTGGTACCCCAGGGAGTACTGCCAGTGGCCACACCTGGCACCTGATACGGGACCTCTGCAACAGACTCACAGAGGGAGGATCTGATCAAACTCCTGGAGAGACCTGGAAGACCCAGAAATGGGCAAGGTTGTCTTTAACTTTGGGAAATGCGACACGATGCTAGGCATTGCTGATGCACCTCCAGCCAGTGCATCCCAGACATGGGAGAGCTTTCAAAGTCCAACCACCCATGCAAACAGAACAAGGCCCACTTGCTGCTGCGACCTAACAATGCAGCTCCAGTTTAAAGCCACTACCTGTGTGACTGTTACGATAACCGACTCTATCTCTGTATATACATTGTTGGAAGGTCCCATCATTTTGATTCTAGTTGCCCAGCTCCTGGGAGAACTGAATCAGTTCCTTCAGTCCAGTTGTCAGCTTGTTCCACACTACGCACTCTTAATCTTGACTCGGACAAAGAGAGTGGCAGGGGAGAGGGGCACCGAGTCCCTGGCCAGCAGGTGGATGTGGCGGTAACCTGCAGTGACAAACCAAACACGTTAACTGGGCCATGGCCAAAGGTGACGGGACAGTGGAAAGGTACCAACTCTCAGTATGCACCCTCCCTCAGCTACACATGCCCCACAGCTGTGATCTGACCTGAATTCCACCCCCCCAGGAGAAATTAACGGGTGATCAAGAAGGAACCGGGGCAGGATCGTTTCCTTCTGCAGCTGGGACCAGGAGCCTGGCTGGGTGAGGGTGGCAGTGGCGGGGTAGTTGAGTCAAAGTGAGGGTGAAGTTGGAGATGGGGGGAGGGGGGCTTTGAGGAGAGCGAGTGTGGCAAGTGAGTGTGTCAGTGTGCGGTACTGAGGTGAGGGTGGAGAGTGGGTGAAGGTGGGGGTGAGCATGGCAAGTGTGTGTGTGATGGTGAGCACAGGGTAGGGGTGAGGGTCAGGGTGTGGTTCTGTGAGGTGTGGGTGGGGAGTGGGAAGGGCAAACAGGTGGGGATTGGGGTGAAGGTGGGGGACTGGGTGAGGGTGGGGATTGGGGGTTGAAGGAGAGGGGGGATTTGGAGTTGAGGCTCAAGGGCGAGAGTGGGGATTTGGA
Organism: Mobula hypostoma; assembly: GCF_963921235.1. NCBI lineage: Eukaryota > Metazoa > Chordata > Chondrichthyes > Myliobatiformes > Myliobatidae > Mobula > Mobula hypostoma. The sequence continues at coordinate 9,824,279 of NC_086128.1, read as the reverse complement.
GTTGAGGGTCGAGGGCTAGGGTGGGGATTGGGGTTCAAGGGTGGGGGAGTGGTCGAGGGCTAGGGTGGGGATTGGGGTTCAAGGGTGGGGAGAGTGGGTGTGTCAGTGTCTGCAGGAACAGTGGACCACTGCTTACCTTCTTTCATGCTGGTGAACGGGAGCGTGAACTGCCCAATGAAGTCATTGCTCGACGACGAGTCGTAATCCTCAACCAGGAATCGGATCAACGCCAACTCGGGAACGTTGATTGTAAACCGGAGCGTTTCACTCCACACCGGGTTAAAACCTGCAATGCCACAAAGGACACGGAGACTGTTTACTGTTCCAGTTGCAGGTAAATGAACCACATCAAATTTCATATTGCAGCTTGGGCAACATCTTGAGTTCATTTCCAATGTTACCTGTAAGGAGTTTGTACATATCTGTGTGTGGGTTTCCTCCAGGTACTCCAGTATCCTTTCACAGTACCGGTTGGTAGGTTAATTGGTTAATGCAAATCATCTAATGATTCAGCTTGGGTTTGACAGGGATTGCTGGGTGGTGTGGCTCGAAGAACTGGAAAGGCCTTTTCCTCACTATATCGCTAAATACCAGGAACAGTGGTTCAAACTTCCCTTCTGTTGTCATGTGAAGGAGCTCTAGGAGAATGAGGGGCTGAGCTCACTGAAAGACAGGATTTTGCAGGGAGATCAGGGATGATGCTTCCCTTCATGAGGTGCCCAGGATCAGGGTCAAACACCCAGAGGAGGCCGAAGATTCAGACTGGTGAAAGTACTCCAGAGGGAAAACAGAACAGAAAACATTACAGCATAGTGCAGGCCCTTCGGCCCACAATGTTGTGCTGACCTTTTAACCTACTTGATTATGGGGAGCAAGGACATGGCAGACCAATTGAATAATTACTTTGGTTCTGTCTTCACTAAGGAGGACATAAATAATCTTCCAGAAATAGTAAGGGACAGAGGGTCCAGTGAGATGGAGGAACTGAGCGAAATACATGTTAGTAGGGAAGTGGTGTTAGGTAAATTGAAGGGATTGAAGGCAGATAAATCCCCAGGGCCAGATGGTCTGCATCCCAGAGTGCTTAAGGAAGTGGCCCAAGAAATAGTGGATGCATTAGTGATAATTTTTCAAAACTCGTTAGATTCTGGACTAGTTCCTGAGGATTGGAGGGTGGCTAATGTAACCCCACTTTTTAAAAAAGGAGGGAGAGAGAAACCGGGGAATTATAGGCCGGTTAGCCTAACGTCGGTGGTGGGGAAACTGCTGGAGTCAGTTATCAAGGATGTGATAACAGCACATTTGGAAAGCGGTGAAATGATCGGACAAAGTCAGCATGGATTTGTGAAAGGAAAATCATGTCTGACGAATCTCATAGAATTTTTTGAGGATGTAACTAGTAGAGTGGATAGGGGAGAACCAGTGGATGTGGTATATTTGGATTTTCAAAAGGCTTTTGACAAGGTCCCACACAGGAGATTAGTGTGCAAACTTAAAGCACACGGTATTGGGGGTAAGGTATTGGTGTGGGTGGAGAATTGGTTAGCAGACAGGAAGCAAAGAGTGGGAATAAATGGGACCTTTCAGAATGGCAGGCGGTGACTAGTGGGGTACCGCAAGGCTCAGTGCTGGGACCCCAGTTGTTTACAATATATATTAATGACTTGGATGAGGGAATTAAATGCAGCATCTCCAAGTTTGCGGATGACACAAAGCTGGGTGGCAGTGTTAGCAGTGAGGAGGATGCTAAGAGGATGCAGGGTGACTTGGATAGGTTGGGTGAGTGGGCAAACTCATGGCAGATGCAATTTAATGTGGATAAATGTGAAGTTATCCACTTTGGTGGCAAAAATAGGAAAACAGATTATTATCTGAATGGTGGCCGATTAGGAAAAGGGGAGGTGCAACGAGACCTGGGTGTCATTATACACCAGTCATTGAAAGTGGGCATGCAGGTACAGCAGGCGGTGAAAAAGGCAAACGGTATGCTGGCATTTATAGCGAGAGGATTCGAGTACAGGAGCAGGGAGGTACTACTGCAGTTGTACAAGGCCTTGGTGAGACCACACCTGGAGTATTGTGTGCAGTTTTGGTCCCCTAATCTGAGGAAAGACATCTTTGCCATAGAGGGAGTACAAAGAAGGTTCACCAGATTGATTCCTGGGATGGCAGGTCTTTCATATGAAGAAAGACTGGATGAACTGGGCTTGTACTCGTTGGAATTTAGAAGATTGAGGGGGGATCTGATTGAAACGTATAAGATCCTAAAGGGATTGGACAGGCTAGATGCGGGAAGATTGTTCCCGATGTTGGGGAGGTCTAGAACGAGGGGTCACAGTTTGAGGATAGAGGGGAAGCCTTTTAGGACCGAGGTTAGGAAAAACTTCTTCACACAGAGAGTGGTGAATCTGTGGAATTCTCTGCCACAGCAAACTGTTGAGGCCAGTTCATTAGCTATGTTTAAAAGGAAGTTAGATATGGCCCTTGTGGCTACAGGGGTCAGGGGGTATGGAGGGAAGGCTGGGTTCTGAGTTGGATGATCAGCCATGATCATAATAAATGGCGGTGCAGGCTCGAAGGGCCGAATGGCCTACTCCTGCACCTATTTTCTATGTTTCTATGTTTCTATGTTTCTACTTGAAGTTTAATCTAAGCTTTCCCTCCTACATAGCCCTCCATTTTCTATCATCCATGTGCCTATCTAAGAGTTTGTTAAATATCCCTAATATACCTGCCTCTACCACCATTATATTGTTTGATTAAGCATTCTTTGTTTACATAATTCATTATGGTTATATGTACAAAGTACACAGTCAATACACCACCACGGACATATGTGCACACCACACTAAAAAAGAAACTAAGTGGACATGCATCTCCTGGCTCCCATGTTTTTCTTTCAATTAGTTTCTAGAGTTACAAAACATAACAGTGGTGACAAAGAAATTTAAAAATGAATCCGAGACGACTACCTACCTGTTGAAGGACAGCATGTTTTTTCTTTGGAAGGGGAGAGAGACACGCTCAAGTTTAAAAAAAAGCAGAAAACGGATGAAATTTGTGGGTTTATAAACACTGAGTACCAGCTGATAATAACAATAATTTTTTTAAAAAGCATTAATGTCTGGTTACATCAGAAAGATAGATGCATTTGATTGCACAATAGATAACTGAATGTTAAATACTGAACAAATTGAGCAGTGTTCTGAAACAAATGAAATATCCAATAGGAAGTGAGTGTCAATTTTGCTGAGTGCATTAGGTAGAAAAGCATACAGTTTACTTATAGGTTTAAGCAACACTCACAACACGCTGGAGGAACTCAGCAGGTCGGGCAGCATCTGTGGAAATGATCAGTCAACGTTTCGGGCTGGAACCCTTCATCAGGAAATGTTGACTGATCGTTTCCACGGATGCTGCCCGACCTGCTGAGTTCCTCCAGCGTGTTGTGAGTGTTGCTTTGACCCCAGCATCTGCAGAGAATTTTGTGTTTGCTTATAGGTTTAACTGCTCCAACCAAACCAGCCAAGATGACCTTTGCTGATATCGTGATAACATAAAGCGAACATTTAGAACCAAAATCATTGTTGATTGTAGAACGCTTTAGGTTTCATAAGTGGAATCAAAAGGAAGGGGAGTCCATTTCAGCGTATGTGGCTGAATTGAAGAGATTGTCTGAGCATTGTCAGTTCAGTGATGAGCTTAATGATGCAATGCAAGATCGTTTAGTTTGTGGTGCTTACCAGAAAGCATTCAGAAATTGTTCCTAATGGAAGCTCAACTCACATTTAAAAGAACTGTTGAAATTCCTATATCATTGGAAACAGCAGACAGGCAGAATTGAGTTGCAGTCGGAAATGGAAGTGAGTGCGAACAAAATTGTAACATCTTACCAGAAACCTGTCTGGCTGAAAAAAATTGCATTACCGTTGTGGCTCACATACACCAGACCAATGCAGATTTAAAGTCAATATTTACAGAAAATGCAACAAAGGAGGACACTTACAAAGAGCATGTTGGGCAGACGAAAATAAATGGACTGCACAGGGAAAAGAAAAAAGATAAAATATCAAGTTGCAGTTTCAAGTTGCTGTTGATGAAAAATCTGATAATGACAAGAGTGACACAGGACTGAGTAGCCTTAAGATTTACATTGTGAAAACTAACAACAGACAAGTAAAACAGAACTGAATGGCAAATTAATTAGAATGGAACTGAATGCTGTCTCAGCTGTTTCAGTCATTCCACAAGATGAATTTGAATGGTATTTCAAACATACTGAACTGAAGCCTGCAGATATCCAGCTAAGAACTTTTGCTGGAGAAAACACAACTCCTGTGGGAATGACATTTGTAACAGTGAAACACAACAATCAACAAGCCACATTGGGATTGTACGTGGTAAAAGCAAGAGGATCAGTATTGTGGGTTCGAGATTGACTGAGACAAGTACATCTTGATTGGTGATCCATCCACCATTTGCATGTCACATCCCCTGTAACAGAGTCAACTTAAAGTGAATTAAGAAAGATATTGGATGATGTCACAGCAATGTTCAAGGATGGTATTGGAAAACTCAAACATGTTAAGGGTAAAACAGTGTTAAATGAAAACGCCACACCCAAGTTTTACAAAGCCTGTCCAGTTCCTTACACCATCCATGATAAAGTAGCCAGTGATCTAGATCACATGGAGGCTGAGGAAATTCTTTCCAAGGTTGAGTGGAGCCCATGGGCAACACCAGTGGTCCCAGTAGCCAAGAAGAATGGTTCTGTCAGGATCGGTGGTGACCAAGATCACCATCAACCCAGTACTAAAAGTAGACCAATACCCTCTGCCCAGGATAGAGGATATCTTTGCAAACCTTTCTGGAGGGAATCACTTCAGCAAAGTGGACTTAGCTGAGGCCTGCCTACAGAAGGAGATGGAAGAAGAGTTCAAAGTGTTTCTCACCAGAAACACTCACAAAAGGCTTTATCACTATAATAGGCTTATTTTCGGAGTAGCATCGGCAGAGAGTTATGTACCAAGTGCTGCAAGGCTGCCAGGAGCTCAGTGTTACCTGGGTGACATCATTGTTATGGGCAAGGATGATTAGAAACATCTCCAAAATCTCAACATAGTATTAAAGTGATTAGAAGAAAATGGGCTCAGAGCATGATGCAAAAAGTCTGAATTCTTTAAAAGAATCATCACATACTGTGGTCACACCATTGACGCACAAGAATTACACAAGTGTGTTGAGAAAACTCAAGCAGTGGTGGATGCCCCAAGGCCAAAGTACACATCACAGTTGCAATCCTTTTTAGGATTTGTCAATTACTATAGCAATTTCCTGTCAAACCTAGCTACTGTGCTCCATCTCTTGAACTCATTATTACAGATTGGCAAGAAATAGCAATGGACAAAGCAGTGTGAGGTGCCTTTCCAAAAGATGAAAGAAGTGGTGATGTCAGACACTGTACTCACACATCGCCCACTGAAGCTTACCTGTGACACCTCACCCCAGGGTGTAGGTGCAGTCAGTCATGTCAGATGTTATGAGTGATGGAAGTGAACGTCCCATCACGTTCCCTTACTGCTGCAGAGAAAAATTATGTACAGATAGACAGAGAGGCCTTGAGTCTGGTTTGGAGGTAAAAGTTTCAATCAGTACTTGCATGGGAGAGAGTCTATCCTCACAACTGATCATCAACCACTAGTGTCCATTTTCAATCCACAGAAGGGAGTTCCACAAACAGCAGCAACACAAATACAGGGATGGCCTCTTTTTCTTGGAGGACACAATTACAAGTCAAATTCAAGAGGACAACTAATCATAGAAATGCTGATGGGTGTCCCATTTCCCCTTGGAAAAGGAAATATCTGAAGAATATTTCAAAAGAGGACACTCCTCTTGATGTACTCTCCCTAATGCAAATTGAAAGAACGTCAGAAATAGGAGCAGGAGTCGGCCATCTGGCCAGTCGAGTCTGCTCCGCCATTCAATAAGATCATGTCTGATCTGGCCATGGACTCATCTGCACCTATCTGCCTTTTCCCCATAACCTTTAATTCCCCTATTACAGCACAGATGATCCAAAGGGAAACTAGAAAAGACCCCACACTGTCTCAGGTCCCAGTTGCCCTGTTTATGCCAACACTGGGATGAACTTCCCCTTGACGGAGGTTGCCTTATGTGGGGATTGAGAATTCTTGTACCATCCAAGCTCAGAGGTAAAGGGTTGGAGGAGCTTTATGCTGGTCATCTAGGAGTGGTCAAAATGAAAGTGTTGGCTTGAAGCTTTGTTTGGTGGCCTGGGATAGACCAGCATATTGGGCAGCTTGCTGTGCACTGTTCAGGATGCCAACACATCCCAAAGATGGCAAGAGCAGCGCCTCTTCATCTCTGGGAATGGCCTGCATTACTCTGGCAGAGGATTCATGTGGATTTTGCCAGACCATTAAAATGGGCACAAATTTCTTGGTAGTAGTGGATGCAGCTACAAGGTGGCCAGAAGTGTTCTCAATAAACTTGCACACTGTTAATGTGTTGAGAAGCTTCTTAACAAATTTCATGACATATGCCGGTGATATTAAACCCGATTCACCTAGTCAGTGACAATGGGCCACAGCTTGTTGCTGAACAGTTTCAGTCATTCCTGAAAATGAATGGAATAAGACGTATTATGTCTGCACTGTACCACCCAGCTACAAATGGATCGATAGAAAGGTTTGTCCAAAGTCTAAAGAATGCACTGCCAGCCATGTCAGCAGAACACACAACACTGACACTGAATCAGAAGCTCACCAATTTCCTCCTTGCATATTGCAATGCAGCACACTCCACGACCAACAGCTCACCAGTGATAATGTTCCTGGGTCATCTCTTGTGCTCACACTCAGATCTCCTCAAACCCAAACTTAGAAGGAGTGTGCAAGACAAACAGTGGAGAGAAATTGAGGGCTCCTCAAACAAGGAGGTTGGATGTTTCACTCCTGGACAAGCAGTCCTGGCGAGGGACTACAGAGGTGATCAAATGTGGGTACTTGGAAAGATTGAGGACAGAGCTGGACCACTCTCCTACACAGCGGAGATTGCATCTGATGTCATCTGGAGATGACGTATTGATCAGTTGAGGAGAGCAGAGTCAATTGTTAGAGAAGAGAGGTGTCCAGAGCTGTCAGAACCACTTCCTGTAGACCCAGAGTCAAGTCCTACAATCAGCATGGAGGAGGATCCAAAACCAGAAAACAGAGACACCTCCTTCTCCCTTATTAGGGAGAGAGAGCTTGTGGGATGTCAAATACTGGGTGAAGCACAAAGTCTTTGGGGTAACTGCAAGTCTGTGTCTTTGCTGTTGCTTTGCTCACGCCTGAGTGCTCAGTGGCGGGTGTCAGTGCTTTTTTTGCTGGTGGGGAGAGGGGTTATGCTGGCTGCCACTTATGTGTGGGAGGGGAGCTGGGAGGTACTTTGAGGTTCTAACATTTAACTGTCATTCATTCTTTGGGGCACTCCTCTGTTTTCGTGGATGTTTGTGAAGAAAAAGCATTTCAGGATGTATATTGTATACATTTCTCTGACTTTAAATTGTACCTTTGAAACCTTTGTTTCACAGCCACAAGTCTCACCTGTCAAACAGAGTGACTACTCCCCCCACCCACCCCCCCATCAGGAAGGACGTTATCCCACAGCAGTAATAAATCCCCCACAGCGATTAAATCTTTCGGCCTGAATGGGATAATTTAAAATTTACTATGCTGTGGATGCCTGTATAGTAGTTGTATTATATAGAATACTGTATGACTAGATGACTAGAGAGCTATACATTACATATTTGAGTTGAGATACATCCTATACTGAGTTGGAGTTCATAGCCAATCAGGGAGGAGTGTTGTGTATTTAATACTTCAGTATTATTTGAGTAATCTTGTAAATATATCATTTGATTAAGCTTTCCTTGTTTACATAATTCATTACGGGTTATATATAACAGTATGTGAATGGCATACACATTATGCCACCACATCATATGTGGTGAAAGAAAAACTAAATAGATACGCATCTCCCAGCTCCTGTGTTTTTCTTCAATTAGCTTCTGGAGTTACAAAGCATAACATATGGTGTTGGTGGTGCTGTGTTGAAGATCAGCCTTAATCTTATTGAATAGCATGAGTAGCAGGAGGGGCCGAATGGTCTACTCCTTTTTATATATCTTATGTTCCTACATATAGGAGAGAAACAGGGCCTTTCCTCATCTCCACGGGGCAAGGGCTTCCAAGCCCAGACAGAGGCACAACTAGTTCAGCAGCCTGGAGGACACATCACTTGGCTACTCTAGTCAGGCCCCATGGTCTCAGGATCTTCCACTCTGTAAAACAAAGCTATTCTCAGCTGAACACCGACACCATTCTAACACCAAGTGTGGCCTTCTCACTGTGTGGACAGGTCTAGACCAGAAAATCCCGGTATGACGGGCAAATAGGAAGTGTTTGTTTGCTGATCAGGACCTCACAGGCTCCTTGGACACTCAGGGGCAGAAGCATTAGGCTTGGAGAGGACAGCCCTGCTGCACAGGAGAGGCATGTCAACCTCTTCTCCCCTTCCAGACAATGAGAAACAGCCCTGCACAATCCAAAAGGTTACAGAGAGCTCCATGAGGTTCCAGTTCAACTTAACAGCTACAGGTATGACCAATCAGCTGCTATAACAGGTTGATTGAAAATAATAGCCCCAATATTTGGAAATTCTCAGACAAACCACTGACAGTATAACTCTCACCAAAAGAAAACCCATGCAGTCCTTCAACCCACTGAGTCTGCAGCAATCATCAACCACCAATCCTACATTAATCTCACTTTATACATCATCATCCTACCGTTATTTTCAATGTGCCTTGTCCTCTTTGTGGCATTATCTTCAGGCACACCATGCACTTCCACACGCACCAGAGGATCCACGATGGAGTTCTTTTTGTCCTTATTCACTTTAGGGAGTTGCTGAGCTGTAATAACCTGAAGACAAGAGGAACATCAGTTTGTAGGTCTGTAATGTAGCACAGAGCTTACATAAAAAGTGTCACGATGTGCGCTGGCAATGTCGGAACCCAAGTGCTGAAGAACGACAGACTGTGATGTAGAGACGGCAATGAGAGTTTATTCATGATAATTCCAAAAGAACATCGGTGGCTCAGCCAAGAGACACCACAAGAAGTAAAATTCTCCAACCTAGGACCCCACTATTAGCGCTAATCGGGCATCCGCTTAAATAATACACGGAATCCCCGAGCCTATCAGAATAAACCTAACAAGTTTAAACAGAAGACACTAGGAGACCACATTACAAAGAGCGAGTCGCTCAAAAAAACACAAGGAATTCTAAACAATTAATGACTCTAAACAATATACAACAATTAACTAGTTCAGATGCTCCAAAACCTCAGAGCCCAACACTCTCTGGCACCTCATACAGGAAGGGAGAGCTCATTACATATTTAGAGAGAGAAACAGAGATAAAGATAGAGAGATGGAGGGAGACGGAGAGGGGAGAGAGACAGACAGAGACAGAAGGAGAGGCAGGGACAAAGGGAGAGGAAGAGATAGGACCATTTACACCAATCCTGTGCTGACCCCATTTTATTCTCCACCCCCCCCCCACAATTCCCTTCGATTCCCCACAGATTCTGCCCCTTACCCTCACCTACCAAGAAAAAGCCAGAGGTAGAACATGCAAACTTCACACAGACTGCTCCCAAGGTCAGGATCCAACCCAAGTCACTGGAACTATGAGACAGCATCTCTACTAGCTGATAGGGCAATTATCTGGCCCCTGTGACAGTGAAACCTGGAAGTCCATTTTCATGTAAGAATAACAGAACTTATGGTTTCATTGCTGGAAATACCTGAGGCAGCCTCCAGCTCATTAAAAGGAGCAGACGCTGAGATCAGGACACCAGTTACAATGCATTTGGCAATCCCTTCCACAACACACCTGAGTGACAAGTTGAAATGTAACACCCGAGATAGTGCCCAGTGCCTGGAGACAGGCTTAGACACAAAGGCCCTCTCAACACTAGACTCAAGGCCCAGAGAACCAGGCACTAGAGTAGTGTATGACCGAATGTGCGCTAGGCTTTGGTATCAAAATTCAATTCCATTTAAATTCAAGGATAATTTTTGCCCTCTTTGAATTTAAAATTCAATTGCAACTAATTCTTTTTCCAGCCAGTGAAATATAAGAAGGTTTAAGAAAAGACTAAGCGACACTGGGAGGTAATGAGTTTATGACAACTATGACTTGTAGATGAAAGGTGTAAAACATAGATAACATGTACCAGTTGGACTTGGCACTGAGGGAAGAATCTAGTCACTGTTTTACTTGGAGCAAACAGTCTAATTATTGTGCTGTACTTGTGTGAAAGCCTATTTATCAGTACGCTGTGGTGGAATTCCATTGCTATTATACTGTAGTGAAAGTCCAATTGTCTCCAACTGAATCAACCATTCAATTGGCAGAAGTGTCCCTTGCTTTGTAAACTGGAGTAAACATCCAATTTATTTTATATGCTGAAGTTAATAATTAATTCAGCCACAAAGGAAGGATAAACAAAAATCAAAATCCTCAGATGCTGGAAATTTGAATTAAGAACTAAAAATCACTTTGAAGTTGCAGAGTATTTCTATTGTATTTCCTAATTCCTGTGAATGACTGCAAAAAAGTGAAATTCAAAGTTGCATATGGTCACACATTGATAATAAATTAACTTTGAAATTTTGAACTTTAAGAGAGGGGTGGGAGTTAAGTTGCCTGTGTTACTCCTACTGTGATCTGTCTGTCTGTGTCCCCTTACAGTGTTATAATGAAGTCCAGCTTAAGTTTGGAGAACATCTTCTGCATATTTTTTGTTTTTACTTTCACCATCCCTCTCTTCCTCTCCCTCCTCTCTCCCCACTCTGTCTCTTACCGCCTCTATCCCTCTACCACTCTCCTTTCCACCACCCTCTCCTTCACCCCTCTCTCCTTCCCTCCCACTCTCTTCTCCCCGATCTCCCTCTCCTCTCTCCCCCCAACTCTCTCCTCCCTTCCCCATTCTCTCTTCCCTGCCCCCACTCTCCCTCCCCCTCCCTCCCACCACTCTCCCTCACTCTCCTCACCATGGAAAACTGGCCTCACCGATCACCCGATCAGAGTTGCTCCCTCTGACCTATCCATTGCCCTCACCCTTTCTGCAGCTTAAGCCTAACGGTGCAAAGACGGTTAACTCTTGAACTGAAAAGATGGATTGGAACTGATCTATTTGGTTTTATCTTGGATTAGGAGCCCTGTGAAGCCCTTAGAGCTCTGGGTACAAGGAAACCAAGTGAAATCAGCTTACATCGATGATCAGTTGCTTCCTGTCGAGGCCTGACCCTTCCATGGGCCGTGAAGGGTCAAACTGAATGTTCCTGTTCCTCATGAAACTGGGCTTCAGGATGTAACCCGACCGACCGTTCTGTCGAAACTTCCCTTTGTTCAGATCCATCTCCACTCCGGCTTTCTGGAAGTTCAGGGCCACTGCAGGGGATAAATAACAGTCAGATGAAATAAGCAAATTTTCATTGGATCCTTTACAAAATTAGCCATGTTTTGCTTGACATTACTTATATTTTATAATAAATTCTGCTCTTGGTTGTTAATCTGGATGAAGCACCCTCGTCAACAGTTTAAAAAGCATACAGCATAGAAACAGGCCTTTCAGCCCCCAAACCACATACATGCTGATCATTAACCCTACCCCAATGCACTGGTTCCATTTACCAGCACTTGGCCAAAGTCTCTTATGCTCTGGTGTAGCACCTGCACACTCTACTCACGTGCTGCCCGCGCACGCACGCACACCCACTGATCTATCAGCCCGGTGTCCTGAAACAGGACTCAAACCTCCAATCTTCCACCTTGGAGACAGGGTTATCGACCAAGGCAAGTTGATGGCAGTACATATAAACTATGGATCCTGGGTAGAACTCTCGTTGCCCTTCATGGAGAATAGATATGGCTAAACCATGAGCATACCCAAAACGTTGTCAAAGGGAAAACCCAGCTGTAGAATGGGACACACATCAAAGTTGCTGGTGAACGCAGCAGGCCAGGCAGCATCTCTAGGAAGAGGTACAGTCGACGTTTCAGGCCGAGACCCTTTGTCTGAAACGTCGACTGTACCTCTTCCTAGAGATGCTGCCTGGCCTGCTGCGTTCACCAGTAACTTTGATGTGTGTTGCTTGAATTTCCAGCATCTGTAGAATTCCTGTTGTTTGTTGTTTGTAGAATGGGACAATGAGTTTCATTCAGAAAGCTCAGGAAGGGTCTAAATGCTGTATAACTTGATGTTATTGTAAGAAGCTGATATGGTTGACATTAAACCCCTGGTGACCTGTTGGAATGTGATTGCTTGGGAAGTGGTGGGAACACAGAGCAGTGACATCCTGTGGGGTATTTGATCAGCTAGCGTTTCCTGAAGTTTCATTTCACTGTGTAGCACCGATTATCTCCAGATCTACAGGGCTTCTTTGAGTGAAGGGCCATCAGCAATATCCAGGAATAGGATACACAGGTGAAGAGGAAAGTCTGACCCAGTTGACAGCCGCCATTCCACATCTCCTGAGGGTTGAAGTTGGACGAATCGACTCGGGAACCCAGTGGGTAAACCTTGGAAAGCTGCAAGGTGTTGTGAGCAACAAAACTGAACCCTAGGGAAAGAGGAAAAAGACCTTCAGAGGAGTGTGTGAGAATGATTATGATAATATCTGACAGACACTGCTAAGGCTTGAAGTGGTTTTGCCAGATAGTTTGCATAGTGGACAACATCTGAGCACGGTGGGCAGGTCACATAATACAGACATCCCACCCTGCAAAAACTCATTTCAGGGAGGTAGCAGCATCAATTTGTGGGAGACTTCTGGGAGAGGTGGGATGTCTGCAGTAGAGTAGCTCCTTAGCAGCTGGCCAGCTAGTTTAAATAACGTTAGCTCTGCTAATGAACGAATGACACCTGTTAAACTCACCTCAACATGTCTTTTATAGACTTAACCCACCATGGGCAATAGAAAAGTCACTGTTGCAAACAGTGCAGTGAGCAACACTGTCATTATTTTGACCCCTATTAGGCAGGGGTACACTTTAGTGTAGTCTGGGGTGACGTACGTTTTATATTTGCTTTTTTTGGAACACTCTCCCATGGCGCTCTCTCTCTCTCTCTCTCTCTCTCTCTCTCTCTCTCTCGTGGTCTCTCTCACGTGTTATCGCTCTCTCACGCGTTATCGCTCTCTCATGCTCTCTTTGCTCTCTCTCTCTCTGTCTCTCTCTCTCTCGCGCTCTCGTGGTCTCTTTCGCGCCCGCTCTCTCTCTCTCTCGCTCGCTCTCAAAAAAATTGATTTCTGGGACATTGTATATAATGTGCGGGCATCAGGGAGCCACTATTAATATGCGGGAGACTCCCAGAACTTCCGGGAGAGGCGGGATGTCTGCATAATGTGGCTGCAGTTATAAGAGAAGCAATCCCAGCATAGACATTTGCAAAACGAGGCCAGCCCCTGGATTTGGATGTAGTGGTTAGCACTCCTCAATCATATCCTGCAGGCCGGGGGTTCCCAACCCTTGCTTAATGGTATTGGTCCATAGCATAAAAAAGGTTGGGAGCCTGTGCCCTACACAAAGCCCAACGATTAATTCCTTTGACAGCACATCCCCTGAGACACCAGCTACTGTAAATTTCAAACACAATGAATACTTAGTTCACTGAATGTCAGATTGTGGGCTCAAAGTAAAATTTTGTTCTACGTTCTTGGCAAAAATGGAATCTCAGTTGCTCTTGTCCAGTCTGGTTTCCATCTGACTCCAGACCCAGAGCGATGCAACTAAGTCTCTGTGAGAGGAGCTAGCAGCACAATGGAAGACAGATCAACCCCTCTTTCCAAACTAGGGGTGAGCAATGGACGGTGACAGTCATATCGGGGAAGGCATTTGGAAGTGAGACTCACCATTTTCAGCAATCAACCTCTTGGCCTTGGTTTCAGAGAAGGAGGATGTCTCGTGAGGAGCCTGCCTACTCCAGGTCTGCTCAAAGCTCTGGAAATGGGTACTCTGACAATAAATCACCAGATCCGAAAGCTCCTTTGTGAGTTTCTGCAAAATTAATGAATTTTCTCTTGAACCCGGCAAGAGGTGCACTTTCACAGTCCATCTGTAAGATAGTGTCTTGCCAACACAATAAGGAATTCAGAAGACACAGAGTGGTGTGGTGAATTTAAGAGGAAGCTGGATAACTGTGAGGTGGATACACTAACAGTGTGAGAGGATGTAAACACTGACACGGACCATTTGGACCAAATCCTTTGGTACACTCCAAGCTGCAGGCACCAATTTATTTATCCGTTGTGCTGTAGTTGAGAATGCTTATTGTTTTAGGAAGACATTTTAGTATAAAGACACTTTATTTATTTATTGAGCTACAATGTGGCACTTTGAGCTGTGCCGCTCAGCAATCCTCCCATGATGCAACACTGAGCGTCATGGGAAGTCATTCCTGCCTGTGGCCATCAAACTTGGCAGCTCCTCCCTTGGAGGACACCCTGGGCCAATGGGCTGGTCCTGGACTTAATTTCGTCTGGCAGGGTATACATATTATTATTTGATTGTTTGTGGTTGTTTGTGCTATGTTTGTACTCTGTTCTTGGTTGGTGCAGCTGTAACAAAACCCAATTTCCCTCGGGATCAATAAAGTATGTCTATCTATCTATCTATCTATTTAACCCTAGCCTTATCATGGGACAATTTACGATGACCAATTAACCCACCAGCTGGTACGTCTTTGGCCAGTGGGAGGAAACCGGAGCACCCGGAGGAAACCCACACGGTCACAGGGAGAACGTATAAACTCCTTACAGGCAGCGGTAGGAAATGAACCCTGGTCACTGGTACTGTAAAGTATTCTGCTAACCACTACGCTACCAGACTGCCTCAGTGTCTGAAGAACATCATACACATTATCATCTGCCTGTCTATGCAAGGGCCTCCTCATTCTCTCCCACCCTCTGCACACAAAGTATTGCACTTTACCTTTTTGTTCTTCTTTTCATTTTTCACATTCTCTTCTTCACAATCATCTCCTGCTTCCTCCTGCTGCACCGCAGCGGGCCCAGGGATTCTCAGTTTCTTCCCCTTTATTAGAATCTTCCGCTTGAGCTCCTTGCAAAGAAACAAGCACTGAACTGTGACTCGGCGTGACCACTGCTTCGTAATCTGGAGAACTCTGATTACAGACGGGGGTTCGGTACGTACCAACCAGCAGCAAGTGCAGGGCACTCAGCCCCAGCAGCCTGCTCCCGCACTTAATAAGTTGAGGTCAAACTCCATATTCTGGAAATCTTTCACCCCCTCACTTATTCAAAAGCCTGTCTACCTCTGACTTAAAAATAGTAGTCAAAGACTTTGCTTCTACTGCCCTTTGAAGAAGGGACTGCCAAAGACACGTGACACTGAGAAAAAAATGGTCTCACTTCTGCCTTAAGTGACTGAACAGTGATCTCATTTTTAACAATAACCCCTAGTTCCAGGTCCTCTCCAAAGCTTTGCAGAAAAGCTACTCAGGATCATGTACGCTCCCTGTACCTGATAAAGTGGCCACTGAGTGAATGTTTGTGGTCTTTGGCTGCTGTAGCCCATCCACTTTGAGCTTCGATGTGTTGTATATTCACAGACACTCTTCTGCACACCACTATTGTAACATCGGGTTATTTGAGTTACTGTCACCTTCCTGTCAGCTTGAACCAGTCTGACCATTCTCCTCTGACCTCTCTCATTAACAAGAACTGCTGTTCACTGAATTCTCTTCGTTTTTCACACCATTCTCTGTAAACTCTAGAGACTGTTCTGCATCAGATTCCCAGGAGATCAGCAGCTTCTGAGATACTCAAACCACCCTGTCTGGCACCAAGATTCATTCCAAAGTCAAGTCACTTAGATCACATTTCTTCTCCATTCTGCTGTTTGGTCTGAACAACAACTGAACCTCTTGACCACGTCTGCATGCTTTTATACATACAGTTGCTGCCACATGATTGGCTGAATAGATATTTGCATTAACCTGTAGATGTGCAGGTGTATCTCATAAAGTGGACACTGAGTGTAAGATTCCATCAACTTCTCCCTCATTCTTCTAATCTTCTGTGGGCAAAAGCTTCACCTGCTCAACATTCCCCCATAAAATAATTCACTCATTCCAGTGTCATAAATCTCTGAACTGCTTCCAACACATTGACGTCCTTCTTTACGTAAGGAAGCTGCAATACTCTGGACGTGGGCTCACTAATGAATTCAAACCAGATTCAGGTTTATTATCACTGACTTCTATGACACGGCTTTTATTGTTTTACTGCAGCAGTACAGTGCAAAGACATGAAGACCTAAAATTACTATAAATCTAGTACCTTATACAACTGAATCACAACCTCTCAACCTTCATATCCACTTCCCCCATAATAAACAATAACATTCCACTCGATATCAGCTAAAACTTGGACAAACTTGAATAGATGCACGGTGAAGAGTATCCTAGCCGGTTGCATCACAAGCTGGCATGGAAACAACAATACCCGGGAATAGAAAGGCTACACAAGGTGGTGGACACATCTCAGTCCATCACACGTAAAGGTCTCCCCGCCATTGAGCACATTTACATGGAGTGCCATCACAGGAAAGCAGCATCCATCATCAAGGAGCCCCACCATCCAGGCCATACCTTCTCACTGCTACCTTCAGTAGGAGATACAGGAGCCTTAGGTCCCACACCACCAGGTTCAGGAACAATTATTCCCTCCAACCATCAGGATCCTGAACTAGCATGAATAACTTCACTCACCTCAACGCTGAACTGATTCCAAAGCCTACAGAATCACTTTCAAGTACTCTACATCTCATGTTCTCAATATTTTATATACAGTATATATATCTGCACAGTTTGTTTTTTTTTTGTACGTTGTTTCTTTGTCAATCTTTGTTTATGTCTAGTTTTTCCATAAATTCTATTTGTTTTTCTTTATTTTCCTGTAAATGCCTGCAAGAAAATGAATCTCAAAGTAGTATATGGTGACATATACAGACTTTGATAATACACTTAATTTTGAAATTTACTTCGATTAGCTTTCCAAATTACTTCCTGTAGCTGCACATTAGTTTCTTTTAGCAGCCATGGCCCAGGTCACCCTAATCCCTCTGCACCTCACTCACCATCTCCCACCACCTGAAGTATCTGATTTTACTTCCAACTAAAATGGACAATTTCATATATTATCTATTATGTTCCACTTGCCAGCTCTTCGTTCATTCACTTACCTATCCACATTTGCACATTACCTTGTAGCCTCCTTATGTCTTCTTCACAAGGGCTAGTATTGTGAGCAGTTTTGGGCCCCTTATTTAAAAAAGAACATGTTGTCATGGGAGATGGTTCAGAGGAGGTTCATGTGAATGATCCCAGGGATGAAAGTATTAATATATGAGGAACGTTTGATGGCTCTGGGCCTGAACTCACTGAGGTTTAGAAGAATGGTGGGGGGGTGGGGGGTCTCATTGAAGCCATAAGACATAGGAGCAGAATTAGGCCACTCGGCCCATCGAGTCTGCTCTGCCATTCCATCATGGCTGATTTCCTCCCTGTCAACCCCATGCTCCTGCCTTCTCTCCATAACCTTTGACACCCTGACTAATCAAGAACCGATCAGCCTCTGCTTTAAATGCACCCAATGACTTGGCCTCCACAGCATACATATCCCACACCTACAAGCCTACTAAATAATGAAAGGATAGTAGGTGTAGGAGGTCTAGGCTGTGCAGGCCAAATCACAAGGTACACTCAAACTGGAGGTTGATAGGTTCTTAATTGGAATGGATGTGCAGAGGATGTTTCCAATAGTGGGAGAGTCTAGGATCGGAGGACACAGCCTCAGATTAAAGCGGCATCCATTTAGAATGGAGATGAGGAGGAATTTCTTTAACCAGACGTGGTGAATCTGTGAAATTCATTGCCACATACGGCTGTGGAGGCCAAGTCATTGGGTATATTTAAAGCAGGACTTGAATACAACCAATGTAAGAGTGTTCGTAAAGATATCTAGTGTTACGGAGAGAAGGTTGGAGAATGGGGTTGAGAGGGAAAATAAATCAGCCATGACCGAAAGGTGTATGAGACTCAATGGGGGCCAATGTCCTAATTCGGCTCCTTTGTCTCCTGGCCTAACTTATTGAATTCCTTGTTATCTGTAGCAGAGGGTAGAAAATCAGAAAACAGAGACTTTATAGAAAGAGCTGGTGCCTCAGGAAGGTGGGACCCATCACTAAGGACCCTCGCCATCTGGGACATGCCATCTTCTTGTTACTCTCACTGGGGAGGAGACAAAGGAGCCTGAAAACCACACACAAAGATACAAAAACAGCTTCTTCCCCTCCGCCATCAGATTCCTAAATGGTCCATGAACTCGGGAACTCTACCTTGTTAATTCTTTTTTTGCACTATTTAATCATTTGTGCAAGATCTAGTAATGTTATATCTTTGCACGGTACTACTGCCACAGAACAATAAACCTCATGTCATCTAAGTCAATGATAAGAAGCCAGATCCTACGGCTGTTCTTCAGACTGAAGGGTGGCGTACAGTTGAGCTCCCCAGGAGTCAATCCAAGAACCTCTCTGTACAGGGCCTGTCAGCAGCGAGAGAGCTCTACAAACTAAATACAAGTACAGAAGGGATAAGCGGAGCGGCCATTGTCAGGAGTAGGCCAGTGACGAGAGTAGAAGCGACAGGCTTTGCCTCAAAAGAGGCCTCAGCTTGGAAGAGGCCTCGGCTCCGTGTGAAGCGACTGCTAATGTTTCCCTTTTGGGTTTTTTTCCCCTCTCTATTCTACCATTTAAATGGCTGTGGCGTGCTCTTCGTGCCAGATGTTGGAGAACTGGGAGACACAGTCTCCCAGGGAACTCCATCTGCGTGAAGTGCATCCGGCTGCAGCTCTTTGAAGACCCTGTTAGGGATCTGGAGCAGCAGCTGGATGATCTTAAGCTTGTATGGGAGAGCGAGGATATAATTGATCAAAGTTACAGGGAAGCAGTCACCCCAAAGTTGCAGGAGGTGAGTAACTAGGTGACCGTCAGGAGGAATAGATATGAAATGGGCAGTTAGAGCAGAGCACCCCTGTGGCCATTCCCCTCAAAAACAAGTATACCACTTTGGATTCTGTACTTTTCTGGGGGATAACCTCCCTAGAGAATGCCATGGTGACTGGGTTACAGGCACTGAGCATGGGTTGGTGGTGCAGAAGGGAAAGAGAGAGAAGAGGGCAGTGGTAGTGATAGGGGACTCAATAGTGAGGGGAGCAGACAGGAGATTCTGTGGATGTCAACAGGACACCCAAATGGTATGTTGCCTCCCAGGTGCCAGGGTCAGGGATGTCTCAGATCGCTTCCACTGCATTTTGGAGGGGGAAGGAGAGCAGCCAGATGTCTTGGTACATATTGGTACCAATGACATAGGAAGGAAAAACAATGAGGTCCTGAAGAGAGAATTTAGAGAGCTAGGTCGGAAGCTGAGAAGCAGGATCTCCAGGGTAGTAATTTCTGGATTGCTGCCTGTGCCACACGCCAGTGAGGGTAGAAATTGGATGATTTGGCAGATAAACGCGTGGCTGAGAAGTTGGTGCAGGGGGCAGGGGTTCAGGTTCTTGGATCATTGGGATCTCTTCTGGGGGAGGTATGACCTGTTCAAAAGTGACGGGTTGCACCTGAACCTGAGGGAGACCAATATTCCCGTGGACAGGTTTGTTAGAGCTGTTGGGAAGGATTTAAACTAATTTGGCAAGGGGGGCGGGAACCAAAGTGAAAGGAGTCAGGATAGGACGGATGGTAAAAAAGTAAAGATAGCGTACAGTCAGGAAGGGCAGGCAGGTGATATAAGAAATAAGGCGGATGATCTTGTTGCACTATTACAGATTGTCAGGTATGATGTTGTGCCCATCACTGAATCATGGCTGAAGGATTGTTGTACTTGGGAAAGGTTACACGTAATTTCGGAGGGATAGGAAGGTAGGCAGAGGGAGTGGTGCGGAGGCAGGTTCAATTGTAGCATTAGGGAGCTGGATAAGCTTCTGAAGAGATGGAATTTGCAGAGTTGTGGGGAAGTGTTGACTTTCACACTGTAGAGACTCAGTGGCTATCTTCAGTGAGCATCCTGATAATTGATGTCTACGATGTAACTCACTCAATGAGTGACTCCTATTTTCTTTCTGTTTATGACTGAACTGGAGGAGACTTTGATTTACCAAGAGTAGCAGGTCACTCTGCAATACCCCATTCATACTGCACAAAATGACTACACAAAAGAAGCTACAGTTCCACACCCACACATTTACCTCGGGCGATGGAAGCTCCTTTGGGACTTTCCCATCGATCATGGCCGTAACCAGCATATCGCCGAGAATTCCCTTCAAATGCCGGGCCATGACCGTCTGCTGCTCTTTGCCACAGTGGTTCTCCAGGGAGAGGATGACTGGGTACGGAGAGACCTGCGGAAGGAACAATTAAGGGGATAGGAGGTTCACTCACTGTTGCACTGTCCTGGTGAAGAGAGACCATTTAGCAAAGGAGTGTGCAACCTTACATACTCAGTAAACCTTCAGTTTCTCGCTGAGGCATTACTATGTGGCAGTAAGAAACCCACTGAGAATCGCCTCCTTCTCTCTTCCCCGACGACTATCAACACATTCAGTGAGCAAATTAAAGGTGTAAATGTTGGGATATCTGCACTGGACTAGATGGATCCAGGTATGATAGAAACATAGAAATTTATAGCACATTACAGGCCCTTCGGCCCACAATGTTGTGCCGACCATTTAACCTACTCTAGAAGCTGCTAGAATTTCCCTACCACATAGCCCTCTAATTTTCCAAGTTCCATGTACCTATATCAATTAGGCATCCGTTAGTCCCATGAGACCATGGATTTCTGCCTTGGAAGGTTTCCAGGGCACAGACCTAGGCAAGGTTGCATGGAAGACCGGCAGTTGCCCATGCTGCAAGTTTTCCCCTCCATGCCACCGATGTTCCAAGGGAAGGGCACTAGGGCCGATACAGCTTGGCACTGGCGTCATTGCAGACCAATGTGTGGTTAAGTGCCTTGATCAAGGACACAACACACTGCCTCAGCTAAGGCTCCAACTAGCAACCTTCAGATCACTAGACGAATGCCTTAATCACTTGGCCACCTATCTAAGAGTCTCTTAAAAGACCCTATTTAATCGCCTGACCACCGTCGCCGGCAGCCCATTCCACGCACTCACCACTCTCTGTGTAAAAAACTTACTCCTGACATCTCCTCTGTACCTACTTCCAAGCGCCTTAAAGCTATGCCCTTTCATGTTGGCCACTTCAGCCCTGGGAAAAAGCCTTTGGCTATCCACACAATCAATGCCTCTCATCTGCTTATACACCTCTATCAGGTCACCTCTCATCCTCCGTCTCTCCAAGGAGAAAAGGCCGAGTTCACTCAACCTATTCTCATAAGGCATGCTCCCCAATCCAGGCAACATCCTTGTAAATCTCCTCTGCACCCTTTCTATAGTTTCCACATCCTTCCTGTAGTGAGGTGACCAGAACTGAACACAGTACTATAGCTGTAACATTACCTCATGGCTCTTGAACTCAATCTCATGGTTGATGAAGGCCAACACACCATACACCTTCTTAACAACACTGTCAACTGACACAGCAGCTTTGAGTGTCCTATGGACACAGACTCCAAGATCCCTCTGATCCTCCACACTGTCAAGAGTTTTACCATTAATACTATATTCTCTCTTCAAACTTGACCTACCAAAATGAATAACTTCACACTTATCTGGGTTGAACTCCATCTGCCACATCTCAGCCCAGTTCTGCATCCTATCGATGTCCCGCTGTAACCTCTGACAACCCCCAGACTATCCACAACACCCCCAGTTTTTGTGGCATCAGCAAACTTACTAACCCACTCTTCTGCTTCCTCATCCAGGTCATTTATAAAAATCACAAAGAGGAGGGGTCCCAGAACAGATCCCTGAGGCACACCACTGGTCACCGACCTCCATGCAGAATATGACCCATCTACAACCACCCTTTGCCTTCCGTGGGCAAGCCAATTCTCGATACACAAAGCAAGATCTCCTTGGATCCCATGCCTGATTACTTCCTGAAGGTGCCTTGCATGGGGAACCTTATCAAATGCCTTATTGAAATCCACTTACACTACATCCACTGCTCTACCTTCATCAATGTGTTTTGTTATATCCTCGAAGAATTCAATCAGGCTCATAAGGCACGACCTATCCTTGACAAAGCCATGCTGACTATCTCTAATCAGGCTACGTCTCTCCAAATGTTCATAAATCCTGCCTCTCAGGATCTTCTCCAACAACTTACCAACCACTGAAGTAAGACTCACTGGTCTATAATTTCCTGGGCTATTCCTACTCCCTTTCTTGAATAAGGGAACAACATCTGCAACCCTCCAATCCTACAGAACCTCTCCCGTCCCCATTGATGATGCAAAGATCATTGCCAGAGGCTCAGCAATCTCCTCCCTCGCCTCCCACTGTAGTCCATGGTACATCTCATCCGATCTAGGTGACATCCAACTTAATGCTTTTTAAAAGTTCCAGCACATTCTCTTTCCTAGTGTCTATAAACTCTAGCATTTCAGTCTGCTGTAAGTCATCCCCACAGTTGCCAAGGTCCTTTTCCATGGTGAATATTGAAGCAAAGTACTCATTAAGTACCTCTGCTATCTCCTCCGGTTCCATACACACTTTTCCACTGTCGCACTTGATTGGTCCTATTCTCTCACGTCTTATCCTCTTGCTCTTCAGATACTTTTAGAATGCCTTGGAAATTTCCTTAATCCTGCTCGCCAAGACCTTCTCATTGCCCCTAATTTCATTCTTGAGCTCCTTCCTGGCAACCTTGTAATTTTCTAGAGTTCTAAAAGTACGTAGTTTCTTGAACCTTTCATAAGCTTTTCTTTTCTTCTTAACTAGATTTTCTACATCCTTTGTACACCATGGTTCCTGTACCCTACCATCCTTTCCCTGCCTCATTGGAACGTACCTATGCAGAATGCCATGCAAATATCCCCTGAACATTTGCCACATTTCTGCCGTGCATTTCCCTGAGAACATCTGCTCCCAATTTATGTCCTCAGTTCCTGCCTAATGGCATCATATTTCCCCCTACCCCAAATAAATGTTTTCCCAAATTGTCTGTTCCTATCCCTCTCCAATGCTATGGTAAAGGAGATAGAATTATGATCACCACCTCCAAAATGCTCTCCCACCAAGAGATCTGACACCTGACCAGGTTCATTTCCCAATACCAGATCAAGTACAGCCTCTCCCCTAGTTGGCTTATCTACATATTGCTTCGGGAAACCTTCCTGAATTCCCAATACCAGATCAAGTACAGCCTCTCCTCTTGTAGGCTTATATACATATTGTGTCAAGAAACCTTTCTGAACACATCTAACAAACACCACCCCATCTAAACCCCTTGCTCTAAGGAGATGCCAGTCAATATTAGAAAAGTTAAAATCACCCATCACAACCACCCTATTATTATTGCACTGTTATTGCCCACTTCCTGTTCCTAAGTTCCACCCACAGAGGCTCCATAGACAATCCCTCCATGACTTCCTCCTTTTCTACAGCCGTGACACTATTTCTGATCAACAGTGCCATGCCCCCACCTCTTTTGCCTCCCTCCCTGTCCTTCCTGAAACATCTAAAGCCTGGCACTCTAAGTAGCCATTCCTGCCCCTGAATATGATCCACAGTAAAGATATGAAGTGTGTATGTAGGATTAGAAATGGACTGTTAGGATTAGAAATGCTCTCTCTCTCTCTCAAACACGCACACACACATACACACACACACACACACACACACACACACACACAGAGTAAGGATCCATTTGCTCAGAGAACAAGTGCTTTCCTCTAACACTGGATGCAGTCTCTGTCGACTGACCCCCCCAAGTCACAAGGATTACGAGGGATGGCCTGAAGAGTGCTCTTTGTTCTCCTTACCGTGAAGGCGTAGTCCCGGATGGTTGTGATGACGTCCTTGAAGAGGATTTTTGAGGTGAGGGTGTATCCGTGGTAGATGATTGGCTCTCCATTTGGCCCCTCCCAGCAGTCCAACTCCACACAGCGACAGCCCCGCAGAAGAGCTCTGGAAAGCAGAGAATGTCCATATATTACACACACCAAATTCATGTAGCCACCTCTTTCAATAATGGAGGCTTTGTGCCAGCCAGGAATGGTGTGATACATTGCTCCAAATGACTTTTCCTTTGGTGACATCCGCCTCCATATCATGTCATCACCCTCCTGATCTGTTTCCAACAATGTTCAACCACTCACCCATTCCTCGGTCACATCACATCCTTAACCCAGCATCTCACACCGCTTCCCACTCAGGTCCTCCCAAACCCCACTCAGATCCTCCCATCTCCCACATCTGCTTGTGCACCAAGTTCCCCCACCCCCTTTCCGTTGCCATGCTCCCTGAAGACTCTCTCAACTTCAACACAATGACACCCTCCACTCCTTCCCAGTCGTCACAATACCCCGTGATATTTTCACAGCTCCTGATCCTGTTCCATCACATTTTCACCTTTGCAACAGGCCTCTGTCCTCAGTAAAATCCTTGCCTTTTGCCCAGGGAGTGCCCTCACCTGCAGTTCTGATCACTGTCTGATCTTGGTGGACCATACTTTGCACCTTTTTGTCCGCACAAGAATCAGCTTACAAAGGTAAGCATCCTCTACTCTACTGAAATGGCCATTAGCAAGGTCACAAATGGCATATGGCCCAGCTGGCTGAGGTAAGTTCTACCTTTCACTGCTGTCTGCAGTGTGTGCCAACCACCAAACCCACCTACATTAACCTTCAGTTCACACACCGACACTAGAGCAATCCACTGCAGCCAGCCTCTAAACACACACCTCTTTGGCATGTGGGACACCCACATGTTCACAGGGAGAACAAGCAAATTCCAGTCAGAGAGCACTGAACTCAGGTCACCAGAGCTTTGAGACAGCAGTGCCAAGCTCCGTACCACTCTATCAACCGATTTAATCACACTTGCTTCATGGTGCAGAAGGGAAAATGAGAGAAGAAGGGAGCAGTAGTGATAGGGGCCTCGATAGTGAGGGGAACAGACAGGAGATTCTGTGGATGTAAATAGGACACCCAGATGGTATGTTGCCAGGGTCAGGGATGTCTCAGATCACATTCATGGCATTTTGGAGGGGGAGGAAGAGCAGCCAGATGTCTTGGTACATATTGGTACCAATGACATAGGAAGGAAAAGCAAAGAGGTCCTGAAAAGAGAATTTAGAGAGCTGGGTCGAAAGCTGAGAAGCAGGACCTCCAGGGTAGTAATTTCTGGAATGCTGCCTGTGCCACGCACTAGTGAGGGTAGAAATTGGATGATTTGGCAGATAAATGTGTGTCTGAGAAGTTGGTGCAGGGGGCAGGGCTTCAGGTTCTTGGATCACTGGGATCTCTCCTGGGGGAGGTATGACCTGTTCAAAAGTGACGGGTTGCACCTGAACCTGAGGGAGACCAATATTCTCACAGGCAGGTTTGTTAGAGCTGTTGGGGAGGGTTTAAACTAATTTGATGGGGGGTGGGAACCAGAGTGAAGGGACTCAGGATAGGATGGATGCTAAAAAAGTAAAGTTAGTGTGCAGTCAGACTGTCAGGAAGGGCAGGCAGGTGATGGGACATAGTTGCAGCCAACAGGCTGAGTATCAAAACATTAGGGATGCAAAATCAAAAAGGGTAGTAAGTACATTACTCAAGGTGTTGTATCTAAATGCATGGAGAATAAGAAATAAGGTGGATGATCTTGTTGCACTATTACAGGTTGCCAGGTATGATATTGTGGCCATCACTGAATCGTGGCTGAAGGATGGTTGTTGTTGGGAACTGAATGTCCAAGGTTACACATTATATCGGAGGGACAGGAAGGTAGACAGAGGGGATGGTGTGGCTCTACTGGTAAAGAATGGCATCAAATCAGAAGAAAGATGTGACATAGGATCAGAAGATGTTGAATCCCTGTGGGTTGAGTTAAGAAACTGCAAGGGTAAAAGGACATTGATGGCAGTTATATCCAGGGAGCTGGGAGGTGGACCATAAGTTACAACAGGAAATAGAAAAGGTGAGTCAAAAGGGTAATGTTATGGTGGTAATGGGAGATTTTAAGATGCAGGTCGATTGGGAAAATCAGGGTGATAATGGATCTCAAGAGAGTGAGTTTGTTGAATGCCTGAGAGATAGCTTTTTAGGGCAGTTTGTTGTGAGCCTACTAGGGGATCAACTATACTGGATTGGGTGTTATGTAATGAACCTGAGGCAATTAGGGAGCTTAATGTAAAAGAACCCTTAGGAACCCTTAAGTGTGTCCAGGATGGATTCCTGTCACAGTATGTGGACAGGCCAACCAGGGGGAATGCCATTCTAGATCTAGTAATGAACCGGGTCAGGTCACAGATCTCTCAGTGGGTGAGCATCTGGGGGACAGTGACCACCGCTCCCTGGCCTTTATAATTATCATGGAAAAGGATAGAATCAAAGAGGACAGGAAAATTTTTAATTGAGGAAAGGCAAATTATGAGGCTATAAGGCTAGAACTTGCAGGTGTGAATTGGGATGATGTTTTTGTAGGGAAATGTACTATGGACATGTGGTCGATGTTTAGAGATCTCTTGCGGGATGTAAGGGATAAATTTGTCCCGGTGAGGAAGATGAAGAATGGTAGGGTGAAGGAACCATGGGTGACAAGTGAGGTGGAAAATCTAGTCAGGTGGAAGAAGGCAGCATACATGAGGTTTAGGAAGCAAGGATCAGATGGGTCTATTGAGGAATATAGGGAAGCAAGAAAGGAGCTTAAGAAGGGGCTGAGAAGAGCAAGAAGGGGGCATGAGAAGGCCTTGGCGAGTAGGGTAAAGGAAAACCCCAAGGCATTCTTCAATTATGTGAAGAAAAAAAGGATGACAGGAGTGAAGGTAGGACCGATTAGAGATAAAGGTGGGAAGATGTGCCTGGAGGCTGTGGAAGTGAGCGAGGTCCTCAATGAATACTTCTCTTCTGTATTCACCAATGAGAGGGAACTTGATGATGGTGAGGACAATATGAGTGAGGTTGATGTTCTGGAGCATGTTGATGTTAAGGGAGAGGAGCTGTTGGAGTTGTTAAAATACATTAGGACAGATAAGTCCCCAGGGCCTGACGGAATATTCCCCAGGCTGCTCCACGAGGCAAGAGAAGAGATTGCTGAGCCTCTGGTTAGGATCTTTATGTCCTCGTTGTCCACGGGAATGGTACCGGAGGATTGGAGGGAGGCGAGTGTTGTTCCCTTGTTCAAAAAAGGTAGTAGGGATAGTCCGGATAATTATAGACCAGTGAGCCTTGCGTCTGTGGTGGGAAAGCTGTTGGAAAAGATTCTTAGAGATAGGATCTATAGGCATTTAGAGAGTCATGGTCTGATCAGGGACAGTCAGCATGGCTTTGTGAAGGGCAGATCGTGTCTAACAAGCCTGATAGAGTTCTTTGAAGAGGTGACCAGGCATATAGATGAGGGTAGTGCAGTGGATGTGATCTATATGGATTTTAGTAAGGCATTTGACAAGGTTCCACATGGTAGGCTTATTCAGAAAGTTAGAAGGCATGGGATCCAGGGAAGTTTGGCCAGGTGGATTCAGAATTGGCTTGCCTGCGGAAGGCAGAGGGTGGTGGTGGAGGGAGTACATTCAGATTGGAGGATTGTGACTAGTGGTGTCCCACAAGGATCTGTTCTGGGACCTCTACTTTTCGTGATTTTTATTAACGACCTGGATGTGGGGGTAGAAGGGTGGGTTGGCAAGTTTGCAGACGACACAAAGGTTGGTGGTATTGTAGATAGTGTAGAGGATTGTCAAAGATTGCAGAGAGACATTGATAGGATGCAGAAGTGGGCTGAGAAGTGGCAGATGGAGTTCAACCCAGAGAAGTGTGAGGTGGTACACTTTGGAAGGACAAACTCCAAGGCAGACTACAAAGTAAATGGTAGGGTACTTGGTAGTGTGGAGGAGCAGAGGGATCTCAGGGTACATGTCCACAGATCCCTGAAAGTTGCATCACAGGTGGATAGGGTAGTTAAGAAAGCTTATGGGGTGTTAGCTCTCATAAGTCGAGGGATAGAGTTTAAGAGTCGCGATGTAATGATGGAGCTCTATAAAACTCTGGTTAGGCCACACTTGGAGTACTGTGTCCATTTCTGGTCACCTCACTATAGGAAGGATGTGGAAGCATTGGAAAGGGTACAGAGGAGATTTACCAGGATGCTGCCTGGTTTAGAAAGTATGTATTATGATCAGAGATTAAGGGAGCTGGGGCTTTACTCTTTGGAGAGAAGGAGGATGAGAGGAGACATGATAGAGGTGTACAAGATAATAAGAGGAATAGATAGAGTGGATAGCCAGCGCCTCTTCCCCAGGGCACCACTGCTCAATACAAGAGGACATGGCTTTAAGGTAAGGGGTGGGAAGTTCAAGGGGAATATTAGAGGAAGGTTTTTTACTCAGAGAGTGGTGGGTGCGTGGAATGCACTGCCTGAGTCAGTGGTGGAGGCAGATACACTAGTGAAGTTTAAGAGACTACTAGACAGGTATATGGAGGAATCTAAGGTGGGGGCTTATATGGGAGGCAGGGTTTGAGGGTCAGCACAACATTGTGGGCCGAAGGGCCTGTACTGTGCTGTTCTATTCTATGTTCTATGTTCTATGTTCTAACCAGTGATCACAATATGATTGTGTTCAACTTGAAATTTGATAGGGAGAAAGTAAAGTCTGGCGTAGCAGCGTTTCAGTGGAATAAGGGAAATTACCGTGGTCTGAGAGAGGAGTTGGCCAAAGTAAATTGGAAGGAGCTTCTGGCAGGGATGTCAGCAGAGCAACAATAGCGTGTGTTTCTAGGTAAAATGAGGAAGGTGCAGGACGTGTGTATTCCAAAAATGAAGAAATACTCAAATGGTAAAATAGTACAACCGTGGCTGACAAGGGAAGTGAAAGCTATTGCAAAAGCAAAAGAAAGGGCATACAACAAAGCAAAAATTAGTGGAATTTACTTTGTTGGATATCCGACAAGGCCCCTGGACTTTTTGGTTGGCATAAATTAATCATGGAATACATTCCATTGTACCTTTTGACTTGTATGGTACACTCAAAAACAAATAGTTTTCATAAAACATGGCAACCTTTTCTGCAGTATGTAGATGTAAACCTGTCTGCTACACTAATAAGGGCTTTTGTATAGGATGTTGTGGTGATGTCTATATTTTGATGGAAGTGTTCTGATACCTGATACCTGTGAGGGGAAGAAATGTAAATGTAAGGGTATCTGGAAATTGAAAGTTTTGTCATACTGAGCAAAAAAAAAAATTTTTTTTAATTAGTGGGAAGATAGCGGATTGGCAAGTTTTTAAAAACCAACAGAGAGCAACTAAAAATATCATTAGAAGGGAAGAGATGAAATATGAAAGCAAGCTAACAAACAATATCAAAGTGGATAGTAGAAGTTTTTTTCAAGTATGTTAAAAATAAAAGAGAAGTGACAGTGTATATAGGACCGCTAGAAGATGAGGCAGGAGAAATAATAATGGGGGACAAGGAGATGGCTTATGAACTAAATGAGTATATTACATCAGTCTTCACTGTGGAAGAAACTAGCAGTATGCCTGATGTTGTAGTGTGTGAAGGAAGAGAAGTGGGTGCAGTTACTGTTACAAGAGAGAAGGTGCTGAAAAAGTTGAAAGACCTAAAGGTACACAAGTCACCCGGACTAGATGAACTGCACCCTAGGGTTCTGAAAGAGGTAGTGTTAGAGACTGTGGTGGCATTAGAAATGATCTTTCAAAAATCCTTGGACCCTGGCATGGTGCCAGAGGACTGGAAAATTGCAAATGTCACTCTGCTCTTTAAGAAAGGAGGAAGGCAGCAGAAAAGAAATTGTAGACCAGTTAGCCTGACCTCAGTGTTTGGGAAGACCTTGGAGTCAATTGTGGAGGATGAGGTGATGGAGTACTTGGTGACACAGGACAAGATTGTACAAAGTCAGTATGGTTTCCTTCGGGGAAAATCCTGCCTGACAAACCTGTTGGGATTCTTTGAGGAGATTACAAGTAGGATAGATAAAGGGGATGTAGTGAATGTTTATATTTGGACTTTCAGAAAGCCTTTGACAAGGTACCACACATGAGGCTGCTTACCAAGTTAAGAGCCTGTGGTATTACAGGAAAGTTACTAAGATGGTTAGAGCATTGGCTGATTGGTAGAAGGCAGCAAGTAGGAATAAAAGGATCCTTTTCTGGTTGGTTGCCAGTGACTAGCGGTGTTCCACAGGCGTCAGTGTTGGGACCAATTCTTTTTATGTTGTATCTAAATGATTTATGGAATAGATGGCTTTGTTGCCAAGTTTGCAGATGATATGAAGACTGGTGGAAGGGCAGGTAGTGTTGAGGAAACAGGTAGGATGCAGAAGGATTTAGACAGATTAGGAGAACGGGCAAGAAAGTGGCAAATGAAATACAATGTTGGAAAATGCATGGTCATGCACTTTGGTAGTAGAAATAAATGTGCAGACTATTATCTAAACAGGGAGAAAATCCAGGAATCTGAGATGCATAGGGACTTGGGAGTCCTTGTGCAGAACACTCTGAAGGTGAACTTGTAGGCTGACTCAGTGGTGAGGAAAGCAATTGCCACATTCATTTCAAGAGGTCTAGAATACAAGAGCAAGAATGTGATGCTGAGGCTTTATAAGGCACTGGTGAGATCTCACCTTGAGTATTGTGAACAGTTTTGGGCCCCTCATCTTAGAAAAGATGTTCTGGCATTGGAGAGGGTCCAGAGGAGGTTCACGAGGATGATTCCAGGAATGACAAGGCAATCATATGAGGAATGTCTGATGGCTTTGGGTCTGTACTCACAGGAATTCAGAAGGATGAAGCGGGATCTTATTGAAACCTTTCGAATGTTGAAAGGCCTAGACAGAGTAGATGTGGAAAGGATGTTTCCCATGTTGGGGAAGTCTAGGACAAGAGGGCACAGCCTCAGGATGGAGGGTGCCCTTTCAAAACAGAGATGAGAAAAAATGTCTTTAGCCAAAGGGTGGTGAATTTGTGGAACTTGTTGGCACGTATAACTGTGGAGGCCAGGTCGTTGGGTGTATTTAAGGCAGAGGTAGATAGGTTCTTGATTGGACATGGCATTAAAGGTTATGGGGAGAAGGCCGGGAACTGGGGTTGAGGAGGAGAAAAAAAAGGATCAGCCATGATCGAATGGCTGAGCAGACTCGAATAGCCAGATGGCCTAATTCTGCTCCTGTATCTTATGGTCTTATGGACTTGTGATATGCACTGGCTGCTCATACAACCATCCACCACCTGCTCCCATGGCTTCACATGACCCTAAGCTGGTGCTGCACCTTGCCCAAGGGTGACCTGCAGGCTAGCGGAGGGAAGAAGCGCCTTACACCCTCTTTGGTAGAAATGTATCTCCACCTGCCACCCTTTTCCCATAGCAGGGGTATCAAAAAACAAGAGGGTGTTATTTTAAGGTGAGAGGAAGGAGCTTTGGAGGGGATCTCAGGATGTTTTTTAACACAGATTCCATGATACAGTACATGGAACAGCTGTCGGGAAGGTGGCAGAAGTAGATATGATAATGATGCTTCTAGTGAGACATATAGGCAGATACAGAACTGGGCATGGAATGGAGGATAGCATGGCCAGCACAAACTTTGTGACTGAAGGGATTGTTCCTGTTCTGTGTTCTATAATGTTCCACTGATCTGCAAATACTGGTCAGAGGGAGATTGTGTATTTAGGTAAGATTAAAAGAGACTCTTTTCACAATTGGAAAAAATACCCAGAAATTGCATTCGCACCTTTTACAAATGGATAAAGTATACAAAAATGCGTGGAAAAATGACTTCTTCCAGAGGGTAGAGAATCTCTGGAATCCTCTGCCCCAGAGGGTGGGGGAGAACATATTTGAGGCAGAGGTAGATACAGATTTGAAAGATCAAGGAATTGATGGGGAACAGGCGGAGTAGAGTCGAGGGCAGCATAATCACATTGACTGGTAGGGCAGGCGTGGTCCATTCCTGCTCTTACATCCTTGTGCTTGTCCCTCTGCAGGTCTTGCCCAATGGGAATTTGCACCCAGTACTCCCTGTTGCCCTGGTACAGCTGTCACAGGATTTCATACACATGATTGTGTTGTCAGTGACCACGACGCTTACCAATTACTCGCATATAGTAATGGCATCAAACGTCAGATACACTGTCTCAATTTCTCATGGTCACTGACACAAGATGTTCACTTCAAAGAACAGAATAAAAATCTCAGAGGCAATGTCTTTACTGGAGAATAGTGAGATTGTGGAACTCACTACACTAAAGTGTAATCAAGGTGAATTGTAAAGATGTATTCAAGGGATGCTGCATAAATCCACGAGAGAGGAAGGAATCAAATGCACTTGATGGTGAATAACAGGTGCTCTTGTGTAATATACACACAGGTGTGGACCAGTTGTGACCAATGTCCTGTTTCAGTGCAGGAAACGTTATGTACTTCGTGGTTACCTGATGTATGCCTCAGTACTGCTTGGTCCTCCCAGCTGGTCCTCCATCAGGTAGGTGTTATGGGAGGTTGAGATGAAGTAGTGGCTGAGAGGCTGGCTCATGTCCTGGTAGACTCGGTCATGGTCAGGGTTAAAAATGTTCCCCTCAGGAGACAGCAGGTACATCATGAAGCCATTTAGGGTCAAGTCCTGGTTTATCTGGCCTGCAGGTAAGAAACAGTTCCTGTGTTACTACTATCAAGGCAAACGCTGCAGGGTCATGTATCAGCAGTGCTGCACCCATGTGTATTAGCAATCCAATTCTCAAGGACACTGGGCTTCTGCCAGAACTCTCCAAACACTGACAGTGAATGAAGAGAGTGCCCCCTGAGCACTGTGTAACCTGTTCCCAGGTTTGGAAGCTCAACAGCCCTGTGGTTCTGCAATATAGGATGACAGATTTAAGATTTGGAAGCATGAAGAATCTTCACACTAGGACCTCCATGACCCAGCTTTATCACAACCGCAGAGAAGATCATACGGCAACAATTCACCCTATGACCAACTTTCTACCTTATGACCATAAGACATAGGAGCAGAATTGGGCCATTTGGCCCCTCGAGTCTGCTCTGCCATTCTATCATGGCTGATTTATTTTCCCTCTTAACGTCATTCTCCTGTCTTCTCTCCATAACCTTTGATGCCCTTACCAATTAAGTGCCTATCAACCCCTGTTTGGCCTCCACAGCTGTCTGTGGCAAAGAATTCCGCAGATTCACCACCCTCTGACTAAAGAAATACCTCCTCATCTCTGTTCTAAATGGATGCTCCTCTATTCTGAGACTGTGCCCTCTGGTCCTAGACTCTCCCACCATAGGAAACATCCACTTCACGTCCACTCTGACGAGGCCTTTCAATATTTGGTAAACTTCAACCCTTTACACTGATACTCCTTACCTCCCTTCTCTGTGACTCATCCTCAATAGGAGGCAAGTTAGAGCACTCTGACTTTAACCCCTTCCTTATCACACAACTCAGACCGAGGGAACACTCTCCAGTACCCACTCCAGGCTCAATCCTCCCATTATCAAAAACCAGTTCTCGGAACTGGGAATCTCTTACAGTTCTTCCTCACAATTAATGGGAAATGATTATTAAGGCAGCTTAAAGGGAAGGACCAATTAGCAGTAAGCCTCTCAACAGTTGTCACCACCTCATAGCCCCCCCAGAAAAGACAAGTTAACATTTGAAACAAATTGAGTATACGGTGGCCCTCAGCATTTGCCATACCATTATCATAAACTCTGTATTTCTGTATGATGTTCAAACAGTTCTCCTTTGTAACTGTCTCCTTCTGTTCTTTCAAGAAGAGTTCCAGCCCATCAATGCTCAGCCTTTCCTCCTTGCCTGAGAAATGTTGAAAGATCTGCTCCAGCTCTGGCCGTTGCATTAGCAGCTTGCAGAACTCCTCGATCTCATGCTCCTCCAGTTTGCTTGTCTTTGACTTGTCACATTTCTGAAAGGAGGTTTGCCCAGGTTCAAAGTGAGATATTGTCATCTCTACAGAGAAGGTGATGGGATCATCAGGAATTATTAACACGTAAAAATAAGAAACCGCTCGGTCACAGTTTGGTTAAATTAATCAGAGGCTGCCCTCCCTGATTCCGACTGGACTTCCACCACCTTCTCCGTTCTTCACGGAGGCAGCGTTGGTGGGTGTGTTGAGAAGGCAATGAGAATAGCAAAGATTGTGGCACACAGGTGCACGTGGGCGACTTAGCGCACAGCATACCACAAATCGTCAGAAAGCAATGACATGCTGTCACCGCATTAACAAGATAATATTAAAAGCTATTATTTAAAAAGATATTATTAAAAGCTTTTATCTATTCTTTCCCAGGGCACCCGGCATCACTGGCACAGCCAACACTTACCTCTGCTGTTGCCAAATTAAATAGCTTGCTGGGTTATGAGTCAACACATTGCAGTCACAATTCGACCAGGCCAGCTAAGGATGGGAGATCTTCTTCGCTTAAGAACATGCAGGATTCAAATGGCAGTTCAAGCAGTTTATACATTTATTAATTATATTTAGTCTAATTGTTTCTGTTGCGGCAGGATTTGAACCGCAAGTCCAGAAACTGGACTGATCTGTTCCTGTAATTTTAAGAGTCAACCGCTCAAGATTTTTTTTTATTTTTAAAGTGTTTGCACCTGATATCCCACTGACAAAGGCATGTGCTGTGATCACTGGCCTGAGTGGATGCATCACCACCTTGTATCTGACACACATGTGAACACCACAGCATTTCCGATGTATTGGCAGAAATCAGCAGCGAAAGCTGCGTTGTTCGTTTGCTGTTAAACAAGGAGCTAGTCACACAAACGTAGGAACGAGTTTCAAGGGGTTTATGTGGGTGATGCCTTCACATTACAGTTCTATGCACTGTCTCTCTGTATGTGGGCAGCACAGGGGAAGATAGTTACACCCCATCCTTCAGTGCACCCCTCCCCCACAGATTCCCTCCCTTCCTTCCCCTCTCCTGGCAGCTTCAACGTGCTCACTGGGGCATTCAAAGTAAAATAAAAACAGAAAACCGTGGAATCACTCAGCAAGTCGGGGCAGAATCTGTGGAGAGTAGAGTTCATTCAGGGTGGACGGCACTTTTGTCTATTCTCAGTGACGCTGCTGCTTCACAGCTCCGGCAGGCCGCATTTGATCCCGCCATAAAGCACTGTACAGTATGTGAGGTTTCCCTGTAACCGCTTCAGTTTCCTCCCATGTACCAAAGATCTCTTGGTTGGTAGGTTAACTGCCCACTGTAGGTATCCCCAGGTGTGTAGAATCCGGGAGGGGGGAGTTAATGTATTTCACTTCGAATGCCCCAGGTCAGCCACACTGGGCAAGTCGAGGCCACTAGGAGGTGGGAGTGGACGCGGAGGGGCGGGTATCTGTGGGAGAGTGACCATATACAGTATCTTATGGTCTAATAAAAGGGTATTAGTGTAATTGGGAGCCTGGCGGTTGGCACAGACTTGCTGGATCAAAGGGCCTGTTTCTGAGTTCTATGGCCATCCACGTCGGATGTGTATGGCCAGCACCTTCTATTTTTATTTCCATTTCTAGGATCTGCAGCTTTTTGTGCATTTTAATCAATCTGATCTGTGCTCAGGTGAAGGGCACAGGCAGTAAATGCGTAGCACGTGTTACAGTGCTCATGGAGAACACCCTGCCAGTAAGGAATGCCCCATATCATGATTATTGCAGTGACTGCCTATCCCAACGGTGTCCCACCGAAACACAACACCCGGTCAGCCGAAAGTGCATGAAATCCAGTTTCTAGGCTTGTATCTCTCGGGCTGCAGCGGGGACTAAACTACCAGAACAGAAAGTGCTAATATATTCTTACAATGGACTGAAGCTCAAAGGGACATGAACTTCTTGCTTTGACCAACATAAAGAGATTAAAATTAAATACTCATAAAATTTGCTGATAAATCCATCCACAGTCAGTACCAGTAATCTCCCACTATTAAAAAGCATTAAACAGTTTAACATCATTGCCTGGTTGTCAGGTACATTTAAAGGGACCTGGCCACAGGATGTCCTGTTTTAAATGAAATAAATTCTGTATTAGCTAAACAGAGGCTAAAAACCTTTAGCCAATTTGCCTCCAACTCCCATCTAACTCTCTATATTCACTTATCCCTGACGGCCAAGAAGGAAAATGAAACCAATAAATAGACACTGGCAATTTAACAAAGTGTTCCCTCGTTCAATTCATTAACAGTAGGGGACTTTGAAGACCGGGCCCAGCCATAACCCTCTGCTGGAAGTAATGGAGCAAGGTAGTCTTAATTGTATGTCTGTAAAGTGGAAACCAAGGGGGATCCTTGTTCAGTCAAATTGCAAGGTTGATATCACACTGAGTTTCTGGATGTAAAATAGTATTAGTAATGATTCTGCCTGACCTGCTGAAGGTCAGAGGGTCCTATACAGTAAATATTCCAGCCCTTTGGTCCAACTGGTCCATGGCAACCAAGGTGCTTCCTGAGCTAGTCCTATCTGACTGCATTTGGCCAATGTCCCTCAAAACTTTCCTATCCGTGAACTTGCTTAAATGTCTTTTAACTCACCTTAAACCTGTGCCCTCTAATCTTAGACTCCCCTACCCTGGAAAAAGTCTGTGACTACTCGCCTCATCAACACCCTTCAGAATTTTATAAACCTCCATATGGTCACTCCTCAGCCTCCTGAACCACAGGAAAACTTGTCCCGGCCTACCTAGCCTCTTATGAAGCTCTCCAGTCCCAGCAACATCCTTGTGAATCTCTTCTAGCCCTTCTCAAGCTTAATCACAAACAGGAGAAAATCTGCAGAAGCTGGAAATCCGAGCAACACACACAAAATGCTGGAGGAACTCAGCAGGGCAGGCAGCGTCTATGGAAAAAAGCACCATCGACGTTTCGGGCCAAGACCCTTCAGCAGGACTCAAATAGACCAACCCTGAATGAGTCCTGATGAAGGGTCTCAGCCCGAAATGTTGACTGTACTCTTTCTCCATTGATGCTGCCTGGCCTGCTGAGTTCCTCCATAATTTTGTGTGTGTTGCTCAAGCTCAATCACATCCTTTCTAGAGTATGATAACCAGAACTGCACCAGCTCCGTTGTGGTGCGACCTTCAAGGACTACTTTCTGAGGTCAAAGCTGTGAGGAAATGTGGGGAATGTTTTGGTGTCACCTCTTCTATCTGATGTTTGCCATTTCCAGTCCAATGAACATAGGGCCACGTCTCTTTTTCCAGGATTTCTTCTGGCTTTCCAGCCTCCTCATTTTGAGGGGAACCTGCTAAAATCTCCTGGGGTTAAGGTGTCTGGGATCCCAGTCAGGTTTGGTCTTTGTGAGTGACAAACAATGTGACAGAGGAACACAGTGGGTCATACAGCATCTGTGGGAGGAAAACACCTGAAGTCTCTTGTATCTTCATTGTCAATGTGAGGTTGGTTGGACAGATGACCATACAACATCCTGTCTACACTGCAGGAGAGCTGCTGCAGACCCTCTAAACAAGGTTCAGTTTGAGGCTTCAGTGCTGTTAACAGCTCCATCTTCTGTGACGGAACATCTGTAGCTATGATTCAGACCAAAATGACTGAAAATCACACCAGAGACAATTTTTTGAGAGACACACCATAATTGACATCATTTGGGGGTTTCTGGTCAGTGTCAGGAAGTCCATTCTTATTAGTAACAGGAGTCGGTTAACAGACAAGTGTGCCAAAAATGATTAGGACCAGCTTTACCTCCTTTCTTTCTGCACAATGTCATTTCTGTACATTTCTGATTGCATGACATTCTGAAGTGGGAGGGTGATCAGCCAGATGTCGTGGTGCACATCGGTACCAATGACATAGCAAGGAAGAGTGAGGAGGTCCTGGAGAGTGAGTATAGAGAGCTTGGTAGGAAGTTGAAAAGCAGGACCTCGAGGGTGGTAATCTCAGGATTGCTACCTGTGCTACGTGCCAGTGAGGGTAGGAATAGGATGCTCTGGAGGATGAACAAGTGGCTGAGGAACTGGTGTAGGGGGCAGGGTTTCAGATTTCAGGATCATTGGGACCTCTTCTGGGGCAGGTGGGACCTGTACAAGAGAGACGGGTTACACTTGAACTACAGGGGGACCAATATCCTTTCAGGGAGGTTTGTTAATGCTATTGGGGGGGCTTTAAACTAGATTTGCAGGGGGATGGGAACCACAGTACCAGAGCTGACAGTGTGGCTGGGGTGAAAATAAATGATGTTAAAAGTTCAAGCAAATCCGCTGATACAAAGGTTGTGAGTGGTGGTAAAAATCTTCTGAGGTGTATATATTTCAATGCTAGGAGTATTGCGGGGAAGGCGGATGAGTTGAGGGCGTGGATTGACACGTGGAATTATGACGTTGTAGCAATTAGTGAATCTTGGCTACAGGAGGGGCAGGACTGGCAGCTTAATATTCCAGGGTTCCGATGTTTCAGATGTGATCGAGGCAGAGGAATGAAAGGTGGGGGAGTGGCATTGCTTGTTAGGGAAAATATTACAGCAGTGCTCAGGCAGGACAGATTAGAGGGTTTGTCTACTGAGTCCTTGTGGGTGGAGCTGAGAAACAGGAATGGTATGGACACATTAGTGGGATTGTATTACAGACCACCCAATAGTCAACGAGAATTGGAAGAGCAAATCTGCAGAGAGATAGAAGGCAACTGCAGGAAACATAAAGTTGTGGTGGTAGGGGATTTTAATTTTCCATATATTGATTGGGACTCCCATACTGTTAGGGGTCGAGATGGTTTAGAGTTTGTAAAATGTGTTCAGGAAAGTTTTCTAAATCAACATATAGAGGGACCAACTAGAGGGGATGCAATATTGGATCTCCTGTTAGGAAACGAGTTAGGACAAGTGACAGAAGTCTGTGTAGGGGAGCACTTTGGTTCCAGTGATCATAACACCATTAGTTTCAACTTGATCATGGACAAGGATAGATCTGGTCCTAAGGTTGAGGTTCTTAACTGGAAGAAGGCCAAATTTGAAGAAATGAGAAAGGATCTAAAAAGCATGGATTGGGACAGGTTGTTCTCTGGCAAGGATGTGATCGGTAGGTGGGAAGCCTTCAAAGCAGAAATTTTGAGAGTGCAGAGTTTGTATGTTCCTGTCAGGATTAAAGGCAAGGTGAATAGGAATAAGGAACCTTGGTTCTCAAGGGATATTGTAACTCTGATAAAGAAGAAGAGGGAGTTGTATAACATGGATAGGAAGCAGGGAGTAAATAAGGTGCTTGAGGAGTATAAGAAGTGCAAGAAAATACTTAAGAAAGAAATCAGGAGGGCTAAAAGAAGACATGAGGTTGCCTTGGCAGTCAAAGTGAAGGATAATCCAAAGAGCTTTTACAGGTATATTAAGAGCAAAAGGATTGTAAGGGATAAAATTGGTCCTCTTGAAGATCAGAGTGGTTGGCTATGTGCGGAACCAAAGGAAATGGGGGAGATCTTAAATAGGTTTTTTGCATCTGTATTTACTAAGGAAACTGGCATGAAGTCCATGGAATTAAGGGAAACAAGTAGTGAGATCATGGAAACTGTACAGATCGAAAAGGAGGAGGTCCTTGCTGTCTTGAGGAAAATTAAAGTGGATAAATCCCCGGGACCTGACAGGGTGTTCCCTCGGACCTTGAAGGAGACTAGTGTTGAAATTGCAGGGGCCCTATTATTTAAAATGTCGCTGTCTACAGGTGAGGTGCTGGAGGATTGGAGAGTGGCTCATGTTGTTCCGTTGTTTAAAAAAGGATCGAAAAGTAATCCGGGAAATTATAGGCCAGTAGGTTTAACGTCGGTAGTAGGTAAGTTATTGGAGGGAGTACTAAGAGACAGAATCTACAAGCATTTGGATAGACAGGGACTTATTAGGGAGAGTCAACATGGCTTTGTTCGTGGTAGGTCATGTTTGACCAATCTATTGGAGTTTTTCGAGGAGGTTACCAGGAAAGTGGATGAAGGGAAGGCAGTGGATATTGTCTACATGGACTTCAGTAAGGCTTTTGACAAGGTCCCGCATGGGAGGTTAGTTAGGAAAATTCAGTCGCTAGGTATACATGGAGAGGTGGTAAATTGGATTAGACATTGGCTCAATGGAAGAAGCCAAACAGTGGTAGTAGAGAGTTGTTTTTCCGAGTGGAGGCCTGTGACTAGTGGTGTGCCACAGGAATCAGTGCTGGGTCCATTGTTACTTGTCATCTATATCAATGATCTGGATGATAATGTGGTAAATTGGATCAGCAAATTTGCTGATGATACAAAGATTGGAGGTGTAGTAGACAGTGAGGAAGGTTTTCAGAGCCTGCAGAGGGATTTGGACTAGCTGGAAAAATGGGCTGAAAAATGGCAGATGGAGTTTAATACAGACAAGTGTGAGGTATTGCACATTGGAAGGACAAATCAAGGTAGAACATACATTGTTAATGGTAAGGCACTGAGGAGTGCAGTGGAACAGAGGGATCTGGGAATACAGATACAAAATTCCCTAAAAGTGTCGTCACAGGTAGATAGGGTCGTAAAGAGAGCTATTGGTACATTGGCCTTTATTAATCAAAGTATTGAGTATAAGAGCTGGAATGTTATGATGAGGTTGTATAAGGCATTGGTGAGGCCGAATCTGGAGTATTGTGTTCAGTTTTGGTCACCAAATTACAGGAAGGATATAAATAAGGTTGAAAGAGTGCAGAGAAGGTTTACAAGGATGTTGCCGGGACTTGAGAAACTCAGTTACAGAGAAAGGTTGAATAGGTTAGGACTTTATTCCCTGGAGCGTAGAAGAATGAGGGGAGATTTGATAGAGGTATATAAAATTATGATGGGTATAGATAGAGTGAATGCATGCAGGCTTTTTCCACTGAGGCAAGGGGAGAAAAAAAAACAGAGGACATGGGTTAAGGGTGAGGGGGGAAAAGTTTAAGGGGAACATTAGTGGGGGGCTTCTTCACACAGAGAGTGCTGGGAGTATGGAATGAGCTGCCAGACGAGGTGGTAAATGCGGGTTCTTTTTTAACATTTAAGAATAAATTGGACAGATACATGGATGGGGGGTGTATGGAGGGATATGGTCCGTGTGCAGGTCAGTGGGACT
Source organism: Mobula hypostoma (assembly GCF_963921235.1). Taxonomy (NCBI): domain Eukaryota; kingdom Metazoa; phylum Chordata; class Chondrichthyes; order Myliobatiformes; family Myliobatidae; genus Mobula; species Mobula hypostoma. The sequence goes on along the minus strand of NC_086128.1, from coordinate 9,782,925 downwards.
AGGCAGAAAATGGTTCGGCACAGCCAAGGAGGGCCAAAAGACCTGTTTCTGTGCTGTGGTTTCTATGGTTCTATGGCTCTATGGTTCTGGAATCAGAATCAAGTTTGTTATCATTGTCATATATGACATGAAATTTGTTGCTTTGCAGCAGCAGTATAGTATAAAGACAAAAACTTACTATAAATTACAAAATAAATATATAGTACACAAAGTAAAGGAATCTTAAATGTCCTGATGAGGGATCTTGGCCCGCAATGTCAACTGTTTACTCTTTTCCATGGATGCTGCCTGGCCTGCTGAGTTCCTCCAGTGTTTTGTGAATAACGAACTATTGTGTTCATGGGTTCATGGACTGTCAGAAATTCGATGATGGTTGGAAAGAAACTGTTCCTGAATCTTCATCCTCCTTCTCTCCAAACTTTCCCCACCAGACCTTGATTCAACTCTCCAACATGCTGCTCCTCTCCACTGCCTGAAACCTTGCTACCTCGTACCACGAAGGTTGCAGTCTCCTATCCAACCTTTTCTTCACCAAGGTCTCAATCATCTCTGAAATCTTGCCTGCACTCAAGTCTCCATCCTCTCTGTGGCCCCTCACATTTGCTCCCTAAATCTCCTTCACAATCCCCATTCTTCACATTGCCAGACCACAGGGAGAAATCGATTAGGCCCGACTCTTGGGCTTCATGCATAGTGGAATATTGGGACTGCACCATATGTGTTGTCGTGGGCACATTTAGCCCATTGGTGGTGGGCTGAACAACTCTGCTCCATTGGTCTGGGAACTATAAGGTACTATCAGCCGTGCATGTGGATCGACAATTACTCATCCAGAGTTGGTCTAGTTTCAGCAGTCTGGATGTTAATGAATATCAGTGTAAAGCAGTAGTAAAGGTGTCCACCTGAACTCTGTGGGAGCCCCTAGCACTGAGTCAAAAGGCCATCCGAGTCCCACTTCATTGTCAGCCCTCAGTATAGTACCACCTCTTAGTCCAAAGGTTAAACCAAGGTATGCCTGCTTCCTCAGGTGGGTGTAAGCAATTACATGTTGGCCAATATTTTTCACTTAATGAATATTAATTCAAAGCAGCTACCTTGGCCTTACCTTGTTGCTGTCCTTGTGGATGTTTACTGTGCACAAAATGTCTGCCATGCTTCCTACAGCACAGGGATATTGACTCCAGAAGGACATTCCCATCTGAGTTTTGGGAAGTCCTAGGGGTTCCGAAAGCACTATAGAAGAGCAGGTTGCTCTTTCTTCCATGCTGTCTAAATGTATTCTGTAGAGCCATTAACATTGAATCTTCTTATTCAAGCCTCCAATTCCCACACGTCTCCCCCTTAGATCAGTCAATGATCCAATATGTACTGTACGTGGGCTCCCCACACCCATCATTGCCTCCAGTGTTTCCAACTACACTGACAATAGTGAGTTTTCACACTCAAGGGCCTTACCTGAAAGAGAAAGTTGACATAATCATCATTTACTTTCAGGTTGATCATTTTAAGCATATTTTTCATTTCCTTAAAGCTGATCTTGTTGTCGTTATTTTTATCAGCCTTGTGCAGGTGTTGATGAATTAAGGTACAGCAGTTAAGGCAAATACTGAACTGGCAGCACTTAACATAAGAAAGAGAACCACACGCAGCATGGTCACAGATACAGCATTATTTCCAGCTTAAAGCAGAGCAATGAGCTCTGTATATCTGCCGGGACAACAAAAAGGCCTGGGGCAACAGAAAATGCAGTACAGGAGTCCCATGTCCACATTTTGCCCTGATCTCCAGCTTCAGCTCTCTACTCTAATCCTGTTACTGCACATTCATCACTTCTCCTTAATGTGAATCTGATTCCTTTTTGATCAATATTTCATGCTCTAATATGGTCTTCCATCACTAAACATTTTCCAAATGTTCTTAGATTTATTTTTACCCATCTATTGAGATACAGTGCAGAATAGGCTCTTCCAGACCTTTGAGCCGCCCTGCCCTGCAACACCTGACTTAACCATAGCTGGACCACAAGACAATTTACAATGACCAAATAACCTACTAACCGGTGTGTCTTTGAGCTGTAGGAGGAAACTGGAGCACCCAGAGCAAACTCACGTATTCCATGGGGAAGACATACAGACTCCTTACAGATGATGTTGAAATTGAATTCCAAACTCTGATGCCCCGAGCTGTAATAGTGTTGTGTAACCGTTATACTACCATGGCGGTCTCCTGAAAGTCTCTTTTACATTACGTGTATTCCAGTGATGAATCCTCAAATTTAAGCCTTTTTTTCTGTTAATTCTATCTCATCTTGATGCCCCAGTTCTATTTTGATGCCCTAGTTCCATTGGGGTTGGTCTCTGATATTTCACTTGCTTTGTACCCAGGACAGTTTCCAATTTTTGAACTGGCCCAATTATCCTTTTTTGCATAATTTCGATGCAACTTCCAAAAATGTACATTCAATTCTCTATATATGAATACCAGATCCACTTTGTCTGTGAATGTTACCATGTTCAATTAAATCCTCTCCTTCAAAGATCTGTAACATATTTGAGAATGATAACCAGTGATAATTCAGGCAGCTGGCCTAAGGTGTGAGTTGTTCAAACATTTAACCAAGGTCCAAAACTAAACATGAGAGATTCTGCAGATGCTGGAAATCCAGAGCAACACACACAAAATACTGGAGGAACTCAGCAGGTCAGGCAGCATCTATGGAAAAGAGTAAACAGTGGATGTTTCAGGCTGAGATTCTTCTTCAGGACTGGAAAGGAAGGGGGAAGACGCCAGAATAAAAAAGTGGGGGCTGGGGAGGGAAATTTTTTTATATCAGAAGGAAAAATTGATATTCATGCCATCAGGTTGGAGGCTACCCAGATAGTGTTGCTCCTCCACCCTGGGGTGTCCTCACTGTGGCACAAGTGGAGGCCATGGACTGACATGTTGGAATGGGAATGGGAATAGGAATTAAAATGTTTGGCTACTGGAAGTTACACTTGGAGTGGAGGTGCTGGATGAAGCGGTTCCCCAGTTTACGACAGGTCTCACCGATGTAGAGGAGGCTGTATTGGGATCACTGGACACAATAGACGACCGCAGCAGACTCACAGGTGAAGTGTTGCCTCGCCTGGAAGGAGTGTTTGGGGTCCTGAATGGAGGTGAGGGAGCAGGTGAATAGACAACTTTGGCTGCTACTCCTCCCCTCTTCTTCTATTCCCCGTTCTGTCCTCATACATCTTCTCTCTTGTATTTCACCACCCCTGGGTCCCCACCTCCTTCCCTTTCTCCTACGGTCCACTCTCCTCTCCTATCAGATTCCTTCCTCTCCAGCCCTTTACCTGTCCCACCCACCTGGCTTCACCTATCACCTTCTAGCTATCTGCCTTCCCCTCCCACCAACTTTTTATTTTGGTGTCTTCCCTCTTCCTTTCCAGTCCTGAAGAAGGGTCTCAGCCTAAAATGTTGACTGTTTATTCATTTCCATAGATGCTGCCTGACCTGCTGAATTCCACCAGCATTTTGTGTGTGTTGCTTGAGATCCAAGACTAAATGGCAACACAGTTACCAGCACAGCGAGTGTCCCCACCCGAGTGACCCTGACCAGTTCACCCCTAACCTCGGGAGCTGTCTGTCAGAGTCTCCTTGTTCACTGCACTTGTGCAAATACTGAACTGTCTGCAGATGCCTTTGTGAACAGAATTAGTAGAGCCAAGAACATTACTGTGGAATAAATTTAATGCATCAGTAAATCAATCTGCCAGCATCAACCCAGACTATTTACTCAATGTGTTCTTTTTAATTACCCGGTACTGAACAGATTGATATTTGGTTGAAGTGAGGGTAGACAGTGGGCAGTGTCACATTTGCTGCTTGTGTTCTATGCTCTGTCATACCTGGGCCTTTAAATTCAGGGATTGCTTACGTCTTTTTCCCTGAAGTTGCTTTCTGCAGCCTTTGGGAGACCATACGGATGGAAATGTATTCGCTGGAGGGTATCACTGAAATGGGTGAAGACATGAGCTGCCTAGGACCCCACCTAGGTGAGAACTGCATGGATATCATTGTAATTCAAAACTATTAGCTCTGTGATTGGAATCCCTCAAAGACAACAATGTTCGTCTCCCAGTGAATACTTTGTGGATGAGAGATGAGGCCGATCCAGGAGTTACACATCCTGCAATGTTCCTTTCCAGGTGTGATGGAAATGTTGGGGTTGCTAAGTTGGCCCCAACACTCTGCTTCCATTTCAGGTACTTTCAAAGTTCTGAGATTCGTGCAACAGACTCAGTCGATCAAGGACTGACCAGGGCAATAGTCAACTCTCAGTAACCCTAAATGAGTGGCACACTGGAGCTGTGACTTGCTCTCTCTTCCCAAAGTCTGAGTTTATGGACTGCAATGGGACTGACTTTCAGACATGGAGGACAACAGACAAGCTGATATCATGGTGCCAATTTGTTCAACTAACCAAGGAGAAAGGTCTTGACTCCTGCACTTATAGCGGGGCAATGAACATAAAAGCAAAGAAGTCCTGTTAACTCTGCATGAGTTTACTGCCTTTGAACAAATGCCGTACTGTGGTAATATTACCAATGATATTAATAGAGGCAAATGTCGTTCTGCTTGCTATCTCTACCCTCAACCCTCTCTTGCTAATGTCCATTGAAGCCAGTTTATTGCATCACATATCACAGAAATAAGTTCCACAGCCCACCAAATCCCTGTTGAGCATCAAGCATTTATCTCTTTCCTAACATTCAGCCCATAGACTTCTGTGTTTTGGTGTTTCAAGTGCTCATCTAAATACTGTTTAAACCTTGGACATGCTCCTTAGGCAACATGTTCCATAGATACAGGCCTTTGGCCCAACTGGTCCATGCAGACTCCAGAGTATCAGCAGGGGGTGGCAGGGAGCTGCAGGCAAAAAGGGCAAAAATAACCTTGGGCAATGGAAGAAGTAACAGGAAGATTTTAGATCTTAAGTATTCCTGGCTATTTTTATATTTCGGCAGCTTTTCCAAATTGATGCTAACCTGAAGGCCATTAATGGCTCTTATGGCTACCAAATTGGCCTTTAATTCAACCATAAACCATAAATTGTATGTAATGTAACATCGGTAACAGAAAGGTTAGCAACATCAGGTCCTGAAATATACTTACAGTTCTGTATATTGAAATTTCATTTACATTGATTGCCAAGTCAACTTGTCAAAGGATATTGTTCAATTTTGTCCTGCTGGCTCATGGCTGCCACTCTTCTGCTCAGCTTTTTCAGCCCCTGAACCCACCGTCTCCCCTCCTCCTCCGTGGCTGCCACCAGGTCCAGGCTGCTCCGGCTGCCCGCGAACAAGATGGTGAAGCAACGTTTCTCCGAGTAGCTGCTGCCGTGTTTCTTCATCATATCCGACTGGTGTCCCTCCTGGACCTCCCGGATATCCATCACCGAGACTGAAAGGTCAGAGGGGAGATCAACAATGGGCTAACGTTGGGAATTCAGCTGGGTCGAGGCCTGACTCTGTGGTTTGGGAGGGGCTGCAGTGAAAATCGGGCTGGCGCTCATGGACATCTGAGAGAGAGTTGGAGGGTGGATATCTGCAATGTGGCAGTGAGCTCGCTCTAAGTTAACCAGCTCCCAGGCTTCAAATGGATCAAGCAGGAATCCTTTAACTTACACTGAAGCCATGGGCATTCTGTCTGAGGGACCCCATGCTGTCTGCACCACATTCATGCCATGGCAACAACTGCATCACTGTGGACAGCTGGACACCTCTGGGCTCCAGTGCTTCAGAAGCAGGGAAGATCCAAACACAAAATAATGGACTGCACCTTAGGACAAGCACAGCTTTTGGACTGTCTTTCACAAACTGTCTCATGAACAACATTCCCCCTATTTTTTTTACAGCTGTGCAGACCATGCATTGCTCTGAACAGGAAATTTTTACATGGCCTGAAAACTACACAGCACTTCAAATGGTTTTATTGTGACATACACATCAAAGAAACATAAACTACAACTCACAACACAAGTAAACAATGTCAGGCAGTCAGAACAACTGATAGGGACAATGGTAAAAGTAAAATGTTTTGACTAGATGGCATCGACGTTCAGCAGGCTGTCGGCTTATTGACTATCAGCTACCAACTTCTATTCTGTGTTTATTGTTACAGTTTGTAACAGAGTTGTAACTTGTTACACTGACAATGTAAATATATTGAAGCTCTAAAATTTTCCGAAGTAAAGTTTGGGGTAAGTTTATTGTTTGGAAAATTTATGGATTATGTTCATTAACACATAATTAATTACAGGGTATTTCACGACTATATTAACATAGATTTCAAAATTGTATTAATATTATATAAAAGAAAATTCCAGCTGTGTGGCATAGCGACTACATGTGTGGGAGCATTTGAGTTACTGTGCGGCTCCACATCTATACAGCTTAGAGAGAACAGTGCTTATGAACATGTCAGATCATGCACATACCACAAGTACTGAGCAAATGTTACTGCGCCAACACGCCAGTGCTCCCACTGCGCCAAACCACAGTGCTCCAATTTGCACTAAACGCCAGTGCTGCAATTGTACTAAACTGTGGTGTTCCCATTGCACTAAACTGTGGTGTTCCCATTGCGCTAAACTGCGGTGCTCTTGTGCTAAACTGCGGTGTTATCATTGCGCTAAACTGCAGTGCTCTTGCGCTAAACTGCGGTGTTACCATTGCGCTAAACTGCAGTGCTCTTGCGCTTAAACTGCGGTGTTCCCATTGCGCTAAACTGCGGTGCTCTTGCGCTTAAACTGCGGTGTTCCCATTGCGCTAAACTGCGATGCTCTTGCACTAAACTGTGGTGTTCCCATTGCGCTAAACTGCGGTGCTCTTGCGCTAAACTGCGGTGTTCCCATTGCGCTAAACTGCAGTGCTCTTGCGCTTAAACTGCGGTGTTCCCATTGCGCTAAACTGCGGTGTAACATCATATTGTGTCAATTCTGCAGTGCTTCCAGTGCTTTCACGGTGCCAATACTCACATGTAGGAGGCTTATTCCGGGACTCGTACCAGATGGACAGGCCATCCTCCTGCAGCTTCATCTGCCGATCTTTCTTCCATTTACTGGACTTGACTTTCCTCAGCTTGCTGCCTCGCATCATATACTTTACATCATCGTCTTCATGAAGTCCTGGGAAAGACAGGAGGACAAAGTTCTCTCAACAAACAAGCTAAGCAAGGGAAATACAGAACAGACCATTGCAGGCTCCTGGCAGTGGCAGGAGAGTGTTCATTTCAAGACAACTGGAATATAACAACAAGGATGTTATAAGGCACTGGTGAGGCCTCGCTTGGAGTATTGTGAGCAGTTTTGGGCTCCTTATCTAAGAAAGGATGTGCTGACATTGGAGAGGGTCCAGAGGAAGTTTACAAGAATGATCCCAGGAACGAAAGGGTCATCATATGAGGAATATTTGATGGCTCTTGGCCAGTACTCACTGGAATTTAGAAGACTGGGGGGGAATGTCACTGAAACCTATCGAATGTTGAAAGACCTTGATAGAGTGGATGTGGAGAGGATGTTTCCAATGATGGGGGAGTCTAGGGCCAGAAGGCACAGCCTCCGAATAGAGGAACCTCTGTTTGGAACAGAGATGAGGAGGAATTTCTTTAGCCAGAAGGTGCTGAATCTGTGGAATCTGTTGCCACAGGTGACGGCAGAGGCCAGGTCATTGAGTGTATAAATACTTGATTAGTCAGGGTATGAAAGGTTACAGGGAGAAGGCAAGAGGTTGGGGCTGAGAGGGAAATGGATCTAGCCATGATGAAATGGCGGAGCAGACTCGATGGGCCAAATGGCCTAATTCTGCTCCTATATCTTTTATGGTCTTTGCCTCAGATACAGGACACATAAACATCTAGCTGCCTTTAATACTCATTGCTTTAACTATCAGCAGCATCCTTTAAAGGAGGGGGGGAAGATGAAGTATCCATGGGAAGATCGCTACCCTTTATCCTTTGAAATCCCTTTTCATCGCTGTCACTGCCGAGAGGCTGCAAGGCATTCCAGGGGAGGGAGTGTGTCCAGAGCGTTACAACACAAAAGGGAGGAACACAAGTTCAGGAAATGAAGCAGCAGGACATGGAAGGCGTTACCTTGGATTCACATGTCATTGAGTTCAAAGTATGATTACAGTCAAAGGAGACCATTCAGCCCGTTGTGCCCATTCTGGCTCTCTCCCTGAGCAACTCACTAAATACACCCAACCCTTTCTCTGCCACCTTGTACATCTTTCCTCACCACATAGTTATCAAATTCCCTTCTGAGGTCCACAATGAAAGCTGTCTCCCCCACATCTGCAAGCAGTACAATCCAGGTTCCAACCACACACTGTGTAAAAAAAAGTTGCCCATTGCTCTTATTTCTCTTTGTCTTTATTTTCAACCTGTGAACTCTAATCATGTGGCTCTTCAGCACTGAGAAAGCCTTGTGCTCTCTTTTTTGCTTGGACCCCTCATCTTTTGATATACTGTATTTTTACCCAATCTCCCATCAGCCTTCTCTTTGCAAAAGAAACAATCCTAACTCTCCAACCTAAACTCATAACTGCAGTCCCTCATCCCAGGAAAGTACCTCACAAATATTTTCTGGACTTTCCCTAATGCCTTCCTTCACATTCTTCCATAAGAAGGCAACTAAAATTAAACTCAATACTGTGGTAGAGGCCTGACCAGAGTTTTATAAAGGCTCAGCACGAGTTCCTTGCTTTGATACTTTCTGCCTGCATTGTTAAGGCCCAGTGTTGTGAAGGTACTTTCCCCACCTGTCCTGCCACTCTCAATGATTAGCACACCCTACTCCCAGGTCCCTCCGCTCCCACGCCCCTTGGAGAGCAGTGCCCTTTCATCTGTGTTGCCTCTCCTCATTCTTCCCACCAAAATACACCACTTCATATTTCTCCACAATAAACTTTATTTGCCATGACTCAACACATTCCACCAGCCTGTTCATATCCCGCTGCAGTCTATTACCATCGCCACAGTTCACAATACTGCCAAGTGCCGTGCCAACCACAATCTCAGCAACTGTGCTGCACTGTCCAGTGATATCGATCAATAAGTGCCCTGGGGAAGCCATTATTCAAATCAGAAAGCAAGTGTTCACTACAACCCTCCAGGAGTTCCCAACCTGGAATCCATGGACTCCTTGCTTAATGGCATTGGTCCATGGCGTAAAACTGCTGGTGGTGTTGTGGCATCCACAGCAGACTTCGAGGCAAGTGGTCCCGGGTTCGAATCCGGCCAGCTCCTTGCACACTTTCCATCCGTGCTGGGTTGAGAGTCAAGCTAGCAACTCGGCCTTGTAAAAATCAGGCAAAATGCTAAAGAAACAGTAAGGTACCCAATGTGCCACTAGACACAGAGAGGAACAACAACACGGCATAAAAAAAAGGTTGAGAACCCCTTCGTCTATTCTCTCTTACTCAGCCAGCCGGATCCGTGCTATCAATCTCTCTCCTGCATCTCCTTTGCTAATAAACCTGTTATATTGCATCTTATCAACTGCATTCCCATCTTCGACGTTACTCATTATCTAACAATATGGAGTATAATAAACCAGGCAGATTGTACCCATTGCAGACAGGAAGTTTAAAGAGAAGGAGGCCTGGCAAAATGTAACTCCTGATTACAGGGCGGGATAATGCCCTCGAGACAGGGTGACATCTCACAAAGAGACTGAAAGGTTCGGGCTAAAAAATAAATGAGTCATAGAGTGGCACCGCACATCCACGTCAGACAACATTTGGCCTGTGTTAGGACCAGATCCTTCTATATAACTTAGGCAGCAGTGAAACTGTAGACCTACATTCCCAGGGAGACAGAAAAACATTTTCTGACAAGTGCAAAAGTGAGGACAGTAATGGTGGGAGGCTTTAATTGGTTAAATATTAACAGTCGGCTGTTGGATTAGGATCCAGATTGTTGTTTTTGTAGTTTTAGCTTTCTTTGCCCTTGCTTACATGTTTGTATAATCATCTTTTCGTCCGTAAACCTTTAGTAAGTTGTCATACATTTGTTTTTAAACTTCTGCAGTTTCTTTGTCTGTATAACTGGCGCAACTTGGGCTGCTCCTTTGCACAGGCTGTTTCAAAAGTACAAATGGGTGTTCCAGGTCCGGGCTGCAGGAGCTTGTCAGTGCCACTGTGTCCGAGCACCATACAGTGTTGATCAGTAGGCAGACACCACCTCCCGTCGTCTTGCCCGAAGACGCTGTGCGGTCCATCCGATGGATCGAAAATCCCTCCGGTCGGATGGCACAGTCGGAGGTGGCAGGGGAGAGCCAGGTCTCGGTGAAACAGAATACACAGCAGTTCTGCATCTCCCTGCAGTAGGTGAGTCTCCCTTTAAGATCATCCACCTTGTTCTCGATGGCTTGCACATTAGCTAGTAGGATGGTGGGCACAAGGACCCTGAAGCCCCTCAGCTTCAATTTGACCAGCAGCCCAGCTCTTTTCCCACGCTTCCTCGGTAAGTAGTGCATCCTTCCAGGTCTCCATCGATGCAGTGTGGTGTTGGCAGCTCTTTGAGGTTGGTGGACACGTCCCGCAGGGAATCGATCAGTGGGTCACGGCGTCGGGCACTCTGGGTCGGGCCGAGTGACGGGGGAGGCTCCACTGCCACTTCCAGCTGCCGGGGGCCCGGGCTGTCGATTGGATTGGGCCCTGGAGCCGACACTTAATCCTGGAGGGCCGAGCTCCTGGCTGAAGCAAGTCTGTGAGCTGAGTCACAGTTGCAGAGGCCTCCACTCCAGCCGAGCCTCGGGCTCGATTTCTGAGGTTGGCGGCGGAGGCCTCACTTCCAGCAGCTGTGGATGTCCACCAACAGGGCTTTAGGGTGGTCGCTCCGGGGAAGCGTCTGGGGCACCTTGAGGTCTCCGCCGTCACTTCTGTGTGGTCATCTGCTCTGGAGAGGTGCTGCTCCGAATGGGCCACATCTCCAAGCACTCCGGCACGGTAGCAGGCCGTGGGTCTCCGGGAACGTGGTGGGCCTCACTGGTCGGGTCCAGGTGCTGTCCGGAGTTTAAGAAGCAGTTCTGGTGCGGTGGTCTCCAGCTGGGTCAGTAGCTTCGCCAGGGTGTTGTTGATCTTGCTAGATGTAGCAGATTGAAGGTTTAGAAGGGTTTCTCGGGTATAGGATAGTGGAGAGGGCAGTTTGCTCGAGAGAGTCGCCAGATACCGGTGCCATCTTTGTGCTCATTTTGATGCCGGTAGACTATGGCAGGGTCTAAATGAAATCATTGGGTGCAAAGAAAAGGCTGGGAATATCAATAACTGTGGCGCTTCTCTTCCTGACGAACTTAATGTATTCTACGCAAGATTCGAACAGAAGAGGAGCGTCCCGCTTCCTCCGGATGAACCGAACCTGGTGGCATCGAGATGCATCATCACCAAGGAGGACGTTAGAAGGGCCTTCCTGAAGATAAATCCAAGGAAGGTGACGGGCCCAGACATCCCGCCTCTCCTGGAAGTTCCGGGAGTCTCCCGCATATTAATAGTGGCTCCCTGATGCCCGCAAATTATATACAATGTCCCGGAAATCAATTTTTTTGAGAGCGAGAGAGCACGAGAGCGCAAGAGCAAGAGTGAGAGAGAGAGAGAGAGCACACCATGGCAGAGTGTTCCAAAAAAACAAAATATAAAATGTACGTCACCCCAGACTACCCTAAAGTGTACCCCTGCCTAATAGGGGTCAAAAATAATGACAGTGTTGCTCGCTGCACTGTTTGCAACAGTGACCTTTCTATTGCCCATGGTGGGTTAAGACTGTAGAAGACATGTTGAGGTGAGTTTAACAGGTGTCATTCGTTCATTAGTGTAGCTAACGTTATTTAAACTAGCTGGCTAGCTGCTAAGGAGCTACTCTATTGCAGACATCTCACCTCTCCTGGAAGTTCCGGGAGTCACCCGCAAATTGATGGTGCTACCTCCCTGAAATGAGTTTTTACAGGGTGGGATGTCTGAGATGGCGTCCCAGGATGGGTTCTCCAGGCCTGTGCAAGCGAGCTAGCTGGAGTGTTTGCTGACATCTTCAACTGCTCCTTGCTTCAGTCTAAGATCCCCTCGTGTTTTAAGAAGGCAACGATAATCCCAGTGCCGAAGAAGAGCAAGGTGGCATGCCTGAATGACTATCGACCTGTGGCTCTGACATCAATTGCTATGAAGTGCTTCGAGAGATTGGTTATGGCACACATCAACCACAGCCTACCGGTCAACTTCGACACTTTGCAATTTGCCTACCGGAGGAACAGGTCAACGGCAGACGCCATCTCTCTGGCCCTACATTCCTCCTTAGAACACCTGGAGAATAAAGATGCATACGTAAGGCTCCTTTTCATTGACTACAGCTCTGCCTTTAATACCATCATTCCAAATAAACTGATTCCTAAGCTCCGGAACCTGGGCCTTAGCACTCAGATCAGCAGCTGGATCTTCAACTTCCTCACAGACAGGACCCAGGCTGTAAAAATAGGGGACAAGTTCTCCTCTACAAACACTCCAAGCACCGGTGCCCCACAAAGCTGTGTACTCAGCCCCCTGCTGTACTCACTGTACACCCATGATTGTGTAGCCAAGTTTCCATCAAACTCAATATATAAGTTTGCTGATGACACCACAATTGTAGACCGTATCTCGGGTAATGATGAGTTTGAGTACAGAGAGGAAATTAAGAATCTGGTGGCGTGGTGCAAAGACAATAACCTATCCCTCAACGTCAGCAAGACGAAGGAATTGGTTGTTGACTTCAGAAGGAGTAGCGGACCGCACGACCCCATTTACATCGGTGGTGCACAAGTGGAACAGGTCAAAAGCTTTAAGTTCCTTGGGGTCAATATCACAAATGACTTGCCTTGGTCCAACCAAGCAGAGTTCACTGCCAAGAAGGCCCACCAGCACCTTTACTTCCTGAGAAAGCTAAAGAAATTTGGCCTGTCCCCTAAAACCCTCAGTAATTTTTATAGATGCACCGTAGAAAGCATTCTTCTGGGGTGCATCACAACCTGGTATGGAAGTTGTCCTGTCCAAGACCGGAAGAAGCTGCAGAAGATCGTGAACACGGCGCAGCACATCACACAAACCAATCTTCTATCCCTGGACTCACTTTACACCGCACGCTGTCAGAGCAGTGCTGCCAGGATAATCAAGGACACGACCCACCCAGCCAACACACTTTTCGTCCCTCTTCCCTCCGGGAGAAAGTTCAGGAGCTTGAAGACTTGTACGGCCAGATTTGGGAACAGCTTCTTTCCAACTGTGATAAGACTGCTGAACGGATCCTGACCCGGATCTGGGCCGTACCCTCCAAATATACGGACCTGCATCTCTGTTTTTTTGCACTACCTTACTTTCCATTTTCTATTTTCTATTTATGATTTATAATTTAAATTTTTAATATTTACTATTGATTTGTACTCCAGGGAGCGCGAAGCGCAGAATCAAATATCACTGTGATGATTGTACGCTCTAGCATCAATTGTTTGGCGACAATAAAGTAAAGTAAAAGCTTCCCTTATCTAATTAAATAGGCCAGTTTGCAATAAAGGGAAAGCGTGAGGACAAGTTCCTTTGTTACTATTTTACTCGCTCTTACATGCTGACCCCTCATGACCTGCACTGCGACGAACATCTGATAAAATGGCTGCAATGACAAGATTTGACTTCTGAAAAAACCTTCTGGACAACATCATCTTCGGCTCCAACACAATTTAAAGGATGGAGAGGACTTAACGGCATCTTGGCAAACAGAATTAGCCAATCTCTAGCATGGCTAGCAAGGGGGGACGGAAGAGAGTGCAGATGCTGGATTACTGAGCAGAAAACCCTGATGCCGGGTCTCAATTTGAGGGAATAAAGCTGGACAGATGGTGAGAGCATCAACGCGTGAGCAGGCTTGTGGCAGCGTCATAACTCAGTCCATTTAGAAAAGGATAAAGAGAAAATAGAGTGAAGGTTCGGAAATATAAATTGTCATCATGATCACCACATCATGGGCCAATGTACTGTTGTGTATTCTATGTTTTACGCTTAACTGGAACTGGCCACTTATACACAACTACAGACTGATTTAACAAGCGGCTTCTTGGGGCTAAAATAGACCCAACAGAATGCAAGCATTTAGGGAGAAAAATCAAGAAGTTCAAAGTAAAGATGTTCCCACAAAGGAAAAAAGGGGAACCCCTGAAGAAACTTGACATGTCCCCTTTGACCCTCACAATTTTTTTATTGATGCACCATTAAAAGCGTCCGCAACTGCAGAGTGTTGTGGGCACAGCTCAGCACATCACAGAAAGCATGGACTCTTGTCTACACCTCACACTGCCTCAGTAAAGCAGCTATGAAACCGTATCACTCTGTTGATAAGGGAACAGAAAGGAGAGACGAGAATGAGTTTCCCGGATGGTATGGTATGTTACCTCCAGGGTGCCAGGGCTTGGGACATCTCGGATCAATCCTTAGCATTCTCAAGTGGGAGGGTGAACAGCCAGAGGTCGTGGTCAATGTAGGTACCAATGACATGGGGAGGACAAGTGACAAGGTTTTGGAAAGGGAGTTGGGTGCTAAGTTAAAAGGCAGGACCTCCAGGGTTGTGATCTCCGGGTTGCTACCCATGACACATACTAGTGAGGCCAGAACTAGGAAGATTATACAGTTTAACATGTGGCCAAGGAGCTGATGTAGGAGGGAGGGCATTAGATTTTTGGACCATTGGGCTCTCTTCCAGGAAAGGTGAGACCTGTACAGAAGAACCTGAACTGAAGGGGGAAACTAATATCCTAGCAGGAATGTTTGTTAATGCTGCACGGTGAGGTTTAAAATAGAGTTGGAAGGGGATGGGAACCAGTGTCAGAACAGTTAGTGGAGAGGTTATGGAGGCAGATGTTGGTAAGACCTCAGACAAAGTCAGGAATCAAAAGGTTGAGCATGTTGAGACTAGTGTCCTCAGCTGCGTAAACTTCAATGCAAGAAATATTACAGGAAAGGCGGATGACCTTAGGGCACGGATCAACACCTGGAATTATTACATTGTAGCCATTAGTAAGACTTGGTTGTAGGAGGGACAGGACTGGCAGCCCAATATTCTGGGGTTCCATTGTTTTAGATGCAATAGAACAGGAGGGATTAAAGGAGGAGGTGGAGCATTACTTTGTCAAGACAGATCGGAGAACTTGTTTAGTGAGGCATTATGGGTGGAACTGAGAAATAAGAAAGGTATGACCACATTAATGGGGCTATATTACAGACCACCCAACATTCTGAGGGATTTAGAGGACCAAGTTTGTAGAGAGATCACAAACTATTGCAAGAAACATAAATTTGTTGAAGTAGGTGATTTTAACTTTCCACATATTGACAGGGAATCTCATACTGTAAAAGGAGTAGAAGGGACAGAGTATGTCCAATGTGTTTAGGAAACTTTCCTTCATCAGTACATAGAAGTCCCAATGAGAGAGTGCGCGATACTGGCTCTTCTATTAGGGAACGAGGCAGGGCAGATGACAGAAGCTTATGTAGGGGAACACTTTGCAAATAGTGATGAAAATGCCATTAGTTTCAAATGTGCATAGAGATAAGTCTGATCTGCGGGTTGAGATTCTAAATTGGAGAAGAACCAATTTTGGTGGTATCAGAAAGAATCTGACAAGTGTGAACTGGGACAGGTGTACTTGGTAGGTGGGATGCCTTCAAAAGCTTGTATGTAGCTGTCAGAATAAAAGGTACAGATAACAGGTGTAGGGAAACTTGTTTTTCAAGATATTGAGGCCCTGGTTAAGGGAAAAAAAAGGAGGTGCATAGCAGGTATAAGCAGGTAGGAACAGATGAGGTACTTATGGAGTATAAGAAATGCAAGAGAACACTTGAGAAAGAAACCAGGAAGGCTAAAAGGCAGCATGAGGTTGCCCTAGCAGACAAGGTGAAGGAGAATTCCAAGGGTTTCTACAGATATATTAAGAGCAAAAGGGTTTCAAGGGACAAAATTGGTCCTCTGGAAGATCCGAATGGCAATCCAAGTGTGGAGACAAAAGAGATGAGGGAGATCTTAAAATTAAATTTTTGCATCTGAATTTAATCAGGAGATTGGCACAGAGTCTATAGAAGTGAGGTAATGCAGCATCAACTTCATGGACCTTATACAGATTAGAGGAAGAGGTGTTGGTTGTCCTGAGGCAAATTAGGGTAGCTAAATCCCCAGGGACCCTGCAGAAGGAAAGTGCAGAAATTGCCGGGGCCCTAGCAGAAATACTTATATCATCCTTAGTGACCAGTGAGATAGAGAATTGGAGGATAGCCAATGTTGTTCCGCTGTTTAAGAAAGGCTCTGAACAAAAACCAGGAAATTATAGGCCGGCAAGTCTGACAGCTGTAAGAAAGTTATTGGAAGATAATCTAAGGGACTGGATATACAACTATTTGGATAGACATGGCCTGATTAAGGATAGTCAGCATGGCTTCGTGCGTGGTAGGTCATATCTAATCAATCTTCTCTTTTATTTTCAGTGTATTTCGCTCATTCACTAACTATATCTATAGCTTTCACTAAAGTATGATTTAAAAAGGGGACGGGCTGGCTGTTTAACATTCAGGCTGAAGAGTTTTTCAGATGAAATGGTGTGGATTGGGACAGGCTGTTTTCTGGCAAAGGTGGATTTGCTAAGTGGGTGGCCTTCAGAAGTGCAATTTTGAGAGTACAGAGTTTGTATGTGCCTGGAAGAATAAAAGGTAAAGAAACAAGTGCAGGGAACCTTGGTTTTCAGGAGATAATAAGGCCCTGGCTAAGAGAAAAAAAAGGAGGTGCATAATAGGTATAGGCAGGTAGGAACAAATGAGGTGCTTATGGAGTATAAGAAATGCAAGAGGACACTTAAGGAAAGAAATCAGGAGGGCTTAAAGAAGGCATGAGGTTGCCTTAGCAGACAAGGTGAAGGAGAATCCAAAGGGATTCTACAGATATGTCCAGAGCAGAAGTATTGCAAGGGACAAAATTTGTCCTCTGGAAGTCCAGAATGGTAATTCATGTGTGGAGCCAAAACAGATGGGGGAGATCTTAAATAATTTTTTTTGCATCTGTATTTACTCAGGAGATGGACACAGAAGTGAGGCAAAGCACCAGCAAGGTCATGGACTCTGTACAGATTACAGAGGAGGAGGTGTTTGCTATCCTGAGGTAAATCAGGGTGGATAAATCCCCAGGGGCCGACAAGGTGTTCCCTCGGACCCTGTGGGAGACAAGTGCAATGATTGCAGGGGCCCTGGCAGAGATATTTAAATCATCCTTAGCTGCAGGAGAGATTCCAGAGCACTGGAGGAGAGCCAATGTAGTTCCATTGTTTTAAAAAGGTTCTAAGTATAAACCAGGAAATTATAGTAACACATACAAAGTGCTGAAAAGGAACTCAGCAGGCCAGGTAGCATCTATGGAAAAGAGTACAGTCAACGTTTTAGGCCGAGACCCTTCAGCAGTCCTGAAGTATTGAAGAAGATTCTGAGGGATAGTATCCTGATGAAGGGCCTCATCCTGAAATGTCGTCTCAGCCTGAAGTGTCGACTGTTTACTCTTTTAAATAGATGCTGCCTGGCCTGCTGAGTTCCTCCAGCATTTTGTGTGAGTTACTTGGATTTCCAGCATCAGCAGATTTTCTCTTGTTTGTGACCAGGAAATTATAGGCCGGTGAGTCTGACATTAGTTGTGGGAAAGTTATTGGAAAGTCTAAGGGACTGGATATATGAGTAGTTGGATAGATATGGACTGATTAAGGATTGTCAGCATGGCTTTATGCATGGTAAGTCATGTCTAACCAATCTAATAGAGTTTTTCAAGGAAGTTACTCGGAAAGTGGATGAAGGCAAGGCAGTGGATGTTGTCTACATGGATTTCAGCAAGGCATTTGACAAGGTCCCGCATGGGAGGTTGGTCAAGAAGATACAGTCGCTTGGCGTTCAGGATGAGGTAGTAAATTGGATTAGACATTAGCTTTGTGGGAGAAGGCAGAGAATGGTAGTAGATGGTTGCCACTCTGACTGGAGGCCTGTGACTAGTGGAGTGCCGCAGGGATCAATGCTGGGTCCATTGTCGCTTGTCACCTATATCAACAATCAAGATAATAATGTGGCTACCTGGATCAGCAAATTTGTGTAGGACACCAAGATTGGGAGTGTAATGAACAGTGAGGAAGCTATCACAGTCTGCAGAGGGATCTGGACCAGCTGGAAAAATGGGCTGAAAAATGGCAGATGGAATTTAATGCAGACAAGTGAGAGGTGTTGCACTTTGGTAGGATCAACCAGGGTAGGTATTACACAGTGAACGGTAGGGCACTGAGGAGTGTGGTAAAACAAAGGGATCTGGGAATATAGGTCCATAATTCATTGAAAGTGGTGTCACAGGTAGATAGGATCATAAAGAAAGCTTTTGGCATATTGGCCTTCATAAATTAATTGAGTTCAGAAGTTGGGAAGTAATAATGAAATTGCCTAAGACGTTGGTGAGGCCTAATTTGGAGTATAGTGTGCAGTTTTGGTCACCTACCTACAGGAAAGATGTAAATAAGGCCGAAAGAATACAGAGAAACTTTACAAGGATGTTGCCAGGACTGAAAGACTTGGATTATAAGGAAAGATTGAACAGGTTAGGGCTGTATTCCTTAGAAAGTAGAAGATTGAGAGGAGATTTGACAGAGGTATGCAAAATTATGAGGAGTATAGATAGGGTAAATGCAAGCAGGCTTTTTCCACTGAGGTTGGGTGAGACTACAACTGTAGGTCATGTGTTAAGGGTGAAAGGTGAAATGTTTAAGGGAATCTGAAGGGAAAACTTCTTCACTCAGAGGGTAGTGAGAGTGTGGAATGAGCTGCCAGAGCAAGTGGTGGATGCGATTTCAATTTCAACATTTAAGAGAAGGTTGGACAGGTACATGGATGGGAGGGGTATGGAGGGATATGTCCTGGTGCAGGTTGATGGGTGTAGACAGTTTAAATGGTTTCGGCATGAACTAAATGGACTGAAGGGCCTGTTTCTGTGCTGTACTTCTCTATGACTCTATGACTCCATAAAGCAGCCAGCATAATCAAATCTCCCCACCCACCTCGGATTTTCCTCCCTTCTCACCAAGAAAAACATAGAAAATCCTGAAAACACCTATCACCAGACAGAAAGACAACTTCTATCTGCTGTTATAAGACGATTGAATTGTCCCCTAGTAAGACAAGATGGACTCTTGACCTCATAATCTACCTCATTATGGCCTTACACCTTATTGTTTACCTGCAATGTAGTTTCCCTGTAACTGCAACACTATATTCTGTATTCTGGTATTGTTTTCCCTGTGTACTACCTCGATGCACTGACATGATGAAATCATCTATGTGGGTGGCATAACAACCATACCGATCATTTCACTTGCGTACGTGCAACAATAATAAACCAATTAAAAGGGTGGGATAGAGCAAAAACTGGAAGCTCACTACAGCAGAAAGGCCGGGAGAATGGCATGTCACTATATAGGTTAAAATCCTCCAATTATTGTATTATGTAGAGTACTGTGCAGAAGTCTTTGGCACACACATGTAGCTAGGGTGCCTAAGACTTTTGCATAGTATTGTATATTATGTCTTTCTAGTTCACTTAAGACTACTGAGCGAATACAAAGCTAAGTACTCTCATTTGGGGCAGCACAGTAACGTAGTGGTTGGCAGAATGCTTTACCGTACAGGCAAACCGGGTTCATTTCCTGCCACTGCCTGTAAGGAGTTTGTACGTTCTTCCCATGGCCATGTGGGTTTCCTCCGGGTGCTCCAGTTTCCTCCCACAGTCCAAAGACGTACCGATTTAGATTTAGAATTTTATTTCTTACATCCATCTCACAACATGAGAGAGTAAAAATCTTTACGTTGCGTCTCCTTCGCTATGTACAAGCAATAAGGAAGGGAAATGTGGGAGGATGTTGCCCAAACACCGATTGTATACATTTTTTTTGTGTACGTGTATGTATAGTCAGATACAATGTACAGTCAGTAGGTTAATTGGTCATTGTAAATTGTCCTGTGATTAGGCTAGAGTTAAATCAGGGGGTAGCTGGGCAGTGTGGCTCGAAGGGCCAGAGGACCTGTTCCATGCTCTATCTCAATGAATAAACATACTTTCCTGTTTTCCAACCAGCTTCTTATTTTAACCAATATAAAGTATTAGGTACCCTAGCTATATATACGTGTCTACAACTTTTGCACAGTACTGTCCCAGAATGAAAAATAGAAATTAGGAGATCAAAGGGTAGGAATGAAGAAGCTTTTGCTAATTCAAATTAAAGAATATCCAGAGATAACAGGAAATGCGAGAAATATTCAGGGTAGATTAGATAACAAGTGCAGAGTGTCAAACAGAGTAATGTTTCATCTCAACAGGCTTTTGTTGGAGGAAAGATTAGAAAGTACATCTCTATATGAGGATACAAGGAAGGGGAAAGGGTTGAGACCAAGAGAAACTAGATGAACAGGTAGTGCCGGTGCTGGCTGAGAGAGGCTGGGCAGCCGGTTCCTTGCAGACTGCCTCTCCAGGGAGGTGTCAACGAGAAGGCTGGGCAGAGTGAGTGAAGAAGCAGGCAGCTCGACCCATGAGCACTGGTCGGTTCGGACACCATCAGAACAGACAGGTTAATGAAATGGCTAAATTCAGCACCAAGTCCGGTGGGCTGTTGCTTTTCCTCAAGCTGACTTCTGGTTTTGTCAAAGTAGTGTGAGGGACCAATGGCAGCAAGTGGGAACGGGACAAGTTACCAGAAGTTTTAGGTTGCCCTTGTACACTGAAAATGACCATCTAATTGCATTTGGTCTCTTCAGTGTAGAGGAGTCCACATCATACAAACCATATTCCAGATTGAAAATAGCTTCACCTGCAGGTAAAACCTCCCTCACTTCCATGGGGAAGTGTCTTAACAAGGACAGAGGGTGTTGGTGGAACTGGCAGAGTGCATTGGGACACCACAGTGGGAACTACTCCTTCAGAATGAAGAACGAGGAAGGTGTGTCTGCCAGTGGCCTCTCTCCAGAGGTGACGGATTGTTCATTGACTGTGGAGGCTGGTGGGAGGTGAGGACATGGGGAATCCCGTCCTTCCTCGGCTGGGAGGAAAAGGGCTAAGAGCCAAAGTGCACGAAGAGTAACATAACGAGCTTCCACAACAAGAAACCATATTTAAAGCAAAACGAAGACACTGGTGTGCAAAATGACTCCATCGGAACACAAAGAACAAAGACAGGGAAACTGAGAGAATGGAGCAGAGTCCTTACAGGAGGCAGGGTAGGAGGACATGCAGAGATAGCCATTGGGGTCTGTGGGCCTATGGTGGGTATTATAGGTCATCGATCTCCAGAGAGGGAGATCGAGATACCAAGAAAAGGAAGGAAGAGTCATTGATAAATCATGTGGAAGTGAGACCATGGAGGAGATGGCAGCAAAGGTCACAGAATTGTCATTCTGAATGAGAGAAGTGGATCCTGAACAAGACAAAAGTTAGGACTGTTGCTCTTAGAGAATCCAAAGGTTTGTTTTAGGTACAGAAGAGTCACGTGTACTAAGGAAAGGCAGGCCCTGTAGGAGAACAAGAAGAAACTGAATATGTTGTGACTGTATTTGGAAAACAGGCTGCCTATGCTGTACTTAACGTGAGGGGCTGAATCTCAATAGATATGTAGTGGAGAGTGTATTGATTCGATGCATCACAGTCTGGTGTGGGAACACCAACGCCTTTGAACTGAAAATCCTACCGAGAGTAGTGGATTCGGCCCAGTACATCACGGGTAAAGATCTCCCAGCCATTGAGCACATCTACATGAAATGCTGTCATAGGAAAGCAGCATCCATCATCAGAGATTCCCACCACCCAGGCCGTGCTCTGGTCTCGCTGCTGCCATCAGGAAGAAGGTACAGGAGCCTCGGGACTCACAACACCAGGTTCAGGAACAGTTACTACCCCTCAACCATCAGGCTCTTGAACAAAATGGGATAACTGCACTCATTTCAGGACTCCTTTATCTTGTTATTTCATGCTCGTTATTTATTGCTATTTATTTATATTTGCATTTGCACAGTTTCTTGTCCATTGATCCTGTTCACAGTTACTGTTCCATAGATTTGCTAAGTACGCCCACAGAGAAAGAATCTCAGGGTTGTATATACTCTGATAATAATTCTTACTTTAAACTTTGAATTCACTCAACTTCACTTGCCCCATCACTGAACTGTTCCCACGGTCTAAGGACTCACTTTCAAGGACTTTCCATCTCCTGTCTCAATGCTTATTGCTTAAATTTAGATCTGCATTTGCACAGTTTGTTGTCTTCTGCACTCTGATTGAAAGCGCTAGTTGGTGGCCATTCATTGATCCTGTTATAGTTACTGTTCTATAGACTTGTTGGGTATGCCCACAGGAAAATGAATCTCGGGGTTGTATGTGGTGACATTTATATGTACTTAGATAATAAAATTTACTTTGAACTTTGAAGGGGAACTAGCAATGGGAGACCTGTAAGGGCTCAGACCCTCACAGCAAGGCTGCCAGAGGACCGGAGCACCGTTGTTTCAATAGGGAGGAGAGAGAAGTGCGTTTGTTTCACTTTGGTGTAATACTGTTTGTTGGAATCAGCTCATAGGAAGTGTCAAAAGGCAGAGATTAACTAGAGACAGTCAGCGTGGATTAGTTAAGGGTAGGTCAATCCTGGCAACATGTCCTTGAGGAAGCAGCAAGGAGGGTGGACAAGGGCAGTGTACTTGATGTAGTCCACGCGGACTTCAGCAAGGTCCTTCTCTTTCTTCAGCCACTCTGCTGCTCTTTATAGACTTCTGTACACTCTACAACGCCTTTGGGTTTTCTTTGATTTTACTTGCCAGTACCTTCAGGCTGGTCAAAGCAGATCAAAACTCATGGAATCCTAGGCAGGACAGTAAATTGCATCCATCATTGGCTGTGTGGGGGAGCAAAGGAGCATGGCTAATGGGTGTTTCCGTGACTGTAAGCTTGTAACTGGTGGGCATCTTGAAGGCTTGGGTCTCGGACTTTTACTTCTGGTAATATATAATAACTTAAGCCTACATATAAAAGACTGCAGAAATAACTGGGGAGGTGCTACAAGGCAATGGGATAAACAGTGACTGGGAGAACAGAGATACCTTGGGCTGTACACTGAAGTGTCTTAAAGGTAGCAGGGCAAATCAATATGATGATTATAAAGCCTTGATGCATGGTGTCACCCTGAAACTTCAACCATCCCTTTGCCTCTGCAGATGCTGCCTGGCCCACTGAGTTCCTCCAGCACCTTGATTTTTGGTTCCAGATTCCAGCACCCAGAGTCTCTTGTGTCACCATAAAGTCACAGGTAAAGTTTTCATCAGCCAGTAGGGAATAGATTTAAGAACAGGAGGTGATGCTGGAATCGTACACTCTGTAACAGGAAAGATGTGCATACACTGGAGAGAAGATTTATGAGGATGTTATCAGGGCTAGAAAACTAGCTGTGAAGGAAGATTGGAAAGGCTGGGGTTGTTTTCTTTGGAACAGAGAGGCTGAAGGGAGACTTAACAGAGGTGTATAAAATTCTGGAGTCTGGATGAAGTACATAGGAAGCACGTAATTTCCTGGAGTGAAAACCCGAGACTCGAAGTAAATGATAAAAGAATTAGGGGGTAGATGGGATCTTATTTTTCCTATTTAGATGGTGCAGGATGGGGTGGAGTTAGGGGAGAGGGTTTATGGTGCCTCCTAGGCCATACGTTTTTCATTCTAAATAACCACGGCCAAGCCCACTCCAGTCACACTTGCTGCGGGCCAAACCACAAGGCTGGGAGTGCTGCACTGCATTGAACCCTATTCAGCGATTGTTTTAAAGGTTTCGGTGGAACCGCTCATGATAATATTCAAAATAGCTATCTGCCAATGCTCCTTTAAGCCGTCCATCTTCTGACAATGATCTAACAAAGCTTCATGCTTCATGGAGAATTGTCCAGCTTCAATGAACAGAAGCAATTAGAAGAGAAGTCTTTGGACTGCAGGAATGTGACAAATGGGCTCAGTCATCCATTGTCCTATTGTTCAGTCCTATTGTTAAATTGTGCCAAGTACATTCAGTCTCCTTTCCTCTACCTAAGAAGCTGTTAACACAGTATTAACTTTAGCAACACTCTCCTCTAAGAAGGCCACTCAGTCCCTCAGACTCGTACCAGCTCATTGGGATGTAACGGTGGCATAACAGTTAGCACAATGCTATTACAGCTCTGGGCACCAGAGTTCAGAGTCCAATTCCAACATCCTCTGAAAGGAGGCTGTATGTCCTCCCTGTGGAATGCATGGGATTCCTCCGGGTGCTCCGGTTTCTTCCCACAGTCCAAAGACGTACCGGTTAGTAGGTTAACTAGTCGTTGTAAATTGTCCTGTGATTAGGCTAGGGCTAATCAGTTTGTTCCACTCTGTATCTCTAAGTAAAATAAAATAGCTTTTATTCAGTGTGTGGCTGGTCGAACAATCTCTTCAGCTGCCAACTTGACTCCTTTCTGTTTATCTGCAAAGAATCCTGTTCAATAGAGGTTTTTGACATTCCCCTCAGGAAGCTGACTCCAGGTCACATCCAACCCACTGATTGTTGGTGTGAGGTGCCTTGACCATGAGGGCTACACAGGCAGACCCCAGACACAGACTAACACATTGCAGCACAAGTTACTGACCAGGTCTTTCTACATGAGCTTAAGCCAACTAAAGCACAGTCTTGGAAGTAGTGAGGTTGACATGCCTGGGAAAAGAGACCTGCTTTTTCCCACTGTCGTTTAGCAGCTTTTCCGAAATTTATAGTACAGTTACTTAGAATGCCAGTCACTTCATTTCAGCTTATGACTGCCCCTTGGCTCATGTGGGTCAGTGATCCAGAAAAACACAATCAGTGTGATTTCTATTTCATAATGTACTATGTAAATTTCACTATGTTTACCACTATGTGGTAAAATTCCCATAATTTCACTATGTAAACACTCAGAGACTTTGTCTGTGATCAGACTCACAGTTCCCAGGGACACACACCGGGACAGATGGCAAGTGCTGCTGGAAGGTCATCAGTTCATTGGTCTGCCTGAACCTTGTTGGTCGTCCAGCACAGAGAGAATGCTGCAGAATGGCACAGTCCAGGCTGCTGAGGGGCACACTGAAGCTCAGGGCAGACAATGCTGAGGCTCTGTGGGGGAGGACCATGGTCTGGGCTCCTCCCATTGCTGTACCTGGAGGGGCAGAGTTGGGTAGAGAAGCCCC
Source organism: Mobula hypostoma (assembly GCF_963921235.1). Lineage (NCBI taxonomy): Eukaryota > Metazoa > Chordata > Chondrichthyes > Myliobatiformes > Myliobatidae > Mobula > Mobula hypostoma. The sequence continues at coordinate 9,757,602 of NC_086128.1, read as the reverse complement.
TTCAGCAATGAAAAGATCATATCAACCCAGGAGGCCAACAAGTGGAATGAGGCTATGTTTTTTAAAACTAAGGTTTCCACTACTGAATGTAGTGACCATGAATGTAAAAGTTTTTCTCCACTGTTTTCTTTGGTATACAATATATTTTTTATTATGAATAAAATTTATGTTTGAAATAACATGATGTGCCTCACAGTCATACAGCTTCCACTCACAGTAAAACCATACAAGGCATATGTAGCACCTTAACCAAGACACATTCAAACTCTTGCTTCAGCCTCCTGAGCCGTGGCCCTCTTTCACATGGCACCTCCACTGCCTGAATGATCCAGCTGATCCTTAAAGCATCTGATTTTTCAGGTGGATGCTGTTGCAAGTACAGGTCATAGCTGGCCATAAGGCAATCACCCATTAACCTGAGACTGACAGCAAATCAGGCATGGAAACCTCTACCAACAGTGGTATCTATTGTCAAAACATCCAACATCCTGGCAAGAGCCCCACATCTTAACCTCACAATGTTGTTTACACCATGATGTTTCTAAACAGCAATTTCTTTACTTGCATTTTTGGAAACAGCTCTATTTCCATCTTTAATATCTCTATTTTTCCCTTTCAGGTTTCTTTTAAAGACCCTGACCTGGAGTTACACACCGACTATGGTTCTTTACGGGAATGGGACTTGCTCTCGTGGTGTCACGACTGGCCGTTATCCGACGTGCCAAGGGCGCAGCCTAAGAGTTCAGCTCGCCTTTGGAGGCCTAGGATCTTGGGCCTCTAGAGACCAGCGGATCGAAGGTCAGTGTCTCAGACCAGTGTGTTGTGGGAGCTGGAACATCTTTGGATGTGTGCTCAGAGACCCAGGATCTTTGGGCACAAAACTCGGAAGAAGCAACACAACAGACTTTTAACATCGTAAACCAGTGAGTTGTTTGTTATGTCTCCCCTCTCACTGTGAAACGGAGACACCTCTTTCTCCCTTATTAGGGATAGAGAGAGCCTGTGGTATGTCGAATACCGGGTGAACAAGTAATCTTTGGGGTACTGCAATTCTGTGTCTTTACTGTTGCCTTGCTCACGCTTGAGTGCTCGATGGTGGGTGCCAATGGTTTATTTTTGCCAGTGGGTGGAAGGGAGATTGTCGCTTTGCTGTTGCTTACGCGTGGGAAGGAGGAGCTGGGGGAGACTTAGGGGTTCTAACATTTAACTGTCATTCATTCGTTGGGGCACTCCTCTGTTTTCGTGGATGTTTGTGAAGAAAAAGCATTTCAGGATGTATATTGTATACATTTCTCTGACATTAAATTGTACCTTTGAAACCTCAGAGACCACGCTGTAACTGAACAACTCGAGCAAGTATAGTCCTTCCTGTGACTTTCTATTCCCATTGGAACCACTGGCAGTGCAAAGAGAGGTGGACTCATGGGATACACCAGACACCTAGTCTCATTATCTTCTCCATTACTATTTTTGACTTGTAGTTAACCTAATCTGGGAAATTCATCTCCTTATTTATATTTTGTTTTCCCCTGACCTCTGGTGCATTATTCATATCATCCAGTGAGGAGAGAGTGTTTAGCATTTAGCAAGCCTGCCGTTACCATCCTTTCAGTTAGAACATTGCCCACATTCAAGTGTGTTCTCAGAAATTTAAATCAACAGCATTTGGAAGAGCATGGCCATGGACATCCTTAATGCTATGCAGCAAATTTCTCTCCACATCCATAACCTCATGCCTTTTAGATGATTTTGTGGCTTTCCAAAGCCCTTTATGTACTTACCTGCCTATATCTATTCAAGTCAAGTTTATTGTCATTTAACCATATACATGTATATAACCATATAATGTACATAGAAACAGGGCGTTTCTCAGAACCTGTGTGTAAAGCAGAGTCGTACACATAAGACCATAAGATATAGGAGCAGAATTAGGCCATTTGGCCCATCGAGTCTGCTTTGCAAATGACACACAATAACTTATGAAGGTAAGGATAAAACCTACAGATGAATCACACATAAATAACAAACTAAAGTGCATTAATATTGAATATTGAAAAGTACAGAACAGATTAACCGGTGACACTTTGATTATGATGCGACAGGGAGTTCGGAAGCCGAATGGCCTGAGGGAAGTAGCTGTTTCCCATCCTGACTGATAAATGTCCCCAGTGACCCCAATGATCCCCTCAGCTGTTCTCACAGTCCTTTGTGGGGACTTCCGGTCCATTGCTCAGCTGCTCCCATACCAGACAGAGATGGAGCTTGTCAGGATGCTGCTCGGGTACTTAGAACCACCATTTCTTTTACTTCACATACTCTATAAATATACGCTCGTGTGGGTGTCGTTTCCAATTTCTTTTCCATACTCAAGACAAATGACAGGGCTCTGGGGAGTGTTGTAGAACAGAGGGACTGGAGTACAAGCACACGAGCACGGAAAGTGGCACTGCAGGTAGACAGGGTGGGGAAGAAGGCTTTTGTCATGCTGGCCTTCGTCAGAGTAGAGAAGAGAAGTTGGGATGTTATGTATAAAACATTGCAGTAGTTATATTTGAAATATTGTGTTCAGTTTTGGTCATTCTGCTTCAGGAAAGATGTCATTAAGCCAGAAAGAGTGCAGAGAGGATTTACAACAATGATGCAATTCTTCCGCCACAACAGGCAGGATATCCCAGTGGCCACCCATTTTAATTCTATCTCCCATTCCCATTCCAACATATCAGTCCATGGCCTCCTCTTCTGCCATGATAAGGCCACTCTCAGGTTGGAGAAGCAACACCTCATATTCCGTCTGGGAATCCTTCAGCCTGACGACATGAATATCGATTCTCTAACTTCTTGTAATTTCTCCCATCTATCCCTTTTCTTTTTCCATTCCCTATTCTGGTTCCCCTCTTACCCCATCTCTTCAGCTCACCCGCCCATGACCTCCCTCTAGTATCCTTCCTCCTTCTCTTTCTCCCATGGTCTATTCTCCTCTCCTATTAGATTCCTTCTTGTACAGCCCTTTGGCTCTTCCACCTATTGCCTCTTCGTTTCTCACTTCACCCTCCTTCCCCCCACCAACCTACTTCTCCCCCCGGCCCCACCCATCACTTGCCAGATGTACTTCTTCCCTTCCCCTAACTTTTTTTTATTTTGGCTTCTTCCGTCTTAGTTTCCAGTTCTGATGAAGGGTCTCAGCCCAAAACATCAACTGCTTATTCCTCTCCACAGATGCTGTTTGACCTGCTGAGTTCCTCCAGCATTTTGAGTTCGTTGCTCTGGGTGCTCATCATCTGCAGAAACTCTTGTGTTTACTATAGTGTTACTGGGGCTTGAGGGACTGAATTATGGAGAGAGTTGGGACTTTAGTCCTTGGAGCGTGGGAGAATGGGAGATGATCTTATAGAGCTGTATAAAATCATGAGGGGCCTAGATAGGGTCAATGTGGACAGTCTTTCCCCCCAGGGTGGGGGAATCAAGAACTAGAGGACATTAGGTTTAAGGTGAGAGGGGAAAGATTTGGAGTGGCATGGTAGTGTAGCGGTTAGCACACTGCTTTAGAATACAGGCAACCAGGGTTCAATTCCTGCCACTACTTGTAAGGAACACACACAAAATGCTGGTGAATGCAGCAGGCCAGGCAGCATCATTAGGAAGAAGTACAGTCAACATTTCGGGCCAAGACCCTTCGTCAGGACTAACTGAAGGAAGAGCTAGTAAGAGATTTGAAAGTGGGAAGGGTGAGGGGGAGATCCGAAATGATAGGAAAAGACAGGAGGGGGAGGGATGGAGCCAAGAGCTGGACAGGTGATTGGCAAAAGGGATACAAGGCTGGAGAAGGGGGAGGATCATGGGATGGAAGGCCTAGGGAGAAAGAAAGGGGGACGGGAGCATCAGGGGAAGATGGAGAACAGGCAAGGAGTTATTGTGAACGGGAAAGAGAGAAAAACAAATTAGGGATGGGGTAAGAAGGGGAGGAGGGGCATTAACGGAAGTTAGAGAAATCAATGTTCATGCCATTGGCTACCCAAACGGAATATAGGTGTTGTTCCTCCAACCTGAGTGTGGCTTCATCTTGACAGTAGAGGAGGCCATGGATTGATTTAAATTCGCTACTTGTAAGGAGTTTGTGCGCCCTCCCATGACTGTGTAGGTTTGCTCCAGGTGCCCTGGTTTCCTCCCACAGTCCAAAGACATACCAGATGGGAGGTTAATTGGTCATTGTTAATTGTCCTGTGATTAGGCTAGGGTTAAATCAGGGGTTGCTGGGCAGCACAGCTGGAAGAGCCTGCACCATGCTGTATCTCAATAAATAAATAAATCTACGAAGAGGGTGAAAGGTAACCTTTTCACCCAGAGGGTGGTGAGTATATGGATTGAGCTGCCAGAGGAAGTGGTACAGACCAGTAGGGCTGAATAGCCTGTTTCTGTGCTATATCACTATGTGACTCTTTGTTACTTTCTCGGTCCCCTTTATCTCTTTGTCCTGAGGATGTCTGCCCTGCTTACCCTTTATTCATTAGAGTGTCTCAAAAGAAGAGAGCTCAGTGAGGGTGAGGTTAAGTAGAAACTCTGCAGTGAGCCAGTCTAAATTACAGAGATGGATTCAGTGAATGCTGGGCATTGGGAACTCTTCCGTGGCCAGGCTTCTCCAGGTTCCTGTTTCATCCCACAACCCAAAGATGAGCAGGTTGGTAGGTTAACAGCTGGCCCTTGGTTTTTGACATGTGGAATCCGGGGTGAGTTCAAAGGAATGGTGCGGGTGGGGGGTGGGGTGGGAGAGAATAAAATAGGTTAGGGTAGGATTAGTCTAAGGCTGGCTGTTAGCTAGCCAGTGTCGACTTTGTGAGCCAAAGGTCCCTTTCCCAGCTGTATCTGTGACTCTCTCATTTTAAATCTCCTCTGGTCACTGGTCGGTGCCCAGCCTTTCCTGGACAGTTTTACAGCCTCCCGGTTCCCCAGCACCAGATGGAATTGTAATCAATTTCCGGAACTTCGAACTCAATTGATAATCCAACCTGCGCGCCTCTCCTCTTTTCCTTTCCCTCCCCTCCCTTGCCTCCCAGACAAGAGAAGTGTGTGTGTGTGTGTTTTGAGTGGGGGGTATCTGAAGTGCAGAAACCGAGACGGGCTAACCCAGAGAAAAACCGACTGACGCTGGCGGCAGCGATCCTGGGCAGGGTCACCACATCTTGCTGCAGGATTGGAGCAGTTCCGTGAGGCTGGGTGCAGTGGGCAAGGCATGGGCAGTGGTGGGCAGGGGGTTGTCTGTGGGTTGGCATTGGCCCAGGGACGCTGCACGTCCCACCAGAGCGACTGGCTCCCAACCAAGGCGCGTATTTCGTAGCAGCCGCAACTTTATCGGGAACGCGTTGCTGCCGAGTTCCCCAAAGGGTCCGGCTTTCTGCAAAGGTCGATCCCTCACGGGACAAACCTGACGGACCTTCCCGCCCTCAACCGCCCCCCACCTCCAATTCCCCCCGTCCCCTGCCGGGGTTCCGTTCTGTCCCACGCTGGTCAGTGTCCGCCACCCTTACCAACTTTCTGGAAGGCTTTCAAAGCGAGTTTCTTGCTGTCTCCGTCCTGCTGCGGACGCTCGAAGCCCCAGGACCTGCTGCCGATCATGGTCCTCCTTCCCTCCGACCGGGGCTTTGCGCCCTCTTCGTAACCCCGATCCGCAACGTTGCTGTGAGCTGGGCTGTCCCGTCCACCCAGCTCCTGTCGCCCGAGCTCTCTGTCCCTTAGTGAGCCCGCAGCTACGTGTGGCTGCGTTAATGAGACGTGTGGCTCCCCACCCTCTACTTATAATCCGGCAGTTTTAGCTCATACATCTCGCTGCCACTATATAAGGAGCGGGCTGTGCTCAAACGGGAAGAGATTGTGAAAAAAATGCTTTCATGAACTACTCAATCCGTCCCTCTCCACCCTCAATGCTTTCATTCACACCGAGGAACGGTTGCAGAGTTCGCATTTCCTATGTGGCGGCTCGGGTCCACAGCAGCAATCGGGAGGGGATGGTCTCAGAAACGAAAGAGTTGTTCGTTCAGGACTAAGATGAGAGTTAGTTTCTGCACATTTCTTTGGGGGGGGGGGTCGAATCTTTCTAATTTTCTATTCAGAAGAGCTGTGGCTTCACAGTCAAGTGGAGAGGTTGGATACTTTGGGTTTATTCTCACGAGAAGGTAGAAGGCTAAAAGGGTAATCTCATGAGGTTTACAACATTACAAGGAGCATAAGTAAGACAGAGAGGGAGAGAGTTTTTTTCCCAAGGCAAGGAAGCCCAAGAACTAGAGGGCACAGGTTTAAGGTGAGAAGGGAGAAGACCTGGGTAATTATCTGCAACCAACTGCCAGGACAGGTGATGGAGGCAGATGCAAACACAACATTCAAAGGCCTTTGGATGGGTATTTGGATAGGAAAGGAACAGAGGAAAGTTGTGCAGATGCAGGCAATGGGATTAGTGTTGGTAGGCATCAGGGTCTGCACGGAGGAGGGGGGCTGAAAGGGAACCAAGCAATAGGTGCAGGAGAGTAGAGCTAAGGTAGAAGTCGGTCATGGTTTAACTGAACAGCGGAATGGGCAGGAGGGGCTGAACACTGGTCTGAGTTACGAGTGGCCCTTAGACTTGATGCCCAGACCTTGAATCACCCCAAACTGAGCCCTGTCCCACTGCCGACCACTGTGCTTTGATCTCACAGATTAAACTGTAATTGTCACTTTAAAGAATTTTAATATGTCTCTTTCCCAAATTAGATTCAACAAAGCAAAACATGTTAAACAAAGGTTTGATATCGGGTCTCCAAAGTATGAGATGTTGTGAGAAAAAAACAGGTTCCAGTGGTAGTGGGAGGAAGAAACTGAAGATAATTAGCCAAAAACAGCCTGGGATAGATGCATTTTTAATAACAGGTTGCTTTGATCTAGAAAGCATTGCCTGAGAAGTTGGTGGAGACAGATTCAATAATAACTTTCAAATGGAATTGAAGATATTTGTACAGACCAACTCTGTAATTTTTCCTTTTGGTTATAAAGTAACAGGAATCTTTGATGTTCATTTCTCTTTAGAAATGCAAAGGCTTGTACAGTGCAATTAGTGACAAACATTAAATGCAGTATAATTGTAAAATTACTGAGGATTGTCAGCAAAGAGGGAGGAACACACTTAAGTATAAAACAGCAAGAAATCCTCAAAGTAAAGTAAAAATTTCTACAAGTGTTTAAGACAGAAGTTGCCAACATTGTGAGTGAAGAGAAGGAGAGGATAGACTGAGTACTGAACATGTTTCAAAGTGGATACGTCCCCAGGCCCAGGTGAAATACACCTCAGGCTGTTAACAGAAGCAAAGTAGATGGCAGAGATTCTGTCTACAATACAGTATCTCATTCCTCCCTCTCTACCAAAGGACCTCCAGAGGATGGGAGGACTATTGCTTACACAGGGAGAATGGGACAAATAAAGAAATTACAGGCCGATAAATCTAACTTCAGTTGGAATACCATCAGAATAACTTTTGGCTGACTGTATAAAGCTTCATTTCAAAAGGCAGAGGTCAATCAGGGAGTGTGCGCTTGTTAAGGGAAATGGAGCACAGTGCACAGCGGTTAGGACACACAAGAGACCGCAGCATTGGAGTTTGAAGGAACAAAAAGTTGCTGGAGGGTCTCGGCAGGTTGATTGAGCAGCCTCTGTGGAGGGAAATGGGCAATCGGCTTGAGACCCTTCATCTGGATAGTTAGTAGCTCTAGAGACTCGAGTTCCTTTCTGTGGTCCTGCTGGAGTGCAGTTTACATGCTTTCTCTGACTCCCCTTGCCCTCCAACCCGGTTTTCCCCCACATGCTGGCCAGAAAAGTTGATTGGCTGCTGTAAAAGCTGTGAAAAAGACTAAGGAGCTGGTGGTAGACCTGAGGAGAGCTAAGGTACCGGTGACCCTGGTTTCCATCCAGGGGGTCAGCGTGGACATGGTGGAGGATTACAAATACCTGGGGATACGAGTTGACAATAAACTGGACTGGTCAAAGAACACTGAGGCTGTCTACAAGAAGGGTCAGAGCCGTCTCTATTTCCTGAGGAGACTGAGGTCCTTTAACATCTGCCGGACGATGCTGAGGATGATCTACGAGTCTGTGGTGGCCAGTGCTATCATGTTTGCTGTTGTGTGTTGGGGCAGCAGGCTGAGGGTAGCAGACACCAACAGAATCAACAAACTCATTTGTAAGGCCAGTGATGTTGTGGGGATGGAACTGGACTCTCTGATGGTGGTGTCTGAAAAGAGGATGCTGTCCAAGTTGCATGCCATCTTGGACAATGTCTCCCATCCACTACATAATGTACTGGGTGGGCATACGAGTACATTCAGCCAGAGACTCATTCCACCGAGATGCAACACTGAGCGTCATAGGAAGTCATTCCTGCCTGTGGCCATCAAACTTTACAACTCCTCCCTTGGAGGGTCAGACACCCTGAGCCAATAGGCTGGTCCTGGACTTATTTCATAATTTCATAATTTACTGGCATAATTTACATATTACTATTTAACTATTTATGGTGCAACTGTAACGAAAACCAATTTAGCCCGGGATCAATAAAGTATGACTATGACTATGACTATGTAAGCTGCCTCTGGTGTGGAAGGGTGGCAGGAAAGTCATCTTGATAAGGAGGGAGTTGGGATGAGGGGGTAGGGGTTGGAGGAGGATAAAATGATAGCAGTAAGGGGGTGAGAGCTTGATGATCAGCACGCTCACGGTCCTGCATCGGTGTGGTATGACACTTTGGTTGTATCTTCAGCATGTTTTTTGGGAAGGTTGATGAAAGCCGTGTGTTTGATGGTGCTCTGCATGGATTTCAGCAAGGTCCCACATGACAGGTAGGTCACAGAGGTAGAAGTCCATGGGATCCAATGAAGAGTGGCAAAGTGGATCCAAAACTGACTCAGGAAGCAAATAGTAATGACTGATTTTTTTTTTTGTTGCGATGGAAGGTTGCTACCAGAAAGATTCCACAGAGCTCAGTAATATTGACCCACATGTAGGGCAGATGATGAAGTCCACAGATGATGCAAACATTGGCTGTGTAGATAACAGTGAGAAAGAAAGCTTTTGACAGCAAGAAAATGTAGATGGCCCAGGCATCTGAGCTAAAGAGTGACAAATCGAACTTAATCCACAGAAGTGTGAGATCATGCAACAAGGATATACAGTGAATGGGAGGGTATGAGTGGAATATGGATGGACAAAGGGAGTGAATGTCAAGGTTAAAATGGGACATGGGATATTTTCCTTTGTTAGCAGTGACATGGAAAATTAGAGCATCGAGGTTATGCTGGAAGTGAATACAACACATATTAGATCACAGCTTGATAACTGCATGTAACTTACAGGGAAGAGGTGATTGTGCTGGAGACAGTGTAAAGGAGGTTTACAGAGATGTTTCCAGAACTGGAAACTTATAGCTGTGAGAAAAAATGCTGGGGTTATTTTCATTAGACCAGGGGAGGCTGAGGAGAAACTTAACTGAGGTGTGCAAATCATGAGGAGTCTGCAGAGTTAAAAGGAAGGACCTATTTCCCTTAGCAGGGTGGCCAAACACCAGGAGACAGAGGTTTAAGTAACTGGTGAAAGGATTAGAGGGAAGATGAGGAAATGTTTTTTCATGCAGGGTGGGATGACCGCCTGAAACTGCAGGAGAGACAGGAACTGTCATCATGGTTATACAGGGGATATATACTTCCCAAGCTTTGCCTCCCAACTTTTATTGATGCAGATCCCAGTGATATTCCTGGTGCAGTCCGATTGCAGTAAACTAATGAGACGTACTCTGATCCCACAAACTCCAAAATGTAATTTGCTTTGATCCATCGGAACTCTACAAAATGGAGAACAATGGGCAGGAGTTGAGCAGTTAGATGTATAGAAATGGAAATCTGTCCTTTATCTATCTTCCCCACGGCAAAAAGGCACATGGGGAAGATAGATAAAGGACAGATTTCCATTTCCATTTTTATACATCTAACTGCTCAACTCCGGCAGTAACAAGTCAGACATGGGGAAGGAAACGTCTCCCTGATTACCATCTCCTGCTCTCTGCTGCTGAATCAGTGATCCTTCATGCTGAACGGGACTTGGAAGCAGGACTGGAAGTAGAAGGGACATGGAATGGAAACTCGGTCAGGGCTCCGTTCCATCATCAAGACTGGCTTGGTGACACCCACTCAGAGTGAGCTGTTCGAGCCCCGAAGGAGGTTACTGACAGACTGGGTCTATGGCAGGCAGTCAGTGAACAAAGTGGGTATTTACATTGACAACTCTTGCCACCCTGTCACTTGCAAGAATGTTATTTCCTTCACTCATATCCTCCATCTCGCCACATCTGATCTCATGATGAGGCTTTCCATTCCAGGTCATCCGAGATTCCCTCTTTTTTCAGAAGATGGGGCCTCCCCCCCCCCGCCTCCCCCCCCGCTGCTATCAATGGAGCCTTCATCCACATCTCTTCTATTTTCTGCATGCTTTGCCCTCACCCTCAAGACATAACAGGCAAAGTTCCCCTTGTCCTCCCCTACCACCCCACGAGCTCTGCACTTAACATATCATTCTCTGCATCTTGCTCCTCCCTTTCCCTTCCCCCACCCTTTTCTACCCTTTTTCTTTCCATAGATGCCGACTGACCTGCTGAGTTCCTCCAGTGCTTTGTGCATCACTCAAGTGAGTGACCAAACATGAGCAATCAATCTACTTGACTTCATTCTCACCGATCATCCGACCATGATGTCACCAATAGGAATGGTGATAAAGTCCCAGCTTCACACCACAGATAGTCTCCATCACGTTGTGGTAAATTGAGTGGACTCAGAACAGATCTGGGAACCCAGAATCCTCTGAATTCTGCAGGGTCTATAAGCTCACCCTCACCCCATCACTAAAACCAAGCCACGGAACTCAGCATAGGCTAGGAGTTACCACCTGTGTTAGGAGCTGATCTAAAATGAAGTGCCAAGAGGATGAAGCTGTGAAACAGAAGCACTTGTTCAAACAGCTCCCAATAGACATAGCTAAGCATCTCGTGACCGGTCCCATCAGATCCAGTTGTGAATGATGATCGGCTATCAAACAGCTAATGGGACAAGGAGTTCCATGAGCATCATTATGTGATTGACGAAGGCTGAAGCATTCATAACCCCATTCATCCGGAAGTGCCAAATGAATGGCCACCTCAGCTTCCACCATCACAGGTGCCAGATTCCAGCAAATTCATTCACTTCGTGCGACATCAAGAAATGTCTGAGAACACTGCATACAGCAAAGGCTGAGGGAATGGACACCATCCCAACTATAGAACTGGAGACCTGTGCTCCAGGCCCTCCTGCTTCCCTTTTCCCATGGTCTGCTCTCCTCTCCTTTCAGATCCCTTTTTCCAGCCCTTTACCATTTCCATCTCGCAGCTTCTCACTTCATTGCCTCTCCCCCACCCATGCACCTACACCCTCAGGTGGCTTCACCTATCACCTTCCAGCTTGTCCTCCTTCCCCTCGCCCCACCTTCTTATTCTGACGTCTTCCCTCTTTCTTTCCAGTCCTGATGAAGGGTCTCGGCCTGAAACATCGGCTGTTTATTTATTCCCCTCCAGAGATGCTGCCTGACCTGCTGAGCTCCTCCAGCATTTTGTGTGTGTTGCTCTGGATTTCCAGCATCTGCAGAATCTCTTGTGTTTCTGTTTTTGTTCTATTTGTCTCTGTGACAACACAACACGTACTCAATGGCAATGAGAGATGCGCAATAAATGCTCAATTTGCCAGCAATGCCTAGATCCCCCCCCAAAAAAAGAATGAATTCAGACAGGGCTTCAACCACAACATGAATATTAGGTTTGGACTGATACTAAAAAAAATCTTCCTTATAAAGACTATGCCTCTGATGGTATTTATTGTGGGTGGAAGACTCCTACCGATTCATGACAAGAATCAGGATCAGTCTATTTCCAGAGCCTTTTGTAGGCAGCAGCTGGTTAGAGTTACTGATTTTGTTGTCCATGTCCTTTGTTTCTATGTGCTGGGCTCACTGTTGCAAATGAACTAATAAGGAGACTGGAATCCAAATCCTTCCAATTTGTTACACGGTTAGTGCACAGTTCTCCCCCAGATTCCACAACCATTAAGCGTATTCTTCTAAACTATGACTGACCCAAGAAGAATCCCTTCAAGGTCCCCTGGACAAGCCATAGCAATATAGAAACAAAACTTGCTGGAAGTATTCAGCAGAACAGACCAGCATCCTGGATAGTGAAATAAAGTTAATTTTTTTGGAACATACGAAAAGATCATTTGCCTGAAAGGTTTCTCCAGCTACATATACTGCCAGACCTGCTAAGTGCCTCCAGCAACCTCTGTTTTAATTTAACCACATCGGGAGGGAGTTGGTCAAATTAGTTGGGAATGCTATATAAACAGTATACAGCTTTATTAAAAAGGGGAAAAAATTGTAACAGTAGGGCCAGACCAGAAAAACAAGAGGAATAATTACAAATATGATGAACTTGTGTCTGGAAAGCTACATGGCTATTCCAATTGTCCTGTGACAATCAAGTCAAGCCAAGTCACTTTTTATTGTCATTTTGACCATAACTGCTGGTACAGTACACAGTAAAAACAAGACATTTTTCAGGACCATGGTGCTACATGAAACAATACAAAAACTACACTGAACTACGTAAAACAACATAAAACTACACTAGACTACAGTCCTACCCAGGACTGCATAAAGTGCACAAAACAGTGCAGGCATTACAATAAATAATAAACAAGACAATAGGCACAGTAGAGGGCAGTAGGTTGGTGTCAGTCCAGGCTCTGGATATTGAGGAGTCTGATGGCTTGTGGGGAAGAAACTGTTACACAGTCTGGTCGTGAGAGCCCGAATACTTCAGTGCCTTTTGCCAGATGGCAGGAGGGAGAAGAGTTTGTATGAGGGGTGTGTGGGGTCCTTCATAATGCTGTTTGCTTTACGGATGCAGCGTGCAGTGTAAATGTCTGTAATGGCGGGAAGAGAGATCCTGATGATCTTCTCAGCTGACCTCACTATCTGCTGCAGGGTCTTGCGATCCGAGATGGTGCAATTTCCGAACCAGGCAGTGATGCAGCTGCTCAGGATGCTCTCAATACAACCTCTGTAGAATGTGGTGAGGATGGGGGGTGGGAGATGGACTTTTCTCAGCCTTCGCAGAAAGTAGAGACGCTGCTGGGCTTTCTTGGCTATGGAGCTGGTGTTGAGGGACCAGGTGAGATTCTCTGCCAGGTGAACACCAAGAAATTTGGTGCTCTTAACGATCTCCACGGAGGAGTCGTCGATGTTCAGCGGAGAGTGGTGGTTCTGTGTCCTCCTGAAGTCAACAACCACCTCTTTTGTTTTGTTCACATTCAGAGACAGGTTGTTGGCTCTGCACCTCCTCTCTGTGTGCTGACTCATCGTTCTTGCTGGTGAGACCCACTACGGTCGTGTCATCGGCAAGCTTGATGATGTGGTTCGAGCTGTGTGTTGCAGCACAGTCGTGGGTCGGCAGAATGAACAGCAGTGGACTGAGCACACAGCCCTGGGGGGCCTCCATGCTCAGTGTGATGGTGTTGGAGATGCTGCTCCCAAACCGGACTGACTGAGGTCTCCCAGTCAGGAAGTCTGAACATAATAACTCATCCTATCCCGTGGAGCATAGCCAGTACTGTACACAGAGTGCCATCCTCCCATTTCCAAAGTCCATCTTAACACATTGAATTCTGCTTCCTTAAGAACATTCTGCCTGATGACTAGTGATCACAGCTCCTTATAACTCCGAAGTCAACATTCCCTTGTTTCATACTGGAAGTGCCTTGTTTTATGGTGCCTGATTAGAATAAGCACATCCTGCTGTTTGGCCCAGCTTTTCTGAATGTGGGAGCTGAAATGTCAACTGTTTGACGATTTGGACACTCCCTGTAAACTGCTGGAGCTGAGTCCTTCCTGCCTGACTCTATATAGAGCCCATAGAACTGAAAATGTTGTATAGAGCTGCCATCACAATGTGTGTCATAGAGTGTCTCAATGTGTGTGTGTGTGTGTCAGAGCCTGTGTCAAAGTGCATGTCACAGTGTATCTCATGACTGGTGTCAGTGTGTGTCATGGTGTGTCTCACAGTATGTGAAGTGTGTCACAGTACAAACCGTGTGTTACAGTGTGTCTCGTGTGTATTAGTGTGTACATGTCAGTGTGTGTCACTATAGCCTGTCCTGCTCCAACCACATAGACACCAGAGCCAAGCAAGTTCACCAACAACTCTGCTTCCTCAGGAGGCTAAGGAAATTTGGCATCTTCCCTTTGACCCTCACCAATTTTTATTGATGCAGCATAAGAAGCATCCTACCCAGATGGATCGCAGCTTGGCACTGCAACTGCTCTGCGCGTGACGGCAGGAAACTGCAGAGAGTTGTGGACACAGCTCAGCACATCACAGAAAGCAGCCTCCCCTCCATGGACTCTGTTTATGTTTCTCATGGCTTGGTAAATTAGTAACATAACTAAAGACTCCACCCACCCTGGACATTTTCTCTTCTCTCCTCTCCCATCAGACAAAAGATACAAAAGTCTGAAACACCTACTGTACCCCTATGCTCAAGGCTAGCTTCTACCCCACTGTTATAAAACTATTGAACAGTCCCCAAGTACGATAAGATGAACTCTTGACCTCTTGATCTTGTCATGGTTTTGCATCTTTTTGTCTGCCTGCACTGCATTTTCTCTGGAACTGAAACATTTTATTCTGCATTCTGTTATTGTTTTCCCTTGTACAACCTCAATGGACTGACATGATAAAATGATCTGTACGCAAAACATTTTTCTCTGTAGCTTGGTATGTGTGACCATTTTAGACCAAAGTCTCTCAGAGTGTGGTACAAATTCATTCACATAGCAGTTCAGTGGGATGGAAAATGCTGAGAACTGTCTGACAGTGTGCTTATTGTCTGGCTCCCAGCGTTTACCTGTTCGCATCTATTGATAGGATTACGGCACGGATCAGATGGTGTAATTAAATGGAAAGGCATCTGCTGCAAAGAGGCATGTTATTAATTGTCCCAACCGCCCTGCTGGATTTAGCCGGAAGATTAGAGACAGTCAGAAAAACACACCAATTAAAACAGCCACCCTGTTTCAGCACTGAACTGATTGTGTAGGGAGGATTTACTGCTGGGGTCTGAGTCAGGGTAGTTGGTGAAGGCTGTTTATATTTAGAACATTGAACATTACAGCACAGTAAAGGCTCCTCAGTCCACAAAGTTGTGTCAACCTTTCAACCTACGCTAAGATCAATCTAACCCTTCCCTCCCCCATCTTTATTTCATCCGTGTGCCTACAGTGTCTTAAATGCCTTTAATATGTCTGCCTCTACCACAACTCTGATAGTGCATTCCATGCTCTCACCAAAAACTACCTCGGACATCGCCCCATACTTCCCTTTACACACCTTAAAATTATATGAGCCATTTCCTCTCCAGGAAAAAGTCTCTGGCTGTCTACTCTGTCTCTGCCTCTTATCATCTTGTACATCTCTACCAAGTCACCTCTCATCCTCCTTCACTCCAAAGAAAGAAAAGCCCTAGCTCGCTCAACCTGTCCTCATAGGACATGCTCTTTAATCCAGGCAGCATCCTGGTAAATTTCCTCAGCACCCTCTCTAAAGCTTCCACGTCCTTACTATAATGAGGTGACCAGAACTGTGGTCTAACCAATTTTATGGAGCTGCAACATTACCTCATGGCTCTTGAACTCAGTCCCCAGACTAATGAAAGCCAATGTTTCATACGGCTTCTTAGCCATCCTATCAGCTTGCGTGGCAACTTTGAGGGATCTATGGACGTAGACCCCAACATCCAGCTCTTCCTCCACACTGCCAGGAATCCTGCCATTGAACTTGTACTCTGCCTTCAAGTTCAACCTTCCAAAGTGAATCTCTTCACACTTTTCCAGATTGAACTCTATCTGCCACTTCTCAGCCCAGCTCTGCACCTATTAATGTCCCCTTGTAACCTATAGCAACCTTCCACACTATCCACAACACCGCCAACCTTTGTGGCATCTGCAAACTTACTAAACCTTTATTGTAGTGGCTGCACTGTTTTGTGCACTTTATGCAGTCCTGGATAGGTCTGTAGTCTAGTGTAGTTTTTTCTTACGTAGTTCAGTGTAGTTTTTGTATTGTTTCATGTAGCACCATGGTCCTGGAAAACATTGTCTCATTTTTACTGTGTACTGTACCAGCAGTTATGGTCGAAATGACAATAAAAAGTGACTTGACTTGACTTGACTTCCTCATCCAGGTCATTTATAAAAATCACAAAGAGGAGGGTCCCAGAACAGATCCCTGTGGAACAACACTGGTGACAGACCTCCAGGCAGAATATGACCCGTCTACAACCACCCACTTCCTTCTGTGGGCAAGCCAATTCCAAATCCACACAGCCAACTTTCCCTGGATCCCATGCCTCCTGACTTTCTGAACGAGCCCACCATGGGGAACCTTGTCAAACACCTTACTAAAATCCACACCCACTGCTCTACATTCGCCAATGTGCTTTATCACTTCCTCAAAGAAGTCTATCAGGTTCATGAGGCATGAGCTGTCCCTCATAATCAGACTCTGCTTCTCCAAATACTTGTAAATCCTGTCTCTGAGAATCGTCTCCAGTAGTTTGCCCACCACTGATGTAAGACTCGCTGATCTATAATTCCCAGCATTATCCCTATTACCTTTCTTAAACAAAGGAAAAACATTTACCGCCCTCCAATCTTCTGGTACTGCTCCTGTGACCAGTGAGGATGCAAAGTAAATATATTTGTATATTAAATAGTTCAATTAAGATAAGTAGTGCAAAAACAGAAATAAAAAAAGTCATGAGGCAGTGTCCAAGGGTTCAATGTCCATTTAGGAATCGGATGGCAGAGAGGAAGAAGCTGTTCCTGAATCACTGAGTGTGTGCCTTCAGGCTTCTGTACCTCCTACCTGATGGTAACAGTGAGAAAAGGGCATGACCTGGGTGCTGGAGGTCCTTAATAATGGACGTTGCCTTTCTGAGACACCGCTCCCTGAAGATGTCCTGGATATGACGGAGGCGAGTACCCATGACGGTGCTAACTAATTTTACAACCCTCTGCAGCTTACTTCGGTCCTGTGCAGTATAGGGGTGGGGGAATACCAGACAGTCAGAATGCTCTCCACGGTACATCTGTAGAAACCTGCGAGAGTCTTTGGTGACATACCAAATCTCCTCAAACTCCTAATGAAGTATAACCACTCTCTTGCCTTCTTTGTAACTGCATTGAGACACAGGTACAATGAAAACCTTGCTTACAGTAGCATCACAGGCATGTAGATACACAGTATAGATTATTCCATGATAATATATGCATCAGTAGATATCCGTGTAGAGTTATCCTATGCTGGAGTATTTCAGGTTTTCGCTCCCTGGGGATGAGATGTGAGGAATATCTCTCTGCATCCACAGGATCCACCTGTTTGTGGCTTTCGTGGTGCTGCCTTTCTGTAGGTGGAGACTGCTCCTGAATATAGACCAGTGATTCCAAGGCTTCTGCAGATGTCAACAATTTCTCAATAAAACTGCAATTACAGGAAAAGAAAAACATGGGTTGGGAAAAATTGGAATCCATCACGAGCAAGGGGAGGGCTCCCTCTATCCCAGGACTCTGGATCGGAGGAGAGGGCTCCCTCTATCCCAGGACTCTGGATCAGAGGGTAGGGCTCCCTCCAACCCAGCCCATTGGATCAGAAGGTAAGGCTCCCTCCATCCCAGGACTATCGATATGCAACTTTACCTCATGGCCCGTGAACTGAATCCCCTGACTAATGAAGGCCAACTCTCCATTCGCCTTCATAAAAACCATATCAACTTGTGAGGTGACTTCAGAGGGAATTCTGCTCAAATGTCTTATGGACGTGGATCTCTGGACTTGGTTCTATGCCATTTGTGCCCCCCATAATTTTGCGTGGCTTTATCAGGTCCCCTTTAGTTTTCTCTGCTCCAAGGGAAATAAACCCAGTTTCTCTAGTCCTTCCTCATAACTGAGACACTCCAGTCAATATCCTGATGAGTCTCCCTGGCATCCTCTCCAATACAATCATGTCCTACTCTCAGTGTAGTGACCAGAACTGCGCACAGTAATCCAGCTTTGACTCAAGCAGTACCTTGTAAAGTTGTACCATGATCTTCCTTCTCTGCTGTCCCATGCGCTGGCTAATGAAAGTGACATCTCATATGCTTGTTTTCACCATCACACATCACCGCGTGGCCAAGCACCTGAGCAATCACATTGTCAGGTTCACCGATGGCACAACAGTGGTGGGGCTCATCACCAACAACGATGACATTACCTGCAGAGGTTGAAGAGCTCAAAGCCTGGTGCCAGACAAATAACCTCTTCCTTAATGTCAACAGATGGTTATTGACTTCAGGAGAACTCACAACACTCACACACTCTTTACATTGGTAACACCGCAGTGAAAACTGTAAGCAGGTTCAAACTCCTGGGAATGGACATCACACACAATCTCTCATGGTCCCAGAACGCATCACTGTTTGGTATGGAAACTGCACTGCGGTGGACTGGAAGTCTCTACAACGAGTAGTCAAAATTGCCCAACTCATCACTGGCACCAGCCTACCAACCATCAAGGACATATACAGTGAAAGGTGCCAGAAAAAGGCCAGTGACATGATGAAGAAACTCACACGTTCTGCTCATGGACTGTATGTCCCACTCCCATCAGGGAGGAGGCTACAAAGCATCAATGCCAGAACCACCAGACTCAAAAATAGTTACTTCCCCAAGCAGTAAGTCTGATCAACACCTCCACCCACTAACTCCACCACTACTTTATTATTTCCCATCAGTCACCTTATGTACAGCCTAGGGTCACTGTATGGACATAAAATCAATATCTATGTATGTAAACTATCTTATGTACAGGTGTTTATATTTATTGTGTGTTTTTAGTGTGTGTGTGTGTGTGTGTGTTCTTTTGGTGCCACATCAGATCTGGACTAACAATTATTTCGTTCTCCTTACACGTGAACAGGAAATAACATTAAACAACCTTGAACCTTGAATCCTACCGACCTGTGCCGCTACCTTCAGAGATCCGTATATTGTGTGCCAAGATCACTGCATTTCTCAATAGTACCCAGGGCCCTACCATTCACTGGGAATGCTCCTGTTGCTATGGTCACATTTCAATCGCGCTTGGTAATCCGAGGGCCCAGATTCCATTAGCTATAGAGTTAGATTAGATTAGATTATGAGGACACTCAGTCCTCGTTTATTGTCATTTAGTAATGCATGCATTAAGAAATGATACAATATTCCTCCGGTGTGATATCACAGAAACACAAGACAGACCAAGACTGAAAAACTGACAAAAACATATAGTTACAACAGTGCAAGCAATACCGTAACTTGATGAAGAACAGGCCATGGGCACGGTAAAAAAAAGTTCAAAGTCTCTCGAAAGTCCCATGATCTCACACAGACGGGAGAAGGAAGAAAACTCTCTTCTTGCCATGAGCTTCCAGCGCCGCAAACTTGCCGATGCAGCACCCTGGAAGCACCCAACCACAGTCCGACCCTGAGTCCGTCCGAAAACTTCGAGCCTCCGACACTGAGCACTGAGCACCATCTCTGCCGAGAGCTTCCTCTCCACTTTCTACAGAGCCTGGCCACTGGATTGTGGAACATGCTGCCAGAGTAGGTACAAAAATGACCTTTTATTTAATTCATTTATTTAGCGATACAGTGCCAAACAGGCCTTTCCTGCTCAACAAGCCATATCACCCAGCAGCCTGTTTGACGCTGTATCGCTAAATAAATCAATAAATAAAAAGTCATTTTTGTACCTACTCTGGCAGCATGTTCCACAATCTTAGCCTAATCACAGGATAATTCATAACCACCAATTAACCTACTAAACAGTACGTCTTTGGACTATGGGAGGAAACCGGAGCACCCGGAGGAAACCCACACGGTCACAGGGAGAACATACAAGCTTTCTTACAGAGGGTACTGGAATTGAACTATAAGACCATAAGACAAAGGAGCAGAAGTCGGCCATTCGGCCCATTGAGTCTGCTCCGCCATTTTATCATGAGCTGATCCACTCTCCCATTTAGTCCCACTCCCCCACCTTCTCACCATAACCTTTGATGCCCTGGCTACTCAGATACCTATTAATCTCTGCCTTAAATGCACCCAGTGACTTGGCCTCCACTGCCACCTGTGGCAACAAATTCCATAGATTCACCACCCTCTGGCTAAAAAAATTTCTTCACATTTCTTTTCTAAATGGGCGCCCTTCAATCCTTAAGTCATGCCCTCTCGTACTAGACTCCCCTATCATGGGAAACAACTTTGCCACATCCACTCTGTCCATGCCTTTCAACATTTGAAATATTTCTATGAGGTCTCCCCTCATTCTTCTAAACTCCAAGGAATACAGTCCAAGAGCGGACAAACGTTCCTCATATGTTAACCCTCTCATTCCCGGAATCATTCTAGTGAATCTTCTCTGTACCTTCTCCAATGTCAGCACATCCTTTCTTAAATAAGGAGCCCAAATCTGCCCACAGTACTCCAAGTGAGGTCTTACCAGCACCTTATAGAGTCTCAACATCACATCCCTGCTCCTATACTCTATTCCTCTAGAAATGAATGCTAACATTGCATTCGCCTTCTTCACTACTGACTCAACCTGGAGGTTAACTTTAAGGGTATCCTGCACGAGGACTCTCAAGTCCCGTTGCATCTCAGAACTTTGAATTCTCTCCCCATTTAAATAATAGTCTGCCCACTTATTTCTAACTCCAATGCCTCGAGTGGTAAAAGTGTTGCGCTAACCGCTATAACAAAAGATTACAATGGATAGGAAAGGTTTAGAAGATTATAGGCCAAACACTGGCAAATGGAACAAGCTTGGATGGGCATCTTGACTGATGTTGGGTTGAAATTTGTCTTTATCTTCTCAACAATCACACCAAATGGGACCTCACTGCATGCTAGGGCTTGGTCTTGTTGTGTGAGCATTGGATCCCACCCTGCTCATGGTCGAGGAGTGAAACATCACTGATATTTATCTTGTTAAGTTTTATCCTATTAGAGGAAATGACATGCAAACCTTGCCACAGCTGTCGTGCATCCAATTGTGCCTCCAGCTTCACTCAGAATTGCTTCTTTGCTCTTGTAATGGACTTCCGTAGGCTGTACCTGATCTTCTTGCAGGCTTCTGGATCACTGGTCTTGGACAGCACTGATCTAGCCCTCAGGAGACTGTGAAACTTTGGCTTCTGGTTTGGAAGGACTCTATAGGTTGTTGAAGGCACACACTCGTCTACACAGGTCTTGATGAAGTCGATAATGGTCTGAGGTCTTCAATTTTATTTTACAGAGACTGTACGTTAGCCAGGAAGATGGTAGGATGGGGAGGGGAGGCCTTAAGGTCCTGCACTTCAGTTTATCTAGAACCTGACCCCACGAGACAATGGAGTCATTCCTGAGCTTCCAACGGCTGCACTCGCTTCCTGGGTGTCCTGCGGTCCATGACCATGATTGCTGTTGGCAGATTTTTCTACAAAAGTGGTTTGCTATTGGCTTCTTCTGGGCAATGCCTTTACAAGACGGGTGACCCCAGCCATTATCAATATTCTTCTGAGGTTGTCTGCCTGGTGTCAGTGGTTGTATAACCAGGAGTTGTGATCTGCACCGGCTGCTCATACGACCAGCCACCACCTGGTCCTGTGGCTTCACGTGACTCTGATTGGCGGTGGGGGCAGGGGCCAGCTAAGCAGGTGCTACACCCAGGGTCAATATACATGGACAGAGTTTCCATCAGGCCTGAAATGCTCCCATTGACATTTGAAAACTCTAGTGAGTCTGGGCAGGCTGACAGCCTGACCGATGAATTCCTAAGGACCCTCAACAGGAAGCTTTGAGCCCTCAGGGTGGGGAGGGTGGGAGCTGGTGGAGGAGTCCTGTTCTGGGCGGGCTGAAGGAACATATTGGGAAGGGAATGTCGCCAACAGTGAAGCAGATAATGCTTGAGGGCCCTCAGCATCCTGAGGATTGATTTTGTTATTCAGCTAGGGGAAGGTGGACAAGGTGTCCCACTTGTCTCCCTGTCCCCATCATTGTTAATCTGGTCCTGGTCCTGGTCATTGTCTGGTCAACGTGTGGACAACATCATCCTCCCAGCGGCCTCTGTTGCAAACGTAATTCTAGTTTTTACTTTCTTTATTGATTGGCCTTATCGTAAACAATAACGAGGTGGCCTACAGGGAAGAGATCATCACCCTGACACAGTGGTGTCAAGAAAACAACCTCTCCCTCAATGTCACAAAAACAAAGGAGCTGGTTGTGGATTACAGGAGGAATGGAGACGGGCTAACCCCTATTGACATCAATGGATCTGGGGTTGAGAGGGTAAACAGCTTTAAGTTCCTCGGCATACTCATCACCGAGGACCTCACGTGGTCTGTACACACCAGCTGTGTGGTGAAAAAGGCAGAATAGCACCTCTTTCACCTAACAACATACATCAAAGTTGCTGGTGAACGCAGCAGGCCAAGCAGCATCTGTAGGAAGAGGTGCAGTCGACGGTTCAGGCCGAGACCCTTCGTCAGGACTAACTGAAGGAAGAGTGAGTAAGGGATTTGAAAGTTGGAGGGGGAGGGGGAGATCCAAAATGATAGGAGAAGACAGGAGGGGGAGGGATAGAGCCGAGAGCTGGACAGGTGATTGGCAAAAGGGGATACGAGAGGATCATGGGACAGGAGGTCCGGGAAGAAAGACAAGGAGGGGGTGGGGGTGACCCAGAGGATGGGCAAGAGGTATATTCAACTTTGTACAGGGACACAAATGAGAGCATCCTGACTGGCTGCATCACTGCCTGGTATGGGAACTGTACCTCCCTTAATCGCAGAGCTCTGCAGAGAGTGGTGCAGACAGCCCAGCGCATCTGTAGATGTGAACTTCCCATGATTCAGGGCATTTACAAAGACAAGTGTGTAAAAAGGGCCCAAAGGATCATTGGGGACCCAAGTCACCCCTACCACAAACTGTTCCAGCTGCTACCATCTGGGAAATGGTACCACAGCATAAAAGCCAGGACCAACAAGCTCCAGGACAGCTTCTTCCACCGGGCCATCAGACTGATTAACTCACGCTGATTTGAGTGTACTCTATGTTACATTGACTGTTCTATTTATTATAAATTATTATAAATTGCACATTGCACATTTAGACAGAGACGTAACAAAAACTTTTACTCCTCATGTATGTGAAGGATGCAAGAAATAAAGTCAATTCAATTTATCCTTTGTTTCTCTTTCTTCTCTCACTGCTTCCACATTCCTCATTCTCTGTGACTCCTCTTTCCATTTCTGCTTCCTTCTGTGCCATGCTGACCACCCTGCAGTTCTACTCTGTTTTCTCTCTATCCACTGTTCTACTAATCTTATCTCAATTATAAATTCTCTCTAGCCCAAGGTTTCCCAACTGGGAGGTCCACGGACACCTCGGTTAATGGTAAGGGTCCATGGCATAAAAAAGATTGGGAATTCCTGATACAGAGGAAAGGGCTTTCCATTATCTTTCATCTGCTTAACACATTTTCTGATATACCACGTACTTTCCGAACCATAATGTCAATACATATAGCCTACCGCTGTTGATTTAGTGGCTCCACTGTCTTTGGGCTCCAATCCTTCCATTACTGTGGGTGGGTCCTGAACCCCTTCTACTGGTTGGTAGTGACTCTAAAGACATACATGAACAACTTTGGCCTCAAGGCCTCAAACCCCAGAGTGCTTGGGACTCACTTTTTATGTTTCCTTAACTGGGACTCAACTCCTAAACTTTACATGTTTTAGGTGGATCCTCAAGTGTCTAAGACAAATCGACCCATTCAGTCGAGTCCAGCAAGCACCTGTGAGTGTACTGACGGCAGAAGGACTGCGGAAGGCAAATCTCTACCTCCATTTATATGCCAGCAGAGCCCTCTGCTGTCAGGGCACTATAGTATGGTCTCGCTCAGGTACTGTGACCATGGTGGGACCTCCAAATGAACTCAAGCACATTGACTATTAACAGCAAAACCCTTCTTTTATTATCTTCAAGGAAGCAGATAAAAACAATGATGGCTCAACTCTAACAACCCAAGGTCAACTCATTCAAGCAGTTGCAGGTTTTTGACAGAGTTAGTGATGCTGTAGCAAGGATACATCTTGGTCACATTCATCCAGACTTAGAGAGGTTGGTCACGGCTAGAATTAACTCCTGCCTGAGCAAGGACCTGGACCTGGACCTGCTGCACTTCACCCACCACAACAGGTCTATAGCAAACGCGGTCTCACTGGCTCTCCGTCTCCATCTGGAGCACCTAGACAATGGCAAAACATTCGTCAGGCTGTTGTTTATCGATTTTAGCTCCGTGTTCAACACCATCAGCCCCTCAGTATTACTCAGCATGCCTCAAAGCCTGGGCCTCTGTGCCTCCCTCTGCGACTAGACGCTTGACTTCCTCATCAGGAAACCACAGTCAGCGTGAATGGGTAATAACATCTCCTTCTTGATGACAGTCAACTTTGGCGCGCCTCAGAGATGGTTGCTTAGCCCACTGCTCTACTCTCTCTACATTAATGACCGTGTGGCTAGGCACAGCTCAAATGCCACCAATGCACTGTTGTTGGTGGAACCGCAGATGGCAACGAGGAGGTGTACAATAGTGAGGTACACCTGGCTGGGTGGTGTTACAGTAAAAACCTTGCACTGAGTGTCAGCGAGACCAAGGAATTGATTGTGGACCTCAGGAAAGGGAGATCACGAGAACACACACCAGTTATTGAAGGCTCAGCGGTGGAAAAGGGTGAGCAGCTTCAAGTCCCTGGGTGTCAACATCTCAGGATCTGTCCTGGGCCCGACACATCGAAGCAATCGCGAGGAAGACACACCAGCGGCTTGACTTCATTAGGGGTTTGAGGAGATTCCACTTGTCTCCAGAGACTCTTACAAACTTCTACAAATGTAATGTGGAGAGCATTCTGAGTGCTTGCATCACCGCCTGGCATGGTGGCTCCAATGCATGGGATCACAAGAGGCTGTGGAGGGCTGTTGACTCAGTCAAATCCAGCACAGGCATAACCCTCCCCACCACTGAGGACGTCTTCAAAAGACAGTGCCTTAAGAAGGCAATGAGAATGCTCACCATCTGGGCCATGCCCTCACCTCATTACTATAAGGTGGGAGGTGTTACAACCACGGATTCGGCTGTGCAGTAGATATGGCAATTGCACTCATGAATTTGCACGTGTCAGCTAATTATTATTTTTAATCCTGATAGTATTTAACCCCATATTTGTCGTTGTAGTGCTTGTGGAGACTTGGATGGAGCACAGCAACGCTTCGCTGCCTGCTTGCTTGTCTCCTACCTGACCAATGAATCTCACGGCCAAGGTCAGCTGCCCTCTCTCTGCTGGGTCCATCCTTGTGTGGTCGAGACTTGCTGTCACCAGGTTCAGATATGGCCCAAGTGCGGAGTGAGAGACACTGAAGCGAGTCAATAGTTCACAAAACTTTAATGCGAACAGTGTTAAAGGGAAAATAAAACAATAAACACTAGGCCAAACAGGGCTGTTAACTAAAACTCTCAAATGGGAAATGAAACCTACACTGCGGCTGAAAAGGAAATCTAAACATCAAACGAATACCGCTAGTCTTCAGAGTCAGTTGATTTGAAAGTTCAATATCTCAGGGAAGGCCGAAAGCAAACAGGCAGCGAAGAGTTGCTGTGCTCTGTCCAAGTCTCGACAAGCACTACAACGACAAGTATGGAGTAAAATACTATCACGATTAAATAATAATTAGCTGACACATGCAAATAAACAAGCACAATTGCTGTATCTACTGCGCTGCCGAATCCGTGGTTGTGACAGGAGGTACAGAAGCCTGAAATCCCACACTCAGTGATTCAGGAACAGGTTCTTCACCTGAACCACGAACACCACCTGATTATTCCTTTTGTTCTGTACTATTTGCATTTGTAATTTATAGTAAGTTTCGGTACTGAGCAACATACATTAATGACAATAAATCTGATTCAAAGTTCACCGCATTTTCTTGTTTAATGTCGCCTCCCATAGCCTCTACAATTTTGTTACCCCAGTGATCACATCCAAACATTTCTAATAAATTCCAAACTCCTTTCCAATGTATCCCAGCAGTGCAGTTCCTGCCATCTCATCTTGAATTCTATTTCTGGCCATGATTATTTTATTTTAGTTTTGATAGTACTTTGTTTCCCCACACTTTCACAACTTAGTAACCTCACTCTGATTTACATCCTGCAGTCGGGGTTTCTACAGTCTTTGTCTCTTTCACCAGCACCACGTGCTTCTCTGAACTGATGCCTAGAGCCAAGGATGACTGTTACTCACTCATACACAGAATTGTGCAAACACATCTGTTTACCATGACATTATGACAAAGGGTCCCAGAACTGAAACAGGAACTGCTCTGTCCCCACAGGTCCCACCTGCCCTGGGTTTCTGGCATTTTCTGATCTTATTTTGTGCACTCTTGTAGTTGGTTTTCAACTCGGTCTGGGGGCAGGTGTACGGTATGTACCGTTACAATGATTAACCACTTCACATAGTTCCTTCAAGTAACAGCAACCCTATAAGCCTTAAAGTGACAACAATACTCAACATCTGTGTATATATACACCACTGGATCTTTGAACATTGGCATTTTTCCTTATAAGACACCTGTAACTGAAGGATAACTTATGTTTCTTTCCCAAATTTTAAACTGGAAGACAGCCCTTTCAGATGATGACAATTCACAGACTGAAACTATTCTCATCTGTGCATTTCCTGTCTGCTTCTTTGGCCAATTACTACAAAAACCCTTGGATCTCCACAACTCGGTGGCTCCATCGGGTTAATGAATGGGCCACGCCTCTTTCTGTAGCTTGTCATTACTCTGCATCATTACTATTTTCCATTGAGAGGAAAACTTTCTTTTTCACTTTTGTCACAGACTTGTATCTCAGACAAGTGTTCATATAAGGAATGATTTGCACAACTGTTCCTACATTGAAAATAATTCGTCTAAAACCAAACAAGCATTGAAAACCTCTCTATATCAAAATGCCAATTTTCACTGTTCAGTTGCTTCCTAGCCTTGTACACTTGAGCTTGCCCTGAGTTACTTGTTGCTTGGTTAGTATTCCACAGCTAATAACCAGGAGAGTAGGAGTACAAAGATCTCCCGTTTGAGAGTTGAAATATAAAACCTAGAAATAAAGCTTATTGAAGCTTTTAACTCGGCAAGAACAAGTTGGTGCAGAGGGCCTGTTGCATGGTGCATCTCTCTGCAACTCTACGAGTTTATGATGAGCAGAAAGCTATTTAGCCTCCATGTCAGTGAACCACTCAGTCCAGTTGAAGACTTTGAAGCAGCTTTTCTGTTTGGCAGTGAGGGAGTGCTGCATCGCTGGAGGAGCTGTCTTTCAGACGGACTATTATGATGGAGTGCCAATTCCCACTCAGGCAAATATGAAAGTTCCCTGGATGATTCTTGAAGGGTGAAAGAGCTGGCATCCTGTGTTGACCAATCATCAACTGATCTAGGTAAGACAACTCATTACACAACTCTTAATTAATCGAAGCTTGCACTTTATTGTCTTTGCACAAACAACAACATACTGTAACTATGTTGACCTCAGGCCAACAACTTAAACATGAATTCTACTGTTCCCTCTGTACCAATACCCACTCAGATCACTTTTCCTATTTATAACACCAAAATAGGAAATCTCTTTTGGGCAGATGATCAATCCTTTCTTCACCTAGCCCCTGGCACGGGGGCTCTTCCTTGCGATGGCGAATCTCCAGAGTTATTGCATCTGCTTTTATTTTCATTCCTTACCAATTCAAATGTTGCATTCCAGTGCACTGGGCTATAGGTCACCTGACCGACCTTTAACACCTTTTTATTGCCTCTGGTCCAAGCCAGCATCCATTTATTGCCCTCTTTATGGCTCTTTGTTTAAAATCAGTTGCCAAACCAGTAACCAGCTTGAATCACTTAGGGCAGACACAGACCCCAACAGTCACAAACCTGCATATTATATCTAACCAAAGAAGAACTTCTCACAAATAGCTCATTTGGAAATCATCTCGAGTCCAGCAGATTACCTGCAGCATTATTGTGTCTACTTTAAAACACTGAAAGCCAAGCAACTTCAGTTCACAAAATGGAGAACATAGAACAGTTCCACAAAATGGCAGCCTCCATCTCCAAGCACATGATAATGACAAAGACAATTGATCTGTCTGCTTCCACTGCCCTTGACCCATTTGAGTTCAACATTTTCTTCCATATTTTAATTCCTCCATGGCTAACAGAGCTTATTTGAAACCTATCTAAAGCAATAGTTGACCCACAGCTGGGGCACTGTGTACAGTTCTGGCCACCACATTACAGGGGACATGTAGAGCGTGCAGAAGAGATTTATAGGATTCTGTTACTAATGAAAAATTGGATAGACTGGGGTTACCTTCCTGAGTACAAAGAGGGACACTAGGACGTATACAGAATGACATGGAGCCCTGGCAGTTTCCTCTTAGCAGAGCAATCAAAAACTAGAAATCATAGGTTTAAACTAATTAGTAAAAGGATTAGAGAGAAGATGGAGATGTGTTTTTATCACCCAGATGGTGGTGGGGCTCTGAAAGGTTGGACATGTAGGAATCTTCCAAACATTTAAACTGTATCTGGGTATATAGTTGCTGAGCCATGACATGCAGGGCTACAGACCCCTTGCTGGAAAGTGGGATGAGATTGAGAGCTTGTTCTCGACTAGTACAGGAATGGGCCAAGTGGCCTTCTTCTACATTGTAAAATCCCTATGGCTCCAAGTAGAAGGCCCTGAAAACGGATTTGGAACTGGTCTAAGCTGGGGGATTGTATGGGTTTTTAAACCTGCCTTGTACAGGGTATCATTGGATGAGGCAGTTGCTTGAGAGAGGACACAAGTTCAAAGTTCAAAGTACATTTATTATCAGAGTATGCATACTGTATACAACCCAGAGATTTCTCTTCTTGCAAGCAGCCACACAACAAAGAAACACAATAGAACCTGTTTAAAGAAAACACCCACACAACAAGACAATCAAACACCCAACATGTGAAAAAATCTAATTGTGTAACCAATAGAAAGTAAACAAATAACACACAGAGCATTAAACATCAAATCACAGAGTCCCTGAATGTGAGTCCACAGCCACGGGGCCAGTGAGGTGAGTGAGGCTGCTCCAGGAACCGATGGCTTCAGGCCAGAGCTGCAGAGTCTTAAGAGCGTCTCGATCAAATCATGAAAATAGTAAAAATGAAAGTAAACACGTGGAACACTAACCGCAGAGTCCCCGAAAACAAGTCCACTGTTGTAGAGTGTGTTCAGGGCTGAGGCGAGTGAAGCCCTCCCAGGAGGCCGATGACTGCAGGGCAACCACTGCTCCCAAAGATAAGAGAACAGGGGAATTGCCTCAGGTATTCGATTGGTCCTGAACTCATCTGTCTGTATCTATCACTTCCCCGCCACAGTCTCTCAACGCCACCCCTGCCCAATCTGCCCATCATCTCTCTCCCCACCTAGTTCCAGCTATCACTCACCAGGCCCCTGCCTCAACCCTCCCTCTCTCCTCTTTAAACCGGCTGTCTCCCCTCTGTGTTCTGCCCCGAGTTAAAGTTTCATGCCCTCTGCACAAGAGGTAAAGAGAGAAATACAAGTTAGTTTTCATTCAAAGTGGAGAAGGGATTTGTAGAACAAGGACAGCATCTCTCAGAAGGTGCTAACAAATACATTCATGATGGCAGTACCAGCACATTAAGTTTCCTTGTCTGTAATGTGTTACAAATATGCGACATACCCAGCGGACTAGACTATCCGAATAGAAAAAGAAAACGGAGTCAATATGTTGGTAGGCAGAAACTGTCAGTTCTGTTACAAACAGAAAGACCAAGTTTCCCAAAATTGGTGACTTTGATACTGAATCCAGACAGATGAGATGATTTTTTTCTCCAGCTTGAGCTGGGCTTTGTAAAAGCAAATGAGGCCGTAGACAGAAAGGGGCAGTGTGGCTGTGGGTTGATGGATTAAAGCAGCAGATAACCAGAAACTTGGAGACACTCCTGCAGACTGAGCATAGTGATCATATCCTGCGGGGTTTTCTGCTGGAGAGAGAATCAGAATCAGGTTTAATATCACTGACATACGTCATGAAATCTATCGTTTTGCAGCAGTACATTGCAATACATCATAATAAAAACTACAAATGACAGTAATTATATATATTTTTTTAAATTAACAGGTGGTGGGGTGCGGATATGTCTCTACCAAAGGAGGGTATAAAGGCACTTCTTCCCTCCACTAGCCTGCAGGTCACCCTTGGGCAAGGTGCAGCACCTATTTAGCCTCCAATCAGGGTCACATGAAGTCATGGGAGCAGGTGGTGGATGGTCGGACGAGCAGCTGGTGGAGATCACAAGTCCTGGTTACGTGACCACTGACACCAGGCAGACAATCTCTGAAGAGTATTGGTAATGGCTGGGGTCACCCGTCTTGTAAGGACGCTGCCCAGAGGGCAGCAATGGTAAACCACTTCCGTAGAAAAATTTGCCAAGAACAATCATAGTTATGGAAAGACCGTGATCAGCCATGTCAAGTGACACAGCACATAACAAACAAACAAGATATAAGTGGTGCAAAAAAAAGGAGAAAAAGCTGAGGTAGTGTTCATGGGTTCATTGTCCATTCAGAAATTCAATGGCAGAAGGGAAGAAGTCATTCTTGTAAATTAGAGATGAGAAATAAATGCTGGCAATGCCCACAGCCCTCAGGAAAAAAACACAAAAGGTCTTGCATCAAACATTGATAAGACAAAGATCCCCAACCAAAACTGCAAATCACTGTCACTGGATGTGGAAAAAAAAACACAAAAAGACTTGGACAATTTATTTATTTTAACTTTATCTATTTGGAGATACAGCCTGGATTAGGCCCTTCCAGAGTAGGCACTGCCAGCAACCCCTGATTTAACCTAGCTTAATCACGGGATAAATTACAATGACCAATTAACTTACTAACCAGAACATCTTTGGACTGTGAGAGGAAACCAGAGCACCCAGAAAAAACCCACACATCCTACGAGGAGGACGGGATTAAGCTCTGACGCCTGGAGCTGTAAGAATACCGTGCTAACTGCTACACTACCATGGTGCTGTGGCTTAGTTATTTTCAATTACATATCACCAAACTTTTTTTTTTGAGGAGTGTGAGGTAGGCAGAGGAAAGATAAGCACATTTCTATTGTACAGTAAATGTAGTTTTATCAAGTACTGCTGTCAAAGCATTTACAGCCCAGATACACAAAAACTCACTACACTGAAAGCCAAAAATGAACTCCGAGGAAGACCAGTTAAACTACTCAAGGCTCTGATCTCGAGCCAGCAACTCTAACTCCATTCCCATCCCATAGTACTCAATTCAGTCCATCCTCATTGCTCCCCAGTTAAGTGATAAAAGCCAAACTCTCAGATTTTCTTCTGCTGGTCTCTTAAATTTAAACAATCTCCCTCAAAAGATATTCAGCAGGGCAGCTTTTTCAAACTATGCTCCTAAACCGTGACACTCAATACCTAAAATAGTAAGGGATGCAAACTCAGTTGACACTTCTAAATGACAGTTCAACACTTATTTACTTAAACTTGCTTTTAACTTACATGGTTTTGTCCTTTATTTTCATTTTTGTACTTTATCCCATTGTAAAGCACTTTGAACTATATTGTCTGTATGAAAAGTGGCTGATAAATAAGTTATTGTTATTAGTAACTGATAAAAGAATGGCCTCTGAAGCTTCAAAGCACAGTGCAGAGGAATTTCTAGCATGAAGGCAACTCATTGTCTCCCTCATCTGGGAAGCAGAGAGCATACCAGGATTTTTCTGAAGCACCTTAATCTTGGCCATTTCCAAGAAAGAGTTCAGATCTGATTGCTCTAACTGTAGACAGGGCTCCCTGCTATTTATTACAGAGGAAGTCTTTCCTAAAATTCAGCTACCATCCTAGTGGCAAAGGATTTCCTCCCAAAGATTTAGTGAGGATTATGCCTGCTAAAAAGCAATATGCACATGATCTTCAATATGCAACTCCTGGCCAGTGGAGGGCAGCACCAACAATTGTGTGGTTTGAATGACCATGTACAAGCCTACAACTGTTAATCAAGTAGTAGTGGGAAGAACCTACTTGCATATAGCATCATTAAGGATCGTTCACAAAAAAAATTAAACACAAGTTAAACAATTTTTTACAAGAACACAATTAGAATAAAAAAGTTCTTGTTAGTGCAAAGTGATGAAAGTGGTCAGTGCGCTGCTAAACCATAGTGATTAGGGTTGTGCCAGCTGGAACTTCAGGCCTCTGTATCTCCTGCCTAATGGTAACTGTGAGAAGATGGCATGGCCCAGATGGTAATTCTGTTAACTCATGATGTACCATTAATCATAACCTAGTGTAGATGATTGTCAGGCAAAGTTGTCATTACTTCAATCTTCTTCCTAATCTCTTTTGATCCCAACAAGTTTGCCTCTTAAGTGTATTGATAGGATTAATGGGATTGTGCCTTAATCAGGACTCTAGCATCTGCAGTTTCTCACTTATAAACAGTGATTAAGGACCTCGCGCATTCAGAACACATAAAACATTCCCCAGAGAGCTTCAACTAACAAGAACAAATGGTAAGTTGAAATTGCAAACACGAGGAAATCTGCAGATGCTGGAATTTCAAGCAAACACACATAAAAGTTGCTGGTGAACGCAGCAGGCCAGGCAGCATCTCTAGGAAGAGGTACAGTCAACGTTTCGGGCCGATTCCTGACAAAGGGTCTCGGCCCGAAACGTCGATGGTACCTCTTCCTATAGATGCTGCCTGGCCTGCTGCATTCACCAGCAACTTTTATGTGTGTTGCTGGTAAGTTGAAATAGCTATTTAGTTTAACCAATGTCATTGCATTAAAAGGTGTTGGCTCTAAGTGTTCAGAGCCCAGTACGGTCCTCAGAGCTGCAGAATACGCAATATATCCTCGTACTAGAGGAGAACTCAAATGATTTTCTTTTATTTATTCAGGCCAGTATTTTGAGAATCAGATTCAGTTTTATTATCACTGCAATGTCCTGAAATTTGTTACTTTGTGGCAACAGTAAAGTGCAAGGCATTTAAAAAAAACACACATTTCAAATAGACAAATGAAAAAACTGCAAAAGAGGAATAGTGAGGTAGAGCTCATGAACCATTCAGAAATCTGATGGCAGAGGGGAAGAAGCTGTTCCAAAAACAATGTGGGTCTTCAGGCTCTCTGGTGGCAGTGATGAGAAGAGGGCCGACAATGTAGCTGAGTCTACCAACCTCTGCAGTTCTTTCTAGTCCTGCGCATTGGAGGTTCCATACCAGGCAGTGATGTAACCAGTCAGAATATTCTCCACTGGATCTGTAGAAATTTGCTAGTCTTTGGTGATAAACCAAATCTCCTGAAATTCCCAATGAAGCACAGCTGTTGGTATGCTTTCTTCATGATTACATCAATGTGTCAGGCTCAGGATAGATCCACTGAGATATTGATGCCCAGGAACTTGAAGCTGCTCACCCTTTCCACTGCTGATCCCCTCAATGAGGACTGGCCTGTGTTCCCTCGACTTCCCATTCTTGGATTGCCTAACAGCACTAGAAAGGAGCAACAAACAAGCTGCAGGAAGAACTCAGCAGGTTAAGCAGCTTCCGTGGAAGGAAAGGAACAATGTTTCCGGTCAAAACCCTGCATCAGAACTGTGGTGGAGAGGTAAGGTGGGCCAGTAGAGAGAGAAGGGGAGTGGAGAGACAGGAGTCCAAGATGATTGGTGGAACAAGGAGGGGTGAATGATGACAGGAAGGTAGCACCACGAAGGCGAGTGGAATGGAGCTAGGAGACAGCATTGTTTTGTTAGCGGGGAGAAGAGGGAGAGTGGCTGTTAGAAAATTGTTGCTGGAGAGTGGCAAGCAGGAACACAAATGACTACTAGTCTAGAAGCTGACAAGTAGTTGAAAATAGGAACCATTAGGGAAGAGGTGAATGGCAGGTGGTGATCATCATCTACCTTCTCCACTGCCAGGGTGAAGCCTGTTAACTAGAGGAACAGGACTCATTCTGCATAGACAGTCTGCAAACCAGTGAAATGAACCCCAAGTACTGCTGTGTTACATAACCTTCCTCTCCTTGCCCCATTTCCCTTTCCTCCTCCCTCTCTTGGTTCCATCCACCCACTACACACACCGTAGACAGTCTCCAAGGAGAAAAAACAAAAACAACAGGGAGTGTAAATTGAGCCAGAACATGTAATGGAAAGTTCTTAGACAGAACCAGACTAAAGAGTACAAGTTGCTTTTACACACACGCACTGCAAACCTCAGAAGCAAGGTTGGTGAGATGCCAGTGCAATCTGGGGCCGCTACATTGTGCTAGTAAGGTTGCTGGCCAAGGAAAGGAGTGATTTCAAAATATTCCTGGAAACAGTTTTGGAAAGAGAAAGGTTGTGAAGAAAGAAAAGGGTGTGGCAAAAACTAAGTCTGGTGACCCAGGCCTGTACAAGAAAACCAGGTATTTCAAGAGCGAAAGTACAATTCCCAGTGAGGTGTGGGGGGGGGGGGGGGGTGACATCAGATGTATGACAACTCTGGCAGGATTTACAGGACATTACTTCCTACAAAGCAAAACCCAATAGCATGAATGGCAGCGATGATTCATTACCAGATGAAATTAATGCCTTCTATGCCCACTTTGTAAGGGAGAATATAACTACAGCTATTAAGATCCCTGCTGCACTGACCTGGTGACCGTGATCGCTGTCTTGAGGGCTGCTGTCAGACCATCTTTCAGGAGGGTGAACCCTCACGAGGCAGCAGGCGACTATGGGGTACGTGGTAAGGCTCTGAAATTTTGTGCCAACCAACTGGCGGGAGTATTCAAGGACATTTTCAACCTCTCACTGCTATGGTCAGAAGTTCCCACCTACCTAAGAGTAGTGTGAGCTGCCTTAATGACCATCACCCAGTAGCACTCACACCTATGGTGATGAAATGCTTTGAGAGGTTGGTTATGATCAGAATCAACTCCTGCCTCAGCAAGGATCTGGACCCATTGCAATTTGCCTATTGCCACAATAGGTCTATGGCAGACACAAACTTCAATGGCTCTTCACACAGCCTTAGATTACCTGGACAATACAAACACCCATGTCAGGATGCTGTTTATGACTACAGCTCAGTGTATAAACACCATCATTCCCAGTCCTGATGATAAGCTACAGAACCTGGGCCTCTGAACCTCTCTCTGCAATTGGATCCTCAACTTCCTAACCAGAAGACCACAATCTGTATGGATTGGTATTAACACCATAACCGGCGCACCTCAGGGATATGTGTTCAGCCCACTGCTCTACTCTCTATATACCCATGACTGTGTGGCTAGGCATAGTTCAAGTACCATCTATAAATTTGCTGATGATACAATTGTTGGCAGAATCTCAGATGAGGGAGTACAGGAGCAAGATATACCAGCTGGTTGAGTGGTGTTGCAGCAACAACCTTGTACTCAACATTAGTAAGACAAAAGAGCTGATTGTGGACTTCAGGAAGGGCAAGAAGAGGGAGCACGAACCAACCTTCAGAGGGGTCAGAAGTGGAGTGAGCAAGTTTTTGGGTATCAAGATCTCTGAGGATCTAACTTGATCAACATATTGATGCAGATATAAAGAAGGCAAGACAGCAGCTATTTTTCATTTGGAGTTTGAAGAGATTTGGTTTGTCACCCAAGACACTTGAAAACCCTGGTGAGCATTCTGACAGGCTGCATAGGGGGAGGGGCACACAGCACAGGATCGAAAGCTTCAGAAAATTGTAAAATTAGCCAGCTCTGTCTTGGGTAGTAGCCTCTGTAGTATCCAAGACATCTTCAAGGAGTGGTGTCGCAGAAAGGTGACGTCCATTATTAAGAACCCCACCACCCAGGGCATGCCCTCTTCTCACTGTTACCATCAGATAGGAGGTACAGAAGCCTGAAGGCACACACTCAGCGATTCAGGAACTGATTCTTCCCCTCTGCCATCCGATTCCTAAATGGACATTGAATCCTTGAACACTACCTCACTTCTATTACTTCTGTTTTTAATATAACTTTAACATACTTATTGCAATTATTTTTTTCTACATCATGTATTGCATTGTACTGCTGTCACTAAGCTAATAAATTTCACAACATATTAAACCTGATTCTGGTTCTGAAACTGCAGTTCTAGAGAGCAAATTCTGGAACATTCAAGAGCGGAATCTGTTTAAAATAGAAATACGTGATTATATTACTAATTCTTTACTCTCTTTTGTTGTAGCTGCACTAAACTTGCAGGGAAATTACAGAGATGTGCAAAACTCATAGGAGTTGATGGTGGGGACTTCATTGGTATAAGGGGAAAGAGGAGGAAATTTCCAAAATTTATGAGAAATTTAATCAGCATTTCTGACCCAAAAAGGTAGCATTAACCATTACACTTTGTTTTATTTTATTTCCTTTTAGAACAGAGATGAGAAGGAATTTCTTGAGCCAGAGTGTGGTGAATCTATGGAATTCTTTGCCAAATCTTTATGTATATTTAAGGCAGAGTTTGATAGATTCTTGATTGGTCAGAGCACAAAGGGATACAGTGAGAAGGTAAGATATTGGGGCTGAAAGAAAAATTGAATCAGCCATGATGAAATGGCTGAACTGACTCAATGGGCCAAATGGCCTAATTCTGCTCCTATATCTTATGGTCTTATTTAAAGGTACAGCATGGTAGCAGGCCTTTCTGCCCAATAAGCACATGCTGCTCCAAATTCACCCATTTGACCAATTAACCCACTAACCATTACTTCTTTGGAATGTGGGAGGAAACCGGAACACTTGGAGAAAACCCACTCAGTCACAGGGAGAACTTACAAAACTTCTTACTGGCAGCAACGGGAAATGAACTTGGGTCACTGGTGCCGTAATAGTGTTACACTACAGCGCTGCCCCAACTCCTTCTTGAAGTTCTCCTAGTGACATAGTAAACAATCCTCCCAATGTTATTGCCTACTCCCTTCAGAATAATTCACCTGTGACTTCTCATCAGCAATCATCTGTTTCTCATGGTCTAACCAATTCAAACATTTAATTTTATTTCAGATTTATAGCATCTATAGTGTTTTACTACATGTAAGAAAGCTTTTACTGATTGTAGCTGATTAAGTACTCAGTGTGGTCATAACCAGTAATCTTTGCCTTGATCTAGGTCATGTTGCATAGGTAAAAATGGAAAGATACAAGAATGACAGAAAGAGATAGAAGAACCAAGCAACACTGACACACTTCAATATTTTTATTAAGAAAAAGTTAACATCTTATATATATTCCATTATAAACAAACATTCTACAGTTCTAAGAAAGCACTCAGCTATGCATTCAATAATTAATGGAAACTGCACAAAAAAACAATAAATACTAGAAGTGCCATTTACAGCATACAGAAGTGGACATACGGAAATTTGAAGATATTTTAAATTAAAGATGAATCTTCATTGCAAGATGGATTATATATCCAGCTATAAACACAATGGCCTTAAAATTCGATCTAGGGAATCAGCTGCAAGTGTTGGATCAAAATTCACATCCTCAAATGGCAGAAAGCAATTCCATACAAACATGTCCAGCTGGCATCAAGGGCATACTGTTTAATGAGATTAAAACACGAAGAATTTAAAATAAAACACACCCACACACAAGGATTCCTGCCTGTCTGATGTACACATCTGAATCAACTAAAAAAACAGGCAGCAGCTAAGCTCAACCAGCCGCAACACATTAAAATGCAGGGGCCTTGAGTTACATAACACCTAACTTTCTGCCAAGTGAAAGAGGAGGAAGGGTGTGGACTAGAGGCGATGGACAGGTTGTAACAGTGCAGTAACAGTGACACAAGAAAGGCTTTAATTTAGAAATAGTATAGGTAAGTGGGAGAGCCCAGGCTTGTAGAAGGCTGCCTGATCGAGTGCTGTCGATAAGACTGCAGATCCCCAACTCTCAAGGTGAGACAGCACAAGCAGATCACCTGCCTGAAGACAAGTACACATACAACCTCCTGCAAACAAATGCCCCCACCAACCATTGGATGAAGAAATGGTGGCAGCCTTCACTAACCATCCCCTCCAACAAATACCTGCTTTGCCCCTCACATACACAACATGCGCTAATACTTCAAATATCTCAATGCACACTAGAAATACTGTCAATATAGGAAAACCCAGGTGTGCTATACAAGTCTGAAATCTAAATGGCACAAATGAATAGATACAACTGATAAATAAAATAGCTTCATATGGAGGACTCAATTCAGGTTAAAATACAGATAATGCCATTGTTAAATCTATCTGAGCAGACTGCCAACAATACACATTAATAGCACAATAGCGTAAAGGTGGGTCCTGCCAGTGAAAGGGTTCATTAACTGGTGTCTTTAGAGTGTCAGAACTGAGCACATTTTACATAGAACAACTATCTAGATCCAGAGTTAATTGCTGGACAATAAAGGTCTTCTTAGCTCCACTATTGGTTCACATCATCCTTGTACCTGTTAAGACTCATGTCAGGAGAGCTTCATACAGCACAAGAATTTACCTAGCACACATCCATTAGCTGCACTTGAGCCCCAAAGAGAGAACTAGCAAGCTGAGTGCAAAAGGTGCCAAACTTAAATCAATCTTGCCAACACAGCAACCTTCTCTTTACCTCCCATCAGGAACATTCTTTTGAGTTGGCCTTGTTCCCTACTTAGCTAACTTTTCAGAAATTAAAAGTAAACAACTAAAATAAATATTTAGCCAACGCCATTGCTCGACCCCAGACAAATTCACTCTCCATCTCCTCCCAGTGCAGTGAAAGTGTTTCAATTACATTCAATAGCCAGGGAGGTGATAAAAACAGAATTTGCTCAGATCGCTTTACACTGAGTAACCCCAGCTTCTGAAACCACATACAAGAGATGAGCCCAGCCACCTGTTGTTCTTTAACTGGTCTTAGATGAAGAACCAGATGGCTTGAGGTATTCCACAATTGAGTAACTGCATCCAGAACTAAATGTTCCACTCAGAAACCAAACCTTTCACTTCCCTGCATTTAAAGAGCACCCCTGCTATATTAAAATGAGCAGCCTACAGGAGAAATCTCATAGTAACCAATCATTGCCTTTCATACCTCAGGTCAGTAACTTGGGGCAAAACAAGTACTCACATTCGGCAGACGCAGCCTGGGTCTGTAAGAAAGACTTCAGAAAAGAATAAGCCCACTAGTAAAACAATGAACAAGCTACACTTATGCAATTCTGCTTGTGATGCTCATCCAAAATTGCAACTGCTCTGTAAAGTTATACAAACATGGCTCACAATGACAAACTAGGAAGTAAAAGTGGATTGAGTACTATTGTAGCTCCTGGTATACAGACACAAACAGGAACGTAACAAAACCAAAAGGAATAGACATAAGGCTTTCTATCAATGGGGTTTAGACTCAAACTGATGCACAAACACATCAGTAAATGTGTGAAGGCGGAGAATGAAAAATATTACAGCAACATAGAACAGCTTTCATTAAATAAACCCAGCAAATCAATAGCATGGGTTCGACTGAAAGTAGCTTAAAGGATTCATGGAAAATCCTTCTATTATGCTTTGAAAGTCACTGAAGATTTAAAATGAGTATACCCATGCAGGTAGGAACACAATCTTTCACATAATTAGATTTCTTTGCAATTATCTAGCATTGTGCTAACACAAATGATGGCCAAGCATGGAAACCACATGTCATAGGGCTTCATGCAGCAATGGTCAACATTGTCAACAACTACTGGTCTGAAACAATATCTAAACTGCCAGAACCCCATTCAAAGCTATTAGCATCTTGGCAGCACAGCTAAGGGAACTGCTACATTTCGGATCCAGGTTTGATCCTAAACTTTGATGCTGTTTGTGTGAAGTTTGCATGTTTTGCCAGTAGCCATCTGGATTTCATGCCACATCCCTCAAAGCTAGAGCTGCCCACTGTAAATTGCCCCAACTCCTTCCTAACCAATTTCCCTCCTTATGGTCATCTATCCAAATGAAAGCAGCACAAACTGAAGATCTCACCTGACCACTAAGTCTTCATAAGCAAAGATTTTACCCAATTGAGTTTAAGGAAAAGGGTTCTTTCGTTTCAAAAAGCCAAATTTTATTCAAAGTAGTTAGCTTTTTGTCATAAGCAGACATGAACTGATTTATTCTCATGTGCTACCAGGGAAAGATGTGTATATTTGCAAGTTAGAGGAAAATAGCCTTGAAGTCAAAGAGCCTGTAAAGGGATGCCACATACTACCTTATAACTGCAGGGACTCGGGTGCTGTCTGCATGGAGTTCACACTCCTCCTCCCCCCAACTGCTCTGGCTTCCTCCCATATTGCAAAGTGTGCAGGTTGGTAGTTTAAATGGCCACTATTGTCAAACTCTGGTGTGTAAGTTAGAGATGGGGAGGGCAGAGGAGAGAAGAGAAGAATACAAATCAGAGAATTTCATTACTCCACTAATTTTCCTCTGAGCCAGCATAGGATCAAGTGTCTGTATGGCCTCATGCACACAATAAAAATATAAAATTATGTACACCTTTACCAGGAAGGGCATCTTTTGTCATCACCAGGCAATTTTAAAAGGTCTCAAGACTGAGAAGGTTGACAAAATCTCACAGGTGTGTGCTTTTACTGTAGGTGAGAGGCCAGAGAAACCAGAGAGACAGAATGATATAACAAACCAAAGAAAGTGGGCCAAAAATTTTCAATAGATAGTCAACCAAAGTTTGAAGGGGGAATACCGCTCACACTGAAGATTCAAAATTTTAGTTATACAAATTTAACTGCAGGAACTGGACCCTTCACTGCTAAAACATCTTGTGTTTATCATGTTAATCTGTGTATTACTGCCAAAAATAAAAACTGAAAATTCTGGAAATATTCAATAAGTCCGGCAGCATCTGTGGAACGAGAACAAAGTTAGTATTTCAGGTCTTTCCAGGGATGCTGAGGTTTCTGATATTTTCTGGTTTTATTTCTGATCTTCTGTTTCTGCAGTTTCATTGATTGCGAAGTACCTTCGCGAGGAATGGATTTGTACTTTAGCACCTTCACCTTTAGATGGCAACAAATCCATCCAACTCATGAGTTGGAAACCTGACTATATTTAAGCAGGATCCAGCTGGCTTCTTACACACATTTTACAGAAAAATCTGTCAGTTTTTCAGCAGTCAGGAAACAGAAACTGAAAAATGGAAAAGGTCTGGATTGGCAGAGCACAAGTAGTGGTTTTACCCAGCTCACGTAAACTGCAGTTATTAAAATATAATATAATCTGGGAGAAGGTCATATCTGAAGTTTAGTTTGGATTTCACTGTTCAGCACCTACTAAGCATACAGACCACAGAACATCAACTATTAAAATGGCATCCTAACTCTCCCCCCAACTCTAATTTTCCTACAGCCATAACAAATGCAAATTAGTGAATGAGGGTCTGGAATGCAACGAACAACGAGAAACAGCTAAAGGATAGGAGAACCTGAAATATCCAAAAGATGCAGGCAGGGTAGTTCAATT
Source organism: Mobula hypostoma (assembly GCF_963921235.1). NCBI lineage: Eukaryota > Metazoa > Chordata > Chondrichthyes > Myliobatiformes > Myliobatidae > Mobula > Mobula hypostoma. The sequence continues at coordinate 9,715,762 of NC_086128.1, read as the reverse complement.
CAGTTAGAAAAGATACAATTCTGTTAGCTGTACTGAGTAGGGAAAACTAAGATAGCTTCAGCAAAAACACTTAAGACAATAAATACATTTAATGCAAGCTATCTGTAGTGCCAATGCACAATAGAAAATTTTACTCAAGACATTAGTATGAAGTAAAATACTCTACAAAATTTCAATTTATCAATTGATTTACTCCACCAGTGATAGAACAGCACCTAGTTTAATGCAGTGCTTTAAAGCAACTTATTTGCACCCACCTAAGTTTTGGAGTGCCAGACCTTCAACATTTACTATACCCCAATGTAGAAGCTAGAGTTTCAAATTTTGTTTTCAAATTACTTTACCTCAGTGATAGCCTGCTTAGCACTACCCTGCAGAGCACTGATTTGATCCAGCAAAATTGGTCCTGGAGTCTAAATATTCACAGCTACACATTCCTGCACAATGCTATACTAATTATCTGATGCTTTTGATTCATGTGGCTCAGTTTGATTCAGGCAACATGCAGCTGGCTGGGGGAGCGCTGAGATGCAAGGCTTAGAGCTGCACAGACCCACACAGTGCAGTCATGGCAGGGGAATAGATATAAATGTTGACAGATCACTTGGATCTGATGGTATTTTTTGTCACACCCCTCTGTATGCGGTGGAAGCTGCCAGCTACTCCCCACTTTTGCTTGGCTGCACGGCCCTCCCCAGGTTTAGAAATATAGCAGTGTCCAGTCCACAGTGATGGCTGGCCAGTCATTACTCTGGCCTGAGTACACCCAAACCACACATCTCAGGTCTGAGCAACAACACTGTTTGCTCCACCTGCCCAACAGTATCCCTCACAGACAGCCTCAGTGACTCACTGCACATGAAGCTGTGTAGTGATGAGTCCCACATTGCTGTGGGAACGATAAAAGGGCTGAGCTCTCAACATAACTTGCAGAACAGAACAAAGTCAGGAGAGCAGGGATTTGCCCTCTAACATTTCTATATACATGATTCTATAATACTCCCTTTTAGCGATGTATTTTTTAGTATTCTTGATCCTGAAAAAAAGCACAAGGCAGCAGTGTACTAATGCTCTGAACACCATCTCTCATTCTGATAAAAGAAACCTATTACACTTTGTAGAGGTACCTAGCACTTAGGACCAAATCTTATTACAATACAAACAGAATGCAGTATGCCCTTCTCTGCTTAAAAAAAACCTACATTCCCCTAATACATTAAATAGATAGAGCTGGGGCTAAACATGCACTGAATAAAAAATGCTTGAGAATGAGCTGTTTCTTGCCACCCCTTACAAACTGTTCTACTGTTCTGTGAATGTAGGGCGTCTTGTCTTGGTCAACAACTGAAGCTGTTTAACTCTGCCACACAGTACAAGCAAAATCACTCCTAACCCGCGCCCCCCCCCCCTTACTCATGCAGATTCATCTGCAGAACAGGCTGGGATACTGCATATAGCACACTGCAAACAAAAATTTAAAATCCGCAACTTGCTGCTGCTGGAAGACTAAAAACCCCACAAATACAAGTCACATTCCAAGTGATAACATCAGGCCAAATATATATTAGATTTGACAATAGAAAAAGCATCACCTGGATTGGGTGCCATACTGTTAAAATGCACAATCATAGCCACATAGCAACAAATCTCAGTGCAGCTGAGAAGACTTATTGCTATTCAATTGTACTTCATCGCAGTGCATCTCGTTAGTTTATCTTTTCCATCAACATTTTCATTGGTGTGAGGTGGAAAGAGAAAAGACAGCATTTGTTCAAGGAATAACATTTGGACTTACTGAGCAATGGGCAGGTTCAAGGGGCTGTTGAATACACTCCTGAATGATTACCTCTCACCAAAGGCACAACGTTAAGGAGTGACTAACCAAGATGCCCTTTTAACCACCACGCCCCTTCTATTCCCCAAATACAAAGGTCAAGTAAAACCACTGGCATCTTGATGATGGGCAAGAAAGGGAAATGCGATGCATTCAGAAAGCATGACTTCAGCAAGACTCTTAGTTGTGCTGCACTGATAAAACTTCACTTAACTATCCAGTTAGACTGGAATTACACACTTCAAATTCAGCCTGTTTATATTAGAAGGCAAACAAAAAGTCAACAATCACAACAAATTCCAAAAGTTTGTACACAGGGTGTCTCTCAAAATCTATTCATGGTTTATTAATCTTGCCATAGAATTGGCAGGGGCCTAGTGAATGAGACAAAAAAAAACAATTTCATGTTTGACTAAACAGTTGAAAACATTTGCCTCACTGCAACCAAATTAAAATGATAACCCAATATACAAGTGGGGCTAGTGCCAGTCATTGTAACGTATCTACTTTACTGCACCATACTTTCACAATGTCGTGCTGCCCATTTCAAGGGCAAGAACAATATCTCATTTGCATTGCAAACCCTATGTTATCAACGGGGCCTGCCTTGGAGAAAACAAACCCACTGAAAGCATAATGGTATTCTGCAGACATTTTTTCTATTTCTACAAATGAGGGCTAAATGAAAGTGTGTTCTCAAAACCATCTTTCGGCAAAATCCTCACCTAGATACTCCAGGAGGTGCTTCACTCCAATCTGAAAACTTCACTATGGACAAATATCACAGCCTTCAAGCTGCCAAATTATTTCCCTATTAGAATCTATCCTTTCAGATACTATAGTCTTTCAAATCAAGAGAAAACCATTCGTACAAGTCCAACATGGAATTTAAGTCACCTGACAGAGGATTAGGGAACAGGACTTCTTCTGAAACTAGTTACCCCAGATTCAGCTACTCCAATCATAAAAATATGGCAAAGTGTTATTTACAGTGACATTTTAAAAAAAGATTCCTACTGTTGTACACTACCAGAGGGTTAGCTGATTAAAAGTGTCCTTTCCTAACTGGTTTAGGTATTTACTTTAAGGGGAGGATGGATCAGGGATCCAAATTGTTAATTTAAATCCAGAAAGGGCCAATTGCACTCAGAATATAATAACAACACTGAAAATTTGCAAAATCATTCTCAACTTGAACTCATTCACCATCAATATCAATCACACACAACAGCCCCCATTTCCCATCCCTTGGCTAGTGTCAGTTGTTAAAACTAAACCCGCAGGATCTCAAGACAGTTATTATAGCAAATGGCTATCCAGTCAGGCTGGGTGGATGCCCATTGGACATTGTTGATTTCTCCTTCTGCTGTGTATGCCAAGATGGGGTCTTCAATGGCACGTGGCATCTGCTGGATGTCCCAAATAAGTGCCTGGTGGTCATCCGCTTGAAACAAAAGTATTGATTTAGTTAAAAAAAAACAGCATCAATCTTCAACAATGTTAATATTGAAAGCAAAAACAATCCTCTATTAAAATGCTTATGAATACCCTTCAAAATTTTGCAGCTTTCCTACGGTGCCTGGCTAAATCCTACATAGTGTAGAACATTTACTGTTTCCAACACAAGAATTCAAAGGCAAAAATAAACATAAAAGAGAACTCTCGCCTCGCACCCAAACAATTATTATGACACAGGAATGAACTGTAGCCAAGCAGAATCTGGGGAAATTCCTGCAGGGAGATCTAGAATTGCAGGCCATGACAGTGAGCTATGTCTCATAGCAGGCACGAGTCTTCACAAAATGAGGATCTTCCAGTCAGTGAAGGTGAGACAGGGCAACCCCCACCCCATTCCAGAGATAAGGAAACAATAAACTCCACAGGTTCAAATTCAAGCCATGACAATCTATCTGATCCGCCAAGGATCACTCAATTTGTGTGCATATAGTATTTCTATTCAGTGGTCAATTTTGCTGAGTTAATATTGTAAAAACTAGCAGAGGAGGAGAAATGATAAGAAATCTTAAACCATAGATAATTCAGGGTTATGAATAGACACCTTGCAAGAGACTGAAGAAAAAAAAGATCAGTTGTGAAATTTAACTTGAAATATTTAGAAATATATTATGATAACTTTATGGCCAAGGGTTAGAAACAAAATTAAAACACAGCAAATTGGACAGATATATACATTAAGGTCAGTTGAAAACATGAAAACAGCAGACATTTCACAGACATGAGGCTTGGTGTCTTCCAAAGAATGCAGGTCTTCAATAAATATCTTGGAAGTGCAAAGTGCAACATCAATGGATGTAGATGGCACCGGAAGCATATTTAATTGATAGAAGGATTAATTAACTCAAAGCAGACTGGTCAGTTGGTCAGTACATTAGGACAGGTAAAATGTTAGGAAAAGGAAAAATATGAAAAATCTCAAAGCAATAGAAAAACAGAGAATAAGGGCTCAGATACAAAGTTAAGAAAGCAAGTAAAATAAGATAGAATCTAGATTTTATGGAATGGATGCAAAAACTAAGTTATTGTTAAAATCCAGAATCTGCAGCTTACTTTATAACATTCTTATAACAAGCCTGCGGATCATTGGCTAAGTCAGTACCCAGTTCAGGACAGACTATTTTAGAACCAATGTTAAGACTAGAATGGAGTCGGGAGGATAAATTAACACTTTTCCAGAGAAATTAAAAAAATAGTTGAAGTGACAACCAAAATTTTAAACAGTGGAACAGTAAAGGTGAATATGGAAATCTATGCATGCCCTCAAAATAAAAATAAGATTTTAAATGACCAGGATAGGAATAATTCGTTTCCAAGGAAAGGTATTACAGGACATCTAGCACCAAAAGCAGAAAGGCAGTACTTACCTGCAGTGCAGATGTGACATGATGAGTGTGGCGCCCAGGCAATGCCATTCACGCATGCTCGGTGATTGTTTAGCCGGGCCACGGGTGTACAGGGCACACGGACATCAAGAATCACCACCTGAAAATGAGTAGAAGCTTTTGGATTAACAGACTCAGATGAAAATCTGCTACAGCAAAACATGAGTAAAGCAGTGTTACCTAACAATTTACATTTCACTGGACTGCCAGAGTAATTTGAATGCAGAAGTGATCCCTTATTTCATTCCTATCTTTAACCATGATAAAAAGAACAAATCTTCAGATGGAAAATGTCAGAAGCTAAACTGCCAGTCACATCATAGGGTTTGTCTTTCTGTATTTGGCTACAGCCAAGTTGATAGGACATAGCCAGAGGGGAAAAGTTGCATTACAGCTGTGCACCTGTTACCTATGCACAGCACATTCAGCTATTGCAGATGTATCCACAATTTCTGGGTAACTGAGCATGTCCACCTTCCAAATACACCTCTGATTTGTTGGAGAAGCAGAGAAAAAAGACTGGATCATTCTGCAAACAACTTTCACACAATGAATAGAATTCAGGTTGAATTTTAAAAAAACCAAATAGGTTTGGTGAAGTCTACAATGAGCTCCCAATAACCATTTTCAAACTACTAAAATAAACCATGCAAACACAAGTAATTCTGTAAAAATAACCAGTTATCCGTAACACCATAAAGACACAGGAGCAGAATTAGGCCATTTGGCACATAGAATCTGCTCCATCATTTCATCATGGCTGATCCAATTCCCTCTCAACCCCATTCTTCTGCCTTCACGCCCTGACTTATCAAGAATCTTATCAACCTCTCCCTTAAATACACCCAATCATCTGGCCTCCACAGCTGTCTATTGCAATGAATTTTATGTTTTCTATATTGTTTTCACTCGTTCTTTCTTGTTGTTTACACGATTTGTTTTTGCGCGTGGGGGCGCTGATATTCTTGTTGCTGTTTGCGCAATTTGTTTTTTTGCGCATGCTGGGTCGATGTTTTTGCTGCCGTTTGTGCAATTTGGTTTTTTTGCGTACGGGGGTTGATGTTCTTGCTGCCGTTTGTGCAATTTGTTTTGCGCATGGAGCGATGTTCTTGTTGCCCTTTGTGCCACTTGTTTTTTGCACACGGGGGGGCTTTGATGTTTTGGTTTGAACGACTTTCATAGTTTTCTTTGTTTTGAGGTTGTCTGGAAAAGATGAATCCCAGTTGCATACTGCATGCATGTTTTAATAAGTATGCTTTGAATTCCAGATTCACCCCCTCTGGCGAAAGAAATTCCTCATTTCAGTTCTAAATGGACATCCCTCTATTCTGAGGTGTGCCCTCTGGTCCTGGACTCCCCACTGTAGAAAACATCCTCTCCACATCCACTCTATCTAGGTCTTTCACCAGTCAGTAGGTTTGAATGAGATCCTTCCTCATTCTTCTCAATTCCAGCAAATACCGGCCCACAGCAATCAAACACTCCTCATATGATAAGCCTTTCATTCCCAGAACTATTTCGTGAAGCTCCTTTGAACTCTCTCCAATGTCAGTACATCCTTTTAGATAAGGGGCCCAAAACTGCTCACTATACGCCAAGTAAGGCCTCACCACTACCTTATAAATCTTCAGCATCACATCCTTGTTTTTATATTCTAGTCCTCTCGAAACAAATGCTAACATTGCATTTGGCTTCCTCACCTGCAAATTAATGTTAGGGAGTCCTGCATGAGGACTCCCAAGCCCTTTTACACCTCAGATTTATGAATTTTCTCCCCATTTAGAAAGTAGTCTACACCTTTATTCTTTCTATCAGAGTGCATGACCATAGTCCAACTGCAGCCTCCCTGCTTTCTCACCACAACATGTCCCGCCACCTATCTTTCGTATCATCTGCAAATTTGTCCATACAACATAAAAAGCAGTCCCCAGAACACCACCAGTCACCAATCAGAAAAGGTTCCTTTATTCCCACTCTGACTCCTGCCAATTAGCCAGTGCTGGGGGGTTGTGGGGAAGATATCTCAGAGTAAAACTGAGATGACTGCTGTAAAGTTTATCTGACCAATGATTGAATAGGAGCAGTTAAAGCAGGGGTTGCCAAACTTCTTTATGCCTTGGAACAATGCTATTAAGCAAGGTTGGGAACTCCTGAATTAGAGGGTGAGACAAAGTCAAAATCAAATTTATTGTCATGTGCACAAGTACATGTTGGAAGGTGCAAAGAAAAACTTACTTGCAGCAGTTTCACATATCATCAGATAAGCAGCGCTCATGAGTTGCAAAATGAAGAGAAAGTTTAGCCCAGCATATCAAGCATGTCCCCCAGAGAGGAAAAACAACTGAGCTAACAGATAGGTGATTGACAGGAAGCTGCAAAGTGTCTAAACAGAAAATGAGGCACTGTTCATCGAGCTACTTTTAGGACTCACTGTGATAGTAATAAGAGTCAACAGACCAATGGGCCAGAATGGGACTGGATAAGGAATTAAAATGACAGGCAACAGGAAGCTCAGGGTTTCCACCTGCTCTCACACACAGTAAAAGGATAGTTTCCACTGGTCCTCACGTTCTACCCCAACAGCCTCGACACTGATAGGATCTGTAATTTTTGCCACCTTCAAAGAAATCCCACCATCACACACATCTTCCCCTCCCCTACCCTTCGTGTAGGGACTGTTCCCTTCATGACTCCCTGATCCACACTTTTGTTTGCACCAACCATATTCCTTCCAAGGGCACTTTCCATTGCAACTGCAGATGATACAACAATTGTCCTTTCACCTATTCCATTTCCACCATCCAGGGGACCAGTCTTTCCAGTTGAAGCAGGAATGACCCCAAACTTCTTGCTGTCTGCCATTTTAATTTCCATCTCTAACTCAGGGGTTCCCAACCTGGAGTCCACAGGCCCCTTAATGGTGTTAGTCCATGGTATAAAAAAGGTTGGGAATCCTTGCTCTAACTGCTCGCATTCACTTAGCAACCGGATAACCTTACTAATCCTGTCCCAGTGCAGCCCAAACATTAACAAACACTCCTCCACACGTCTCCCCCAATCTACATGCTACTCAATCTAGACTTTCTCTAGTAAATCGTTTGTTGGACCAGATAACTTTGTTTGCAGCTTTTTCACATGTTATCCTATCAGGGAACCCCAATCCACCCTCTACAAACTTCTTGTTCTTCCAACCTGAAACATTACTTTGTTGTACATTTCCAACGTTCAGTTTTTAAAATTTCACCCATTCAGCTAATTATGACATAACATACAAGCTCAGCCTAGTATTCTGTACAATTTCTAACTGAGTTCATTGGATAGCTATTGCAGTAATACTTCTGTCTGACTTTTCACCTGCTCACCCATACCCATCAACTCACTGACACTTAGGGACTGTCCTGGTCTGTAGAATGCAGTCCTGCAGTGGTGAAACTTTCTTGCTCATCAAGGAGACCTTGTACATACTACTACACCACTTATGCATGGAGGCTTTCTTTAATGCTTACCTCCATGCCATCCATTGCCATAGTGGCCAGATAATTGGGATCTTGCTTGTTCCAGCACAGTCGAAGTAATGGATGGTGCTGGGGATCTTCGTAGATGATGGTGCTGTGTTCCAGGTGTCTAAGGTCAAACATACGCACTGAACCATCTGCACCCACGGAAGCAAACATGTCCCTACCACCTCCTGCCCTACTGAATGCAATATCGTACACCTGCAAGTCGGGGGAAAAACAAAATGCAGTTTAGTAGCCTAATCACCAGTTTCATTTGTGGAAGAGGCAATGCAGCTTTGTAAATTAAGAAAAATTGGTTTAAAACAAAGTCAAGAAAAGCCTTGCTTCAATTCTCAAGCCCAGTGATCTCACTCAGCTGCGTTAAAATGCTAGTTAACCTTAAGATAATTTAGGGTGGACGAAAGAAAGCAATGGTGCACTTATTATTCTCAAGCAAACCCCAATGGTAAGACTTGTGGGACACCACTGGACATTTGACATGACAAATTAGCCTGTCCACATTAATAGGTCAAAATGATTAGTAAAGGATGATGATACAAAAGACTGACCAAACTACAGTAACGTGTTAAACTAAATCTGCCTACACAAAAGGAATCTGGATTTTTGAATAGAACTGGGGGTTTTGGCTGGGATTATGAAACTCCAGCTTCCTTGGCTGACAGCTTCTATTGATTATTGCAAAACCATGGCAGAACATTATGAATCAATGTTTTCAAATATGCTAGCAAAGTCACACAATTAATATCCATTCAGATATTACATCGGTAAAGGAGTCTTCTACATTTGGCTGGGGTTTCCCTCTCTGAAGCATGGGAGGAAGTAAGGTGACCTTATAGAGGTATATAAAATCATGAGGGGCACTGAGTAGGGGAGTCTGAAAGTAGGTACGTGGAATGAGCTGAAGGAGGGAACTGGCAGATTCAGGCACAATTACAATGTTTAAGAAATTTGGACAGTTCACAGATATGGTAAACTCAGGTAAATGGGACTAACGTGGAAGAGTTGGGTCAAATGGCCTATAACTATGACGTGACCAAATCTCCCACTCTCTATTCCTCCCCAAATAGGAATGAAAAGTGACCTTCCTGCAGTGCAAGAATGAGCACTTGCCTATTCACCTCTAGAAATTGGGTTTAAATGCCTGTTAAACTGAAGGGCCCCAAGTGATCAAGTTTAGGCAGAGCAGAAAGAACTCCATATTAATAAGGCTATAGCTAACCGAGAAATGGTAGATGCAGGCTGGCATAAAGTGTTCTGTTGGCTTGCATCATTAGTCTTTATAGGTACAAACCACAGAAAACCAAAAGTGGGAGAAAATATAGTTGACTTGTTTGCCAGTCAATGCAGATATTACTTTCTCATTACTTATTTCAAATCTCTTTTCTCATACATGCCAACACCAAAAGCTATTTCAGAAGCATTTTAGAGGCATTGAAAAATAACTAAAATTAACTGGCTCACATTCAAGAGATAGAGCAGCCACCTCTCATGCTATACTGCAGGATTTTGCATTATTCTATACTCATCTTCCCCCGTCTACATAAATACTGGAATTTCATGCTGCAAAGAACACTAACTTATTGGTTTTAGACATTAGCCTATTTGCACTGATGAATTTTTGAACTCCAGAGGTACGGGGAAAATAAAGTATAAAAATTAAACCCAATTATTGTAGTGCTCATTTGTAATATTACTGTTAATGTTAAGCCATGTAGATTAAAATTTGTAGGATGTTTGGCGATTGTAGAACTATCACTGAAAATGGTTACTATAAGCAAACTGTAATAACCACTGTAAAATTATATAATCGGTAGAACAGTAATTGTTATGAGTGACTCAACCCCCAATATCACAGCACTCAGTATTACAGGAGCACAAAACAGTGCTACCAGCAATAATAACTTTCAGCCTACAAGTGCACCTACTTTGTTTTGTGCAAGCAGCCTCATTATTCTCAAGCCTCCCATGTGGTAAAAGAAAATCAATGTAAACATTTAATTGCTAGGTCCTCATTATGATCATCTAACTTAGCAGAAATGTGGAATTACAATAGGCCCTGTGCTCAACACTTATCTGTTGAACTAAGCATGGATGGACATTGAGACCTCATTACCTCCTTATCATGAGCAATGAGCTGTGTTTTCACATGACCAGAAACTAGATTGACTCGGCCAAGCACCTGACCAGTCTCCAGGCCCCAAATTGTACAAGTGGTGTCAATGCTGGAAGTACCTGCGGAGAAAATAAGCCATTAGTTGGAACATTATTTAGGGCAGCCACAGTAGCGTAGCAGCTAGCGCAACACTTTACAGCACCAGCAATCACCATACTGGGTTCAATTCCTGCTACTGTCTGTAAGGAGTTTGCACGTTCTCCCCATGACCACGTGGGTTTCCTCCGGGGTCCACATTCCAAAGACGTATGGCTAGGGCTAGTGAGCTGTAGGCATGCTATGTTGGCGTTGGAAGTGTGGTGACACTTGCAGGCTGCCCCCAGCACAATCTTCAGACTGGTGTTGGTTGCTGATGTAAAGATGCATTTCACTGTATGCTTTGATGTATATGTGACAAATAAAACTAATCTTTAATCTCTTAACAAGCTCTGAATATGGTTTTTGAGAGATGCTTACATTTTTGGAAAATTGTTTAATCCTTTTATCTCAAGAAACATTAAATTTTCTCAGAAAACTTACAACTTTTTGCATCAAATAATTCAACACAAAACAGTCTCTGCATTTCATTCAACAGAATTAGTTTTTTCATACTCCCCTATGATTTGATAATGAATTATTTTGCTGGATTACTTTGTCAATTCCCTTTACAATCTTAGAAACTTTAATTAGATTGCTCTAGAATCTCCAATTGGAAATGAGAAAAATCTAACTTTTAAAATATAGCTTCAAGTTTTAATCCTCAAAGATATCCCAATACTCAATTCTGAAGAACTGATGTCATAATTTTTAAACTATTTTCCCCTTCACTATAAGCAATTTGCCTCAATCAGCTTTTGCTTTTTCCTGTCTGATTTCCATATCTGTCATTTCCCTTAGTATGCAAAAACCTATCTCAATCTTGAATGTACTCAAAAAATTATCTCTGAAAGTCCACTGGGATAGAAAAAATTAATTTCGTATCCTAATTGATTCCTCCTTTGGAGGACACATGCCCAGTTACAGAGGAAACAGTTGTCAACCACTCCAATTCCTTTCTCCATTTTTGTTTTATTGAATATACCTTATTCTTCTGACCTTCAGAATATGCATGTTAATTTTTATTCACTCCCTTCTTGCAGACAAACACTGACCCCTGGACTCAATCCAGTGAATCTAAGTTGTATCATGTCCTTAAATACAGAGGCCAAAGCTACATTAAGGCACAGCAAGTGCAATCTCACCCAAGCCCTGTAAAATGATAGCAACACACTCTTGTCCTTGCTAGCAAATCCAATACTTGCTTCACATGCATATTGAATGTATTTCATTAACCAGAAAACTAAGTTCTCATGTTACATTAACATTTAAAAATCAGTTTAATTTTATTCTTCTATTCAAAATGAATTTTAATACCCATTTTGTATCTTTGTCTTATCTTTAACTTCAAAGTATCACCAAGGGTTGTCTATGGGTTTTTAATGCACATGACACAGTTACAGTAGCAAGGGTTACTGTCATTTTACAAGACTTAGAATGAGATCAGGTCAGGAAAACCAAATAATTTTGATCCCTGTACCCAAGGATAGTCCACATCCCAATCCCATTCCCATTCTGACATGTCTATCCACAGCCTCCTCTACTGTAAAGATGAAGCCACACTCAGGTTGGAGGAACAACACCTTATATTCCGTCTGGGTAGCCTCCAACCTGATGGCATGAACATCGACTTCTCTAACTTCCGCTAAGGCCCCACCTCCCCCTCGTACCCCAACTGTTACTTATTTTTATGCACACGTTCTTTCTCTCACTCTCCTTTTTCTCCCTCTGTCCCTCTGAATGTACCTCTTGCCCATCCTCTGGGTCCCCTCCCTTGTCTTTCTTCCCGGACCTCCTGTCCCATAATCCTCGCGTATCCCCTTTTGCCTATCACCTGTCCAGCTCTTGGCTCCATCCCTCCCCCTCCTGTCTTCTCCTATCATTTTGGATCTCCCCCTCCAACTTTCAAATCCCTTACTCACTCTTCCTTCAGTTAGTCCTGACGAAGGGTCTCGGCCTGAAACGTCGACTCACCTCTTCCTACAGATGCTGCCTGGCCTGCTGCGTTCACCAGCAACTTTGATGTGTGTTGCTGACATTTTTAGGCATGGTTTAATAAAAGCAGGACTGGGTACAAACATTTAAAGACATTTGTAGCTTTGCAATTCAGAGACCGGAGGTGTAGGCACAGAGAACTCTCAGTTGTACAACTGGAGGAGATTGCAAGTATTGAGGAAGAGGCAAATTACCATGGGAATATTTGTGTTCTGTTTCTATGCCTCACCACGAGCCAAAGTATTTTAAGTCAAAGCAGAAGGATGATGGTTGAACAGTACATTCCAGACCCTTAGCAGGGAGAGCAGGGAATCAGCGAAGAACTGAATTTGACAGGAGCAGAAACAATAACTTTTATTTTCTAAATATCTCATTGAGAAATTTCTACTGGTTCAATAGCCATATCCCTGGATGTCTCTGCTGAAGGTGAGCCTTAAAAGAAAAAAAAGACAAAGACAGTCGTAATAGCAACGGTAACCAATGAAATAGGAAGCCAATCTGGCTATGACGGGATAGACTGAAAAATCAAAATCAGCAAGCATCAACCGAACAACAAGCAGGGAGGAATTAGCTTTTGTAATAATTTCCAAGGATGCTTTCAAGCAAGACGTGTGTTTTGATTACTGAAGCAGACTGGGAACGCGAGAGTGAATCCAAGAGCTACAATACACGAGTTGAAAGTGATTCCATGATTTGGAAATAATATACATGGCACGATTAGCAAGTTTGCTGAAGCTAAATTAGGAAGTCTTGTTGATAGCAAGCAGATTACAATGAATTACAAAGAGTGTGATCAGTTAGGGAGATGGGCCAAGATAAGTGTGGGATAATGCATTTTGGACATTCAAAGCAGCGTAGAACTTGTACATAGAATGGTGGGGTGGAGCACTGTGGAACAAAGACCTGGGAATACAGGTAGGTGCACAGTACACTGAAAGCATCTGCATAAGTAGACAAGGTGGTGAAGACGACTTTTAGCATGCTGGCCTTCATTCAGGAGTAAGGATGTGGTAGTTGTACAAGTCATTAGTGAGGCCACACTTGACAATGCCTTTCCTATAACAGGGTGATGAAAATTGCACACAGTTCTTCAAGCTCTTGAGAGCGCACATGATATTTGGATGCTGCATGGACTGGAGGCCTGAGTTACAGGGAGACTTGGCCACACAAGATCTTTATTCCCTGGAGCACATGACATTGAGGGCGTGATCTCAGAAAATTATAAATCAAGTACATAACTGGCTACAGACACTTACAATAAATCACCCTTTTTGTTTTAAAAGGAATCTATGAGATGTGATTGGCAACCCCATCGATCTCTAACTGGATGCCCAAATGGATTTGGATCAGAGTCTACAATGGCACAAATTATTGCATCAGCAGCAAGACTAAATTTAGCTTTATATCACATCAAGATCATAGCAGAGTTTAATGGATACGGTGCTGGTCTGTTAAGAAAACTTGCAAATACTTAATCACAATATCACAAATGACTTTCTCGACCACAAAAGTACCTTGAAGTCTTATAGAAACCACAGCAACTAATTGATAAGTTTGCTTTTAGGTTACCTTGTCTGAAGAATAATTATTGACAAGGCACTGGGGTTAACCATGTTATTCTCAAACCATCTTCACAATAGGACACAGAAACTCAGTTTAATGCCTTAAACAAAGAGCAGAATCTCCAATGTACTACCTCCTCAGACATTCACAAAAAACAGCCAGTTCAGAAAGATATTATTTACTTTCTATCTTTGATTACTACTGTACTGATAGGCTACCTCGTCCACTTGAGGTCAGAAAAAAAATCAATTATATTCTGGTGGGTTTGTATTCAAATGTATGGCAGACTGCATAAACTTGATTGATTTTACTCTTAAGAATAGCAATGAAATGAGCTATGCTTTCACTCCCTTTCTGATGCAAGAATTTCTATTGAGATTATTAACTGAATTTTAAATTTGCAGATGTTACAATTGTATTTGGACTCCTACCTCTACATTATTAATTCAGACTTCCACATTACTGATGTGGTAATTTAACCATTAAATCACCACACACCTTTGAAGCATCAGTTAGGATTTTTCTACCTTTCTCTGGAATTAGACTTAAGCAGAAAACACCACAACCTTATAACTTTGAGGCAGAAGTTCTTACTCCAGTGCCTTTTGTTAACAAAAGCAGCTTTAAGAGAATTGAGGTTGAAAACTTGGAAGAATTCCACAATAAAGCAGCAAAATTTGGAGCAGCATCTTATGCCAGATTTCAACAGACCAGAGATTTGAGGGTTAAGTAATTTTCCTGTCTTTTTCCTCCTGAAGTGCTTTGGCCTTGTGACTGTTCTTCAGGCTTTAGTGTAAACACGAAAAGTGATGAATTAATTGGTGAATAAAGCAATATATAGGAAAACCAGAATGACAGCGAAAATTAAAATGGCCGTGGCCAAATATATTACAGCCACATCACCAGATCAAATTAGCTAAGGCAACCAAATTAATAATTATTTTTAGACTCGCCAAGAGGGAGTCTTACACTTTACACTGTATCTGTCCGGTGCTCTGAACAATGCAGTTCATCCAAAGACCTTCCCAAATTATCTGCACCACGATGTTGTTTCCAATTAAAGTTGTCACCCTCCACAAAGGAAGGACACAGGTTATGATGGCTCCCAGTTTTCCAACCACACAAGGACTATGCACAAATCTGGAGTCCCATTGACGCCATTCTCAATTCTGTTGCTGCAACAGTCAACATGCACCACTGTCCTGAGCCACTCAAAGTGCAATGGACAGGAATTGATTAGAGAGCCAAGTGATCACAATATGATAGAATTCACCATGAAATTTGAGGAGAAGCTAGTCAGATGTATCAGTATTACAGTGGAGTAAAGGGAATGACAGAGGCTTGAGAGAGGAGTTGGCCAAAACTGATTGGAAAAGAATGATGGCAGAACAGCAATGGCTGGAATTTCTGGAAGCAATTTGGAAGGCACTGGATACGTAAATCCCAAAGAGGAAGTAGTATTCTAAAAGCAAAATGACAACCGTGGCTAACAAGAGAAGCCAACATAAAAGCATAAAATAGAGCAAAAATTAATGGGAAGTTAGAGAATTGAGAGGCTTTTAAAAACCAACAGAAGGCAAGTAAAAATGTCATTAAAGTAAAAATTGAATATGAAAGCGAGCTAACCAATAATATTAAAGAGAATACCAAAAGTTTCTTCAGATATATAAAGTGTAAAAGAGAGGCGAGAGTGGATATTTGACCGATGGAAATATGATGCTGGAGAGGGCAGGGGTCAAGGACATGGTGGACTAACTAAATAAGTATTTTACATCAGACTGTAGAAGACACTAGCAGCATGGTAGAAGTTCCAGGTACCAGGAGTCATGAAGTGTGTGAAGTCAACATTACTAGGGAGAAGGTTCTTGGGAAACAAATGTCTGAAGGTAGATAAGTCACCTGGACCAGATGGTGTACACCCCAGAATTCTGAAAGGGGTGGCTGAAGAGATTGTGGAGAAACCTGGAAAATTACAAATGTCACTCCACTCTTCAAGAAGGGACAGAGGCAGAGGAAAGAAAATTATACGCCAGTTAGTCTGACCTCAGTGGAAGACATCGGAGTCAATTGTTAAGGATGAGGTCTCTGGGTACTTGGAGGCACATGATATAATAGGCTGTAGACAGCATGGTTTCCACAAGGGAAAATCTTGTCTGACAAATCTGTTGGAATTCTTTGAAGAAATAACAAGCAGGATAGATAAAGAGAATCAGTTGATGATGCATACTTGGATTTTCAGAAGGTCTTTGACAAGGTGCCACATATAAGGCTGCTTAACAAGCTACGAGCCCATGGTATTAAAGGAAAGATTTATAGCATGGATAAAGCAGTGGCTGATTGACAGGAAGCAAAGAGTGGGAATGAAGGGGGCCTTTTCTGGTTGGCTGCTGGAGACTAGTGGCATTCCACAGGGGTCTGTGTTGGGACCAATTCTTTTTATGTTATATGTCAATGATTTGGATGATAGGATTGACTTTTTTTTTTGCAAAGTTTGCAGATGATATGAAGATAGGCGGAGGGGCAGATAGTTTTGAGGAAGTAGAGAGGCTGCAGAAGGACTTCGATTAGGAGAATGAAATACAGTGTCGGGAAGTGTGTGGTCATGCACTTTGGCAGAAGAAATGAAAGGGTTGACTATTTTCTAAATGGATGGAAAGTACAAAATTCTGAGGCACAAAGGGACTTGGGAGTCCTTGTGCAGAATTCCCTAAAGGTTAATTTGCAGGTTGAGTCTGTGGTGAGGAAGGCAAATGTAATGTTAGCATTCATTGCAATAGTACAAGAATATAAAAGGATGTAATGTTGAGGCTTTATAAAGCATTGGTGAGGCCTCACTTGGAGTATTGTGAGCAGGTTTGGGTCCCTAATCTTAGAAAGGATGTACTGAAAAAAAGAGAGGGCTTAAAGGAGGTTCACGAAAATGATTCCAGGATTGAACAGCTTATCATATGTAGAGAGTCTGATGGCTCTGGGCCTGTATTCACTAGAATTCAGAAGAATGAGAGGTGACCTAATTGAAACCTATCAAATAGTGAAAGGCTTTGATAGAGTGGATGTGGAGAGGATATTTCCTGTGGTGAGAGAGCAAGACCAGAGGACACAGCCTCAGAATTTAGAACCGAGATGAGGAGGAATTTCTTTAGACAGAGAGTGGTGAATCTGTGGAATTTAAGGCAGAGGTTGATAGATTCTTGAATGGTCAGGGCAAGAAGGGATATGGGGGTGGGGGCGGAGGGCAGGAGATTGGGACTGAGAGGAAAATTGGATCAGGCATGATGAAATGGCAAAGCAGACTTGATGGGCCAAATAACCCAATTCTGCAACTATAACTTATGGTCTAAAAATTGATCCAGGTCCTCATTCCTACTCAACATTCACCATGATCAGATGAATGCAGATTTAATTTATATGGATAGTATAGTGGTTTACTGCTTCAAGCCGCCTCAACACTCCACAATCCATGCTTTATGGGTAAAGAGTGGACAAGTGAAGGAAGCTGCTGACAATTACAGAATAAACCCCGAGTGGTGTGAATATAAAGAGCTTACATGCCTGGACTGATGAATCAAACACATTAGGATTATCTGGATTTTAAGGGTATGCAGAGAGAATGGTGGTCTACTGGTACAGGTTAGCAGATTGTCCCTTTGCTAATTAGAATGTTGATCCCACAAGTTGTAGGCTGGGATTCTGGAGCACTGCAGTTATCATAGCACAGACTGAAGAATGAGTTCTCCAAAGAATGCTGCAACCTTTAACAGTGGACCAGTTTCAGAGGAAGTCAAAACAAAGCTAATACCTCAAGTGGCAGCAACAGAAACACTACATGCAATAACTGGATACTGCATAGCCCGGCTAGCTCAGTCAGTAGAGCATAGGACTTTTAATCCCAGAATCATAAGTCCGAGCACCGCATTGGGTGTTGCTTATGGGATGACACCATAGTGTAGCGGTCAGCATAATGCTACTACAGCGAGAGCGACCTGGGTTCAATTCCTGCTGCTGTCTGTAGGGAGTCTGTACGCTCTCTCTGTGACCACGTGGGCTTCCTCTAATGTACAGATAGTACATTAATTGGTCACATGGGGTGTAATTAGCGGGGCACAGGCTCGTTGGACCAGAAGGACCTGTTACCATGTTGTAATAAAATAAAATGGAATTGGAAAATAGATTAAGCAACATAATCAGGAGTACCAAGCATAATACAAAATCATAAAAATTAAGATATGATTGCCTTGGAAAAATAGCTTTTATCCTTAGTCTGTCATGCAGGAATTAGCTATAGAACTCACATTTTTGAGAAAGTTCCTTTGATTTCAGGAAGGTTACATATAAAAAGACAAGTTTACATGATGTCTGCAACACAACCAACTTTCATCACTGTTACATCACGATCACATAGTCAGACATACCCTCAAGTGCCTGCCAAATGAAATAATCACGTGGATACCTCATCATGTTAACCTGTCTGAATGAATATGCTTTTGAACTGTGCATCAAGTTAAGATGGAAGTAAGAAATACACAGTAATGGCCAATTGTTCTCAGCTGAATAACCCTCTCCACATGAAAAGACATTGCAAAGGGCACTGATGACTTTCTCTCAGTGGCCAAGGAAGCAGTGGACTTCATCTTTCACAGATACAGTGCAATGGATGTGGCCTTCACTGTGTAACAATTCCAAGAAAAATGTAGAGACAGCAGAGCCACTACACGTGGCCTTTTTTGACCTACCAATAGCCTTTTGAATGTCAATTGAGGTCTGTGTAGAGAATCCTCCTCAAATTGGGCTCCGTTCTAATTCTGATTCATCTCCATTCCAAGTCTGATACTTGTGGACATGCAAACCATGATTTTTAACTAATAGGTCGCCTTTAACCTAATCCCAGTGCAGATGGAGCAATTCCCTGCCTCCTCCATTCAAACCATCGTTACAATTCTTCTCAATGTAATGTTGCACCTCACACCAACAAACTTCCTACAGGGTGAACTAATAACGTACATTTTCACCTCCATCGTAGAATCAAGGTCACTCCAACCTCAGGAGAGAGACAATGTTTACATACACTCAATTTCAGAAGCTGAACTCCAGATCATTCACTGAAGCATGCAAGAAAGGGCCCTCCACAAAACAAACGCCACTTACCAATCTGCCCTTACTGCACAATGCTGCCTCCTTAAAAATAAGTGCTCACTAGGAGACTGGGAAAACAAGGGTCACTTTCCACACCATAAAGTCCAATTTATACTTCTGCGTCAAATGTACGCCGGGTGACGTGCAGCTCCCCAAAAATGCATCGCGGCGACGCAGACGGCAACAACTGTGATTGGTCCGCTTGGTAGCATCACATTTCCTCCTACGCATTTCCGGTTGCTTTTCTCCACCACGTCCATACACTGATGCGAAATAAATGGTTGGAGACAATGAACCAAACTGTCAAATCTACCTGCCGACATCCGAAAATATTTGAAATGCATTTCCTCATCCATGTGTCTCACAAAGAAACTCACAGTGGCATAGAAACCCCATCGCCAACTAGCGTTTTGGCGGTGAATTGCAGAGCGACGCAGACACAA
Source organism: Mobula hypostoma (assembly GCF_963921235.1). NCBI lineage: Eukaryota > Metazoa > Chordata > Chondrichthyes > Myliobatiformes > Myliobatidae > Mobula > Mobula hypostoma. The sequence goes on along the minus strand of NC_086128.1, from coordinate 9,696,128 downwards.
CAACACATGCTCGCTACGGCGTAGCCCGTACGCACAAGTATAAATCAGGCTTAAATACCACCTCTTAGCAAAGGCAGACATTGATTATGTAACTTTCTATTCTTCCAGCATGCCAGGCAAACATTAGTCAACTAAGGGATACAGCATTCAAAGATCAAATAGCCCAGCTTCTTTGACACTTTGAAAACACTGACCACTCACAGCAAGCACCTCAGTGTACAAGATATGTGCCAGCAGCGGCATCTGAAAAATTTTTCAAATCCTTTGCCTAAATCAGCATCCTTTCATAGGCCAACTCTCCGAACAAAGGTTCTAATCAAACTAAGCCCACTTCAATACATGTGCCTTTTACTTGCGGGAGACCTAACATTGCCCACACCCAGATTCCTGAAGCAAGCATTCTACTCTGAGCTCTATCACAGCATGAGACATGGAAATAGGCAACAATTCAAACATGTTCCCAAAAAAACATGCAACATTTTCACCAACTTGAGAATTCTAGTCTACGAATGAGTAGCATCCAGAACACAGCAAAATTGGGCCCAGACTGTTTCTAAGCCACCCAATATGGCCCCAGCAAGGATATTCTCCAACTTCCTGAAAAAGCATTTCAGGATGTATATTGTATACATTTCTCTGATATTAAATGTACCTTTGAAACCTCTATGTGCAGGGTTCTGCTGGCACTCTCTCTCTCTCTCTCTCATATACCTCTAGGCCTATCACTTCATGACCTTCCACGGACCTCGACAACACTTCAAACTCTGTCAAATCAACACCTTCGCCTCTGTCCTTGTCCAGGAAGGATCAGGAGCTCAGCCATCTCCAGGCCAAGACCTCTCAGACTGGAACTGGGTAATACTGTTCCTCTTCCACCACTACTCTGCACCCACCCCAGATCTCTCATGCCTCCCTCTACTCATCTTCATATCCTCTTTTCACACCTGAGCTCTCTTTATAATCCACTTTCCCCAACCTCTCCAATCCCCCACCTTCCTCTGACCCCAGCTCTGCTGTGTCTACACTATCTCCACCAACCATCCGAAGCAGAACGCCCTGTCCTCAGCAGGGGCCTTACCTTCATCCCTCTACGCTCACTCACTTTAATAAGTTCCACACCTGCCACAACACCATTCTTTTTCCATAAGCTCTATGCCTATTTCTTTGGCAAGGATTTCCCCCCCCCCCCACCATCCTCTTGGACAACCTGCTCTGGATATTTTCATCTAGCTGCCAATAGGACATCAACTGCCACTTGCACACCCACTCCAACCTCATCCCTTACCATCAAACCTACAAATAAGGGCAATGCTGTTGCAGGCTGGCAGACTGAACTCTATCCTGCAGAGGCCAGACAGCAGTTCTCAAGACACCTCTTCGTACTTCCGCCTGAATCAGGATTGCACAGAGAAGCAACGGGCCACAGTTTCCCGCCCCATGACTGACCTCATCACTTCTGGAGATCTCCCTACTATCGCCTTCAATCTCATTGTTCCCAGTAAATCCAAGAAACATAATATAATGAAGTACAGCACCAAAAGGGGTGGACAAAGAACCAGTGTGAAAGACAACAAAGTATGCAAATACAAAAGAGGAAAATAATAATAAACACAAAGCAACCCACACAAAATGCTGGAGGAACTCAGCAGGCCAGGCAGCATCTATGGAAAAAAGTAAACAGTCTTGTGTTTCTAATAAATGTAGCACTGTGCAAAAGTCTTAAGCATTCTAGATTTTATGTAAATTTTGTTTTAGAAGTTTATTTTTTTGTCTTCTGCATTATGCCAGTAGAAAACAGCAAACTTCCAAACATTCTTTTTCCAAAAATAATGTTAGAGGAGTTTTTGTATTTCATTAAAGTAACATTATGTTTTAGACCACTTTTCAAATAAAAACTTTATTACTTCGTAGGTATTGAGCCAAGTGCAATATTAAACAAAGATAACAAACAGGATGCTAATGATCAATGACATAATGAGTTGAATGAACTAAACTGATTAACTGAAACAGAGGTAGAAGGAATCAAACTGAGCGAAGGACAACCTAACTAAAAGTTGAGGGTGTGGCAGATGAAACAGTTTAACCTTCAAATCATCAATTCTTACACCACAGCAAGAGTGAACATAGCTACAAGACACGAGGGAGTCATCCAGCAACAGCAAGGTCTCTCCCAAGCAGAAATTTTGCAGCAGACAGGAGTTTCTGTGAAAAGAACAAGGAGTTTACCAACAGATGGTATGGGCTCCATACAGCCCCAATCTCAACATTGAGGCTGTCTGGAATTACCTGCAGAGAACATAAGACATAGAAGCAGAACTAGGCCATTTGGCCCATCGATTCTGCTCCACCATTCCATCATGACTGATCCCAGATCCCATTCAACCCCATCCACCTCCCATCTCGCCATATCCTTAGTTTCCTGATCAGTCAGGGCATCAATCAAATTCCGTCTTAATATTACATATGGACTTGGCCTCCACCGCATGGAGACAGAAGCAAGCAATACAGCCAAAGTCTGAAGAACTGTGCAAGTCCTCCGAGATGTCGGGAACAACCTACCAGCCGATTTTCTTAAAGAACTGCATGACAGTGTACGAAGAGAATTGACGCAGTTTTAAAGGCAAAGGGTGGTCACACCAAATATTGATTTACGTTTTTTTGCTGTTTACTGCTCTTTATAGTAAACTTTGATATTTAGAAACTATTATTTTTGAAAGCATCTTCACTTTACAGAATTTTTTTTTACATGTGCCCAAGACTTTTGCATAGTACTTTAAATAAGCAATAAATATCAAGAACATGGGATCTAGAGTTTTTGAAAGTGGGTCCATAGGTTGTGGAAACAGTTCAATGATCAGGCGAGTGAAGTTACCTCCACTAGTTCAAGAGCCTGATGGATGAGGAGGTAATAACTGTTCCTGAACCTGATGGTGCAAGTCCTGAGGCTCCCTTTATCCTGATGGCAGCAGCAAGAAAAGCCCATGTCCTGGATGGTGGGCGACCCGGATGATGGATGCTGATTTCCAGCGACAACACTCCATGCACAATAGATGTGCTCAGTGGAGGGGAGGACTTTCTTGATCCGTTTCCATCTCAACAGATTATCTACCACCATCTTCTACAAATGCACTGATTCCCAGTTACCTCCACTGTATCTCTTCCCACACTGTCACTTACAAGGAATCAGTTTCCTTTTCTCAGTACCTCCATCTCTCCCGCATATTTTCATGATGAGGTATTCCATTTCAGGACATAAAATCAACAAAACAGATACACCGTCAGAAATCCAATTCCTGGCAGATTTTTCCACTAATAGTAATAGATGAAAACATCAAAGTTCACTTCTGCCTAGTGCACACGGATAACTGATAATGCCAGATACTGGGTCACACACACATCTATCAAAAGAGTGCTTTCAAACATTGAAATTTGAAAATAATTCTAAATGAAATGAATATTTAGCTGTTGCTGCAACCCCTCTAATCATTACAAGGCCTCTCTCACTGCAGCTTACATCCATGGCAGCGCGCAATTACGTAAATGAATCTGAGCAACTCCTTCCCATTCAGCAAATAACAGGACAACTATCAATCAATCTACAAATGGAAAAGTGGCAATTACCATCCTACAGTTGGGAAGCACAGCCTCTTCACACAAATATCATCAGAGTGAGTAAAACTTTTGTAGTGTCCAACTACAGACCCAAATAATTTGGCAAATTAGTTTTGTCTAATGTACTATCTTTTGAAAGTTTTAATTCTTGAAACAACTTTAATTCAATTTTTCATTAGCCTTTGGATTTAAAAAAAAACCATTAAATAAATACTTGCTAACTTAACCAAAACAAAGAGAAAAATGGACCTTCAGTTCAATCTGAGAAACATCAGATTGAAAAATACAGGAAATAAATTGTTCCCAATCATAGTTTCTTAGCACACCCTCCTCCCCTTATCTCTTTCCTGTTTGCAATATTTGAACTTGGCCAGGGTTTAACTCCTCTCACACTGATGAGCATAAAGTTCACTATTTAAAAACAGGAAGAGATGCAATAAACCCAAATCCTTTCCAGTTGTATGCTGTCTCAAATACAGCTCCTAGCATCTGTTTAATATTGCAATGGAGTAATGCAATAAACCAGCAAACACATCAAGGGGGTTCTGTTCACTCAGAGCCACAGACTTCCCCTGGGTAATCAATCTGTCTGCTCTGTAACTGCCTGGCATCATTACAAAGGTTTTACCCAAAATCTATGGAGGGAGAGTAACATTTATGGTTCTAATTGCACAGAATTATTAGCCACCCATCGCCAGAGTTTCCAGAAGGTATGCAATTAGCCGAGAGGCAGCGCACAGCCTTACCCAAGAGATTTGGATCCACTTCATTCCAGTCAAATGAAGTCAGAGGAGCACAGAAGTCAGAGTTCTTGTTATTGTTTAGTAAACATTCCAGCCTGGTTTCAGTATCGCTCACCTGGAATATTAAGAAAATATGTGCACATTTCATCACTTGCACTCTTCTTCCCAATCTCGAAAAGCCCTAAAGCCCCTGCTCAGTATAGCCCCTAAATCACCCAAAACCCTAAGGTTCCTTCTGAATCCAAAACAGAATGACCAGACTTCAAGGGATGTTGGACATCAGCGGGCAATTCATTCTTTGGGGAAATCACCATACCTCAACATTGATATACCCTCAGGTATATGTAAATATTGATACAAAAAAACAAGAATCAAGGCCATTTATACATTTCTATTTATACATTTATAAAACGAAATCACAATAATGCTACTATATTGAAGACCAATTGGCCCATTAAATCTATGTCAAAAAAAAGGGCCAGTCAGCCTCACCCAGCTTTCTAGCTCTGCAGGTCATGACTCCTGTAACACACATCCAAGTGTTGTCTGAACGTGATGACAATTCTGCCTCCCCACCCTTTCAGGAAGTGATCTCCAAACTCCATCCTGGAAAAGAAAATTCCTCACATGCTGTCTAATCTAACAATAGATTTAAAATCTCTGCCCCATGGTTTGAGTATTTCTTGGGAATTAGGTCCTTCCTATTTTATACTCCTCAGGTCCATTCTCTGTACTAATGAAAACCCTGGATTATTCATAAGAACTACAACTTCCATTTCTGGCCATCTTCAGAGATCTCTGCGTCAAAAGAAATCACATTTTTTCTAGGAAACAGTCCCAGGTCCCTTTGCTCCTACACACTATCCACCCCCTTTGGATTAAATACCATTTACCATTCTTCGACCCAATCCACAATGCCACCTATATTCTTTCTGTAGTTGAAAGCTCTTTACCTCAATTGTGTATCATCTGCAATTTTCCCCATCCCAAATTTGGATTTAAACCACAAATATATATTACAAATAACAAGGCACCAAGTACTGAGCCCCATGGATCCCCATAATGAAAAGCCTCTGATCATAAAACCACCCGTCAGGCATTACTTTTCCTTCCTGCTACTAACTCAATTCAGGACCCAATTTACCGATCTCAAGCAGCTTGCCATGCAGGACCCTAAAAGCCTAGCTAAGGCTCAAACAGATTGCAACATAGCATATAGATTGCCTCCATCCCCTCTGACATTTTTATCCCCACAAATTCAATTAAGTTAGTCACTTACAAACATCTCTCAACAAATCCTTGCTGACCACCATCATTTTTCAACGAAGGGTTATAGTGCTCTTTAAAATGGATTTCAACAATTTACCCGCAATAAAAGTAAACTTAATGGTTTGTAATTACTTGGTTTCCCCCTTCCTCCTTAAACAACAATAGGAAATGCTTTTTATTATGTTTCTTCCATTCAGAATTTCACATACTTCCCCGTACAATGACTCAATGGCCACTTTATTAGATACAGGAGTGGAACCCAGCATGGTCGTCTGCTGCTGTAGCCCATCTACTACAAGATTTGATGCGCTGTGCATTCAGAGATGCTCTTCTGCACACCACTGCTGTAACATGTGGTTACTTGAGTTCCTGTCAGTTTGAACCAGTCTGGCCATTTTCCACTGACCTCTCTTATTAACAAGGCATTTCCACTCACTGGACACATTTTGCTTCTTGCACCATTCTCTGTAAACTCAAGACTGCTATTCATTAAAAGCGTAACACATCTTGTGCCTCCACATTCTGGTTGCTTTTTGGCATCTAATAAGTTTTTCTTTGTGTAATTATAAAGCATCTTTGAATTTTCTTTGATTTTACTTGTTAATACATTTTAAAGCCTCTTCACTTTCCTGTTTTGCCTTTGTTTGATTCCTGCACTTTGTATACATTTTTACAGACTTTGCTGCATTAAGTGTTTGTCATTAGCTTTCCTTTTTACAGTATTTCATTTTGCCCTCTGCGCACTTTGGCATTTTGTATGGAAATATGCTTACCCACCTTTTCCCTTTCTGGAAATATCTGCCTTTGCTTCAAGACAGGATCCCATTTCCATGCTTCATTTAAACTTACTGCAATCCTGTTTCCTGCACTACTTTTAAACCCTATTGGGCTATTTACCGCACTTGCTTTAAACATGTTAGGTTTGCTGGAAAACGTTACTATGTAACTAACATTAAAATAATGTGAAATTAAAGATTGTTGAGATATCAACAAGAGTAACATCCAGTCCTCTGGAAAATCTGCCACAAAGTCCCCCAAGGATGCTTTTCTCATCCTAACAGTGCTTCCCACCTCAAGCAATATAGTTTACACACTTCCCAGCAGCAGTAAACCTGCCCGCAATGACATTAGCCCCAGCTCAGTTGTGGTGCTACAACCCCCACGCCCAGGACTGTACTTCTCCCAATTTCCCCGGAGCCACTCTGAATGGCCCAGGAATCTAAAGCTCTATCATCATTAATCCAGCCACACAACATCCTGCACTCATTGACACGTGGCACCAGGGTAATCCGGAGATCACTACCTTCCAGGTGCTGCTGCTTAATCTCTTTAACTCTGCATGCAGGGTATCATCCCTTTTAGTGGTGTTGCTGTGAACAATGACCTCCAGCGTGTCCTGCAGTAACTCAGCACTATCCATCACCCCGCCATGAGTCAACAAACCATCCCAGAATCATGCTTGCACCCCCCTCCTTTAGAATGCCTCCTGCTTTCTCCTTCCTGTGCAGCTGAACCACCCACGGGGTCATGACTCTGACTAAGCCCCATCAAGATTCAGAATTGAGGACTGATTAGAGAGCCCCCGGTAGTTCCCTAAATAACTTGTTGGGCAAACTCCTGGTTTCTTTACCTGCACACTCGATCTCTGGGGAACTGCTGTATGAAATATGGTATAGAAACACTCAGCCTCACATATAGACTAAACTAACATCAGCTCTTCCTCAGGCTTCTCCAGCTGCAGACACTCTGCAATTGTGGTTGTTCAGGACTCAGGAGTAATCTGCAGGTCCTTCATGTCATAAAGTGTGCTGGTCTGGGAGGTTACTGAACAGACACAAAAGCAACATCTGCGCGCCCTCCCCCCCACCACCAAAAATCCTGGATTCAAACTATTATACAGTGTGAATTTGATTACCCAATATTGTTTCTTTTAAAGCCCCATTCGTTATTGCTACTCCATTCATTACACCTACAAACATTTCATTAACTGTAACACTGTAATTCATTCATAAACCACAGCCTCCAAGCTCCAGTGATTCAAACTATGTATATATTATACAACCTTGAGATTTGTTTCCTCACAGGCAATTACAAAGAAATCCCAATAGAACCCATAAAAAAGACCAAACACAATGTGCAGAAAAACCAAATCATGCAAACAATAAAAGTAAGCAAATAACATTCAGAATTGAAGTTCACGAAAGTGAGTCCACAGACACAGAGTCAGTCATCACAGCATCCGATTCAAGAGCCCGTTAGCTGCAGAGACAAGTAAACCTTGCAGAGCAGTGAGCCAAATACTGGTCCAAACACCCTGACCAGCTTCTCCAGTTTACCCTTGCCACTGATATTGACAAAACCAACTTTGCAAATCTTCTCCTCACCCCTTCCATAACCCTAACATTACAAAAAAAGGTAAATGAGGCACCAGGATGTGCTGTAAGGAGCAGGATTGGACACAGGACCCCAGAAGAACTCTGGCTATCTCACTAAAATCCCCCTACTCATGCACTCTATCCCCACTTGTGAAGCTCTAGACCCCCTTATTTTACTGAATTCTCTCTCACATTCATCTACCTGCAAGTCCTTTTTCCTTAATACACATCATTACTCGGCTTATTACGCCACCTTTTCTTTCACTTCATCTCTCCAGTAAACTTGACTGCTAAATGACAATCTACTAGTATTATTTTTTACCAATATACGACTTCGAGTACTTGTACCTCCCCAGTTCATATTTTTCTGAAAATTTAGAAATTTTATTTAATTACACTGTATACAATTCCCATCATTATTTTTCCCATGTTGCCTGTTTCACTAATCAGCACCTTGAGTGTTGGACGAGTTTTGAAAACCCACATACAAATTTCAAATCAGGTGAGCAAGATTTTATTGGTCTTCAACAAATCCCTGTAGGTCTGACTCGAGCTTCTCAAAGCACCTATTAAACTTGTTTTTCCACAGTTAAGTTTCCAATATCTCTCACACACCACTAATGTTAAATTGGCCAATCTGTAGTTGCCTGACACGTCCTTACACACCATTACCAAAAAAAAGCTCCACCCTTCTGTAACCTAGGATGCATCTCTCTTGATTTACTTTAAGCACAGTCAGCTTCCTATCCATCCATTTGGACATCAACCATCACCCCAATTACTTCTAGTTCTAATGAGATTTGGCCATTTTTCCTTGGTAAGAATATTTCTTGCATTATCTTTTGCTTTTATTCTTCACCTTATTGGGCTAATTTTTCCTTTCACTTTCAGATTTCTCTTTATGTGCATGCTAAGATATTCTTTCAAATGAAAGACCTTTCGTCTCATACTCTCTCCAAGTTATTGTCGCTCTGCCTGGCCCACGTGTGAATTATTCACCCAACATTAGTCAAATGCCCACCTTTGCTTCATGATATTGTTTCTTTCTTGTACTCATTTTCCTATGATACTTCTTGGCAGGAATTTACCAAACTTGCACAAGCAATTCTTTAAAGGTCAACTATTATTCAGAGAGCTTCATATTGGGCTTCCTTTAACCCAGATGGGGCCACATGAGCTTGTCCGCCTCCAGTTAAGTTCTTCATTTACATCACTCCCTTCAGTTTACCATGATATCTTACTATCACCCCCCACCAGTTCCAACAGTCACAAACCTTTTCCTCCCTCTTTTCAGCATCATTCTCCTACCTAACTGATTACACTCCCAGGGATCTTGCCCCTCCCCAAGGTACCCTCTAATGCTACCAATCACTCCTTCATTGGTGGATGGAGGAGGGTGTGAGAAGACCCCCCCCCCAATATCGATCCTTCCCCATCCACCAATCACTAGATGATCTGAATATAGAAGAGTTTAGTATGCAGTTCTGGTCTGCTGATTTAAAGAAGAATGTTTGGACAGTGTACTCTCATTCACGAGCAGTATGAGGAATTGTGTTGGTTAGGCCTATATTTATTGGGAGAATGAGAATGGATCTCATAGATACCTATAAAATAGGTATAAACAGATTAGATATAATGACAACTCGAGTCACAGCCTCAGAACATGAAGCATGCTGTTGAAAACAGATCAGAAGTTTCAGTGCCTACACCCTAGAGGATGGCGAAGTTGACTACAGAAGACAGAGACCAAATCATTAAATCTGTCAAAGGAGGTAGAAAAAGATCGAGTGATCTAGAGAACAGGGTACTGAAGTAGATGGTCAGCTGTAATGGCACTTAGTAAAGCTCCAGTAACCCAGGTTCAATCCTGACCTTGGACACTATATGGATCAGGCGGGCATCCCCCCACAACCCAAAGCCATTAGGGTAGGTAGTTTAATTACTCGTCTGTAGATTAAGGCTATAATCTGAGCATTCATTGAAAAGTGGGGAAATGTAGGAACCAGCAGAAGCTTTCTCTTCTACAGATCCTTCACCCCCTCACACCGGCTCTCCCACTTCTTCATAAATCTACCCCCCTCCCACTCCGGCTCTCCTTATTTCTCCCTCCCACTTAAACCCACCCCTCAGAGGGACATCTCCCTTTTTCCCCATACCTCCCTCCCCCCCCCCACCGACTCTCCTCTCCAGCCCCACAACCTCTCCGCTTCCCACTAACAGGGGGCCTTCGGCCTTTCTCCCGCTGTCTATCCCCCCCCCCCTCACTCACAGCCAGGCCTCAGGCTGGCCTTACCCTCCAGACGCGCAGATAGTCCCCGGAGGTGGCGAGCAGGTCGGGGTAGACGCCTTTGGTGTCCGGGATCCACATGATCTTGGTAGTGGGGTAGGGGTGGTCGAAGGTGTTGCGGGAGATGAACTCTGAGCTCTCCTCATCCAACCCCACGATCTGCACCTTGTTGTTGTACTCCTCCACGAAGGAGCCGAGTGCCAGACGGAAGCGCTTGTCGGGCCGCACGCTCCAGTTCATGGCGTAGACGGTCCATGGTGCCTCGTACTTGTAAATCTCCTTCCTCTTGCCGTGCATGCTCATCTTGGGAGGAGAGGCCTACTCTGCGCCTCTGCTCCTCAACCCACCTCCAACGGGCTGTTCGTCACGGTACACCCGCCACCGCCGCTCACAATAAACCGCTCAAACTCACAAAGGAAGCCCTATGTTAACTGACAATCGTAATACCCAATCACCGCAACACATTGGTGGGCGGACCAATTTTTTTTTTCCCTAGACTGACAACAGAGAGGACCAATGGCATGTAGGAATTTGGTGGCCGGGATTTACCGTTGGCACGTTTCGCGAGATTAATATTTGTCTCGAAAATAGCTGTGACTAACAGTCGTGGCAGCCAATCGCTGCCACAGATGGGTGGGCGGAGCTAGATTTCCCAAGACAGACAGTGGAACAAACCAGTGGGATGCAGGAATGACCGTTGGCACGTGGTATGTTATTAAAAACGTCTGGTTCGAGGATCGCGCTGACTGACAGGTAAACTCGCCATTCAGATTCGAAATAAAACTTTTGGGAGGGCGAGGAGGAGCGGGGTGGGGTAGGGGTGGGGTTCCTCGTTGAGTGATTGATATCCATTTAGACCAATGAAATGCAACGAAATGGAGTCATGCAGAAGGGTCTCGGCCCGAAAGTTGACTGTTCATTTCTCTCCATAGGTGCTGTCTGACTTGCTGAGTTCCTCCAGCATCTTGTGTGTGTTGCCTTGAATTTCCAGCATCTGCAGATGCTCCTGTTTTAATGAAAGGCAAGTATCCTGTCAAAATCTCACGTTTGATTCATCAATCAGGAGAACACGTTGACTGACAATGAGCTGTCAAGAGTGTGGAGGCGATCTTAGTCTGAATGCATACTTTCTGCTGTCGGAGGGGCGAGACTCCGGTTAGTGCTACAGTGCTGATTGGTGGTGATTGTCTTATTAACGGGTGAGAGTTCACCAATCATTTGTAATAACCTGACAGATTAATCCTTGTTATTTGGCAAGGATTAGAACCACTCACATCACGCTGGAGGAACTCAGCAGGTCGGGCAGCATCCGTGGAAACGATCAGTCAACATTTCAGGCCGAAACCCTTCGTCAGGACTGAAGAGGGAAGGGGCAGAGGCCCTATAAAGAAGGTGGGGGGAGGGTGGGAAGGAGAAGGCTGGTAGGTTCGTCTGGTCAGGGAGAGTGAGGAGTTGATAGAGAGGAGTCACAGGCAGGTGGTCACACCGGGGCCACGGGAGGCAGACAAGTGGGTCACGGTTAGGAGGGAAGAGTCAGGTAATAGAGAGTACCACGGTGGCTGTGCCCCTTACCAATAGGTACTCCTGTTTGAGTACTGTTGGGGGGACAGCTTACCCGGGGGAAGCGACAGTGGCCGTGCCTCCGGCACAGAGTCCCGCCCTGTAGCTCAGAAGGGTAGGGAAAGGAAGAGGAGGGCAGTTGTGATAGGGGACTCGATAGTAAGGGGGTCAGATAGGCGATTCTGTGGACGCAGTCCTGAAACCCGGATGGTAGTTTGCCTCCCTGGTGCCAGGGTCCGGGATATTTCTGATCGTGTCCAAGATATACTGAAGTGGGAGGGTGAGGAGCCAGAGGTCGTGGTACATATAGGTACCAATGACATAGGTAGGAAAAGGGAAGAGGTCTTGAAAGGAGAATATAGGGAGTTAGGAAGGGAGTTGAGAAAAAGGACCGCAAAGGTAGTAATCTCAGGATGACTGCCTGTGCCACGCGACAGTGAAAGTAGGAATGCGATGAGGTGGAGGATAAATGCGTGGCGGAGGGATTGGAGCAGGAGGCAGGGATTCAAGTTTTTGGATCATTGGGACCTCTTTTGGCGCAGGCATGACCTGTACAAAAAGGACGGGTTACACTTGAATCCTAGGGGGACCAATATCCTGGCAGGGAGATTAGCGAGGGCTACTGAGGTGACTTTAAATTAGAATGGTTGGGGGGTGGGAATCAAATTAAAGAGACTAGGCAAGAGGAGGTTAGTTCACAACAGGGGGATGGGAACCAGTGCAGAGAGACAGAGGGGTGTAAAGTGAGGGTAGAAGCAAAAAGTAGTAAGGTGAAAAGTAAAAGTGGCAGGCCGACAAATCCAGGGCAAGCATCAAAAAGGGCCACTTTTCAACATAATTGTATAAGGGCTAGGAGTGTTGTAAAAGCAAGCCTGAAGGCTTTGTGTGTCAATGCAAGGAGCATTCATAACAAGGTGGATGAATTAAAAGTGCAGATTGTTATTAATGAATATGATATAGTTGGGATCACAGAGACATGGCTCCAGGGTGACCAGGGATGGGAGCTCAACATTCAGGGATATTCAATATTCAGGAGGGATAGACATTAAAGAAAAGGAGGTGGGGTAGCATTGCTGGTTAGAGAGGAGATTAACGCAATAGAAAGGAACGACATTAGCCGGGAGGATGTGGAATCGATATGGGTAGAGCTGCATAACACTAAGGGGCAGAAAACGCTGGTGGGATTGTGTACAGGCCACCTAACAGTAGTAGTGAGGTTGAGGATGGCATTAAACAGGAAATTAGAAATGTGTGCAATAAAGGAACAGCAGTTATAATGGGTGACTTCAATCTACATGTAGATTGGGTGAACCAAATTGGTAAAGATGCTGAGGAAGAGGATTTCTTGGAATGTATGCGGGATGGTTTTTTGAACCAACATGTCGAGGAACCAACTAGAGAGCAGGCTATTCTAGACTGGGTATTGAGCAATGAGGAAGGGTTAATCAGCAATCTTGTCGTGAGAGGCCCCTTGGGTAAGAGTGACCATAATATGGTGGAATTCTTTATTAAAATGGAGAGTGACATAGTTAATTCAGAAACAAAGGTTCTGAACTTAAAGAAGGGTAACATTGAAGGTATGAGACGTGAATTAGCTAAGATAGACTGGCAAATGACACTTAAAGGGTTGACGGTGGATATGCAATGGCAAGCATTTAAAGATTGCATGGATGAACTACAACAATTGTTCATCCCAGTTTGGCAAAAGAATAAATCAGGGAAGGTAGTGCACCAGTGGCTGACAAGAGAAATTAGGGATAGTATCAATTCCAAAGAAGTAGCATACAAATTAGCCAGAAAAAGTGGCTCACCTGAGGACTGGGAGAAATTCAGAGTTCAGCAGAGGAGGACAAAGGGCTTAATTAGGAAGGGGAAAAAAGATTATGATAGAAAACTGGCAGGGAACATAAAAACTGACTGTAAAAGCTTTTATAGATATGTGAAAAGAAAAAGATTGGTTAAGACAAATGTAGGTCCCCTACAGACAGAAACAGGTGAATTGATTATGGGGAGCAAGGACATGGCAGACCAATTGAATAATTACTTTGGTTCTATCTTCACTAAGGAGGACATAAATAATCTTCCGGAAATAGTATGGGACAGAGGGTCCAGTGAGATGGAGGAACTGAGGGAAATACATGTTAGTAGGGAAGTGGTGTTAGGTAAATTGAAGGGATTAAAGGCAGATAAATCCCCAGGGCCAGATGGTCTGCATCCCAGAGTGCTTAAGGAAGTAGCCCAAGAAATAGTGGATGCATTAGTGATAATTTTTCAAAACTCTTCAGATTCTGGACTAGTTCCTGAGGATTGGAGGGTGGCTGATGTAACCCCACTTTTTAAAAAAGGAGGGAGAGAGAAACCAGGGAATTATAGATCGGTTAGCCTAACATCGGTGGTGGGGAAACTGCTAGAGTCAGTTATCAAAGATGTGATAACAGCACATTTGGAAAGCAGTGAAATCATCAGACAAAGTCAGCATGGATTTGTGAAAGGAAAATCATGTCTGACGAATCTCATAGAATTTTTTGAGGATGTAACTAGTAGAGTGGATAGGGGAGAACCAGTGGATGTGGTATATTTGGATTTTCAAAAGGCTTTTGACAAGGTCCCACACAGGAGATTAGTGTGCAAACTTAAAGCACACGGTATCGGGGGTAAGGTATTGATGTGGATAGAGAATTGGTTGGCAGACAGGAAGCAAAGAGTGGGAATAAACGGGACCGTTTCAGAATGGCAGGCAGTGACTAGTGGGGTACCGCAAGGCTCAGTGCTGGGACCCCAGTTGTTTACAATATATATTAATGACTTAGACGAGGGAATTAAATGCAGCATCTCCAAGTTTGCGGATGACACGAAGCTGGACGGCAGTGTTAGCTGTGAGGAGGATGTTAAGAGGATGCAGGGTGACTTGGATAGGTTGGGTGAGTGGGCAAATTCATGGCAGATGCAATTTAATGTGGATAAATGTGAAGTTATCCACTTTGGTGGCAAAAACAGGAAAACAGATTATTATCTGAATGGTGGCCGATTAGGAAAAGGGGAGGTGCAACGAGACCTGGATGTCATTATACACCAGTCATTGAAAGTGGGCATGCAGGTACAGCAGGCGGTGAAAAAGGCGAATGGTGTGCTGGCATTCATAGCAAGAGGATTCGAGTACAGGAGCAGGGAGGTACTACTGCAGTTGTACAAGGCCTTGGTGAGACCACACCTGGAGTATTGTGTGCAGTTTTGGTCCCCTAATCCGAGGAAAGACATCCTTGCCATAGAGGGAGTACAAAGAAGGTTCACCAGATTGATTCCTGGGATGGCAGGACTTTCATATGATGAAAGACTGGATGAACTAGGCTTATACTCATTGGAATTTAGAAGATTGAGGGGGGATCTGATTGAAATGTATAAAATCCTAAAGGGATTGGACAGGCTAGATGCAGGAAGATTGTTCCCGATGTTGGGGAAGTCCAGAACGAGGGGTCACAGTTTGAGGATAAAGGGGAAGCCTTTTAGGACCGAGATTAGGAAAAACTTCTTCACACAGAGGGTGGTGAATCTGTGGAATTCTCTGCCACAGGAAACAGTCGAGGCCAGTTCATTGGCTATATTTAAGAGGGAGTTAGATATGGCCCTTGTGGCTAAAGGGATCAGGGGGTATGGAGGGAAGGCTGGTACAGGGTTCTGAGTTGGATGATCAGCCATGATCATACTGAATGGCAGTGCAGGCTTGAAGGGCCGAATGGCCTACTCCTGCACCTATGTTCTATGTTTCTATGTTCCAGGTGAAAAACCAGTAAGGGGAAAGATAAAGGGGTGGGGGAGGGGAAGCAGGAAGGGGATAGGCAGGAAAGGTGAAGAAGGAATAGGGGAAAACACAATGGGTTGTAGAAGGAGGCAGAACCATGAGGGAGGTGATAGGCAGCTGGGGGAGGGGGCAGAGTGAAATAGGGATAGAGGAAGGGAGGGAGAGGGAATTAACAGAAGTTGGAGAATTCTATATTCATACCAAGGGGCTGGAGACTACCTAGACGGTATATGAGGTGTTGCTCCTCCAACCTGAGTTTAGCCTCATCATGGCAGTAGAGGAGGCCATGTATGGACATATCTGAATGGGAGTGGGAAGCAGAGTTGAAGTGGGCGGCTACCGGGAGATCCTGTCTGTTGTGGCGGATGGAGCAGAAGTGCTCGACGAAGCGGTCCCCCAATCTGCGTCGGGTTTCACTGATGTAGAGGAGGTTGCACCGGAAGCACCGGATGCAATAGATGGCCCCAACAGACTCACAAGTGAAGTGTTGCCTCACCTGGAAGGACTGTTTGGGGCCCTGAATGGTGACAGGAGAGGAGGTGTAGGGACAGGTATAGCACTTACGCTTACAGGGATAAGTGCTGGGTGGGAGATCCGTGGGGAGGGACGTGGGACTTTATTATCAAAGTACATATAATGCACCATATACAACCCTGTGATTTGTTTTCTTGCAAGCATACTCAATGAATCAGAATCAGGTTTATTATCACCGGCATGTGACATGAAATTTGGTAACTTAGCAGCAGCAGTTCAATGCAGTACATAATCTAGCAGTGAGAAAAAAATAATACTAATAAATAAAATAAAACACAATAATAAATAAACAAGTAAATCAATTACTTATATTGAGTAGATTTTTTAAAATATGCAAAGACAGAAATACTGTATATTAAAAAAAGTGAGGTAGTGTCCAAGGATTCAATGTCCATTTAGGAATCGGATGGAAGAAGCTGTTCCTGAATCGCTGAGTGTGTGCCTTCAGGCTTCTGTACCTCCTACCTGATGGTAACAGTGAGAAAAGGGCATGCCCTGGGTGCTGGAGGTCCTTAATAATTTACGCTGCCTTTCTGAGACACCGCTCCCTAAAGATGTCCTGGGTACTTTGTAGCCTAGTGCCCAAGATGGAGCTGACTAGATTTACAACCTTCTGCAGCTTCTTTCGGTCCTGTGCAGTTGCCCCTCCATACCAGACAGTGATGCAGCCTGTCAGAATGCTCTCCACTGTACAAATATAGAAGTTTTTGAGTGTATTGGTTGACATGCCAAATCTCTTCAAACTCCCAATAAAATATAGCTGCTGTCTTGCCTTCTTTATAACTACATTGGTATGTTGGGACCAGGTTAGATCCTCAGACATGTTGGCACCCAGGAACTTGAAACTGCTCACTCTCTCCACTTCTGATCCCTCTATGAAGATTGGTATGTGTTCCTTCATCTTACCCTTCCTGAAGTCCATAATCAGCTCTTTCCTCTTACTGACATTGAGTGCCAGGTTGTTGCTGTGACACCATTCCAATAGTTGGCATATCTCACTCCTGTACGCCAGCAAATTGTATCGTCAGCAAATTTATAGATGGAAAAGGATCTTGGCGATTGTAGGGATGACTTACAGCGGACTGAAAAGCTTGAGCATATAGACATTAAGGAGGAGGTTGTGCTGGAACCCTTGGAAAGCATCAAGTTGGGTAAGTCACTGGGACCGGAGGAGATGTACCCCTGGCTACAGTGGGAGGTGAGGGAGGAGATTGCTGAGCCTCTGGCGATGATCTTTGCATCATCAATGGGGACAGGAGAGGTTCCAGAGGATTGGAGGGTTGCAGATGTTGTTCCCTTATTCAAGAAAGGGAGTAGAGACAGCCCAGGAAATTATAGACCAGTGAGTCCTACTTCAATGATTGGTAAGTTAATAGAGAAGATCCTGAGAGGTGTAATATGATTAGGAATAGTCAGCATGGCTTTCCAAAGGCAGGTCATGCCTTATGAGCCTGATTGAATATTTTTGAGGATGTGACTAAACACATTGATGAAGGTAGTGCAGTGGATGTAGTGTATATGGACATCAGCAAGACATTTGATAAGGTACCCCATGCCAGGCTTATTGAGAAAGTAAGGAGGCATGGGGTCCAAGGGGACCTTGCTTTGTGGATCCAGAACTGGCTTACCCACAGAGGCAAAGGTGGTTGTGGACGTGTCATATTCTGCATGGAGGTCGGTGATCAGTGGTGTGCCTCAAGGATCTGTTCTGGGACCCCTACTCTTCATGATTTTTATAAATGACCTGGATGAGGAAGTGGAGGGATGGGTTAGTAAATTTGCTGATGACACAAAGGTTGGGTGTGTTCTGGATAGTGTGGAGGGCTGTCGGAGGTTACAGCAGGACATCGATAGGATGGAAAACTGGGCTGAGAAGTGGCAGATGGAGTTCAACCCAGATAAGTGTGAGGTGGTTCATTTTGGTAGGTCAAATAGGATGGCAGAATATAGTATTAATGGTAAGACTGTTGGCAATGTGGAGGATCAGAGGGATCTTGGGGTCTGAGTCCATAGGACACTCAAAGCTGCTGTGCAGGTTGACTCTGTGGTTAAGAAAGCATACGGTGCATTGGCCTTCATCAATCATGGGATTGAATTCAGGAGTCAAGAGGTAATGTTACAGCTTTATAGGACCCTGGTCAGACCCCACTTGGAGTACTGTACTCAGTTCTGGTCACCTCACTACAGGAAGGATGTGGAAACCATAGAAAGGTTGCAGAGGAGATTTACAAGGATGTTGCCTGGATTGGGGAGCATGCCTTATGAGAATAGGTTGAGTGAACTCGATCTTTTTGCCTTGGAGCGACGGAGGATGAGAGGTGACCTGATAGAGGTGTATAAGATGATGAGAGGCATTGATCGTGTGGATAGTCAGAGGCTTTTTCCCAGGGCTGAAATGGCTAGCACGAGAGGGCACAGTTTTAAGGTGCTTGGAAATAGGTACAGAGGAGATGTCAGGGGTAAGTTTTTTATCCAGAGAGTGGTGAGTGCGTGGAATGGGCTGCCGGTGTCAGTGGTGGAGGCAGATACGATAGGGTCTTTTAAGAGACTCCTGGATAGGTACATGGAGCTTAGAAAAATAGAGGGCTATGGGTAACCCTAGGTAATTTCTAAAGTAAGTACATGTTTGGCACAGTTTTATGAGCCGAAGGGTTTGTATTGTGCTGTAGGTTTTCTATGTTTCTATAACAGAATCAGTGGAAGATCACACCCAACGGGGTGGGCAGCCAGTGTGCAAAAGCCAACCAACTGTGCACATACAAAATAAAAAATAAATAGTGTACAAATAAGCTATAAATATTGAGAACATGAGATGAAAGGGAGTCCATAGATTGTGGGAACAGTTCAGTAATGGGGCGAGTGAAGTTATCCCCCACTAGTTCAAGAGCCTGATGGTGTGAGTCCTTCTTCCCAATGGTAGCAGCGAGAAGGGAGCATGCCCTGGGTGGTGGGGTCTCTGATGATGGACACTGCTTTCCTGCGACAGTGCTCCGTGTAGATGTGCTCAGTGGTGGGGAGGGCTTTACCAAAGACGGACTGGGCTGTATTCACTACTTTTCGTAGGATTTTCCATTCCAGGGCATTGGAGTTTCCATACCAAGCGATGATGCAGCCAGTCAATATTCTACTATACATCTATAGAAGTTTGTCAAACTGTTCCCCCTATACTCTCCTGTCACATATTCCTGAGCAAAGGCGGTAAGGTTAGACAGAGTTAAGTTCTCTCTACACTGTCCGATCACATACTCCCAGGGCAGGGGCTACATAGGAATGATACCGGGTAAAGGTCCTCGTATCTCAGGCAGAGAAACACTGGAGTGGAAGTATTGTGTAGGAACATCAGAGAGGCAACAGAGTGAGTGATGAAGAGGGGACTTGGAAAATGTGTCAGGCAGCATCTGCAGAGAGGGGAGCAGATTTCACATTTCCACTAGATGTTTTTCTTAATGGAGGCTGGTGACTAATGGTGTGCTGCAGTGGTCGGTGTTGGGACTCTATCATTCGTTTCATATCTAAATGACTTGGATGCAAATACACAAGGCAACATTGGTAAGTTTGTGGAGAACATAAAAATGAGAGGTGGTGTTGATGGTGAAGAAGGTTGTCTAAACAAGATGTGCCAAGGCAATTTGGGTCTGGGGGTGTGACTACCATGAAACCACTTGGCAGTATGTCTTCATTGATGCTCCAGAGCTCCCAATTAAACTGAAATAGAAACAGTTTTTTTCCCCTCTATCACCACAAATAAGTTTTTTTTTCAAAATTGTTTTTGAATTGGATTACTTCTTTAATTTCTTACACTCACCATATTTACATTATGCTCACCCTCAAAGCAATATATCAGTCTCATTAGAATCAGAATCAGGTTTATTATCACCAGCATGTGACGTGAAATTTGTCAACTTAGCAGCAGCAGTTCAATGCAATACATAATATAGAAGAGAAAAAATAAAATAAATAAAATTTAAGAAGTAATAATAAATAAATGAGTAAATCAATTACACGTATTGAATAGATTATTAAAAAAACGTGCAAAAGCCAGAAATACTGTATATTAAAAAAAAGTGAGGTAGTGTCCGAAGATTCAATGTCCATTTAGGAATCGGATGGCAGTGGGAAAGGAGCTGTTCCTGAATCACTGAGTGTGTGCCTTCAGGCTTCTGTACCTCCTACCTGATGGTAACAGTGAGAAAAGGGCATGCCCTGGGTGCTGGAGGTCCTTAATAATGGACGCTGCCTTTCTGAGACACCGCTCCCTAAATATGTCTTGGGTATTTGTAGGCTAGTACCCAAGATGGAGCTGACTAGATTTACAACCTTCTGCAGCTTCTTTCGGTCCTGTGCAGTAGCCCCTCCATACCAGACAGTGATGTAGCCTGTCAGAATGCTCTCCACTGTACAACTATAGAAGTTTTTGAGTGTATTGGTTGACATGCCAAATCTCTTCAAACTCCTAATAAAGTATAGCCGCTGTCTTGCCTTCTTTATAACTGTTTCGATATGTTGGGACCAGGTTAGATCCTCAGAGATCTTGACACCCAAGAACTTGAAGCTGCTCACTCTCTCCACTTCTGATCCCTCTATGAGGATTGGTATGTGTTCCTTCACCTTACCCTTCCTGAACTCCACAATCAGCTCTTTTGTCTTACTGACGTTGAGTGTCAGGTTGTTGCTGTGGCACCACTCCACTAGTTGGTATATCTCACTCCTGTACGCCCTCTCATCACCACCTGAGATTCTACCAACAATGGTTGTATCGTCAGCAAATTTATAGATGGTATTTGAGCTATGCCTAGCCACACAGTCATGTGTATACAGAGAGTAGAGCAGTGGGCTAAGCACACACCCCTGAGGTGCACCAGTGTTGATTGTCAGTGAGGAGGAGATGTTATCACTAATCCTCACAGATTGTGGTCTTCTGGTTAGGAAGTCGAGGATCCAATTGCAGAGGGAGATACAGAGGCCCAGGTTCTTCAATTTCTCAATCAGGATTGTGGGAATGATGGTATTAAATGCTGAGCTATGATCAATGAACAGCATCCTGAAGTAGGTGTTTGTGTTGTCCAGGTGGTCTAAAACTGTGTGAAGAACCATTGAGATTGCATCTGTCATTGACCTATTGTGGCGATAGGCAAATTGCAATGGGTCCAGGTCCTTGCTGAGGTAGGAGTTCAGTCTGGTCATGACCAACTTCTCAAAGCATTCCATCACACCCACATTATTCTTCTTAGGCACTGGTATAATTGTTGCCTTTTTGAAGCAGGTGGGAACTTCCGTCCGTAGCAGTGAGAGGTTGAAAATGTCCTTGAATACTCCTGCCGGTTGGTTGGCACAGGTTTTCAGAGCCTTACCACGTACTCCATCGGGACCTTCTGCCTTGTGAGGGTTCACTCTCTTTAAAGACAGCCTAACATCGGCCTCTGAGACAGAGATCACAGGGTCATCAGGTGCAGCAGGGTCTTCACAGATGTAGTTGTGTTCTCCCTTTCAAAGCGTGCGTAGAAGGCGTTGAGTTCATCTGGTAGTGAAGCATCGCTGCCATTCATGCTATTGGGTTTCACTTTGTAGGAAGTAATGTCTTGTAGTCCTTGCTCGAGTTGCCGCACATCTGATATCACCTCCAACCTTGTTCAAAATTGTCTCTTCGCCCTTGAAGTAGCCCTCCGCAAATCATACCTGGTTTCCTGGTACAGGCCTGGGTCACCAGACTTGAAAGCCACAGATCCAGCCTTCAGCAGACGACGTACCTCCTGGTTCATCCATGGCTTTTGGTTTGGGAATGTACAGTAAGTCTTTGTGGGCACACACTCATGCACACAGGTTTTAATGAAGTCGGTAACAACTGCAGCATACTCATCCAGATTCAACGATGAAACCCTGAATACAGTCCAATCCACTGATTCAAATCAGTCCTGTAGGCGCTCCTGTGTTTCCCTTGTCCATACCTTCTTGGTCCTCACTACTGGTGCTGCAGTCTTCAGTCTCTGACTATACACAGGGAGTAGAAGTACAGCCAGGTGATCAGACTTCCCGAAGTGAGGGCGTGGAATAGCACGATAGGCACTCTTGATGGTGGTGTAGCAGTGGTCCAGTGTGTTATTTCCTCTGGTATTGCAAGTGATCTGTTGATGGTAATTGCTTAGTGATTTTTTCAGACTGACCTTGTTAAAATCTCCCAAAATGATGGTGAAGGCGTTATAGTGCATGTTGATCCCATTGCTCAAATCATTTAAATCCTGCTTGACATTAGCCTAAGGTGGAATGTAAACTGCTACCAAAATGACCCCAGAGAACTCCCTTGGTAGGTAAAAAGGATGGTACTTTACCGCTTACCCCCACTTGTTCCTCTGTGACCTCTCTCACTTTCCTATTAACTTCCCCCCCCCATCCACCCCGATCCTCCTACTGACATTAGGGGCAACACAGTAGCTCGGTTATCTCAAACGCATCTCCTGGGACGTGGGAGGAAACCAGAGCACCTGGTGGAAACCCATATGGCCACAAGGAGAACATGCAAACTCCACAAAGTAAAAATCGTGCCGGGTCTCTGGATCTGTGTGGCAGCAGCATTACTTGTCACCTTTAGGTCAGCATAATTCACCAACAAACATTCTGATATTAAGTAGAAATATTGCAATAAAGAATGTTTAAATAATTACTTCCTCTAGGAAGTTTGTGTCCTTATCTATAAACATTTAAAGGGAATTCTCTTTGATAACCTGAGCACATACCTGTGAGCATGGTACCCCCATAGATCTTCCTAGAAATCTAGACTATGCTCTTGAGGACCACCTGAGATTACTGGTCATGTTTTATTGGGTGGATGACAAGGTGGTATGAAACTGGGATAGTACTCTCGGCATACAAGTATAATTTGTTATTAGTGATGGAATAAGCATGTGGAAATCTGTGGTGAATTTGCTCAAAGGACCGGTCTAAATCATACATGATTACCCGACAACAGCATACATTAAAATGGTTAACATAGGTCAGGAGAGAGAGAAACAATTATTTAAATCAGCAAGATACTGACCTTTAAATCATCGAGAAAGTAATTTTGGAACAATTAAGACAGGGTTAAAATTTTTTGGTGTCTTTGAGGCAAATCAAATTTCAGAGTAAATTAGTGTGCAGATTATAAACAAGGACAGTTAAAGGGTGATTTGGTTAAAATTTTGTCATTTTGCAGGTCAGGAAGTGCCTAAGCTGATTTCAAGTTCACTGGAAGCCTCATTGTCAGAGTGAGAGAGCACAGAAGCAATCCCCTCAGCCCACTATCTCCCTGCTGACCATCGAGTACCCATCCACGTCAATCCTTTTCCAGCGCTTGGTCTGCACCCTTCCGGGGCGCCACGGTCGCATAGGAGTTAGCGCAACGCAATTACAGCTGGGGGTGTTCCAGAGTTCAGGTTCAATTCTGCATCATCTGCAAGAAGTCTGTATGTCCTCCCTGTGGAATGTGTGGGTTTCCTCTGGGTGTGCCGGTTTCCTCCCACACTCCAAATACATACTGGTTTGTAGGTTAATTGGCTATTGTAAATTGTTCCGTGACTAGGCTAGGGTTAATTTGGGGGTTGCTGGGCAGTGTGCCTCGAAGGGTTGGTAAGCCTGTTATGCAGTCTAAAAAATAAATAAATATGCAGGTGTCCAGACACTTAGGTGTTCCAGTTTCCAACCACCCTCTGGGTGAAAAGATTCTTCCTCTCTATCCTAAACCTATGCTTTCTGGTTTTAGACACTTCTGCATGGGAAATGTTTCCTATCATCCACCTCACCTAAGCCCTCATAATTGTTCATAGCTTTATCAGGTCACCCGCTAGCCTCCTGCACTCACAATGGGTCTCAGTCTAAACCATTGATTATTCATTCCTTTCCACAGATACTGCCTGACCTGCTGAGTTCATCCAGCATGTAGTACGTGTTGCTATCCAATCTCTCCTCACAACAGAAACGTTCTATCCCAGACAACATCCTGGTGAATCTCCTCCACAAGCACATCCTTCCCATTGTGTGGTGACAAGAACTGTCAACAATATTCTAGTTCTGGACTAACCTAAGTTATATAAAATAGTACGCTGTCCTCCCTGTTTCTTATATTCAGTGCCCAACTAATAAAGGCAAGGATCCCAAAGGCTTTCTTTACCATTTTATATCCCTGTATTGTCAACTTTAGGGATATGGATTTGTACACCAAGACCTCTCTGTTATAGAGTCATACAACACAGATCTAGGTCCTTTAGCCCATCAAGTCCATGCCAAGCATGGTGCCCACCCATCCACTCCCAATTTCCTGTGTTCAGACCATATCCCTCTTATATGTGTTGTCCCTGCATATAACTATCCAGTGATACTCTTGTATCTGCCTCTATAACTTCCTTCCCTTCGGTAGCTTGTCCATAAGCTCACCACTCTGTGTCCCTCAATCCTCCCAAAACATTGATTTCATGTGTATGTCTTAGCTCTATTAGACTTTCCAATATGCATCACCTCATACTCTCAGGATTAAATTCCATCGACTCTCGCTCTGCCTGACTTACCAGCTGATCATTACTATAAAGCAGCCTAAATCTACCCTCCTCATTATCAACACCACCACCAATTTGCAAGTCATATTCAGTTATTAATCAGATCTCCTACATTCATATTCAAGCCACTCAGTCCATCAAGTCTGCTATGCCCTGAACCCTATATATTTTGCAGAATAAACAATCAGATTAGTTAATCTGCATCTCTCAGCAACAAAGCCATGCTGACAGTTCTCAATCAATCTGTCTTTCCAAGTGCAGACTAATGCTGTCACTCAGAACTTTTTCCAACAACTTCCCTTCCATCGATTCACTTGCCTGTAAGTACCAAATTTATTTCTGCTGCTCTTGAATAATGTCATAATTCAAATGTCATGCCACTGTTTTTAATAAAAGAGCAGGTAATTATATGCCAATCAGTTTGGGGAAATGCTTGAAGCCTTCATTAAGGTAGAAATAGTGAGACATCTGGATAGATGTGGTTCCATTAAGCAGACACAGGATGGGTTCAGGAAGGGCAGGTCCTGTCTGACAGACTTACTAGAGTGCTTGATGATATAATGAATGCAGTGGATAGAGGGGAATCGGTAGATGTTGTATACTTGGATTTCCAGATGGCAGTTGATAACATGCTGCATATAAGACTTTATCCATAAGATAAGGAAGCAGAGAAACATTAATAAAGTTAATGCCAAAGTTACATTTCAGGAGAAATAAACACTCTGGTAGATAAGGGGATGGTATAAAGCAAGTTAAGTGAATTAATGTTATATTATCAGCATGGCTCAGCAGTGGTTGTCCAGAGGACAAAAACCACATTAATAAAACTAGAGATGAGGATGTCCATTACATAGAACATTGACCTGTATAGCACGTCTGTGCCAAACATAAACTTATCTAAATCTCTTCGGCCTGCACATGGTCCATATCTCTCTGTTCCCTGCATATTCATGTGCATACCTAAAACATCTAAAGTGCTATCATTGTATTTTCTTCCACCACTACCCCTGGCAGCCCATTCCAGGCACTTGCCATTTGGTGTATAAACAAAGAAACTTCCCTCATGCATGTGTCAAACTCTCCCCTCTCACGATAAGTGCATGTTTTCTAGTCATGGAGTAATACAGTATAGAAACAGGGCCTTAAGCGCAACATGTCCATCTAAGCTCATCCCATTTGCCTGTGTTTGACCTATATCCCTCTAAATCAGGAGTTCCCAACCGAAGGCTCATTGGGATAAAAAGGTTGGGAACCCCTTTTCTAAACCACTGTTCTAAATCTTTCCTATCTATGTACCTGTCCAACCATCTTTTAAATGGTGTTATTGGATCAGTCTCAACTACTTCCTCTGGCAGATTTTACATTTACGTACCATGATCTATGTGGGAAAAGTGGTCCCTTAGATTGCTATAAATCTTTTCCCTCTTACATTTAACCTATGGTCTCTAGTTCTTGATTCCCCAACACTAGGAAAAATTGTGTCTATCTCGGGGGCAGAAAGATTCTGACTACCCTGTCCATGTCTCTCATAATCTCATAAACGTCTATTCGGTCTCCTCTCAGCCTGTGATGCTCCAGAGAAAACAATCCAAGTTTGTCTTTCCAGCCCATACCCTCGAATCAAGCAGCATCCTGAGAAACCTCTTCTGCACTCTCCACATCCTTGCAAAATCACACACAATATGCCAAATGCAGCCTAACCCAAAGATTTGTTCTTAAATAGCTGTAGTACTGTAGCTAGATAACTATTTTTCCTAATCAAGGAGTTGGTTATTTATTTATTGTGATTGGCTCAATAATGAGCTGAGGCCATTGGGAAGGAGACAGACGGAGCCGATTTACCAACCCCTTGAAACAGTATTTGAGAACAAAGGTAAAAATCAGGCAGATAACAAGAGAGCTTGAGATAGATGCTTGATAGCAGCCTCGATTAAACACCTGATTGGATTAGAAGGACCAGGCAAAAGACCACAACTGCTCATGGTTGCAACTAACATCGTGAGAGAATGGACATGGCACATACACCATTGGTCATACTATGTTCCTATGTGGTGTTAAAGGATGAGGAAACCTCTCTAACCCTGGACCCTTTGGGTCACCATTAATTTTTGAAATAAGTTAAATTCTTACACCTTCAGCTCTATACATCCGTGACTCCTGTTGTCTTGTGTTCTATTCTGTAGAGTCTTAAAATCAGCATCCTTTCAGATTGTAAACATTTTGTTTATTTCATAAGCCATTTACTCCACAGCAGCAAAAGAAACGCAGTGGTGATTATGATGAGATATGAATGTTGTATAACCCATATAATTCAGTGTTTACACACCATCACAGAAACACTAATGGAAACAGCCATTGGGGGCAACCTTCACTGAGGTTCCAATCACAGTTGCCTGGACATTCGAGGAAGAGGTTATCTGCCTGCAGGCTGATGCTAATGTTCACTGCACTACAAATGCTGGTGTTCTAATTCTTCTTTATTTTCTTACAGTCACACAGGTTGCTGATACTGTACCTAGGATAGAAGTGTTTCTCTTCATGCCCAGATACAGCCAACAATGAACAATTTGGCATTTCTGAAAGAAACAACTGATCCATTATCTTTGTAAAATGTAGATATGACCTGGATGAAAATGTAGGTGGTCTGATTAAGTTTGCAGATAACATAAAAACTAGTGAAGTTGTGGATAGTGAGGAAGGTTGTCAAAGGATAAGGTAGGATATAGATCAGGTGGAAAGTTGTGAAGAGAAATGGCAGACGGAGTTTTGTCTATAGCTTATAAGGGAAAGTGAGCAGAAGATAGATAGGAGCTACAGGGAGTTAATCACCCTGAAGCTGCAGGAGTTAGACAAGTGGGTGACTGTCAGGGAAGGGATGGGAAGAGCTCAGATAGTAGAGAGCAGCCCTGTGGCCATCCCCCTCAGTAATCGTTATCTCATTTTGGACGCTGTTGATGGGGTTGACCTGACAGAGGATGACCACGGCAATCAGGTCTCTGGCACTGAGCCTGGTTCTATGGTGCAGAAGGAAGAGAAGATGATGAGGAATGCAGTAGTCATAGGGGATTCCATAGTGAGGGGAATGGACAGGAGGTTCTGTCAGTCTGATAGAGATGCCCACATGGTGTGTTGCCTCCCAGCTGCCAGGATATGGGATGTCTTGGATGGGGTGCAGAGTATTCTGAAGGGAGAGGGTGAACAGCCAGAAGTCTTGGTACACGTTGGGATAAAGGGATCCTATCTGGCTGGCTGCCGGTTACCAGTGGAGTTCCACAGGGGTCAGTGTTGGGACCGTTGCTTTTTACAATGTATGTCAATGATTTGGACTATGGAATTAATGGATTTGTGGCTAAATTTGTCGATGATACAAAGATACAAAGGGACTTGGGAGTCCTTGTGCAGGATGCCCTAAAGGTTAACCTCCAGGTTGAGTTGGTGGTGAAGAAGGCGAATACAATGTTGACATTTATTTCGAGAAGTATAGAATATAAGAGCAGGGATGTGATGTTGAGGCTCTATAAGGCACTTCTGAGACCACACTTAAGAGTATTGTGTGCAGTTTTGGGCTCCTTATTTTCAAAAGGATATACTGACATTGGAGAGGGTTCAAAGAAGATTCACGAGAATGATCCAAGGAATGAAAGGGTTACCGTATGAGGAATGTCTGGCAGCCCTTGGGCTGTATTCCCTGGAGTTCAGGAGAATGAATCAACAGTCTGAATGTTAAAAGGCCTGAAAAAATTAAATATGGCAGTTATTTCCCATGGTAGGGGAGTCCACGACAAGAGGGCACGATTTCAGGATTGAAGGACATCCACTTAGAACTGGGATGCGGAGAAATTACTTTAGTCAGAGGGTGGTAAATCTGTGGTATTTGCTGCTAAGAGCGGCTGTGGAGGCCAAGTCATTGGGTACATTTAAGGTAGAGATAGATAGGTTCTTGAATAGCCAGGGCATCAAAGGGTATGGGGAGAAGGCAGGGGAGTGGGGATGACCAGAAGAATTGGATCAGCCCATGATTGAATGGTGGAGCAGATTTGACAGACCAAATGGCCTACTTCTGCTCCTATAACTTATGGTCTTATGGTTTGGACAAGTGTGAGGTGTTGTAGTTTGGGAGGTCAAATGCAAGAGGAAGGTACACACTGGCAGGGGCCTTCGGAGCATTGATGTTTACAGGGATTTTGGGGTGCAGCTCCCTGAAAGTGGCAACACAAGTGGATATGATAGTAAAGGTAGCATTTAACATATTTGCCTTCACTGGTTGTAGCAAGGCAAAGTGGACAAACCTGAATTGCTTTCACTGTGCCAGAGACCGAGGGAGTGACATAATAAAAGTACATTAAATGATAGATACAGATTTAAGCTGAGGGGAAAAGTTTAATGGAGATGAGGCAATTTTTTTTTAAAAAAACAGTGATTAGTAAATACCTGGACTGTGCTGCCAGTGAAGGTGATGGAAGCAGCTATGACAGTACGCTTAAGAGGCATTTAGACAGGCGGGGACTGGAACAATATGGACCACATGCAGACAGATGGGATTAGCTTAGATTGGTATCATGTTAGGCTAATGGTCTGAAGTGATAATTAGTAAGTAACATTCAGACCACAAAAATGCTAGCCAATGACAATCTCTAACCACCAAGTCGAGACATTAATGGCATTCCCAATCCCCCAATATCATTATCCTAGGGCAGGGGTTCCCAACCTTTTTTATGCCATGAACCAATACCATTAAACAAAGGGTCCGCGGACTCCAGGTTGGGAACTCCTGGTCCTAGGGGCTACCACTGACCCGAAACTTAACCTGAAGTCAGGTAAATATATAGTTACAGGAACAGGACTGTGGCTAGACATCCTGGTGCAGGTGACCCACCTGCCATTCATTTATTTATTTTATTGAGCTACTGTGTGGAAAAGGCCCTTTTGGGACACAATGCCCAGCAACCCCGGATTTAACCCTAGCCTGATCATGGGATAATTTACGATGACCAATTAACCCACTAACTGGTATGTCTTTGTACTGTGGGAGGAAACCCACGTGGTCACAGGGAGGATGTACAATCTCCTTACAGAGGATGCCAGGATAAAACTCCCACCTCGGAAGCCCTGAGCTATAATAACTGATACACTACCGTGACATCCCTAATGGCCCATGCCAATGCCTCTCCCCCATCTATAAGGCACAATCTGGGAATGTGATGGAACTTTACTTGCTTGGATGAGTGCAGCTCCAACAAGTCTCAAGAAAACAAACATCATCTAAGACCATATTTAACTGGTACCTCATCTACCACCTAAACATTCATTCCCTCCATATTCAGTGCAGTGTGTACTACCTACAAAAGACACTAAGTATTTGCCCAGGCCCTTCATAAACTTCTACCACCAGGAACACCATTCCTCACCATCATCCTGACTGGAATTAGAACATTGGTCCTAAATCCTGTGAGAGACCTGCACAGGACTACAGTGGTTTGAGGTAACTTGCCACCACTTCTCTCAAGGGCAATACACTGATCTCAGACTGCCCACATCTTGAAAATTTGATTAATACATGAAAGCAAATACCAGTTCTATTTCTTATTTTCTCCTCTTACCATCCTGCAGAAACTGGTGGAACTGGAACCTAGATACTATTTCATGGACAGGCCTGTTGGTAGAAGTGGCATACTGTTAGTCTGAGGTCAAGGCAGGAATAAGAGTGCTACCTACTCAGTTACATCTTACAAAATAAAGACAAACATTGGTATCATAGTGGATTCCAGTTAACTGGGCCATTGGTTAATTAGGGGAGCTGCTTATTTGGGACAACTCTTGAACAAAAACTAATTGAGAAAATAACTGGGATTCCCTTTATTTGGGACACTATGCTGCTTGATTGGGGCAGGAGACTGTTGCAGAACAGGTTCTAACTACAGTCAGTCGTGCACACTTGTGTGGTTGTTAGATGCTACACCGTGCTTAAAGTAAGGTTTTTAAATAGCATCAGTTGCATGTGTTTGGGTTCAAAAAAGTGATTTTTGTCAGTGATAGTTGGTGAGAAATAAGCAGTAAGACAATTCAAAACCGTTTTGTTCACTGCAGTTTCAAGCATTCATGCTTGAAGATGCCGGAAACAACTGGGAGTGAAAATGAAACGATTTCACTACTTCAACAATTAGGAACTACGAAGAATTAGAAGGTATAGACAATCATCTTGAATGTTACAATGATAGCATTATATGGAGGCAGTCCACCACCTGCACTGGGTATCTGCAGAGATTTTATTCATTTACAGTCAAAAGACCACAATGCGGATGAATTCCTCTGTCGATAAGTATTAGAAACTTATACACAATTTTATGGTACTGCGGTAGTATTGGTAGTGTTCTAATTTGTTTTGTATTTAATTTAAATACATAATTTGTTATTCAGTTTGTCTTTTTTTTAATACCTTTTTAACTATTTCCGTGAAGCTTCGGCTAATTGGGGCAAAATGTACTGGTCCCTTTGTGTCCCAATTCACTCGAATCCACTGTACTTAGTTTCTGTTCTGTTATTTAATCGGGGGATTTCAGAAAGAGCTCTGCATCACATCTACTGGGGCCTGATGCCTGAAATAATCCCAAGAAGTGACATATTTATTATAGTTAGCAAAAATGTTCAGCTCATGCACAAAATCCACAAAAACGTTTGAAAGTTGATCAAATATTTCAGAATGTTAAAAATATGGCTGATTTCCTCCTTCTTGTGAAGAGCCAGCTATGAGCAAGTCATTGACCCTTCTTTATCATCACACGAGGACTCCAGTGCAACAATCACCTTAATGGTCACCAGGATTTATCCCCTCTTCAGCTGATGAACTAATCCTGAATACAGTATTGGACTGGGCTGTGTCACCTGTGACACATACATGGAAAATCGCAAAAAGGAAGAGGGGCTGCTAAGCAAATGACGGTTGTGGTACTGTACCACAGAAATCTTCAGGGGAGGTTGGAATATTTGGAGTATTGAGTTCAGTTCTGGTTGTCTCAAAATAGGAAGGATATGGAAACTTCAGAGAGGATGCAGAGACTGCCCAGACTAGAAAGCATTATCTTATGAGGATAGTTTGATCGAGCTAGGGCTTTTCTCTTTGGAAAAAAAGGAGGCGAGAGGTGACTTGATAAAGGTATACAAAGATAGAGTGGACAGCTAGAGACTTTTTCCTAGTGTGGAATTGGCTAATACGAGCAGGCATTATTTTAAGTTGATTGGAGGGGCAGATAGGGGGAATGTCAGAGGTAGGTTGTTTTACTCAGAGTAGAAGATACATGGAACACTGCCAGGGATAGGGTGAAGGCAAATACATTAGGGACACTTAAGACACTCTTAGATACATGGATGAAAGAGAAATGGAGAGCTATGAAGGAAGGAAGGGTTAGGTTGATCTTGGAATAGGTTAAAAGGTTGGCAGAACATCATGGGCTGAATGGCCTGTTCTGTGCTGTACTGTTCTATGAGAGGATGAAAACCAATGGATAAAGATGCACGTTTAGTAACTACCATTAGTTACACAACTGCAACTTTACAGCTGCAGCACATTCTTGTTTTGAAGCTAAATTGTTGGCAATGTAGAGAGCACACACTGGAAACTTTGACATGATCTTGTACAGTCTCAGTACAAACTTGTGTTCCGTTGCATTCAGTATTGTATCAGAATATGCAGAAAGCCCTCTTCTGTTCAGTTAACTTTGCAACCTTATGTTGTCATATACTTTAATAACGTCCTGATTCTCATCAATCAGTTCAATCAAGCAGAAAGCTGCCTCCAAATCTTTATCCGTGAGCTGAACAGTCGTGGTGGCGATAAACTCAGGTCCAGAATTAATACTTAGCAGTCCCAGTGCATCCAACCTCTCTCGGACCTCTCGCAATGAGGACAAGTCACAAATAAACTGAAAAATAAATTTTTAAAAATGTGGATTACAAGTGGCATCTGTACTTTATGTTTTTACTTTATCCAAAGATAAACACTAATTTTCATCCCTATGCTCCCTAGTTTTTTTCCTATCTTGCTAATATTGTAATTACTAATACAATCTGCACTTTATAAAAATGATGCATTATTGGTAAATTAACTGTTCTTCACGACCATATTTCATTCTGGTTCCACTTGATCACTGTAAATGTAGTTCTCAAAGGAGAATTACACTGAATTCAGAACCATGGGAACACTTTCAAAACAAGAGTCTGAGAATATGACAACAATTGGCTGACCCAGGGCCGATATTCAGAGAATTATTGAAAACTGTTTAAAAGCCTTCTGGCCCTGTGCTTGCTGAAGTAAATGTGGAAGACCCACAACTGTAGTTAAAGTTAGAAGGCAGTTTTCCAGTGTCTTAGCCAATATGTATCTTTCAATCCAGAAAACAATGGGATTTTGATGATTTGATTGTTCTAAAACCAACACTCGAGGTCCAAACCACCAATTCAGAGACATGTTCAGATACCACTGTGGGTGCTGGGTAATTTAAATTCAGTTTATCAGAAACTGTGATTTTTAAAAATGTCTCAATGAAAGTGTGACACCAGAATTGTTTGATGCACAGCCATTCTCTGAAAAGGCTCAGTAACCCATTCAGTTTTACCAAACTGCTACATGGAAATACATCAGTTTAGTTGGACAGCCCAATCAACTCCTACTTGGCAATAATGTTGGACACAGCAATGTCACTCCATTACAGTCAAACTGGCAATGTCTATTGTGAGGACTGGTGTCTAAGTTAGAAAGGCAATCCCAGGGACTGATTAAGGAACCATTCAGTTTAGCTAATCTCTCACACTCTCTCATCATAATCTTAATTCAAGTCCTATCTTGGTAAGGATGCATCAGAGGTAAGAGCACATTTGTAATGGTTTTCACAGTTAACGTTAAATCTAGCCCTCAAAGTTTATAGGCATCGGGTTAAACTTGAACAAATAAGCCTCCTCCTGAATATGGTCAGTGAGGAATATAGGACTGAATCAGTGACTCTGGCCCAGTCAGTTCTCAGCTGTGTCATCCTTCCATCCTAAGGTAGAAGTGGGGATATTCACTGATAATTGCTGAGATCCATTTTTAACTTCTCAGCAAATGAAGCAGGCTGTGCTTGCATGCAGCAAGACCTTGGAAACATTCAGCCACGGGCTAGTAAGCAGCGAGCAACATTCAAGCCAGGTAGTAACCACCTCCAACAAAACTGGCTGGCATGTTTGTAGCATGAATGTTACTTGCTCACCCCCTATCCCCATGTGATATTCAATGGTTTCCTCCATGCTGGGTCATGTACCAACTACATCCCGGCTGGTTGAGGGAGGCAGAGGATGTCACAACTAACCAGAAATCCTCTTGCACTTGATATATAATTATGAGAACAGGTTAAGGCTTGGTGTTGCTCCTCCCTACGTCACAAAGCCTTTTCAGCATATTCAAAGCAAGCCAGAATGTGATGGATTACTCTCCACTAGCCTACACGAGTGCAATTTGAGGAACCCACCAACTACAAAATATACTGTAGTCTTTTAGCTGGCCCTGCCAGAACCTCTGCCTTCAAAATGGACCAAGGTAACAAACTTATGATCCTACCACCACTTGCAGCATAGCATAAATGCTTGCCAATGTCCATATCCAGCACAGAGGAGGCTGTCCATGTAACTGTGGCCATCAATGGCAAGCAAGTATACTGTTTTGCCCAACATCAGCACCCTGAGATGCATCACCATTGCCTTTAATGATTCACAAAGGTGAATCAGTCAGGGGTGAGAAGTGAATGTGTGCCTTGCCACTGATTCCCACATCTCATGAATGAATATTAAAAAAAAATAACTTGACCGTATACTCACTGGAACCAAATGCATAATTTGGCTGCTGTTTTCTTCCTCAAAAACAGTCACAATACTTCAAAAGCATTTGTTAGTGTACAATGCAGTTTGTTATACTCAATGTGACTTCTAATTTTCGTCAAATTAATATTAACCTACACCATTCGGTTCTTGGAGTTTGGAATTATAAAATTGTCACCAATTTTCCCCTAATTGCAGTAATTTCACAAGGGAATAATGGATCATAATGACCAAAATACAAAAAGATTACTTGTGTTGATTGGGCTGGCTCTTCTGTGGTGCATGTAAGAAAAAACATCAGGTTAATTTAGAGGAAACGTTATAATTCATCTAGAGCCAATAAAAAGTTGGAGGAACTCAGTGGGTCAGGCAGCATCTGTGAAGGCAAGGGATGGTTGACATTTAGGGTTGAGATCTGGCATCAGACACATTTCCTGTAATCTACTTTGTACGTACATGATGGCATACTGTGCAAAGAGTATTACAGTCTGCCCAGATTGAGTGGTACCTCTTCCTGGAACAGTGTGGAAGGAGATGTAACCTATGGGGCATCTGGAATGGAAAGTGTTTGATAGAAAGCTTTGCTCTTCAGCTAACATTGTTATAGTTAAAGACATCAAGGATGGTGCACATCACTCTTTTCCATAGATCATTTTAGTTTAAGTTTGATGTACAGTGCCCACATTAGACCTTAACTGTTTTTGGAAGGAGAGCCAATGTGTTCTCACCTTCAGCATGACTTTATCTTCTTCATCCTCAACCTGTTCAACATCTTCTGCTCCAGATTCAATTGCCAGTTCCAGAGCACGTTCCAGCTGAATGCCCTGACCATTCACCATCACCACTCCTTTCTTATCAAAACAGTGGCGTGCTCCATCGCTCATTATTCCCCTGCATTAATAATACATTACAATGACTTTTTAACAGAAACTAATACACTCACAATATTTAAAAACTCATCTGGGAAAAAAATACCATCTTGTTGTGCTCACTTCTCTTGCAGGAACCCAATCTGCATTCTTTCCTCGGGCTGAGAAGAAGAAGCAAGAAGCACTCAGAAATTCTGAGTGAGTGTGGTTCGATGTTATTGACATGGACTGTCAGCAGTGGCCAGCAGAGCTAGGTGTGAACAATGGGTAGGTAGTACCAGTGTAACGTGTGTACAGAATGTGGAGAGTGTGTCAGGTCTGATGATCAAGATATTTCAGTACCAGATGGGAATGGCAAGTCTGTACAGTGTCAGCTGCGATGGATATAATAGCACGAACAGTTTCAGGTGTAACTGGGACAAGTGTCAGGTCCAATCACAAGAGAATGCTAAAGTAACAGGCAAAAGGGGATAAACATGTCTGATGTAATAGGCTCAGGTAAAACACTTTAAGGTGGGGTCAGAGTACAAAATGGTCAAGGATAACAGTAGACAGTATCGTGAGAGACTGGCACAAATATATTGTTTCAAATGTTATAGGTATGGCCCAGTGCCAGGTGTGATTAGGTCGAGTACTCATATCTCTGGTACGATGGTACAAACTGTTCCAGGTCTGATTGTGAAGTCAACATGAAAGTGAAAACAGTGACAGGTCTATTGGGCACAAAGTGACCGTTTCAAGTGTGATCAGCACCAGGGATTTGAACAGGTCGAGTTTGGTTGTTTAAGTTGTGAATCTTATTGAGAATCAATTGAGAATCTTACATTTAATTCAGTTTTAACAGGGTTTCTTGATAAAGACCACACAAAATGTTAAATCTATCTATTTTCTCTGACACAGAGGGCTTGTGAATTAAGATATGGATAAGTGGGGATACCAGGGGAAGAGATGGGATTCAAGGATCAGGGTATATAGTAGAAAGGTGGTCTAGGAGAAGTTTGGGGATATAATGGGATATAGCAAGGAAGTGGAGTAAAGGCCAAGAGATTACTTTAAGGAGTTCATCATGGCTACTGTGGCTGCCCACATTGCAGTGAGCCTGAGAAAACGTCTTGCTGATAAAGAGTGTGACAGCGCTGCACCCTGCAATGTCGATTCACTTGTTCCCAGACTGGAGAGCGTGTGGCAAAGGAGGGACGGTTGTGAATATCAACCCGATCAATATGCAATTATATCCAAATCTTACCGCCCCACAGTACCGAGCCACTAAAATAAAATATGACAAAATTTGTTATTTCTTTTGCATTTTGTATTTATTTCCAACATAAATTCTGTTTTTCATTTTTTTTGGTACAGATGTACAAATTCAGTACGTGTGATTTTCTATTATCTGAATGGTGATAATTGGGGGTGTGAGAAGTGGTGGTCACCAGTACAACAACACAGAGTCAGGTATGACTAGTACAAGAACACATAGTCAGGTGTCATTGGGCCAAGAATACAAGGAGAAGTTAAGTTTCACAAGGACAGAACAGTTTAGTATGGGATCTAGACCATAATATATATAGTCTGGGTGTTATCAGCAGCAGGTGACAAGCCTAAATGTGCACTAAGCCATCAACAGACTATATTTGCCCGACGCCGGCCCCCTAGGCCTGAGTCAACATAGTAGTAATAGTAGTGGACTATATTTACCCTGAAAATCCCCTGGCAATACACAGAAAATGTAACTGGGCTCAAATCAACACCGATGGAGTGTGGCAAGCCCTATAGTTAAGGGAAATGTCAGAGAAAGGGAAGGAAACTATTCTACAAGCTCAGGTACATGGTCAAACTGAGTGCAATATGAATATTGAATAGAAATCACATAAAGCAATGTAGTCAGACACAGTCGGGTCAGTAATGACACATGGACCCGGCTTAACTGAGCAACTAATCCTCCACCGTCGAAGCACTGCAAACACACTTTAGTAATGCTTCCCACTTCATCACAATGGTCAAAACCAGGAAAAGTACTTCTGAAATGCAAAGTCCCAGAAAAATCAAATACACATCATAAATACAGAAAACAGTATTAATAGTAAGACTCTTGGCAGTGTGGAGGATCAGAGGGATCTTGGGGTCCGAGTCCATATGACACTCAAAGCAGCTGCTGTGTAGGTCGACTCTGTGGTTAAGAAGGCATACGGTACATTGGCCTTCATCAACCATGGGATTGAGTTTAGGAGCTGAGAGGTAATGTTGCAGCTACATAGGACCCTGGTCAGACCCCACTCAGAGTACTGTGCTCAGTTCTGGTCACCTCACTACAGGAAGGATGTGGAAACCATAGAAAGGGTGCAGAGGAGATTTACAAGGATGTTGCCTGGATTGGGGAGCATGCCTTATGAGAATAGGTTGAGTGAACTCGGCCTTTTCTCCTTGGAGCAACAGAGGATGAGAGGTGACCTGGTAGAGGTGTATAAGATGATGAGAGGCATTGATCGTGTGGATAGTCAGAGGCTTTTTCCCAAGGCTGAAATGGTTGCCACAAGAGGACACAGGTTTAAGGTGCTGGTGAGTAGGTACAGAGGGGATGTTAGGGGTAAGTTTTTTCATGCAAAGAGTGGTGAGTGCGTGGAATGGGCTGCCGGCAACGGTGGTGGAGGCGGATACAATAGGGTCTTTTAAGAGACTTCTGGATAGGTACATGGAGCTTAGAAAAATAGAGGGCTATGGGTAACCCTAGTAATTTCTAAGGTAGGGACATGTTCGGCACAACTTTGTGGGCCGAAGGGCCTGTATTATGCTGTAGGTTTTCTATGTTTCTTCTTTCCTGCCTTCTCAGCCCAGAGTGGCTTCAGCAAACAACAAAAGAATCCTTGTCAGAGGGGATGCTCATCTCAAAATACAGAAATAAAGGGCTGCCGACACTCATGATGATGGTAGCATCGCAACTTAACACCTCACCTGGACCATCACAAGCAGCAGTGCAATCTCCCCAGACAGGTGAAGACCCAAGACCCTTAACAGGAAAGATCTGAAAAATTTCTTTCTAGAATGAGTGGAACAAGCCAAGGAATCATTAGAACTAGTCCAAGAGTTTGTTCACCCTGATTGTTTTTCATTTCAAACCTGGAGCCCGGATATAGAAGATAGTGCAGTAACAAAGTCTCTATCCCATAACACTAACCCTCAATATGCCACACAATCAGCACCATACATCAGTTGGGGCTCAGCAGGCAAACCTGGAAAGACAGATCCTTTGTTCTTTACCCATTTTTGTTCAGAATGCTCTTTAGTTGCTGAAGAGTTCGGCTGTTGTTGTCCGTGAGGACTTCAATGAGCAGGGACGACCCCCCTGGACCTCTTGCTTCATACAGCGAATAGATTGAAGCCTTAGATTTCTGGCAAGTAAGAAACAGGCAATGTTATACAGAGGCAAAGGTGCCACTGAAATACTATGGCAACACCATTAACAATTCCCTGTGTCCAACAGAAATGGCACAGGATGTCACGGCAATCTTTCCCCCTTCTTACTGTTGCATGTAGTTCAGGTTGCTGCTTTGCGGGGTGGAAGTGAGTGCAGAGATTGACGAGGATACTGTTCAGGCTGGAACGGTGAGGCTACGAGGAAAGTTTGGATAGACTGGGCTGTTTGCTTTGTGACAGGGGAAGCAAAAGGGAAATTGAAATGTAGAGAATAATGATGGCCTAATGAAAAGTGAGAAAAAGCAGAGGGGCTTAGATTTGAAACGAGTGGTAGAAGAATTAAGAGGAGAAATGAGGAAAAAACCTTTCAGTTGTAGAATTGTAATAGTCTGGAATGCACTGGATGAAAGGGTGGTCACAGTAGTGAAACTCATCACATTAATTGGTATCTGGAAAGATGTGACTTGTAGGGTCAATGCAGGAAGGTGGAATTAAGACTCCTCATTAATTTTCTAAGTATGACCAGACTCCAACTGTGGCTTAACCAGAGTTGTAACATATAATTATCCTTTAGTAATCTAAACTCCAGAGAGTACAAGCCAAGATCTTCCAACCCATTCTACTAACTTACCTCTGATGTCACTCTATTTAATCTGTGTAGCACCCCGAGGTGCCCAAAACTGAACACAATTACTCTCAACAGTGCTTGACCAAGACATCTGAAGCATCACCTTCAGAATTACTGAAAAAGGCAATCCTAGTGCCACTGATACAGGTACAACTGGACAGTGGTCAGCTACAGGAAACCTTTCTAATTTCTGCATCTCTAAGCTCAGGTTTCTCTTTAACAGTATCATAAGATTAGGAAAAATCACCTGACGTTTAAGCCATTGTCACACAGTCGTAGATTACAATAAATTTAAGAACTGAGCAAGAAACTGAAAGTTTAGTTAAGATTCTTAACAGCACAAGTTCAATTGGTTACGAGTTGGCAATGCAATACTTACTGCACCTTTAATTGCAGCTTCAATAGATGCCTTAGGCATGTTCTTGGCTCGGCACTGCTCAATGAGGTTTGCCAGCTGAGTGTTAAACTCAGGATTTGGACCTCCTTCTGTAAAATATTAGACCAATATCAAACCAAATCTGAGGTCTTCAATACAAACATAGCAATGGTTCTCTTTCTCAACCAAATGTAACAGTTAATACTATGCAATAGAAACTTAAAAGTACAAAATTGTAGAATCAAATCTTTTCATCACTTTGCACTTGGAAAATGTTACCCAACAAGATTCATGAGAAACCCAGTAAAGCTTTCCTAGTGTTATTGTAATTCAGTGTATAAACATCAAAAAAGATCAATTGAACTGCTCCAAATGAAGTATTTTAATTCCACATCCCATTCCCATTCTGATATGTCTGTCCACGGCCTCCTCTACTGTCAAGATAAAGCCACACTCAGGTTGGAGGAACAACACCTTATATTCCGTCTGGGTAGCCTCCAACCTGATGGCATGAACATTGACTTCTGAAACTTCCGCTAATGCCCCACCTCTCCCTCGTACCCCATCCGTTATTGATTTATTTATATACACACATTCTTTCTTTCTCTCTCTCCTTTTTCTCCCTCTGACTACACCCCTTGCCCATCCTCTGGGGTTCCCCCTCCCCCTTGTCTTTCTCCCCGGACCTCCTGTCCCATGATCCTCTCATATCCCCTTTTGCCTATCACCTGTCCAGCTCTTGGCTCCATCCCTCCCCCTCCTGTCTTCTCCTATCATTTTGGATCTCCCCCTCCCCCTCTCAAATCTCTTACTAGCTCTTCCTTCAGTTAGTCCTGACGAAGGGTCTCCACCTGAAACGTCGACTATACCTCTTCCTAGAGATGCTGCCTGGCCTGCTGCATTCACCAGCAACTTTGATGTGTGTTGCTTGAAATTCCAGCATCTGCAGATTTCCTCATGTTTGCATTTTTAAACTCAAATTCAAGTAGGTCAAAATGGAAGGAAAATTCATTAGTTGTTGCCACATTACCTTTCACAGCAAAGCGAATCATAATTGCGAGCTTGGCAAACATCTGACTCTTGGCAGTGTCTTTTGGCCCTTTGATATGTTTCACCTTTGACCACTTGTTATGCCCGGCATGGGTAGCTGAAGAAGCATGGATCTTAGCATGTGGCACTAAGAGATTATACTGGCCGCTTGCCTGGTTGCAGAGGGGAATGGAGCCCAGAGACAGAGCTCTGTGCTTTGCCACTGAATCACCTCGATTCCACAGTGATGACAGGAGGTGGTTTCTGTTCCACAAGCAAACACTTCGAAACATGGCAACTCCAGCCATAGTGGTGAATCCTAGTGATCAGCTGCAAGAATGGACAATGTGAAGTAAATGAAGATGAGCACTCTCATTATTTTAGGTCAGTACTCTAATGATTCTACCCTCACTTGCACCTTCTTTAGGCCCTTTCCTTAATACTGGTTAATTGGGCTATTGGTTAATCAGGGCAGCCACTTATTTGGGATGATTCGCGAATATAGCTGGGATTCCCTTCATTTATTTTGGACATTATGCCACTTAATTGCCGAACAGTTTCTAACTCACATCAGACACATCCACTTGTGTGGCCATTAAACTCTGTGCTTAGAGCGAGCAATTTTTAAAATAGTGTCAGTTGCATGTGTTTGTGTTCAAAAAGCAGTGATTTTTGTCACTGATAGCTAGCAAGAAATAACCA
Source organism: Mobula hypostoma (assembly GCF_963921235.1). Lineage (NCBI taxonomy): Eukaryota > Metazoa > Chordata > Chondrichthyes > Myliobatiformes > Myliobatidae > Mobula > Mobula hypostoma. Next base: position 9,654,563 of record NC_086128.1, on the reverse strand, counting down.
GTACGACAATTTAAAACTGTTTTGCTCACTGTAGTTTCAAGCATTCGAGCTTGGAAATGCCAGAAACAGTTGGGAGTGAAAATGAAACCATTTTACTACTTCAACAAGTTAGGTACTATGAAGAATTTTAAGGTATCCACAATCATCTTGAATGTTCTAATGAAAATGAAGACTTGGAGGATGCAATCGTCAACGGCATTGTATGAAGGCGGTCCATAAGACATAGAGCAAAATTAAGCCATTCAGTCCTTTAATCCTGCTCCTCCATTCCATCATGACTACTTTATTATTCCTCTCAACCCCATTTTCCTGCCTACCCCCTGTAACCTCTGACACCCTGATTAATCAAGAACCTATCAACCCCTGCCATAAATATACTCAATGACATCTTTAGGGACTGGTGTCTCAGGAAGGCAGCGTCCATTATTAACGACCTCCAGCACCCAGGGCATGCCCCTTTCTCACTGTTACCATCAGGTAGGAGGTACAGAAGCCTGAAGGCACACACTCAGTGATTTAGGAACAGCTTCTTCCCCTCTGCCATTGATTCCTAAATGGACATTGAACCAGTGAACACTACCTCACTCTTTTAATATATTTCTGTTTTTGCACTATTTTTTAATCTATTCAATATACATGTACTGTAATTGATTTACTTATTACTTTTTCTTCTATATTATGTATGGCATTGAATTGCTGTTGCTAAGTTAACAAATTTCATGTCACATCCTAGTGATAATAAACCTGATTCTGATTTGACCCACACAGTCATCTGTGGCAATGAATTCCACAGATTCACCACCCTCTGGCTGAAGAAATTTTCCCTCATCTCTGCTCTAAATGGACTTCCTTGTATTCTGAGGCTCCCCCACTGTAAGAAACATTCTCTCCACATCCACTCATCCATTCTTAACTAAAGTAAAGGCATCCGTTAGTCTTGCAAGACCATGGACCATGGAAAGTCTTCACTCTCCAGGGCGTAGGCCTGGGCGAGGACCAGCTGCAAGTCTCCCCTCTCCACGACACCAATGTTGTCCAGGGGAAGGGCATTAGGACCCATACAGCTTGGCACCAGTGTCGTTGCAGAGCAATGTGTGATTAAGTGCCTTGCTCAAGGACACAACACGTTCCCTCAGCTGGGGCTCAAGCTCACGACCTTCAGGTCACTAGTCCAATGCCTTAACCACTTGGCCACATGCCCACACTCTAACTCTAACCTTTTAATATTTAATAGGTTTCAAGGAGATCTTCTAAATTCCGGTGAGTAGACCCAGAACCATCAAATGCTTCTCATACTTTAACCCTTTCATTCCCAGAATAATTCTAGTATACCTCCTCTGTAGCCTTTTCAATGCCAGCACATCTTTTCTTAGATAAGGGGAACAAAACTGCTCACTATACTCGAAGTGAGGTCTGACCGATGCCTTATAACGTCTCAACATTACATCCTTGTTTTTTATATTCTAGTCCTCTCGAAATGAATGCTAGCATTGCATTTGCCTTCCTTACCACCGACTCAACCTGCAAACTATTCGTTAGGGTGTTCTGCATAAGGACACCCAAGTCTCTTTGCGCCTGATTTTTTTTTTGGAATTTTCTCCCCAGTTAGAATCCACGTCTTTATTCCTTCTACTAAAATGCACAGTATCCGTGCTCCCCTCAGCAGAAACTTCCACCCAGAACCCATACTTGTTCCACTCAAGGAGGGATTGTCGCGAACCCCGAACTCCCAGTCCTAGAGCCCAAAGCTGCAGCTCCAGCTCAAGATGCCAATGGGTGTGGCAACGCCCGATTATCGCACCCACCGACAACAGCCCGGTCACCACCACCCCCTCATTGACCCACCGGTCATCGGCACACCGACAGACATCCGCCTCAAACGCCATCTACTTCCGGCTCCAGCCGTAGCATGCGCATGGAATTGGCGCCGGCAGGGAAACATGCACGCATGCGCCAGAAGACCGGGAAGTCACGTTACAGTCTGATCGAAGCTCAGCTGTTAGCGTACGGATCGAAGTTGATATGAAGTTGTATGGTAACACTGTAAGTCAAGATTTAGTGGTAAAGATTCTAGGTATGTGGATAACAAGCCTAAATTGGAATGTGCATGTAAATAAGGTTCTGGAGAAGTGTAAAAAAAGCCTTTAATGTGCTCAAATGTTTAGTTGAGTGTGATTGGGGTGCGAGTAGGAGGTCACTTAAATCAGATCTGTCTTTGAATATGGATGTGTTGCTTACAAGTCAGTCTCACCAGCGGTCTTAAAACCCCTTAAATCTCAAGCATTGAGATTATGTAGCGGTGCTAGTAACTGGTTACAGTTAGCAATGGTTTACTGGGTTAACGTAAGAGGACGTAAACTTGGGCACCCAATATGGGCAGCATCAGTGGAGTGTTGGGAAGCAGTGTATTCGTAAGGTCTTCAGTTCTGAGTGGATGGGAAATGAATGGGCACAAAATTATGGGTTGTGGATTATGGTTTAATGTTTAATGTCTGTCACCCCTCCATGGTCTTTACCTTTGCCTGTGATTGATTTGATCCTTCAGGAAAAGATCAAGATGAGGAGTGATTGTTTATCAGTGGCACAGGAAGTTCAGCAATATTATGCAAGGCAGATATTATGGTTTCTTACATGTCTACACAGTTGGTTCAAAAGAACCTGCGACAGGTCATTCAGGTGTTTCTGTTTGTGCTCCGAAGTTTCAGGTGACTATTAAGAAAAGATTATCAAGACTATTACAGTATTCACGTCTGATATGGTTGCTATCGTTTTAGCCTTGGAATGGGCCGAAGAAGTACACCCTGATTACGTGCCTTTGTGCTCTGATTCGTTCTCGGTCTTGACATTTATTTAAACAGATACTTCAGATTGTAGGCCAGACATTCTTCTGTGGACATCTGTTAAGACAGCAGTGCCCAGGCTTGTGTGTACATTTTCTATGGGACCCTGCCCAGGTTGGGGTTGAAAGAAACGACAAGGCAGACATTCTTGCCAAGCAGTCACTTAAAATCAGCGATATAAATTCATAAGGGTGCCTTTGCATAAGGGAGAGGTGAAATCCTTAACTAAAAAGTCTATTCAATCACTGTGGCAACAAATTTGGGATAAGGAAAAGAAAGGACAGGATTTATATAAAATTCAGAGGATGGTGGGAACTCGATTGGGAGATAGGTAGAAAAGGAGAGAATAAGTTATACTTACAGTTATGTATTGGACCTACTAGGCTGAATAATTCTGAACAGGGAATTATTGTGTATGGTATGGGTATTTTTAGGGAGTGAACTTGTCAAGAAACAGTGCAATATGTATTGTTTAAATGCAGTTCCTGAGGTGCAAAGGAAACATTGAATTGCCAAATTGAGATCTTTGGGACAGAAACAATTTAACATAGAAAGGTTGTTAGGATGTCACTGTCATCATAATGCATACAGATGTGTTTTTGACTTTCTGAAAAGCATTCGACTTTTTGATATTATTTTGAGGATTTTTTGGTGGTGTGTATACTTCCTGCATATACATTGGCCAAGTATCCATCCTTGGGAAACACCACTGTACACTTCTCTCCATCTGAAAAACAACCTTTCACTGTTACATGTTACTTATCCAATTTTCTATTTGTCAAAGTCCTCTTATTCCATCAATTTTGACAGTAAGCAACTTAGCAGCAAATCTGTACACCTTAAACAACATGGACTCAGTTTCTTGATTTAAAAAAAACATTACATTTGATAGATACATGTATGGAATTTAAAAGGATGCCATACAAAAAAGCTTTTCACTGTACAGTATCTAGGTACATGTGACAGCAATAAACCAATTAATAACCAATGCACTTTGAATGTAGATCTGACGGTGAAAAAGAGCAAAGTGAAGCAAAGAATTCTCAATGCCAGAGATTGAGAGCACTGCTATGTACTCAATGACTGCATGCTCAAGCTTCTGCAGAATACTGCATATAATCCAGTTTAATTATTTAGTTATCTCAAATGAACAGCTTGCAAGACTACCTTAACTCAGTTAAAAAGGTCCATGGGTCTGGAATTGTGTTTAGCTGGTTCATCATTGAAACATTTCCACAACCTATGGACTCACTATCTCATCTTCTCATTACATATTGCTTATTTATTTCTTATTATTTCTTTTTTTGTACTTGCAGAATGTTGTTTTTTTGCTGACTGGTTGCACGCCCAACTTGGTGTGGTCTTTCATTGGTTAAATGGATTTATTGAGGATGAGCATACAAGAAAATGAATCTCAGGTTGTATACAGTGACATACATGTACTTTGATAATAAATTTACATTGAACTTTGGTTGTTTGATTTACTTGTCAAAAAAAACAATTAAACCAGTTTTTTTGATGTGGTAATTTATGATCACAATTACTGATACTAACTTTATATTCCATAATGTAACTACTTATGTTGGCCAGCTGTCATGGTGATTCAGTGTTCATTTCACTGAAATGCATCCAAGGTTCCAATTACTGCAAGTCAAGTACATTAATTGCTGTGCTACTGTTGCCCAGTGACAGAATTTCAGACAGAACTCAGCTGGTGGGCCAGCTAAATGAAGCTGCACTAATGGAAATTGCATGGAGATTGGGATACATTTCAATTAATCTGTAATTAATTTATCAGAGGAGCTACATTTAAATGTACAAAATTACACATTATATACTGTAACTCATTGGCAGGTACCCAAAGGTGAATCTTCCTAATGAGGATCTGGTCATAGGATAAAATTTCCCAGACCCACTCTAGTTTCTAATAAGCAGTGCAAGTTATTTTGTGATCAGTCTTTGAACTGACCTTACCCCACTAACAAATCACCCAGAATTGATCTGAAAATATAAGCTTGTTCTCAGGGAGAAGGCGCAATGCAATTAGGTTTGGTGATTGTTGACATACCATGTGTCCAATCCATGCCTTGAGTACTCCAAGTACGACATGTTTTGGAATACTGACATCAAGGTTGAAAACGCTGGATATAGTGGAAAGAAGAGATTAATACTTTTATTGCTGGGGAAGTTTGATCCCAATATTAAGTTTACCAATTGAAGTGTTTGATCCATCATTACAAATCCTCATTCTGTTCAGTACAAAATTCACATGAAAGCTGTGTTCCTATGCTACTTTGAGAATTCTGAAAAAATTGAGCAATTTCCTCCAAAGATGTTGATTGCAGTCAACTTTGGTGGAATGTTACCATTTCATTTTGCTAACATCTGAGTACTGTATGGCTTCTTGCTTCTATATCTGCTGTATTTTGGATGTGATAGAAATTCAATCAGTTCAGAAACAAAGAAAAGCAGAACTAAATAACACCAAGCTTTCATTCTAATACAAAAGTTTTCTTTTATTAAGTCCATGCTTCCCACACACATACTATGAGAGTCAATGTTATCCATTTACTTAAATAAACTCAAGAAGAAAAAGATTCTGCGTATACCCCCCTCTTTCAATCTTGTGTAACTGCATTACTGAATTAAAATGGCAGATACAATGTACAGAATATCAGTAGAAGCGATTTTACTGCAAAGTGGCAAAGGGCTTAAGTTTTCCTCCAAAACAGATTAGTCAAGGCTCTACCCTGCAGCTGAATATCGCAAGGACTAGATCTACACATGAACATTTCCTTTCTCAACAGATGTACAAGTGGAAATTTACTTTGTCACGTTAACAGAATAATCAGATTTAGAGTCTCCATTCCAATATGCAGCAGAGTACTATATATAAACACTCAACTGCCTCTTTCTTGAACATGTTAACATCTACAGGATCCTGGGATACAAACTCCTTTGACATTCCTCCCAGGAATTTTGCATGCCCAAATCCCAGATTGAGTTTCAGATTGACCATTCACTGCAGGTCCCAGTTGAACCTTCTGGGGTTATTAGAGAGTGGGAATCAGAAGGTAAGGTTTGCTGATATTTTCTAGCCCATAACTAGATGTCCGTTGAGCCCTACTGTTCTATTGACACACTGGTTAAGTTTAACCACTTTACAGAAAGTTTATATTGAACCCATTGACATGGTATTCACTGCATACTACATAATCCAGAATTACTGACCAAACATTTTTTTAAGCCACAACGCCTTGTACACATGGTTTGCATTGCATAAATATCAATGGTGTTCAAGATTAAACTGGTTCATTGCTCTAATGTAGAGGCTGATGCATTGATATCGTACCATCTGAAGCCCATGTTATGCAGGTCTGGAAGACAGGGTTTATATGTATTTAAGTAATTAGTTAAACAGTTTCTTACTGATTTTATAAAAGTCTGGAACCATTGTATGAGCAGCATGTGCAAAATTCAGGCTCTAGGGGGTGTTGAACCATTGAGGAGCGACATGAGGAAAAATCTATTCGCAAAAACAATAGAAACCTGGAACACTGAAAGGGTGGAACATGGGATTAATTTTTTTTAAAGCAATCTAGTTTAGGAGAGAATTAATCAGAGTCAAGAGTTTTATAGATGTCATTGAAAGTTCAACACAATAAAATCTCAAATGAAGAGCAAATTAAAAATTTTCTATTAAAATACATTGTTGCAGAGATTAACTTATGGAGTCCTATTCTGGGATGCCTACAACATAGCCTGCTCTATTACAGGATTGGTGCTAAAACATTCATTCACCATCAGCCTCATCAGTCTTGGGACAAATATCTGAACAGTGCATTTAAAACTCTGGCCTCCACGAGACGTTGAGATGTAGGACTGAGTTTAATAACACAAACTGAAGAACAACAGACTAATCAATATGCTTCCATAAGGTGACACATCCTGGCAAGCCTTTTCCCAAACCCAGAGGTAATCCTCCAAAGATCACACAAACACTCCTAGTAGGTACACTGTCACTAGGTCCCATAGTAAATTTTGAATATGAAAGGTCCTAAGCCACTGATACTAGAGTTCCAAATTAATCAGGATTACTGGTGGGTGGAAGAGGTATGGAGGGCTACGGTCTGGGTGCGGGTTGAAGGGACTAGACAGACTAAATGGGCCTGGTTCTGTGCTGTAGTGTTCTAGGACTCTAGGTGTACAAAGCAGCAAATTGACAGTATGCCAAAAGGAGAATGACCCTATACTTTACCTCTTGCTTCTTTCCCCACACCACACAAATCCTTAAGGAACAGCCAGGGATCGACTGGATTTATTAGTAAGGGAAGAACCTTTGAAAATCAGTTAGTTGCTGCTGTGTCCTCTGCAGTCAGCAGATGAAAAGATAGCTTTCCAGTTCTTTTCCAGGGTCCAGAATCAAACATTTTTAAAATATCTTTGTTGGTTAGATGCAGCAGGCTATCTCGGCAACTCAAGTTGATGCCTGGGGTGAACTAAATGACAGGTTCCAAGATCTTAAAGCTGATGACCACACTATATGTACATTTTACAGTTCCTATTACATAACTCAATCCTAAACTCTGTGGCCTTTGATAAGGAGCACAGGCTAACATGTGTGGGTGCTTGGCAGAACGTTCACTGTTTGGAAACTCTACAAACCACAGGCTTTTGGCTTGGAGATGTCCAGACACTACAATGAACAAAGGAGAACAATTGCCACTGGTCACAGATTTACAGGTAGGCATGGTTCAAATGGCAGTGACTGGCCAGAATGGCAATTTATTTATTTTTTTTTTAAACACTCCTTCCAATATCTTCTCCACCAAGCCCCCAACTTTGAAAAGGTTTATTTATCATGATTTTATTCTGGAAAGATGCCCACTCTTTTTAATTAAACTGGCCAACTGATAAACTGTTTAATGTTTTAAGCTGAGCAAAAACACATGAATCTTGTGCAAAAAAAAAGTATTGGAGAAACTCAGTATGTTGAGCAGGATCTATGAAGGCAAAGGGATTATCAGGGCTGTGAGAGTAGAGAGAAGATAGTGAAGGGGGAAGAGAGCGGAAGAGTGGGATGAGGTTGGGGTGGAGGGGGTGGGGGCAGAAAAACAGGTAAGCCAGGGGCTGTTAGGGAACAGGTGAAATTAAGTGAAGGCAGATTTCATGGAGATAGGGAGCTGGGTGGGGAAGGAGGATGGTGCGGTGTTGAGATAGAGATAGAGGCTGGAAGGTGATAAGTAGAAACAAGACTCTCCTGATTCTGGAATGTTAAGTAAACCCAGTGATATCACCTTATCTCCTTTTAGCATGTGCAGCTTCCTGTTTCTAAGCGTCACCTTCCAGCCTCTGCTTCTACCTCCACCGCCCAATCTACCTGCCCATTATCTCCCTCCTCATCTGGATTCACCTATCACCTACCAACCTCCACCTGAGCCCTTCCTGTCACCTCTTTATACGGGCTGTATACCCTCCACACTCTCACAGCCCTAATGCAGGGTCTCAACCCGAGTTCCTCCAGTAGTTTTTTCTCTACTCTAGATTCCAGCATCTGCAGTCTGTTGTGCCCCTTCCACTTCTCTTGTCCTAACCTGAGTGTGACTTCTGGAAAGTTGAGGATATGAAAAGACGATGAAGACAAAGAAGGGCAACAGAAAAAACTCCAGTGCAGAAACCCTGACAAATGTTGCTTCTTCAGTGGAGGAGCAGCAGGAGCTTTCACTCAGATCCCTCCCCACTAACCCACCCAGTGAATGCGAATTCCTTCAATCACTAAGGTGGAGCCATGTCCTGAAAGGGCTTCCCATTACTCAGTCTAACCAGCACATTGCATGGGACAGAACCAAGACATCACAGACCTTACACATCGATCCTGTAGTTCATTGTTGCAAAGAGTCTTTAATAACCATTCAAATTCAATGAAGCATCTGGGGCTCTTCATTAACAGAACTGCGGAACAGACGGGAGATAACAGTATGAGAAATTTAATGTCTGTAAAACTACAGGATTAAATCAGGGATCCACAACAGCACCGATGCATCCCACTGTTTGCTAATGTGGTACAAATGCCCAAACCACAGCCTAACCTCAGCACTGTACAGAACACAAAGAGATTTTCATGTTGAATCGAGGGCAAGAAGTACAACAAGAGGAGAGGAAAACACACTACTCCAGATTGTCCAAGAACAATATCTGTGGAACAGGTTGTATAAATTGCAGATCAATTATTTGAGTGCCCTGAGTTTCTTCTCATTAAAATCAAACGTTTAAATTTGATGTGGTCTGCTGTCTCCAGGCAGCATCCTCGCTCTTCCCCCACCCCTGGTTATTTGGTGCTTTTACATTGCTTTCACTTTGATCTGTTTCATCTTCATCTGTCGCTTCTCCTGCTTCTTCTGCTCACGACGGAGAGCAGCCTCCTACGAGAAAGAGGAAACATTTAAACCACGTGAGGGGTACGAGAGAGAAGGGAAAACCTGTAGCCAACTGGGCATACATCAATGAGTGTTTATAACTTTTCTTACCTACAACACCTAAACTAGAGAAGTAGTGAGGGAATGGTACACTGTTAAAGTCCTGTCTTTCGAATGAAATAAAGCAGTGATTCTCCAGCCCCTGACGAGAATTGCTCATCGAATACCGTGCCAATATTTTTCCCCCAACCTTCACTTATCTGAGCACGATCATGTTACTGTGTGGGACATCTATGTGCAAACTATTGCCACATTTCTGAAATGACAGCTATAGCTTTGCCAAGGTCATGAAAGGGCTTACACAAGTCCCAGTTCCTGATTTTTTTTTAGCCTTTTCACTGAAGCAAAAGTGCATTCTGAGGAATACGAAAGAAAAATGAATGAATGGGGGTTTGAATCCTAAATTCACAGACTGGTGTTGTTGTTGATGGCGTACATAACCAAACCAGGACCTTCCTGTCATTCCATCATGTCCATGTTGAGCCATTTGCTTTCTGGACAATATTGATGAGTTAGTATCAAACAGAGAAAAGCAAACAGAGTTTTCGCCCGACACACATTTTGGGAGCAGTAACAAGGTGATGACATACACAGTGAATGATATAACCCCAGGAAATATTGAGGAATAGAGAATCCTTAATGTACACGTCCAAGGGTAGCTGCATAAGATGGTGAAGGTAGCATAGGGATAATTATTACCCAAATCATAGAACACAAAAGTTGGGGGGGGGGGTGTGGTTATAGGATGCCAGAGGTTCTGCAGAGGCTGAAACTTTTGAACAACACACAAAATATTGCAGGAACTCAGCAGGTCAAGCAGCATCTATGAAGGGAAATAAACAGTTGACATTTCATGCCAAGACCGGAAAGGAAGGAGGGAGAAGCCAGAATAAGGTAGGGAAGAGGGGGAGGGGTGGGAAGACTCCAAGCTGGCAGGTGAGAGGGGAAGATGGGTGGATAATATGAGAAGCTGGGAGGTGATAGGTGGAAGAGGTGAAGGGCTGAAAGGAGAGGAATCTAATATGAGGGGAGAGTAGAACATGTATCAGTATTACATGTGGGAAAGATGCTGGAGTCAATTATAAAAGATGAAATTATGACACATCTGGATAGTAGTAACAGGATTGGTCTGAGTCAGCATGGATTTACGAAGGGGAAATGGTGCTTGACTAATCTGGAATTTTTTGAGGATGTAACTATAAAAATGGACAAGGGAAAGCCAGTGGATGTAGTGTACCCAGACTTTCAGGAAGCCTTTGATAAAGTCCCACATAGGAGATTAGTGGGCAAAATTAGGGCACATGGTATTGGGGGCAGAGTACTGACATGGATTGAAAATTGGCTGGCTGACAGAAAACAAAGAGTAGCGATTAACGGGTCCCTTTCGGAATGGCAGGCAGCGAACAGTGGGGTACCGCAGGGTTCAGTACTGGGACCGCAGCTGTTTACAATATATATTAACGATTTAGATGAGGGAATTAAAAGTAACATTAGCAAATTTGCCGATGACACAAAGCTGGGTGGCAGTGTGAAATGTGAGGAGGATGTTACGAGAATGCAGGGTGACTTGGACAGGCTAGGTGAGTGGGCAGATGCATGGCAGATGCAGTTTAATGTGGATAAATGTGAGGTTATCCACTTCGGTGGTAAGAACAGGAAGGCAGATTATCTAAATGGAGTCAAGTTAGGAAAAGGGGAAGCACAACGAGATCTAGGTGTTCTTGTACATCAGTCACTGAAAGCAAGCATGCAAGTACAGCAGGCAGTGAAGAAAGCTAATGGCATGCTGGCCTTCATAACAAGGGGAATTGAGTATAAGAGCAAAGAGGTCCTTCTGCAGCTGTACAGGGCCCTGGTGAGACCACATCTGGAGTACTGTGTGCAGTTTTGGTCTCCAAATTTGAGGAAGGACATTCTTGCTATTGAGGGAGTGCAGCGTAGGTTCACAAGGTTAATTCCCGGGATGGCGGGGCTGTCATTTGTCGAAAGATTGGAGTGACTGGGCTTGTATACTCTGGAATTTAGAAGGCTGAGAGGGGATCTTATTGAAACATATAAGATTATTAAGAGTTTGGACATGCTGCAGGCAGGAAGCATGTTCCTGCTGATGGGTGAGTCCAGAACCAGAGATCACAGATTAAGAATTAGGGGTAGGCCATTTAGAACGGAGTTGAGGAAAAACTTTTTCACCCAGAGTGGTGGATATATGGAATGCTCTGCCCCAGAAGGCTGTGGAGGCCAAGTCTCTGGATGCTTTCAAGAAAGAGATGGATAGAGCTCTTAAAGATAGCAGAATCAAAGGTTATGGGGATAAGGCAGGAACTGGATACTGATTGTGGATGATCAGCCATGATCACAGTGAATGGCGGTGCTGGCTCGAAGGGCCGAATGGCCTACTCCTGCACCTATTGTCTATTACAGTAAAGGGAATTAGAAACATAGAAAACCTACAGCACAATACAGGCCCTTCGGCCCACAAAGTTGTGCTGAACATGTCCTTACCGTAGAAATTACTAGGCTTACCCATAGCCCTCTATTAGTCATGAGAGAGGAGCTGGCTAAAGTTGATAGGAAGGGAACACTAACAGGGATGACACAGAACAGCAATGTCTGGACATTTACAGCAGGTGCATAAAAAGGGCTCAGAGGATCATCAGGGACTCCAGTCATCCCAACCGTAAACTGTTTCAGCTGCTTCCGTCTGGCAAACAGTACCACAGCATTAAGGCCAGGACCAACAGGCTACGGAACAGCTTCTTTCACCAGGCCATCAGATTTATCAATACGCATTGATCTGATTGCATATCTGACTGTACTTACATGTATAACAAAACAGTTATGTATATAATCATAGTGTTTCAAAGGGTTCAAAGGTACAATTTAATGTCAGAGAAGTGTATACAATATACATCCTGAAATACTTTTTCTTCACAACCATCCATGAAAACAGAGGAGTGCCCCAAAGAATGAATGACAGTTAAATGTTAGAACCCCAAAGTCCCCCCCAGCTCCCCTCCCTCCAGCGCAGTATCCTCCCACATTTCCCTTCCGTATTACTTGTACATAGTGATGGAGACGCAACAAAGACTTTTACTCCCCCATGTTTGAGATGGATGTAAGAAATAAAACTCTTTGTTCTCTTCATTAAAAGGCAGAGAGAGCAGAGTCTTTGAATGTTTTTAAGGTAGAGAGTGATAGATCCTTGATAAGCAAAGGGATGAAAGGTCATTGGCATTTGCAATCAGTTCAAACATTATCCTGTTGAGAGGTGAAGGCTTGAGTCTGAGTAGTCTGCTCCTGCTTGTAATTTGCATACACTGAGATGTGATACCACATACTGCAATCTGTGTCCTAAAATTGTTCATCAATTCAACAATGTGAAAATAAAAAATCCTACACCACACAAATGAGGCTTAGGCATCTGTGGTTCAGCAAGTAATCCTCCTTGCTGCCTATATTCTCAGTTAGAGCAACTGGTACCACTTGTCGGAAATTCAGGTCAGAATCATTATCACTGGCTTACATAATGAGAAGCAGTGTAGTGCAGACATAAAATTGCAAAATAAAAATTAGAAGTAAACTGACAGCTTAAGCTATTCTTGCTCTTCTCAGTGCAATGATTATACAAAAATAGGGGAAGGCAATAACCAGTTGCAAGTGAATATAGTTCCTTGGAAAAACTTCACAGCAGTGCAGTTACGGCAACTACAGCATCTCAACCAAGAGACATTTACTTTTGTGGTCTGGGAACACTCGATGCCAATAATGAGTGTGCATTGCCAGCATGCACCTCAAAAACAGCCACTTATCACAACTGTACTGTCATGGATACAAATGGATTACCCCTTCCACCACTGACAGAGCATAGCTTGTGCAACAAATCTCCAAGATGCATTGTTGCAACTCACTAACGCCTTCTTAACACTATCTTCTGAATCTGCACTCTATGATTCTGGAAAGCAGTAGACCTGTGGGAGCAAGTTACAAACTCGCTTCCAAGTTACAAACCATCCTGATTCGGTTGCCAAGTCAAAATCCCTGAATGTCTTAACTGACAAAACTATGGGAGCAAATTCACAACACCTGCAGCTGACTGAAACAACAGCTTGACACCATGTTCTCAATGACAACTATAGGAGGGCAATTACCATTAACTTTCAGTGACAGCCCAGACAGGCTCACCACAGCTAACACATATTTGAAGTGATAGGCAGTAAGTGGATACAAATGGTACCGTGGCTCTTACGACAAATTGCAAGTAAACAGAGTATGTGCTGAGCCTTACAGATCAGGAATAACCTCTGATTCATGTTTTACACGGACCTCTATGACAGGATTGACTGCCTCTTGGCTGGGAAATAATACAGAAAAAGTGAGGGGTTTACATTGAAGCAGAGTGGGACAATACAGACAAGGTTAACTTGGGTCCTTGTTTCAAATAACTTCTTTCCAATAATCTCAGCTGTATCTGAACCCCGGCTGCAGAAATGAAAGGCCAGTACTCTGCAAGTACTGAGGAGAGCTAAGGTACCGGCAACCCCTGTTTCCATCCAGGGGGTCAGTGTGGACATGGTGGAGGATTACAGATACCTGGGGATACGAATTGACAATAAACTGGACTGGTCTAAGAACACTGAGGCTGTCTACAAGAAGGGTCAGAGCCGTCTCTATTTCCTGAGGAGACTGAGGTCCTTTAACATCTGCCGGACGATGCTGAGGATGTTCTACGAGTCTGTGGTGGCCCCTGCAATCATGTTTGCTGTTGTGTGCTGGGGCAGCAGGCTGAGGGTAGCAGACACCAACGGAATCAACAACTCATTCGTAAGGCCAGTGATGTTGTGGGGATGGAACTGGACTCTCTGATGGTGGTGTCTGAAAAGAGGATGCTGTCCAAGTTGCATGCCATCTTGGACAATGTCTCCCATCCACTACATATTGTACTGGGTGGGCACAGGAGTACATTCAGCCAGAGACTCTTTCCACCGAGATGCAGCACAGAGCGTCATAGGAAGTCATTCCTGCTTGTGGCCATCAAACTTTACAACTCCTCCCTTGGAGGGTCAGACATCCTGAGCCAATAGGCTGGTCCTGGACTTATTTCATAATTTACTGGCATAATTTTATATATTACTATTTAACTATTTATGGTTCTATTACTATTTATTATTTCTGGTGCAACTGTAACGAAAACCAATTTCCCCCGGGATCAATAAAGTATGACTATGACTATAAGATGCGAAAGTGAAATAGTCAGCCGGGGATCATTTTGTACCTCAAGCCTGCGCTGTTTCTCCGGGTCCTCTTCGTTCATAATTCTTTCTTTCTCTGCTCGTTTCTTCTCCTCCCTGCGAATCTGCGCAGCTTCCTGACGTTGTGCATGTGTCATCTTTAGGAAGTTCTCCTCTACACGAGCACGATTTTTATCAGCTTTCAGTTTTCCCTGTTTCGGTAGATGGGAAGAAGTAGGAATGAGTCAGTATAATACCATTCAAACACTGCATTGGAGGCTGAGGGGAAGAAATATGGAAGGCAGAGGGGAGGATCAGTGTAAGAGATCAGAGCAGGAAAAAGCAGGGTGAAATGGAATCAGAAATTTTCAAACAATTTGATTTATTTATACTTTACAGAATCGTACCGTGTGGAAAAAGGCCATTTACTCTATCACATCCATGCACCCATCTGCATTAATCCTATCTTCCTGTACTTGCCCACAGTCTTCTATGCATGCCAAGACAATTCAGGTGCTCATCCGGACATTTCTTTAATACTGTCAGTAACTGTTTCCACCCCTCTCTCCAGCAGTGTATTCCAGGTACTCCCTACTCTTTGAGATAAGAATTTAACTTCAGCCAATATGGAGACAAAATTGAGAAGAAGGGTGGTGAGTACAGAACGGAAGTTATATTTGAATACACACAGTATACGAAATAAGATGGGCAATCTTATAATGCAGTTAGAAACTGGCAAGTTGAACAGTGGCCAGAGATTGGGAGCGAGAGAAAGAGTGACTCACAAAGGTTATCGAGTGTGAATCATTAAGCAGAGCTTCACAGGAGATTTGGCATTAGGACAGCAGCCAATAAGAGATCAGGAGCAAGAGAAAGAGTGACTCACACAGGCTGGCATCAAAAGGCAGCGCTGTGCAGGAGTTTCAGCGCTTGAACAGTGGTCAATAAGAGATCGGGATTCACTAGCAAGTGCAAATTAAAATAAGGTGGGACAATCAAAGTTGTCTTTGTTAGAATGGACAGTGTTAGAGTGGGAATTTCAGTATTTAGCTCCTTGAGGCTTCAACAAGGAAAGGCTTGAGTGAGAGATGGCGAAAAAGCTGTAGGTATTTTTTTCCCAGTTTATTTATTGCCTCCTTTTTTATATTTGCTCAGCTAGGACCGTAGACATGACAGGGAGGATAGTTGAATGCTCCTCTTGCAGGATGTGAGAAGGCAGGGAGACCTCCAGTGTCCCTGATGACTTCACCTGCAAGAAGTACATCCAGCTGCAGCTTCTAACACTCCACGTTAAAAGAGTTGGAGCTGGAACTGGATGAACTCTGGATCATTTGGGAGGCTGAGTTGGTGATATGGAGGTAATTACACCTGAGGTGCAGGTCAGAGCAAAATTGGGTGACAGTCAAGAGGGTGAAAGGGTTTAAACAGTCAGTGCAGATATCCCTGTCAACAACACTTTGGACACTGTCGGGGGTGGGGAAAACCACAGTGGTCAGGTTTCCAGCACTGAGTCTAGTTCTGTGGCTCAGAAAGGAAGGGGGAAGAAGAGGTGAGCTGTGGTGATAGGGGATTCATTAGTTAGGCGAACAGAGAGGAGGGAGGAGGTTCTGTGGACGAGAACAAGATTCCTGGATGGTATGTTGTCTCCCGGGTGCCAGGTCAGGGACATCTTGGATTGAGTCCTTAGCATTCTTAAGTGGGCAGCCAGAGGTCATGGTCCATGTAGGTACTAATGACATAGGTAGGAAGAGTGACAAGGTTCTCTATAGGGAGTTCAGGAAGTTCGGTGCTAAGTTAAAGGACAAGACCTCCAGGGTTGTGATCTCAGGATTGCTACCCATGCCATGTGCTAGTGAGGTTAGAAACAGGAAAAGCGAGGTCGTACAGTTTAACATGTGACTAAGGAGTTGGTGTAGGAGGGAGGGCTTCAGAGTTTTAGATCATTAGGCTCTCTTCCAGGGAAGGTGGGACCTGTACAGAAGAGATGGTTTGCACCTAAATAGAAGGGGGAAACTAATAACCAAGCGGGGAGGTTTGCTAGTGATGCATGGTGGTGTTTAAACTAGAGTTGCAAGGGGATGGGAACCAGTGTGCCAAAACAGATAGTGGAGTGGTTGTGGAGACAGATGTTGGTAAGACCTCAGACAATGTCAGCAACCAAAAGGTTGAGCATGGTGTGACTATTGTTTGGAACTGTGTATATTTCAATGCAAGTAGTATTGTAGGAAGGCAGATGAATTCAGGGCATGGATCAACACATGACATTATGATATCATAGACATTAGTGAGATTTGGTTGCAGGAGGGGCAGGACTGGCAGCTCAATATTCTGGGGTTCCGTTGTTTTAGACATGACAGAGGCTAAAAGGGGGATGGGTGGCATTACTAGTCAGGGAAAATGTCACAGCAGTGGTCAATCAGAACAGATTGGAGAACTCATCTAGTGAGGCTTTATGGGTGGAACTGAGAAATAAGAAAAATATGACTACGTTAATGGGGCTATATCATGGACCACCCAGCAGTCCAAGGGACTTAGAGGAACAAATTTGTAGTGTACTTATTAAGTGGGGGGCCTTCAAAAGTAAAAATTTGAGAGTACAAAGCCTTTACGAGTATACGCCTGTCAGAGTAAAAGGCAAGCTAACAGGTTTAGGGAACCTTGGTTTTTTGAGAGATATTGAGGCCCTGATTAAGGGAAAAATAGGTGCATAACAGGTTTAGGCCAATAGGAACAAATGAGGTGCTTATGGAGTATAAGAAATGCAAGAGAACACTTAAGGAAGAAATCAGGAAGACATAAAGAAGGCATGAAGTTGTTCTAGTGGACAAGGTGAAGGAGAATCCTAAGGGATTCTACAGATATATTAAAAGCAAAAGGATTGCAATGGACAAAATTTGTCCTCTGGAAGACCAGAATGGTAATTCATGTGTGGAGCTAAAAGAGATGGAGAAGATCTTAAATGCACTCTTTGCATCTGTATTTACTTGGGAGACGGACACAGAGTCTATAGAAGTGAGGCAAAGCAGCATCAACTTCATGGACCCTGTACAGATTACAGAGGAGGAGATGTTTGCTACCCTGAAGCAAATCAGGGTGGATAAATCCCCAGGGCCTGACAAGGTGTTCCATCAGATCTTACAGGAGGCAAGTGCAGAAATTGCCAGGGCCCTTGCAGAGATATTTAAATAATCCTTAGCGACAGGTGAGGTTCTAGACGATAGCCACTCTTGTTCTGCTGTTTTTTTTTAAAAAAAAAGCTCTAAACATAAACCTGGAAATTACAGGCCTGAAATTATAGTCTGACTTCAGTTGTGGGAAAGTTATTGGAATGTATTCAAAGGGACCTGTTATGTTAGTCTTTGGACTAAACATAGGCTGATTAAGGATAGTCAGCATGGCTTTATGCGTGGTAGGTCATGTCTAACCAATCTTAATAGGTTTTTGAGGAAGTGGATGAAGGCATGCAGTGGATGTTGTCTGCATGGACTCTAGTAAGGCATTTAACAAGGTCCCGCATGGGAGGCTGGCCAAAAGGTTCAGTTGCATGGCATTCAAGATGAGGTAGTAAACTGGATTAGACGTGGGCTTTGCGGGAGAAGCCAGAGAGTGGTAGTAGATGGTTGCCTCTCTGACTGGAGGCCTGTGACTAACGGTGTGCCGTAAGGATCGGTGCTGGGTCCTTTGTTGTTTGTCATCTATGTCATCTATATCAACAATCAGGATGATAACGTGGTTAACTGGATCAGCAAATTTGTGTATTACACCAAGATTGGGAGTGTAGTGGACAGTGAGGAAGCCTATCAAAGCTTCAAGTCACTTTTTATTGTCATTTCAACCATAACTGCTAGTACAGAACGTAGTAAAAATGAGACGTTTTCCAGGACCATGGTGCTACATGAAACAATAAAAAAACTACACTGAACTACGTAAGAAAAAAACACAGAACTACACTAGACTACAGACCTACCCAGGACTGTATAAAGTGCACAAAACAGTGCAGGCACTACAATAAATAATAAACAAGGCAATAGGCACAGTATAGGGTATAGTAGGTTGGTGTCAAGCCAGGCTCTGGGTATTGAGGAGTCTGTTAGCTTGGGGGAAGAAACTGTTACACAGTCTGGTCGTGAAAGCCCGAATGCTTTGGTGCCTTTTTCCAGATGGCAGGAGGGAGAAGAGTTTATATGAGGGGTGTGTGGGGTCCTTCATAAAGCTGTTTGCTTTGCGGATGCAGTGTGTGGTGTAAATGTCTGTAATGGCAGGAAGAGAGACCCCGATGATCTTCTCAGCTAACCTCACTATCCGCTGCAAGGTCTTGCGATCCGAGATGGTACAATTTCCGAACCAGGCCGTGATGCAGCTGCTCAGGATGCTCTCAAAGCTTGCAGTGGGATCTGGAGCAGCTGGAAAAATGGACTGGAAAATGGCAGATGGAATTTAATGCAGACAAGTGTGAGGTGTTGCACTTTGGTAGGACTAACCAGGGTAGGTCTTACACAGTGAATGGTAGGGCACTATGGAGTGTGGTAGAACAAAGGGATCTGGGAATACAAGTCCATAACTCATTGAAAGTGGCATCACAGGTTGATAGGGTCATAAAGAAAGCTTTTGGCAAAATGACCTTCATAAATCAAAGTACTGAGTACAGAAGATGGGATATAATGTTGAAGTTGTATACAACACTGGTGAGGCCTAACTTGAGAGTACTGTGTGCAGTTTGGTCACTTACGTATAGGAAAGATGTAAATAAAATTGAAGGAGTACAGAGAAAATTTAAGGAAAGGTTGAATAAGTTAGAATTTAATTCTCTGGAATGTAGAAGATTGAGGGGAGATTTGATAGAGGTATATAAAATTAATAAGAGTATAGACAGCGTAAATGCAAGCAGGTTTTTTTCCCCCACTGAGGTTGGGTGGGACTACGAGTAGAGGTCATAGTTTAAGTGGAACACAAGGGGAAACTTCTTCACTCAGGGGGCCATGAGAGAGTGTGGAATGAGCTACCAGCACAAGTGGTGCATGCGAGCTTGATTTCAACGGTTGAGAAGTTTGGATAGGTACATGGATGGGAGGGGAATGGAGGGTTATGATCTGGGTGTAGGTTGATGGGACTAGGCAATTTAGGTTTGGCACGGACTAGATGTGCTGAAGCACTTGTTCCTGTGCTGTAATTTTTTTTTGGACTCTATGACTCCAAGTATGACAATGCGGACATCACAGATTCATAGCTGAAAAAAGATCACAGCTGAGCATCCAAGGACGCACATCGCATTGATAGGATAGCTAGGTAGGCAGAGGGGGTGAGATTGCTTTGTTGGCAAAAAATGAAATCAAATTCTTAAAAAGAAGTGACATCAGATTAGAGGATGCCGAATCCTTAAGAAACTGCAAGTAGAAAAGATCCTGATGGGAGTTATATACCAGCCTAGAAACAGTAGCCAGGATGTGGGATACAAATTACAAATGTGCATGCCAAAAGGGGAATGTTATGATAGTCATGGGGGGAATATCAATATGCAGGTAGATTGGGGAAATCAGGATGATGCTAGATCCCAAGAGAGGGAATTTGTAGTATGCCTATAAGATAGCTTTTTAGAGCAGGTTGTGGTTGAGCCCACTAGGGAAAAGGCAATTCTGGATTGAATATTGTGTAGTGAACCAGATTTGCTTCAGAGTTTAAAGTAAAGGAACTCTTAAGAGGCAGTGATCATGCTATGATAGAATTCACCCTGCAGTTTGAGAGACAGAAGCTAAAATCAAGTGCATTGGTATTGCACTTGAATGAACTTAACTACAGATGCATAAGAGAGGTGCAGGCCAAAGTTTATTGGAAGGGGACACTAGCAAGGATGTTGGCAGAGTAGCAATGGCTAGAGTTTTTGGGAGCAATTCAGAAGACGCAGGATCGGTTCATTCCAAAGAAGCAGCAGCATTCTAAAGGCAGGATGACAAGATAAGTCAAAAACAGCATAAAAGCAAATTAGGGCATACAATATAGCAAAAATTAGAGGGAAGCTTGAGGATTAAGAAGCGTTTAAAAACCAGATAAGCCAGATATGAGCAAAAATGACAAAACTGTGCTCTTACCTCTCTGTTGAGACGATACTTCTTTGCCTTGTCAATGCTGTAAATAACCATGTTCATTAATGGCAGTAAGGACTCCATGTCCTTTGGATAAGTGTTGCCGATTCCAGGCACTGCAGAGAAGTAGATACAGTATATGACCTGATCTCAACCATGTTACGTATGCAAAAATAACATGTCAAATATGTAAAATGGTCAGATTTAATCTCTGGCCTAGGGGAGCTATCTACATTTTTCTAAATTATTGGTTTAAATGTTATTTTTGCTAAAGGGTTATAAAATTAAATTGTAGATGTCTTCTTTATTTTACTGAATAGTAACACTTTAGTTAATTTGTCACGTGATTGTCATTTTAAATCTAGAAACAGGTGAAAATGCCTTTGACTGTGAACTGTCAAAACACCATCCCAACAGTACAGCACCCGGATGGCAGGATCAGCTACCCAAGAGCCAGTCGTGCTGTGCAGACAGGCCTGCAGCTTGACTAAACATGGAGGCAGCAAAAGATTATTGTCGTTTGGGGAAATCACATATACATTGAGCAGAAGTTGGAAGCGTAGGGCTTGGGTTAGGAACAGTGCAGCCTCTCCAGGGTACTACCTCATAATGAGATGATGCATGCTGCTTCTCAGGGGGCTGACACCTCAGTTATTATCCTTTGTACCACTGTATTAACAGGATGGCCATCTTCAGAGTCGGTGATATCCAAATACTTGGCTGCTCCAACCCATTCACATGCAACACAGCTGTGTTGACAGTGGTCTGGAAGAACAATGCTTATCAAGCTTGTATTTCATCTCTAGATCCAAGGGAGCACAAGATGCTCACTCCCAGATAAGTAAATCAATGGGAATAAAAAATAACCCTTAGAAACTTACCATTAAATGTAAACAGTAGTGTCTTTTTAGTGTCAGGCAGCTTGAGGGGTTGACCCTCTCTGAACAGAAAGAAAAGACATTCAACAAATTAAAGACACACCATCTTCACTATAGCTTCCCGCTGACTATTTAGGTCTGCAACAAATTAGGCACTGCAGAGTATTTTGCAATGACAAATGACTATTAAAAGTATTGATTTTACTTCTGTCCAAGCAGAAATAAACCTCTTCACCATACCCCATTCTTCTGAGGCCACCATAACAAGTACTACAGCCAGGATTTCATGTTCTAATTTGCGTATGATGTAAGGAAGTTTAGGCCACGTACATGTTCCCAAACGAATGCATGCTTCCTGACTCAACCCCAGTTACAGCATTTTCCTGTACTTCATATTGGTTCAGTAGCAGGTCCCCAAGTACAGAGCATCAGCAGTCTATAGGTTGGATGACAGCCATCAGCAGCTTATAGGATTGATCGTGTTTGAAATGCAGCCAGAGATCGGGTGCAAAAAGAGTTCACTCACACGGGTTGACGAGTATGCATTAAAGAGCAACACTTTGCGGGAGTTTCACTGTTTGAATAGTGGCCAATCAGAGATTGGGTGCGAGAGAGAGGTAACTCGCACAGGTCGTCTAGCATGCATTATAATTCAGCGCTTCGCAGGAGTTTTGGCGTTTGAACAGCAGCAAACCAGAGATCAGGAACAAGAGGTGACTCACTCAAGTTGGCGAGTATGCATTAAGAAACAGCCTTTCGCAGGATATTCAGCATTTGAACAGTGGCCAATCAGAGATAGGGAGCGAGACAAGAGGTAACTCACATAAGTAGGTGAGTGTGCATTAAAAAGCAGCAGTTTACGGGAGTTTCAATGTTTAACCAGTGGCCAGTCAGAGATCGGAAGTGGGAGAAGAGTTCACTCACATAGGTCGATGAGCGTGCATTAAAAAGCGATTTGCGGGAGCTTCGGCATTTGAACAGCGGCCAATTAGAGATGGGGAGCGAGACAAGAGGTAACTAATAGAGGTCGAAAAATAAGCATTAAAAAGCAACGCTTCGCAGGCATTTGAACAGCAGCTAATCAGAGACTGGGTGTGAGAGATGAGGTGACTCACACAGGTTAGCAAGTGTGCATTAAAATTCAGCGCTTTGCAAGAGATTCGGTATTTGTACTGCGGCCAGTCAGAGATTGGGAGCGAGAGATAAGGTAACTCCCACAGGTCAGCAAATATGCATTAAAATTCAGCGCTTTGTGGGAATTTTGGCATTTGAACAGGGGCCAATCAGAGACTGGGAGCAAGAGATGAGGTGATTCCACTGGTTGGTGAGCGTGCATTAATAAGCAGCGTTTTGCGGCAGTTTCAGCATTTCACCAGCAGCCAGAGATCAGGAGCAAGGGAAGTGGTGACTCACTCAGGTCCACAAATGTGCATTAAAGTTCAGCGCTCCGCAGGAATTTTGGCATTTGAACAGCGACCAGTCAGAGATCGGGAATGAGATGAGGTGACTCACACAGGTCAGCAAATGTGCACAAAAAAGCAGCGCTTCATGGGAGTTTGACCAGCGGCCAGTCAGAGTTCAGGAGCAAGAGAAGAGGTTATGCACGCAGATTGAAGACTGTGCATTAAAAAGCAGTGATTCGTGGATGTTTCACTGTTTGAATAGCGGCCAACCAGAGGATCAGGAGTGAGAGAAGAGGTAACTCACACAGGTTGGCAAATGCGCATTAAAGAGCAGCGCTTTGCAGGAGTTTTGGCATTTGGATGGCGGCCAGTCAGAGATCGGAAACAAGGTGAGGTGACTCACACAGGTTGGTAAATGCGCATTAAAAAGCAGCGCTTTGCAGAAGTTTCAGCATTTGAACAGCGACCTGAGACCTGGAGCAAGAGAAGAACTAACTCACACAGGTTGGCAAATGTGCATTAAACAGCAGCGCTTTGCGAGTTTCGGTGTTTGAATGGCGCCAATCAGAGATCAGGATTCATTAGCAAGGGCAAATAAATATAAGGCAGGGGAAAGTGGAGTGGCCTTTGTTGGAGTGGACAGTGTTAGAATGGGGATTTTGAGGCTTTAGCTCTTCGAGGTTCAGTGAAGAGCGGCTTGAGTGAGAGAAGGTGAAAATCTATAGGTAGATTTCTTTTCAGTTTATTTATTGTTTCCTTCTTTATATTTGCACAGTTAGGGCAGTAAGGATACCAGGCTGGATAGTTGAAGGCTCCTCTTGCGGGATGTGGGAAGGCAGGGAGACCTTCATTGTCCCTGACGACTTCACCTGCAAGAAATACATTCAGCTGCAGCTTCTAACACTCTGCGTTAAGGAGTTGGAGCTGGAACTGGATGAACTCCAGATCAATCCGAAGGCTGAAAAAGTAATAGACAGGACATAGAGAGGTAGTTACACCCAAGGTGCAGGACACAGGAAACTCAGTGACAGTCAGGAGGGTGAAAGGGATTAAACAGCCAGTGCTCTGTGGCCATCCCCCTCAACAACAGGTATATCATTTTGGATACTGTTAGGAGGGATGACTTAGCAGAGGAAAGTCACAGAGGTCAGGTCTCTGGCACAAAGTCTGGCTCTGTGCAGTTTAAACTGGAGTTGCAGGAGGATGGGAACCAGAGTGCCAGAACAGATAGTGGAGAGGTTGTGAAGGGAGATGTTGTTAAGACCTGACAAAATCAGGAATCAAAAGGTTGAGCATGGTGGGACTAGTGTCGAGTTGCAAGAAGAGTTGTAGGAAAGTCAGTTGAGTTTAGGGCATGGATCAACACATGGAATTATGATATTGTAGATATTATTGAGGCTTGGTTGCAGGAGGGGTAGAAACTAAAGAGGGAAAGGTGTTGTTAATAGTCAGGGAAAATGTCACAGCAGCACACAGTCAGGACAGACGGGAGAACTTGTCCTCAGTTCCACCCATTTTAGGGCTTTATGGGTGGAACTGAGGAATAAGAAAGGGTTGACCATGTTAATAGGATTATATTATAGACCATCCAAATGTCCAAGGGATCTAGAGAAACAAATTTGTAGAGAGATTGCAAAGTATTGCAGAAAACATAAGGCTGTGATAGTAGGTGATTTTAATTTTCCACATACTGAGTGGGACTCCTGTACTGCAAAAATACCAGATGAGATGTGGTTTGTCAAATGTGTTCAGTAAAGTTTCCTTAATCAGTACATAGAAGCCCCAACAAGACAGCGTGCAACACTGGATCTTCTATTAGGGAATATGACAAGGCAGGTGACAGAAATTTGTGTAGGGAACACTTTGTATCTAGTGATCATAATGCCATTAGTTTTAAGATAATTATAGGAAAGGCTAGGTCTGGTTCTTGAGTTGAAATTCTAAATTGGAAAAAGGCCATTTTTAATGATTTCAGAATGGATCTGGCAAATGTGGATTGGGACAGGCCGTTTTTTGGCAAGGGTGTACTTGGTAAATGGGGGGCCCTAAAAAGTGAAATTTTGAGAGTACAAAGCTTGTATGTGCCTGTCAGAATAAAAGGTAAAGATAATAGGCTTTGTGAACCTTGGTTTTCAAGAGATTTTGAGGCTCTGCTTAAGAAAAAAAAAGGAGGTGCATAGTAGGTATAGGCAGGTAGAAATAAATGAGGTGCTTGAGGAGAATAAGACATATAACAGAACACTTAAAGAAACCAGGAAGGCTAAAAGAAGGCACAAGGTTGCTCTTTTACAAGGTAAAGGAAAATTCAAAGTGTTACTACAAATATGTTAAGAGCAAAAGGTTAGCAAGGGAAAAAAATTGGTTCTCTGGAAGATCGGAATGGTAATTTATGTGCGGAGCCAAAAGAGATGGGGGAGATCTTAAATGAATTTTTGCATCTGTGTTTATTTGGGAGATGGGCACAGAGTCTATAGAAGTGACACAAAGCAGCAGTGAAGTCATGGACCCTATTCAGATTACAGAGGCAATGTCTGCTGTCTTGAGGCAAATTAGGGCGGATAGATCCCCAGGGCATGACAAGCAGACTTTTTCCATTGAGGTTGGGTGGGACTACAACTAGAGATCATGTGTTAAGGGTGAAGGGTGAAAAGTGAAAAGTTTAAGGGGAACATGAGGGGAAACTTCTTCACTCGGAGGGCCATGAGAGCGTGGAACGAACTGCCAGTGCAAGTGGTACATGTGAGCTCAATTTCAACATTTAAGAGAGGTTTGTGTAGGTACATGGATGGGAGGGTATGGATGGCTATGGTCAGGGTGCAGGTCAATGAGTCTAGGCAGTTTAAATGTTTCAGCATGGACTACACAGGCCAAAGGGCCCATTTCTGTGTTGTAGTTTCTTATGACTCTACAACAGCCATGCCCAATTCTGTAGTTATCTGACAATCACAGGCACTCAGCTGGAGTCACTGGGAACCAAGATACTTTTTCCAGGTTCGCCCAGCATGAATTACTTTATTCAGCCCAGACACTGCATCAGAGACCCCTGTTAAACTACATTATCGGCATAAATTGTGCCCTCTGGACTCGGCAACTAATCATATTAAGATTCTAGCATCCATGTTATGTAGAAGCCAAACAAGCATCATTAAACTAAGAAGTTATTGACACCAAGAACTCTACGAGGGAGAGGCAATAGCTGTATGCCAGTAATGTTCATACAGAGGTGCAGAGATCACAGAAGGCAGCTTTACAAATGTGCGTTTGGCAGTTTGCTGGAATATTGTCAGACCTTCAAGCTGGAAAAAAAAACATCAAACCTGGGCTCGAAATGGATACTCCTCCAGGGTACCAATACATATAACCTTCGCTACTCACACCACAGCACGGGTTCTAACACAGAAAAGTCTTCCTGAATTACATTTCTCAAAAGTGATCTTTACTGAAACAGATTTCCAAAAACAACCTTTGATGATTACGAAACATTACAGTTGAGCACAATTTGCCATGTGGACGATATTGATACTTACTCTTGCATAATTTTCACTCCAGAGAACTGGTCTGAGAAATGAATGGACTCTATCTTGTCAGCATGATTTGATAGGAAGTGCACCATCTAGATTCACAAAGGAAAGACTTGTCTAAGTACTTCAGCAAGCAACACTTCACCCAAATCCTTCCTGTGAACATCCAAACAGAATTTCAACAGCAATCTGCAAGCACAACCTCTACTATATAAATAGAGAAGAGGTTCCCAACCGGGGATCCATGGACCCCTTGCTTAATAGTATTGGTCCATGACATAAAGGTTGGGAACTCCTGAAATAGAGGTACATGGGATTAGCTTTATGCGATGTTCAAAAACAAAGTGAGGTCGTGGATGACTGAGATTTTCATTACTGCCCAATAGGTTGGATGCTATCCGTTTTAGACTGTCACTGGGCTTTATTCCAGTTCAGTAAGATGATAACACAAGAAACAGAAGGAATAGATCTAACCCTTAAGCCTTTTCTGCCACTCAATAATATTATGACTGATAATATTGCCTATGTCCACTTCCTACCCAGTCCCCTGAACTCTTGATTCCTGGTCTCCAAAACACAATCACCCTTTTAAATTCCAGAGGATACCACTCAAGCCTGTGTAACTTTTCCACACAAGACAACGCATGTAATCCAGGTATTGGTCTAGTAAACCAATTTACTAGATTAGCTGATTAGTAGATTTAGATTAGGGTTTTTTCCCCCCTTTATTGGGGCATTTTTTTTTTTCTTTTTCCATGATATTTTTGTATTTTTTTCTATATACTACTATATTTGTACTCTGTAAGATTTTGGGAGGTTAATATCTGTGTATTAACTGTGTTTATATCTATATATACTAATTGTTAACAATGTAATCCCAATAGCTTTGTATCAATTCTTGGGAATGTTTAAGAATTTGATATTAATAAAAAGATTGAAAAAGGTCTAGTAAACCTTCTCTGAGCTGCTTCCAATGTACTTACCTCCTCCTTGAAATAAGGAGACCAATATTGTACATGGTATCCATTATGTTATGGATACCATGTACAATATTGGCCAGTGCTATCATGTTTGCTGTTGTGTGCTGGGGCAGCAGGCTGAGGGTAGCAGACACCAACAGAATCAACAAACTCATTCGTAAGGCCAGTGATGTTGTGGGGATGGAACTGGACTCTCTGATGGTGGTGTCTGAAAAGAGGATGCTGTCCAAGTTGCATGCCATCTTGGACAATGTCTCCCATCCACTACATATTGTACTGGGTGGGCACAGGAGTACATTCAGCCAGAGACTCATTCCACCGAGATGCAACACAGAGCGTCATAGGAAGTCATTCCTGCCTGTGGCCATCAAACTTTACAACTCCTTCCTTGGAGGGTCAGACACCCTGAGCCAATAGGTCCTGGACTTATTTCATAATTTACTGGCATAATTTACATATTACTATTTAACTATTTATGGTTCTATTACTATTTATTTCTGGTGCAACTGTAACGAAAACCAATTTCCCCTGGGATCAATAAAGTATGACTATGACTGTTCTGAGCATTGCATTCAAACTCTCTGATCTGTTAAACAGCATGCTAATTTGTTCCTGGCTCTGGTAACAATTTCAACACTATTATGAAGCTTCTATATTCTATTTAAAGTCTAACTCCCAAAATTCTCTCCACAGAACTATATTTCAGTCTCACCTACACTGTCAGTTTGTACATAGATCATGGCGTGTAGATTTGCCTTTTCCCACACTGTTCTCCAGCTGCAAAGAGAGGTCCTTCAGCATGCAGCAGTGTCACTCTTCTTGAATCATCATTTTTTTAAAGTACTCCTAGAATAATAATATTACATAGAAAATGCAAAGACTTCTTGCATCCATATTCCTATCTAAGAGTCTCTTAAATGTCCCTATTGTAACCATCAATAAGGACATTTAAGAAACTGTTCATATACTAATAGAATCTACTGCTATTTATTACTAATAGAATCTTTTAGGATTCTTTGTCTTACTTACCAGGGATATCTTAGTTGTCCCATTTTGCCCTCCTAAATTTCTTCTTAAATGTACTCCTACATCCCTTATACTCCCTCAAGCAACTTGCTAATCCCAGCTACCCATAGCTCCATTTTCCTGACCAGACCTTCAAAATCCCTTGTTAACCAAGGTTCCCTAATCTTGGCAGCCTTGTCCTTCACTCTAACAGGATTGTGCTAGTCCTGAGTTCCTCCTCACTTTTAAAGGCTGAACTAAGAAACTTCAGGAGAAAACTGAGATGGATTATCCAGTTGGTATTTCTCACTAAAAACAACTGCAAATGTTTCACCTTTTCTCATGCAACTGTGTTGAGCATCAATGGTAAATATTTAGTTCATTGATTCACACACATGAACATGTATAACTGAGTGCTCATATCAGTACAATCTTGACCTTTCATGCATGATTCCTTGTACTGAGGTCAATTATATTCTTCTACTGTCAATGTTGGCCAAGACCTGGTAACTCAACATAGACTAGCAGCTTGTTACATGTAACTTTATAAAATTAACTATTAATGAGGCTTGAGCTCTGGGAGAAAATCTGAATTAAAACTTAAGTTTTATAAGAAATGTTGTTAGCTTTTACAAACTCAACTCAGTACCCAGTTCAGCACACTCACCCTATTGTCCAATATACCTTCTGTGACTTCACCCATTTCAGACAGGATGGAGAGTGAATCAGGAAGCCCAAACTTAATCCCTGACTTGGGCTTATCGCTGCAGAATTCACTCTAGAAAGGAAGCAATTATTGGATGTAACTCCACATATGCAAAAACTGGAAGGTCAGCAGTTGGCCCACAGCAAGTTATAGATCGACTAAAAACTCTGAAGGTTACCGCATAATCAGGAATGCACTCACACCTTCCATTACCATCAAAGGCCAGGGTTGAATTCAGATTTTTATTTCCAGCAACAAACACAGAGTGGGAGAAATCTCTGCAATTAGTTCCATCTGTTAAACCTGTATCTTAGCAAGCATTTACATGCTTACGATCTGTATTCATCAAGAACTGAAGGGCAGCAAGCTGAATAGTTTGCAATGTCTCCTTCAACACACTCAGGAATCTGTTAAAACTCCTATTAAACTGCAATGTTAAGAGGTAGTTTGATTATTTCGATTTTGCAGTATTAACAAAACATAAGAAACAGAAAGACAGCTCTATACTAAATTTCCACTCTTTCCCAAAAACCCTTTGATACCCTTTATATGTGATAATCCATGTACCTCTTAAACATATTCATTGACATTGTCTAGAATGTCTATGGTAGACAATGCCATAGATTCATCATTTTCAGAGTTTCTCTTTAGTTCCAAGAGTGTCTTATCCTGCACTGTGAAGCTGATTCTGGATACCCTAGCCAGGTGAAACATCCTCCTGCATCCAACTAGTTAAGCTCTGAGAATTTTGAACATTATTAGACCTCTTCTCATTTTTTAAACTAGCGAACACAGGTCTAATCAAGCCAATCATTCCTCATGCAGCGACCCTGTTATTACAGGAAACAGTCTGGTGACTTCTTTTGCACATCCTCTGTCAAGTATATCCTCTCAGATATGAAGACAAAAACATATTCTGACAAAGGATCTTTGACCTGAAACATTAATTCTGTTTGTCTTCCCACAGATGCTGCTTGACCTGCTGAGTATTTCAAACACTTTGTTTATATTTCCTTTTTCTAGCACCTGCAGTTTTGTTGATTGACACAAAATTCCAGGTTGGCCCAACCAAAGTCCTGTATAATTGTTTTAAGACATCCTTGCTCCTGTACTCAAATTTCTTACAATGGAGGCAATAACTCAATTGCCTGTGTAACTTCTTGCTGCACCTATAGGTTTCCTTTTGGTGACCGGATCTGATTCAGTGTCCAAGATTAGATCATAACTGACTCACATTTCAACTCTGTTTATCTGCCTTCAATCCACATTTTCAGAACTGATTGCATAGATAACAAATCCATTTATCAGAATCTTAAAAGCTGGCAACTGAATGTTAGAAATAGTGTACAATTTATGCACAGAATATCAAGCAGTAATTCACACAATAATGACAGTCTATTCCCCTGGCCATGGACCATACTAAACAACATAAGGACTAAAAGTGGCAGCCATTGGAACTGGCCTCCACGTGTCATTACATACCAGATCCTGCATTTCCTTCTGCAACCGGATCATAGCTTTCCGTGACCCAATGGCAAACACATAGGTGTCCATGTCTTCCTCGTTCATAGTTACCTTGATTTGCTACAAAAAGAATCACAACAAACTCTCACTTCCCTTCTTAAAAGCTAAAAATTGGCACAATAAGCCGAGGGGAAAAATGGGAAAATTTGGAATGTAGGCCTGGAGAGTTAATAATCATCTCACATTGCCTTTGCTCAAGAAGAAACAATTTTCACAAATCGTTGCCTGTAAGTAATGGGAGATTTATTTCAAGTAAAATAATAGTCGAGAGTAAAATATTTGCCTGTGGGGTTTAAAACAAACAAAGACTTAAACAACAACAAAAAATTAAGAAGTAATGGGATTAACAAAAAACATAATACTACATTTGATAGATAATAAAGTATCTGCCAGATACAGCTCAGATGTTACGGAAAGGCTCTGTATCTCTGGACGGTCAACTAACGGAGTTGTTCTTCAGTAGTATGAACTGTGTTGAATTTGTAGAAAAGCTGAGATAGATCTGGAAGTGATGGTAGGTTAGAGAAAGTGAGAGTAACAGTCCAATCATTACATAGTGAATGATGCAATTGAGGTGCAGAATTATATTGCTCATCCTAACTGCTCTTGGGGAGGTAGCAAGCCACCTTTTTGAATACCTGCAGTCACCCTGATGAAAATAATAGTTTTACACAGTCATTTTTGAGTGGCATCTACTGAAAAGTTAACTATATGGGTTGGGCCTAGAGTCACATACAGTACATACTAGACCTGGTAATGACAGTAGATTTCCTCTTCTGAACAATATTAGTGAATCAAATGGGTTTTACAACAATACAGTAACTTTGCGGTTATCATTACTATTATTGCCTAAATTCTAGATTCTTGATAGAATTTAAATTTTACATCTGTGGTGGGAGAATTTGAATGTGGGCCTCTGGATTGTTCATTTAGTCCTCTGGTTTACTTGTGGGTAAACCAATCTCTGCACTTTGCCTATATCCTGCCACCCACAATTTTTCCCCATGATGATAAGGATAGTGAGAAGTAATTAGTTGTGTGATGGGAAAGAAACCATGAAATCAAGTTAATCAGATCAATATACATTATTTAGATTCAGTACCCTGCAGTCCTAGATATTTTTTCATTTCATGTATTTATGCAATTTCTTTTAAGGTTATTATCGAATCTGTTTGGATCATGCTTGCTGGTGGCACACTCAAGATTACAACAAGGAATGGCAGATGGAATTAAATTCAGTTAAAAGTGGAATTTTGCATCTTGGGAAGTTAAACCAAGACAGGACTTGCACAACACATGGCAGAGCCCTGGAGACTTGTAGTACAGAGGCTTCATGGTACAAGTATGTAGTTCTATGAAGGTGGCAACACAAGTAGACAAGGTGACAAAGGCGGCATTTGGCATTTCTCTTTCATTGATCAAGGTACTGAGTATAGGAGTTGGGATGATGAGTTACAACTGTACAAAATGCTGGTGAGACCAGACGGGGTACTATGTGCGGTTCTGGATGCCCAGCTATAGGCAGAGTGTATTAAGCTAGAAAGGGTGCAGAAGGATGTTGCCAAGACTGAAGGGCTTGAGTTAAAAGGATAAACTGGAAGGCTGGGGCTTTTTGCTCTGGAGCCTAGAAGACAGAGGGATGATTTTATAGAGTTTATAAAATCAAGGGAGTTGTTCTTAAAAGCACAACATGCTTTAGTCTGCTCTAGTCTTGCAGTACCTCACCCAAGGCTAGGCAGATTAGATAATCACAGTCTGTTTCCCAGGGTAGGGATATCTAAAATTAGAGGACATAGATATATAGAGGGGAAAAGAGTTAAAGGGGTCCTGAGAAGCAAGCTTTTCACAGAGAGGGTGGTGAATATGCGCAATGAGCTGCTAGAATAAATGGTAGGGGCTGTTACAATTACAATGTTTAAAAGACACTTGGACAAGAACACGGACAGGAAATGTTTAGAGGGATATGTGTCAAAAGCAGGCAAATTGACCACGTCAGGTAGGGATCTTGGTCGGCATGGATGAGTTGAGCTAAAAGACCTGTTTCATGCTGTATAACTCCAGAATAAACTGTCAGAGGAATAGATAGATGGAGGCATGGAGGCAAGAACAGTAAAAACATTTAACAGACATCTGGACGGGTACCTTAATGAGTGATTGGTCAGCATAGACAGTGGGCCACATGGCCCGGTTCTAAGCGGTACATCTCTAGGACTTCATGAAAAAAATGTTCCATATTACTATTAGTCCTTTCCCTAAACAGTTTTAATCAGTAGCCTCTGCTTAAGATTCTTCTCATTTACTGCATCAAAGCTGTTCAAGATTTTGAGCTCTTCAAATCTCCAATTTTTCATGTTCCAATGAAAGTAGCTCCAGTCTGTCCAAATATCTGTTTCTTTGTTCTTGGTAATGCTCCAATAAATCTCTTTTGTTTGTCCAAGACCTTGGCACTGTTTCTAAAGAGTAGTACAGTACCCAGAATTGAATATAAAGCTTTTAGTCATTCAGCCACTGATTTATAATGATTGAGCATAATTGCTTTGCATTTGTACTGTGTGCTTCTATTAACAAAACCAAAAATCCTAAGCAGTTTTCCCCAAAAGGGAAATAGTCTTTTCAATTTATCTTAAAAAGATTTTTGCATACACAAAATTACTTAAAGATTTCTTGGTTTAGGAACGGTTGGGAATAGAGTAATCATGGTTTAGACAGCAGTACATTGCCAGTGGATGATGTAGCTCAATAAGACTTAGAAATCATTGTTCTTTGGGAGATCTGGAGAAACAATTTGTGAATGGAGAGTTGGCATTAATTCAAAGCCTAAGTTACTGACAACAACAGTTTCTCGAAGTTTGAATGTTTTATGAAACTGAATTAGAATTGTTTGTCTCTGTATTAGAAACCATAATCCTGGTCCTTAATGCTATACATACCACTTGGTCACTGGCAGGTCTCATCATTCTTGCAAGTACATTCAGGAGATCTTGCCGTTTCAAAAACTATATTAAAAAAAATTTCAAATGCCAAATGGTTACAGAAGCATGCAGCATTTAAGGTTCCTTGTGTAATTTGGAAATTGGGATCAACAACACAAAGAGGTGGAAGACCACAAACACCCTTACACCTTGAGTCTGTGGGTACTGGCTTGTTTTCCAAAATATTAGGATCTTTGCAGTCCAAATTTTCTCTAACCACGTTAGACACCACTTTGAACATCAGTTGATTAAAATGGAACACTAATGATTCTACCTGCAAATCTAAACGTTGACGGACCCGTGGTTGCAGTGTATTTTGCTGTTATTAAAGAGTGCAGCATTTATAGCTGTTTGCTCCCTTACAAGCTGATACTCCATACAGAATAGCCTTTTACCACTTTAACCACTTCAAATGATCTGGCCTTTGACATAACCTTCCACTCAGTTGTCTGTAATATCTCAGCCCATGTTGCAGAGGACTGATTGGCAAACCATCTCTTCACCAAAGCTGGATTCTTCCAACAGCTGACTTGTCAGCCCTGAGGGATAAAATGAAAGTCACCTCTCCCAGGACAGGGAAATCATTCTCAGCTGGCTGACACTGAGGTAGTACAACATTTGAGCATTCACATTTTCTGTTAAGATATATTAAACTGTTTTGGTGGATTTTAGAAGATGCCACAGGATTTTCTGAAGAGGAAAGAATTGGCCACTTGTCCTTTTCAAATATGTACTTACATCCAATAGAATTGCACTATTCTCTGATTTTTGGATGCTTCCCACATGATTTCCTGTACTTTAAAGTAATTTACTGGCATGCAGCTGCTTCAGATGTTTCCAAGTATAATTTCACTCACCTCAATTTGAACTGATTCTATAACCTAGACTCCCTTTCAAGAACTCTATAACTTGTGTTCTCAGTATTTTTAGAATTTGCACAATGTCATCTTTTGCACATTGGTTGTTTGTCAGTCTTTATTTACATATTTTTTCTTCATAAATTCTATTTCTTTATTTTCCATAAATGCTGCAAAAAATGAATCTCAGGGTAATATTTGATGACATATACATACTTTGATTAATAAATTTACTTTTTTTAAAAAAGGTCTGATAAATAAAGCCTGACAGTCACGACACAATCTTTTTCTAACTGTTGACCCAACTCAAGAGTAGTTAAAGTGCAGAGAGGTTACTACAACCTCCAACTCACGCATTTTGAATCCAATTTTAATTGGTTCTCCACATTCACAACTATCAGCCCACTCAGAATGTCACGTGATTTGCTTTCGAAACAAACGGGTCAGATGGGTTCAAAGGTTTGTGATAAGCACTGGATAAGAAGCATTACTCTGAATCTATCCCATGCTGCAGCTGCCCTAAGAGTGCTTGATGAAAGTATTCAGAGCGATTACTTCATCTAACTTTTGCTGAACATGCCAAGGGGTATTTGGTGGGACATCCAGCTATCTTCACCACCTCCCTTTTTGTTCTTGACCATGATGGATTTGCAAGTTCAAATTTTAACACAAATTTAAAGCCTGGCAGAACAAAATAACTTTTAATTTGTGGACTGCTAAAAAATATAAATTTAAAACATACAAAATATGTAACGGTTTATTCACAGATTATTCAAACTGCAAGTGAGATTGAATTGAAGTAGGGTTTGCACCTTTAGCTGAATTAGCATTCCCTCACAACATACTCTCCCTGAACACCACAGATTGTAGATGTGTTCATTTTCTTGGTTCAGTTTCCCTGTGCTGGTAGGTTCTTTATTAATCCCATCATCCCCTGCAAATAAAAGAAATCATATTAGCAGCTGGATCTCACTGTGTGAAACTTTGTGAGAAATCATCAACGCACCAACTGTTTACCACTATAACCAATTAAAACTAAACCAACCAACTGCTGTTCCAAGTGCATAAATGATAGCTCTGCTGGGATAACAAGTGGGAAGGCACAATGTAACTACAAGCATCCCCAAGGCTATAAAATGTTTTTGGAGGTAAGGGAAATCAGTTATGGTTACTCAAGATGTTAGCCTGCATCAATGGATAACTTCTCTCTAGGAATACTGTGGTCCATTGCTCTCCTTCTGAAATACAAGGGATTCAAAAAGTGTGGAGTGAAAGCAAGAAAATGGTGCGGAGGACAACACTGGACCAAGCCATGATCTTATAGAATGAAGCAGATTGAAGGGGCTAAATGACTTACTCCTCCTCCTTGTGTTATCATGAATACTATGACCCAGGGTTCCTCTCAAATGTTGGTCCTCTTGTTTCTTCCTTAGGTGCTTTCCCAGTCCCATGTAGTAAATCTACGAGATCGCTAATAAAATCTCATCACTAACAACAAACACAAGCACATCTCAAGGATGCATGCTTAGCCCAATGTGCAGGATCAAAAAAACCTGCAGGGGTTGCAGACTCAGCCTGGTCCATCACAGATACAGGTACAATGAGGCAGTATCCGTCAGTAAAGACCCTCACCATTTCAAACATGCTCTTCTCATTACCATAGAGGAGATGCTACAGGAGCCTGAAGACCCACACTCAACGTTTCAGGAACAGCTTCTTCCCCTTCGCTATCAGATTTCTGAACAGATGAACCCATGAACACTACGCTGCTATTTTTGTAACTTAATTCTTTTTTTTGTCTTGCACTGCACTGCTGTTGCAAAACCACAACTTTCATGACATATGTCAGTGATAATAAACATGATGCGGAAATGTTCGAAATCATTCTATATTATTGAAACAAAATGATAAAATAATTATAAATTTTAATCTAAAAGACTTTAAAATAATTGAAAATGTTAAACAAACAATTTATACCAAGTAAGGCTCTGATTCATTTGAATGGGTCCATTGCATTTGTGTCTTCAGTCAGCAATTTTCCCAGCCTGAGATGCCTGTGAAATTTGCAGGGGTCACCACTGCCCCATCGGATTCAGAGAACTGATAGTTTCATGGGGCTGGCACTCTGTCATGCAGAAGGCTTGCATTCAGTTTACATTTGTGAAAAGCCAAGTTATGGGCTTTACTGTTGGCCGATCTGAGCAGACCTCGGGAGATTTGCCCAGCTTGAGTATAACAGATTCCTTGTCTCACATTCAGTTCTGTGAGGTTTCACAGGAAATGATATCCTCCTCTACAGGTTTACAGAAATGCTGATAGGTATGCAGTGGGAAGTGGAGGTGCAGGGAATAGAAGAATCGCGCCGTGATCGGTATTTTTTATTTTGATATTTTATATGATTATTTTTTCAGAAAATGAACACTATACATCACAACTAGAAATAAACCCCAGTTCAATCCTCAATTTTGAAAAATAAAGATGGGTTAGAAGTTTCATATTCAACTGCTTTAATGCACCAAGGAGAGACCTTCTGAAATGACCATACTTGCAGATGAAGAGCAGAATCAATAAAATGTTAAGGGCCAGGAACCCCAGACACCATTTATTGAACAAAGCTCAAACCAAAGAATTATTGACTTGGACTCACCAACCAGGGAAAAGTTGCCCTCTAGTAGTTCCTTGTGAGAGTTGAACCACGCAGCAGCCAGTCTACTGTTTTTGTTTTTACCTATGATGTAGTTCATGATGTAAGCCAAAAGGCCTGTCACCATCAGAATCTCCATGTAGTAGCTCTCCCAGCTGTTTTGTAGGTGATGGGGAACCTAATCAGAGTTGGAGAGCATGCTGTCATAAACTTGAAATAAGAATCATATTAAAATGAATTCAGTGTTATCAAGAGTACCACCAACAGCTTTGCAGTACTACCTCAATTAACTGCATTCTCTCCACATTACAACAAACCTTATCACAATCACCTCTCCACACAAGCACACACAGAAAATTCTTAAAGTTTTAGTCTTTCCCTGGGTTTCAAGAACTATAAGCTGCCTTCTCCCCGTGTTTACCTTCATTCCAAGCTGAGCTTGCATGAACACATTGCCCCTTCGGAACAGCTGAACACCATCTTATTTTAAGTGCCACCAATCCAACAGGATACAAGGGGCTCCACCCCTCCCTGCTCATGGTGTTTGCACCCTGAAAGTGTGGACCTTAGCTTCCTCACCTTGGACAATACTGTTCCTTTCAGTGTGTGTCCACTGGGAGCCCAGCTACAGACGTCCAGCTGTACCCACCATCAATCCTTCAGTACTGCACCACAAGCTCTTACCCCAGGCTCTGAAGCACTGCTCCTTGTACCCTTCCCAGTGACCCCTCGGGACAGAGTTTGGAGTTCAATCCCAGCATCCTCTGTAAGGTCTGTATGTCCTCCCTGTGGAACGTGTGGGTTTCCTCCGGGTGCTCCGGTTTCCTCCCACAGTCCGAAGACGTACTGGGTAGGTTAATTGTGTCGTGATTAGGTGAAGATTAAATCGGTGTTGCTCAAAGGGCCAGAAGGGCCTACTCTGCACTGTATCACTAAATAAATAAATAGACTAACTCTGCTAATGTAAATCCACTGACAAATGGGAATCCAGCTTGAGCATCTCCCAGTTCCTGAGCTTCAGTACCGCAGGTTTACAATTTTGAATCTCAAGTCATCTAGAGGCTATGTCAGATTTTGTAAGCAAGAGACAATATAGTGCAATTACTGCTTGGTACTTACATTAACAATTTTAATTGGATCTTTGCTTCTGCTGGAAGGTCTGTCTGCTTCTTCATAACCTTCAAATTCTTCATCGTCAAACGGCTCTCCTTCTGCATCTCCTTCCTATCACGTATAGAACACAAGAACAAAATCTATACAACTTGAATTATAACAAGTCAAACCCAACAACAAACAATGAAACCAATTTAAAGCAACGTTATTTACACTCAATGGCCACTTTATTAGGTACACCTGCTTGTTAGTGCAAATATTTAATCAGCCAATCATGTGGCAGCAACTCAATGGATAAAAGCTTGCAGACATGGTCAAGAGGTTCAATTGTTATTCAGACCAAACATCAAAATGGGGAAGAAATATGATCTAAGTGATGTTGATCGTGGAATGATCACTGGTGCCAGACGGTATTGGTTTGAGTATCTCAGAGTCTGCTGACCTCCCAGGATTTTCCAAGCACAACAGTCTCTACAGTTTACAGAGATCGGCACGAAAAACAAAAACATCCACCGAGTGGCAGTTCTGTGGGTGAAAATACCTTTCTAATTAGAGAGGTCAGAGGAAAATAGACAGACTGGTTCAGGCCGACAGGAAAGCGACAGTAACTCAAATAACCACGCATTACAACAGTGGTGTGCAGAAGGTCATCTCTGAGCACGTGTCAAACCTTGAAGTGAATGGGCCACAGCAGAAGACCAAGAACATACACTCAGTGACCACTTTATTAGGTACAGGAGGTACCTAATAAAATGGCCACTGTATGTAGGCTCCAATGTTGATGACTAATCCTAAGTTATCTAGCGTCACCATAGCTCATTGGTACTCTCTTTTGAGGTAGAGGGGCTTCAGTCCTGAGAAGGTTCTCAGCATGAAATGTCAACTGTTTATTCATTTCCATAGATGCTGTACGGTCTGCTGAATTTCTACAGCACTTTGTGTGTGTTGCTCTAGAGCAGGGGTCCCCAACCTTTTTTTATACCATGGACCTTACCATTAACCAAGGGGTCCATGGACCCCAGGTTGGAAACCTCTGCTCTAGAGGCAAGTTCTAGTTTAAATCCTAATCTAGAGAATTGAGCACACAATTCAAACTGACAATTCACACAATTCAGTATAGTACTGAGGGATTACTGTCTTATGAAGGATAAGTTAACCAAGACCCTACCTGCCTTTGCAGACAGCAGGGCTTCAAAGCATAGCAGCAATGTCAATGTCTATCCCTCAGCAGGCACCTTGCTGCACACTAATTGTTTGCTGCTATTCCTGCCCTTCAAAAGAGGCATCTGGACCCAATGAGGGTCTCAACCCAAGGCAATGAATGTTTCCCTCTGCAGATATTGCCTGATGTGCTGAGTTTTCAAATTTTTTTTTTACTTGAACTGTGATTCAACACCTGATACAATGCAATGGCTGAGGCAGCTGCTGCACACTCCTCCTCCCCTCTTGTGAAGCATTGAAGCTGCCTGATCATCACTATTCTGCATTCTACATAAAATCTACGTATGCTATTCAACCAAAAGCTGGGAGTTTGAAAAATGCACTGACTGTACGTGCCATCGGTGAAACCCTTTCGTCCCCAATGCCGGGTGGGGGTTTTTCACAGGCTGAACACAAAATAAAACTGCCTTTGCACTGTTTCAGCTGTTGGTAAAAAGTGAGCTAATGTCTACTATCCTCGTTTCTGGCACTTCCCAGCCTTAATGTTGAACAAAGGTCTCTGTAACACTACAGTAGCAGTTGGGAGTTCAGTTCTGGGGTCCTAGAACATAGAAGAGTACAGCACAGTACAGGCCCTTCGGCCCACAATGTTGTGCTGACCCTTAAACACTGCCTCCCATATAACCCCCACCTTAAATTCCTCCATATACCTGTCTAGTAGTCTCTTAAACTTCACTAGTGTATCTGCCTCCACCACTGAGGTCCTCTGTATGTTGCTTCTTGAGTGCATGTGGGTTTCCTCCGGGTGCTCCGGTTTCCTCCCACATTCCAAGGACATACCCGGTTGATGGGTTAATTGGTCAATGCAAATTGTCATATGATTAGGCTCGGGTTAAATTGGGGGTTGCTGGTGCAGGAGAGGCCTGTTCCGCACTGCATCTCTAAATAAATTAATAAATAAAACACACAATCCTGACCAATCAGCAGCAACAGAGATCATTGGTGCTTCAGACACATGCGGGGCTCTCCCTTGCTTCATCCACAAATGATGAGGGGCCACTGAAAATTTTAAAACTGAAATAAGCAGATTTTTTTCGTCCCCCCTTGGAGCTTAATGGATGACTAATTCTTAT
Source organism: Mobula hypostoma (assembly GCF_963921235.1). Classification (NCBI taxonomy): domain Eukaryota; kingdom Metazoa; phylum Chordata; class Chondrichthyes; order Myliobatiformes; family Myliobatidae; genus Mobula; species Mobula hypostoma. The sequence goes on along the minus strand of NC_086128.1, from coordinate 9,614,042 downwards.
CCTCAAAATGGGCAACCTCATTTAATGAAATGTTGTTGCAGAGAAAGTGTTAGTTATTGTGATGAATGAACAACTTATGAATCTAAAGCCTGAATGAGAAAGCCCACACATATGCAAGTGGAATAATGATACAAGAAAGGTTAAGAGACCAAAAAGAATAACTATGTTAAAATGATGTGGGTCAGCAATCAGTGGAAAGATTGCTCATGTGAAAACTGCATACAGTAATGCCTAGAGAATAAGCACAAAACAGGAGTGTCAGAATACAAACCAGTTAATGAAACAAGGCTAAAGACAGACCAGGCAATTAAATATCACGGAGAGATTGGAAGAAACGGGTGCAAGGGAATTTGAGAGACAGTGATGTAACATTCTAGCATAAAAACCTAAAATAGATATAGTCCACTCAGTACCTCTTTTGCATTGAGCAAGGAAGTGGTCACATTACTAGTACTATTTTAGGTACAGGATGGACTAATTTAAAAAGAGAGCTTGGATGCCTCAGGAATTTAAATCTATAATGGGTTACAAGGTTAAAAGTGACATGTTATTTTAAATGTTTGCAATAGGATATCGGTTTAAAATAATCAGAAATAAAATAAAATAGGATTTTAGCAACATATATAATTCTTTCTTTCTTTCTTTTTAAATCTTTTTATTGAGTAAGTATACAAAAAAGGTAAGCCATATAAACATTAATACAATGTTAAAGTATAATAAAATTCCAAAAGATAACAATACCAAAAAGAAAATACTACAAACAATGTAATTTAAGCATAAGAAACCAAGATAACATAATAGTATACTAAATTTTATATATATCAATGGAAAAAAAAAAGAAAAAAAAAACCCCAAAAAAAAAACCCACCGTGCAACTAACTAAAAGCAAAGCAAAGCAATGGGCTAACTTGAAACCAAACAGAGTTAAACTTAAAATCACGTCCTCAATCCCGACCTCCATTAAAACAGTGAAGAAAAAACAAGAAGGGTAAATATTACATTAAATGAAAATATCGAATAAAAGGTCCCCAAATCTGTTCAAATTTAAATGAAGAATCATAAAGGTTACTTCTAATTTTCTCCAGATTCAAACATAAAATCGTCTGAGAAAACCAAAAAAAGGTAGTTGGAGCATTAAGCTCTTTCCAATGTTGTAAAATACATCTTTTCGCCATTAAAGTAAGAAATGCAATCATTCTACGGGCTGAAGGGGAAAGATTACTAGAAATTTTAGGTAGTCCAAAGATAGCAGTAATAGGGTGAGGAGAGATATCTATATTTAATACCTTAGAAATAATATTGAAAATATCTCTCCAAAAAGTTTCCAAAGTAGGGCAAGACCAAAACATATGAGTTAAAGAGGCTATCTGCCCCGAACATCTATCACAGAAAGGATTAATATGCGAGTAAAAACGCGCTAACTTATCTTTGGACATATGTGCTCTATGAACCACTTTAAATTGAATTAGGGAATGTTTAGCACAAATAGAGGAAGTATTAACTAATTGTAAAATCTGCCCCCAATCATCCACAGAAATGGTAAGCCCCAATTCCTGTTCCCAATCTACCCTAATCTTATCAAATGGAGCTTTCCTAAGTTTCATAATAATATTATAAATCATAGCCGATGCACCTTTCTGACATGGATTAAGGTTAATTATCGAATCTAAAATATATATAGGAGGAAGCATTGGAAAGGAAGTAAGTATAGTACTTAGGAAATTTCTAACTTGTAAATATCTAAAAAAATGTATTCTTGATAAGTTATGTTTATTAGATAATTGTTCAAAAGACATAAGGGAACCATCTAAAAATAAATCCAAAAACCGTAAAATACCCTTAGTCTTCCAAGTTTGAAAAGCGCGATCCGTAAAAGAGGGAGGAAAAAATATGTTACCTAAAATAGGAATCGCTAACCCGAATTGATTAAGATCAAAAAATTTTCTGAATTGAAACCAAATGCGCAAAGCATATTTAACTATCGGGTTAGAGACCTGCTTAAGACGTTTCGAATCAAAAGGAAGAGAGGAACCTAAAATAGAACCAAGTGTATAACCCTGAACAGATTGTAATTCCAATGCTACCCATTTAGGAATAAATAGTATATCCCGGTCAAGTAACCAAAATTTCATATGTCGAATATTAATAGCCCAATAATAAAATCTAAAGTTAGGTAATGCTAAACCTCCATCTCTCTTAGCTTTCTGTAAATGTAATTACAGTGTAAAAGGTGGGACTTCCGGTAGCGCTCATGGAGTGAAGTCGCGTTCTTGACTCGCTCCATTACCTCTGAGTTTTTTCTCTCTATGGTCAGCTATACTTTAATTAACTATTAAGGCATCAATTTTTACAATACTTTGAATTAAACTGAATTCTCTGACAATTGGATGATACTGAGATCGGCTATGTCTAAGAACGGGAAAGACGGCAAGGATGGTAAACCTCCGGTTAAACCGAAAGCTACGGATCTCCCTCCGACTGAATCACCGGTGACTTTGGAAGCTATATCGGAGTTAATTCAGAGGGAAATTTCAACCTCTGTTAGGGAGATGATTCGTACAGAAATTATGGGCTCTGTTAAAGACCTGATTCATATGGAAATCTCAACTAAGTTCCAGAAAATTGCCGACTTAATTGATAAGATGCAAACATGTATTGCGGAACATCAGTCGGCTATATCTGGTCTTCAAAAATCCGCGCAACAAAGTGAGCTTAAGATGGGGAAAGTCGAAGAAACAATTAATGTAATGAAGAAGAAATTTGACTTTTTGACTTTTAAAAACTCTGACTTGGAATCTAGAATGCGACGGCAGAATTTACGAATGATTGGCGTCAGGGAAGCCGTGGAAGCTAACAACCCTATGAAATATTTCTCCCAACTTTTAAAAGATGCATTCCCTACTGTATTTCCTGACCAACCACCGCTACTGGATCGTGTTCACAGAATCCCATCATACTCGTCTAGGTCAGATAGACCTAGGCATGTTATCTTACGTTTTCATTACTTTCAAGACAAGGAGAGACTGTTTCGATTCGCTCGATCTAAAGGTTTCATTGATTTTTCGGATCTTAAGTTCCGATTCGTGGAAGATTTCAGTAAACCAATCTGGGACCAACGGGTCCGTTACAGATCCGTGATGTCGGAATTCTATAAGATGGATTTAAGACCAGCGCTGCTGTACCCTGCACGTCTAAGGATTCGCATGTTAGATGGAGCTCTTCGTTTTTTTGATTCTCCATCGGATGCCCAGAGTTATCTGGATCAACTTTCATCTTCAACATCTTAATTGCCTTTTTTTAATTTTCTCCGTTGATCGGAGGCTGTGAATTGGTTGGTTTTAACTTTTCTGTGCCCTATTTGGGCAGAAAAGTTTACTTTTGATTTCTTAATATGGCTGCTAAACTTTCTTTTTAACTGCGTCATTTCTTTCTTTTCCCAGGGGATTCTGGGTGGTTACTTCCCTTTTGTCATCTTACGTATTTCCTGTGCGGCCTTAAATTTTGTAGTTTTTTTTAAATTTTATTCTGTTTTGCTTTTTATAATCATTTTATGTTAATAATCCTATTTTTTTTGTTGCTGTGTCTATTCATGAGTTTGAGGTTTATTGTGGTTTTTTTTTAATATATACTTTCCGGCTTTTGTTCTGTTCTGTGTGTATTTTAATTGAGCTAACTTTTTTTTACTTATTTTTTTTACTGTTTTACAATTAGCTGATCCTTTTCATATTTATACCTTTTTTTTAGGGAGCGTATACCGGAAGTCATGGGGGTAGTTTTAGCGCTTGCTTCTTTCTGGCGGGTCTGCTTTAGATTTCGCCTTGGGGTCCTGGGGTGGGGGGTGGTGGGAGGGGCTTCACGTTTTAGTTTGTTTCTCTTTGGGCTATATACATTATTGAAGTATTGGTTACGTCCTTTTCCCCGGTATCTTTTGTATGTTCTGTTTCCTCTCCGGGTCTGTGGGTCGCGCCTATTGTCAATCCTCCTTGTTATGGGTTGACTTTAGGATTTATGGAGTCTATTATTTATTTTGTCTCCTGGAATACTAATGGTCTTAATCATCCTATTAAAAGGAAAAAAGTTTTTAAAGTGTTCCGGAGACTTAAAGCACAAATTTTATTTTTACAAGAGACCCATGTACGGAGGGGGGACAGACTACGTTTTTTCAAATTTTGGAAGGGACAACAATTTCATTCGAACTCCAATGCTAAGATTCGAGGCGTCTCTATTTTTATAGACTCCTCAGTTACTTTTATACAACAGGATATTATCTCTGATCCGAATGGTAGATTTTTATTGGTTAGTGGTTTATTATTTAATAAAAAAGTAGTTTTGGTTAATGTTTATGCTCCTAATATGGATTGTCCGGAATTTTATAAATCATTGTTTGATCAGTTTCCGAATTTGAACGAGTTTTCATTGATTTGGGGCGGAGATCTTAATACCTGTTTATCTCCAGCTTTGGACCGTTCGGCTCCTTTACGGACTTTACCTAATAAATCTGCAAATTTGATTAATTTTTTCCTTTCTGATTCTGGGTCGACGGACATTTGGCGTTTTCTGCATCCTCAGGAAAAAGATTTTTCCTTCTTTTTACATGTTCATCATTCCTATTCAAGAATTGATTATTTTTTCATTGATTCTCGTCTCATTCCTTCAGTGATTAAATGTGATTATGATTCTATAACCATTTCGGATCATGCTCCACTTAAGCTTTCTATTAAAATTATGGCCAATATACCAAACAATAGACAATGGCGTTTTAATTCGCTGTTGCTTCAGGACTCGGACTTTGTTAATTTTATGAATGAACAGATTGAGCTTTTTTTTACAATTAACCATACAGAAGATATTTCGGTTAACACTCTTTGGGACACTTTTAAAGCCTATATTCGGGGTCAGATTATTTCGTATTCCGTTGCTTTGAGGAAGAAACAGAAGCAGGAGGAGATGGTAATTGTGGACAAGATTAAAGAAATTGATAAGAAATATGTTATGGCTCCTTCTGAGGAGCTATACAAACAAAGAACTGAACTTCAAATGGAACACAGTTTACTACTCTCGTCCTCGATTGTAAACCAATTAAAGAAAACAAGAAGTGATTTTTATGTTCACAGTGATAAAATTGGCAAGCTGCTGGCTAATCAATTGAAATCTAATTATGTTAAATCTCAAATCAATCAGATTTATAACCAAAATGATCGATTGATATTGGATCATGTGGGGATTAATCAAACCTTTTGTGATTTTTATTCTTCTTTATACCAATCAGAGTCTCCTCGAGATTCTAAATATATGAATGATTTTTTAGATAAGTTAGACTTCCCTCTGATTTCACAGGATATGTCTTCTTTATTAGATACTTCCATTACAATGGATGAGATTAAGAATGTTATTTTTTCTATGAATCTGGGGAAAGCTCCTGGCCCTGATGGGTTTACCGTTGAATTTTATAAATGTTTTGCTTCTTTATTGATTCCTTGGCTCTATAAGGTTTTTGAGGCTTCTTTGAAACTTGGTAAACTTCCGGAATCTTTTAATAGAGCATCAATTTCTTTAATACTAAAGAAGGATAAAGACCCTGCTCAATGTGCATCTTATAGACCAATATCTTTATTAAATGTTGATTCTAAAGTTTTTTCTAAGTTATTAGCAAATAGACTAGAAAAAGTACTTCCTTCTATTATTTCGGAAGACCAAACGGGTTTTATTAAAGGTCGTTACTCTTTTTATAATATTCGTACATTGTTAAATATCGTTTATACTCCCTCACAAAATGTTCCTGAGTGTGTTATTTCTTTAGATGCCGAGAAAGCTTTTGATAGAGTAGAATGGCCTTATTTATTTAAGGTGCTTGAAATGTTTAATTTTAGCTTGAAATTTATATCCTGGATTAAACTGTTATATTACTCCCCTGTAGCCTCGGTTCGTACTAACTCCTTAAACTCACCTTTTTTTCCTCTCTTTCGTGGTACTCGACAAGGCTGTCCTCTTAGTCCCCTATTATTTGATATTGCATTAGAACCTCTTGCAATTGCTATTCGAGAATCTTTAAATATTACTGGGATAACTCGGGGATTAAAGTCCCATAAATTATCACTCTATGCTGATGATTTACTTTTATATATTTCTAATCCTGAGAGATCCATTCCTGCTGTTTTAGAGTTATTAGCACAATTTGGTCTTTTCTCAGGTTATAAATTAAATCTTAGTAAGAGTGAACTTTTTCCGATTAATAAACATCTTCCCTTATATTATAAATTTCCATTTAAATTGATTAATAATTACTTTTCATATCTTGGGATTAAAATTACTTGTAAACATAAAGATTTATTTAAGACTAACTTTTTACCATTAATAGACCATATTACTCAACTTTCATCTAAATGGTTTCCCTTATATTTAACTTTGATTGGTCGTATTAATGCAGTTAAGATGTTTTTTTTGCAACATATATAATTCTTTGACACAAGCCACTGTTGAAAGTGTTCATGAAAAGGAAACCAACAACTGTTTGTGTATTGTAGGGATAGATGGGATTGGTCCACGTAGTTAATGTGGATAAAAATACCTGGGGTGTTGTTTTAGGCAGAAAGCTGAGTTCCTGATCTCCATTCGACAGTACTGCTCACAAAACTCTGCCAGTTCTCATCATAGAAGACCAAGTGGCTCAGACAGACTTGTGGAAAAACTTGTGGTCTCCACTCCTACCCTAGATGAAGATGTAACCATTAGCTGGCCATGGAGTGGTGCAACACTTACTCCAACTATATCTGGATCCTCAAAATCCTGATTATCATCCTGCTCCTCCAGTTCCACAGTCGCCTCCTCCTCGTCATCTTGTACAGTCGTGACTTTTTGCAGGACCTCCTCGGTGGCATCGTCAGTTGTGTCTTCAAACTCTGCAAAGTCATTGTCGTCGTATTCTACAATGTCATCTGTGTCATCAAAGTCATCAAAATTACCAACAGAAAGGCTACAGCCCTGCACGAGGAGGAGAAGAAACAGAAGGTAGAGCCGCATGGTGCTTCAGCCTGCAGATAAATAGAATAAGGAATAAGTGTACAAAAACCGACTCTTCTGATCCACTTCCTCCTTCCTGTAGAAGGTACTCAGACCCTGAAGCCTATCATACCATTCAATTAGACCGTGACTGATCTACACTGTAAACCCACTTACAGGTTCAAAACCAGTTACTTCCTTTCAATCATTGTTATTAAACCCACCAGCAAAACCCTAATTACTACAGTTTAACAACATTATGACCACTCTGATCACTTCTGCACTAAAATGGACTGTTTTTTGTTCTAATTATGTTCTTTCACGTAAAGACGGTTCATTTTGTTGCTTTAATTTGTTTTTCTTGTGAATGTTGTGCATCTGATACCCTGTACCCCTGATGCTGCTGTAAGTAAGTTTTTTATTGCACCCTTGCATATACGTACTGGGGCACATATCATTTCTTTCCCTCCAGTCCTGCTGAAGGGTCTCAGCCTGAAACGTCAACTGTACTTTTTTTTTTGCATAAATGCTGCCTGACCTGCTGAGTTCCTCCAGCATTTTGTGTGTGTTGCTTCAATACACTCATCTTTGACTTCGACTTAGTTCAGTAGCCCTTAACATTCCTACATAATGAAACATCATTCAGAGTTTGGAAATTTTCAAGAACTCACTAACTGAAGGTCACTTAGGAAAGCAAACTTTACACTTCAATGATTCTTTAGTGAAGGGCATTGTGACATTCCTCATCAACAGACTGTCTCTATTTTCAAGATTATTTCCCTTAGTATATCTGCCATTTTCTTATTCCCCATTAATTATAGTTTTTAAGGAGCAACATTTACTCATGCTGCTCACTCCTTTTTTAACGTTTATACTTGCATTGGAGATTTGCCAAGATACTGCCTGGACTGGAGGACTGAGGGATTGAAGTTATGGGGAGAGATTGGATAGATTGGACTTGTTTTGCCTGGAGACAAGGAGGCCAAGGGGCAGCTTGATAGAGGTATATAAAATTATTAGAGGCATTGATAGGATAGAATAGTCAGGATCTTTTCCCCATGGATAGAGGTATGAAAGCACAGAGGGCATAGGTTTAAGGTGAGGTGAAAGAGTTTTAAAGGTGATCTAAGGGGGAAGGCTTTTTGTTTACATAAACAGTGGTGGATATCTGGAACATGCTGCCAGAGGAGATGCTGGAACCAGGTACACAAAGAAACATTCATAGATGGGCACTTTAATAGGCACGACGTCGAAAGATTTAGGCACAATTCATGCACATGAGATGAGTGCAGATGGGTAGAGTCAGCATGGACATGATGGGCTGAAGGGCCTGTTTCAGTGCTGTATGTCTCTATCACTGAATCTTGCACTAGAAACTCTTACTGCATGTTTTTCTACTTCTTGCTAGCTTACTACCAACATAGAATCATGAGCAGGAGCAATTACATATTCCTGGTTAGTGCAGTAAATTTTTTACCCACTTTCTATACTACCTGAGGTGCTTAAGGAGAGCAAATCTACCCCCAAAATTGCTGGCTAACTTTTATCAATGTGTGACAGAGAGCATACTGTCATATGGATTGACAGTGTGGTACTCCAGCTTCAGCAAGACCAATCACAAAGCACTCCAACGGGTGATTAGGATGGCTCAGCACATCACTGGAACTCAACTACAGGACCTAGAGACGATCTGCAACTCTCGATGCCTACAGCGCACTCGTACCCACCCCATCCTGGGCATTGTGTGTTCAGTCTCCTGCCATCTGGTAGGAGATACAGGAACATCTCAGCCAAGACAGTAAGACTGAAAAACAGCTTCTTCCCGAGGGCTCTCGTGCAGCTGAATAATGCCACTCCCTGGCTTGCCAATGGCCCTTGAGTGTTATGGAGCATCAAAGTCACATGTTGCATGTAAATATCTATTCTTTTCTTTCTACCTCCAACATTCAAAGACCTCCAACAATAAAGGCCCACAAGATGACCCTGGAAAGCATGGACCACTCAAGCCACCTCTCAGCAATGGCAGACACCGATGATGATGAAATCCACCATCCCCTTCGGTGTGCCAATACAGTCTGTGGCAGTCTGACGAAAAGTAGATTTAACTTATCAAGGCCTCAAGATGAACACAAAACTCATGGTCTATCAGACAGCAATGATTCCTGCCCACCTCAATGTTCCTGATGCTTGGGTTGCTTACAGCAAGCTTCTCAAAGTAAATGAGAGGTACCAGCAACACTGTCTTTGAAAAACCCTCCAAATCCACTGGCAGGATAAGCAAAACCAGTTTAGTGGCCTTTCCCAGGTGAACAGTCCCAGTGGCAAGTCACGTTTCACCCAGTCAGCTCCACTCGGCAGAGATGTCATGCCCATTGTGCTCATGAAATAGACAATAATAGTTTATGCCAAGGTGCTGGAAAGTGTGAACCACTAAATTCATACATCAGAAGCATGCAAAAACCCAGTATAAACAACAGCATACACCAATTGGGGCAGCATCTATGGCTCCCACACTACCCTTATCCACCACTTTGGAAACTACAGAACTGGAGTGAAAGCAAGTCATTCTGAGCTCCTGGTATAACCAAAGGAGCAAAGTCATTGAATAGCCAAACCTCTCCAGCCAGTTTGTATCCCTCGAGACTGCATTGAACAGCAGTGTTCTGAAAAGAAGTTTCTATGGATACGATAATAATAGAGGGCACTTTGGGCAAAATCTGTGCAACATAATCTTTAACATGATGTATGAAATATAGTCTGCAAACAATTGTAAATGGGCATTCTGAGATACCCATCTGCTTCAATTATACTGGTGCCCACTGGCAACCTGCCCGACTGACTATCGTCCAGTCGCACTTACATCCATTGTGATGAAGTGTTTTGAGAGGTTGGTGATGAAACATATCAACTCCTACCTGAGGAGCGACTTGAATCCATCCTAATTTGCCTACCATCACAATAGGTCAACAGCAGATGCCATTTTTCGGATGGTGATGAATCAGCATTTGGAGGGAGATTGAGCATCTGGCTGAGTGGTATCAGAACAACAACCTCTCACTCAACATCAGCAGGACAAAGAGGCTGATAATTGACTACAGGAGGAGGAAACCGGAGGTCCATGAGCCAGTCCTCATTGGGGATCAGCAACTTTAAGTTCCTTGGTGTTATCATTTCAGAGGATCGGTCCTGGGTCCAGCTCGTAAATGCCATTACAAGAAGGTACAGCAGTGCCTCTGCTTTCTTATAAGCTTGCAAAGATTCAGCATGACATCTAAAACTTAGACAAACTTCTATAGATGAGCAGTGGAGAGTATATTGTCTGGTCGAATCACAGTCTAGTATGGAAACACCAATGTCCTTGAAAGGAAAATCCTACAAAAAGTAGGGGATATGGCTTATTCAATCACAGAAAAAGCTCTCCCCACCATTCAGCATATCTACACGGAGAGTTGTTGCAGGAAAGCAGCATCCATCATCAGGAACCCCCACCACACAGGCCATGGTTTCTTCTCACTGCTGCCATCAGGAAGGTGGTACAGGAGCCTCAGGACCCACACCACTAGATTCAGGTAGTTATTACCCCTCAACCATCAGGCTCAACTTCACTAATCTCAACACTGAACTGATTCCACCACCTAGGGACTCATTCTCATGTTCTCGATGTTTATTGCAAATTTATTTATTATTATTTTGTTTCTTTCTTTTCTTTCTTTGTATTTGTACAGGTAGTTCTCCTTTGCACATTGGTTGTCTTTGTATGCAGTTTTTCATTAATTCTATTGTGCTTCTTTGTATTTACCATGAATGCCTACAAGAAAACAAATCTCAGGGTTGTATATGTGACATATATGTCCTTTTGATAATCAATTTACTTTGAACTTTGCATAATAAGATGCTAAAATCAACAATTCAGTGAAAGGGCTTGTGCAGTGATTTGGGCCAAATTGGAATTGGAGATGGTGTTTAGCCACATTGTCAAACAAAAGGCAGCCTAATTATTGCATTTAGCGTCAACAACTGACTGAACAGAGTTTAAAAGGTCAACAAGGCACAAGGCAGGATCAACGAGAATCTTTGCTTCACTTGCCAATTCACCATTATCTGCTCTTCCCAGTTCACGGCACTCCCCAAAATGCTGGAGGAACTCAGCAAGTCAGGCAGCCTCTATGGAGGGAATAAGCAGTTGATGTTTTGGGCTGCAACCTTTTATCAATCCTGACTTGCTGAGCTCCTCCAGCATTTTGTGTGTGTGTTGCTCTAGATTTCCAGTATCTGCCAAATCTCTTGTGCCTCTCACCATTCTACAACTGGCAGACTCTGAAAGACAGATCAGTCCCTTAGGCCAGTGGTCCCCAACTACCGGGTCGCAAAGCATGTGCTACCAGGCCACGAGGAAACGATACGATTTGGTGATATGAAACGATAATCATTGCCGATTGCGTTGCCTCTGATCTGCGCCAACATTTACGTGCCGGGCAGCACCTAATCAATTAGCTTGTTTATTTCGGCTTTTTTCTTAAAGATGTGTTGTGTGCGTTCCGGTCACCGCTGTACTACTGCATTCTTTGCGGCAATGTATCGGTCCATGGCCTGGAGGTTTGGGATCCATTATGATTGACTTATCACTATATTCATGTGAGGAAAATACACGCTGTGTTTAATATTAAATTTGAAGAGATAAACCTCTTTAGAAATGAAATTGAGTGTATTAGCCACTTATAAGTGACTTATCACCTATATTCCAGTTGTGATTAACACCCCCGAGCCCCCCCCCCCCCAATTGGCCAGTCCACAAGAATATTGTCAATATTAAACCGGTCTGTGGTGCAAAAAAGGTTGAGGACCCCTGCATTAGGCCTCAAGCCTTGCTGCTGGGATACTAATTGAAGTGCTTGCTCTCTTGGATCAGGGCCAATCAACAGCTGCTTCTCAATATGCAACAAGGCACAGGAAAACAACTGTTCCTGAGTCAGCACTAATACTGGTACTTCACGGCAGGGATTCAGTGATTCAATTTCACGACAGAATTAAATGAAGGAGTGTCAAGCCAAATTTATGTGTTTTATCAGTTGTTTCAGTCATAGACAATGAATGCCAAAGATATATTCAGTTGAACTGCTGCTGTCCTCTAAGTGCTACAGCGAGCTCCAAATAACAGCAACATAAAGGAAGTAACATTCAAAATTACAGCACAAAATGTAGATACCATGGGTTTCAAAGTTAATACATGCAATTTTGTCCTATATAACGTGCAAGCCAAGGGCTGGTAGTTAGTGCAGCTGGCAAAGCTCAGGATAAACTTGGGTTCAATAAGAGTGCCAAACAAGCACTTTTAAAAGTCACTGGCTTAATTTGGATTCTCCTCACACCACACACAGTGCATTAAAGTAACTCCAAGCGATATACTAAATGACAAATCAGATGGCCTCAACGTAGTAACAAACACCATATGTTCTCTCAAACCACTTAGAAAGAACACAGCTGTTCGCCTATCTTACTCTTTGCCCTCAAGCAAGCCCAAATCCCTTGATAGGTATCCAAAAATGTTTTGATTTCAGTATTGAATAAACTCCATGGGTGAACACCTGGAGTCACTCGGAATAGATTATTCCAAAGATTGGCAACACTGAAAAGAAAGTTCTCATTAGTCCTTAAAGATAGCACAACCCTTATGCATTCGAGGTGGTACCCCAAAGCCCTAGAAAGCTTGCTGACGGCAGCATTCCAATCCCTTTGTGATGAGGACTTATATAGTACTTGCTTCCACGACTGTCAGCTTTTTAAAAGCATATTTCTCTACAATCCATTTGCAACTTTTTTATCCACTCTTCCCTTTGCACCATGAGTTCTTGCAATTTATTTCCCCAATTTCATCAACGAAGCATGGGACTTTGATTCTAACAGAGGCACAGGCACTGTGATCTTTGTGGCATTCCAGTCAATGCAAACGCAGCTTATTGCATTCTGTCCATTAGCCAGCCCTTGATCGAATCCTACAAATTCCAGTTTTGTGCAACTATAATCATGGGGAAAGCAGCACAAGGCTTTTTGAAAAGACAAACGTAACACACACAAAGCACTAGAGGAACTCAGCCTTTCAGGGAGCATCTATGGAGAGGAATAAAGAGTCAACGTTTTAGGTCGGGTTGCTTTATCAGGACTGGAATGGAAGGGGATAGAAGTTGAAAGCTAACATATTACATTGACCTTCTGTCCAGTTAGTTAAACCTGAAAAGGGATTTTCCAGTGCACTTTTTTTCATAAAACTTGCCCGAGAACAATTTTTCATAGTGTCCACATCATCAATTAGCTTTGAGATATTGGTAGAATGCCCTACCCCACAAGATGAACCTCTGCCACAAACAGCACACTTTTCATCCCAAAGCCCAGATTCTGCTCTAGGCTGCCCTTTAGTCTTATGATATGCTTGGATTGATCTTCGGTGCTGAGACTTTTCCGAGTATCAACTATAAAGCAATGCAACAATGTTACAGCCTCTCAGTGCTCCAGACAGTAGGAATTGACTGGCCCCAAACTCCACACAAAGGGTACAGCATTAAAATACTACTTCACCCCACTGGACACCAAACCCTACTCTCATCTCCCCAATTTGAACTGACAAAGTGTATTCAAGCCAAAATGTTAATTTCTGTTCCTCCCTGTGCACATACTGCCTGACCTGGCATGTTTCCAGCATTTTTAAAAATTACAGAGCTCCTTCAAATGAAATTTTTTGTTTCTTTCTGAAGAAAACAAAGGTGGCTGCTAGAGATGGAGATGTGAGATGATACAAGTATTAAGGAGTATGGAGAAGGAGGAGAGGACAAATAGATTTGATGGGCTGGTAAAGGATATGGAGGGTGGGAAAAGTCAGAATACATAAACCATAAACCAGTGCAGCACAGGAGCTGGCCATTCAGTTCACAATGTTGTGCTGAACCGGCGAAAAAGCAAATCAAAAACACTCAAACACTAATCCCTCCTACCTACACCATGTCCATATCCCTCCATCTTCCTTATATCCATGTGCCTATCCAAACGTCTCTTAAAAGCCTCCAATGTATTTGCCTCTACCACCATAGCAGGTAGCGCATTCCAGGCATCCATCACTCCGAGCACAAAAACTTACCCCTCTCACCCTTTTGAACCTTACCCCTCTCACCTTCAATACCTGTCCTCTAGTTATTTCAACCTTGGGTAACAGATATTCTCTGTTTACTCTACCTCTGCCTCTCAAAGTCTTGTAAACCTCTATCAGGACCTCCTACCGAAGGGTCTCGACCTGAAACATAGACTGTAGTCTTTTCCATAGGTGCTGCCTGGCCTGCTGAGTTCCTCCAGCATTTTGTATGTGTTGGATTGAAGAAAGGTTCTGTTATATTTTAATACAGACACAAAGCAGGAAATTACAAACCAGTTGGCTAAACACACGTCTTTTGGAAAATGAAGACACGTTTAATTAATTTATTGATTATTTGAAGAAATATAACATGCACCGTGAATGAAAATGAATCAGTACTAAGATTTCAGGAAGGCACTGGATAAAGCACCACATTAAAGATTATTGCAGAAAATAAAAGCTTATGCTGTAGTGCAAGATAATTGGCTGGCTACAGCAATCAGTAGCCTTTTTCTACAAACCCCGTTTCCAGAAAAGTTGGGATATTTTCCAAAATGCAATAAAAACAATAATCTGATATGTGAATTCAGGTGAACCTTTATTTAACTGACAAAAGTACAAAGAAAAGATTTTCAATAGTTTTACTGACCAACTTAATTGTATTTTGTAAACATACACAAATTTAGAATTTGATGGCTGCAACACACTCAACAAAAGTTGGGACAGAGGCATGTTTACCATTGTGTTACATCACCTTTCCTTTTAATAACACTTTTTAATCGTTTTGGAACTGAGGATACTAATTGTAGTAGATTTGCAATTGGAAATTTTGTCCATTCTTGCTTGATATAAGACTTCAGCTGCTCAACAGTCCGTGGTCTCCGTTGTCTGATTCTCCTCTTCATGATGGGCCATACATTTTCAATAGGAGATAGATCTGGACTGGCAGCAGGCCAGTCAAGCACACGCACTCTGTGTCTACAAAGCCACGCTGTTGTAGCCCGTGCAGAATGTGGTCTGGTATTGTCCTGCTGAAATAAGCATGGACGTCCCGGGAAGAGACGTCGCCTTGATGGCAACATAAAATCCTAATATACGCCTCAGAGTCAACGATACCTTCACATACGTGCAACTCACCCATGCCGTGGGCACTGATGCACCCCCATACCATCACAGATGCTGGCTTTTGCACCTTTCGCTGATAACAATCTGGATGGTCGTTTTCATCTTTGGCACGGAGAACTCGACGCCTGTTTTTTTCCAAAAACTAGCTGAAATGTGGACTCATCTGACCACAGCACACGGTTCCACAGTCTTTCGGTCCATCTGAGATGAGCTCGGGCCCAGAGAACTCGCCGGCGTTTCTGCATAGAGTTGATGTATGGCTTCCTCCTTGCGTAATACAGTTTCAAGTTGCATTTCTGGATGCAGCGATGGACTGTGTTGAGTGACAATGGTTTTCCGAAGTACTCCTGAGCCCAGGTGGCTATAATTGTCACAGTAGCATGATGGTTTCTTAGGCAGTGCCGCCTGAGGGCTCGAAGATCACGCGCATTCAACAGTGGTTTCCGACCTTGCCCTTTACGCACTGAGATGTCTCTGAATCTTTTCACAATATTATGTACTGTAGATGTTGAAAGACCTAAATTCTCTGCAATCTTGCGTTGAAAAATGTTCCTTTTGAACTAACAATTCTCTCACGAATTTTGGCACAAAGGGGTGAGCCATGACCCATCCTTGCTTGTAAAGACTGAGCCTTTGATGGACGCTACTTTTATACCCAGTCATGATTCCTCATCTGCTACCAATTAGCCTGCTTAATGTGGAGTCTTCCAAACCGGTGTTACTTGAATATTCTGTGCACTTTTCAATCTTATCTTAACTCTGTCCCAACTTTTGTTGAGTGTGTTGCAGCCATCAAATTCTAAATTTGTGTATGTTTACAAAATACAATTAAGCTGGTCAGTAAAACTACTGAAAATCTTTGTACTTTTGTCAGTTAAATAAAGGTTCACGTGAATTAACATATCACAGCTTTTTGTTTTTATTGCATTTTGGAAAATATCCCAACTTTTCTGGAAATGGGGTTTGTAATTGGTAAGATGTAACAGCAGAGTGCCAGAGGGATCAGTGCTGGGTCCTCAAGTTTTACATGACAATCTATGTACATAATATGGATGAAGGAATCCAATCTGTTGATGACACAGATATGTGAAAAGAATATGTGGCCACAAGGGGTTAAGTGAGTGGGCAAAGATCTGGTGAAGAGGAAAATGTGAAGTTGACTATCTAGCAAGAAAAATAAAATTATCAAGTTGTGACAGATTGTAGAGCTGAGATGCAGCAGGATTTGGGTGTCCTGGTTCATGATTGGTAAAAGACAGGTACATGCAGGGACAGCGAGTAATTGGGAAAGCAAACACAGGCCTGCACCAGCTCACATACAGCTGTCTATACATACGAGTGAAATTTGAGAGATAGGTAGGATGAATTTGCTGGTTGCTATGGGGCTGTCATCCAAGAACTTAGTTTGCGGCCGCACTTCTGATTTGCAAGCATTTTGGATTTCAAGCAGTTCACAGGAACAGAAGCCCATGAGAATTTGGGGAGGAGCTGTAATGTTATTTTATCACATACCACTTGGGGAATTGGATACAGAGTATGAAGATTAGCTCTGATTACAATTGGCACTGGTGAGACGACATCTGGTGTACTGTGTAGTCCTGGACTCCTTATTTGAAGAAAGATGTTAATACATTCAAAACAGCTCAAATAAACTTTAGGAAGCTGATACAGATTTGGCTTGTATCAGCTGGACTTTAAAAAATAAGTAGTAACATCTGATAAATACAAGCTCTTGAAGCTTGGGACAGCGTAAATGTAGGGAAGGCGTTTCTTCTCACTGTGCCATCTAGAATCTGGGGGGGGGGGGTCACTATTTAAAAATCTCTCATTTAAAACAACAAAAGTGAAATCTCTTCTCTTAGAGACTTGCAAGTCTTTGGAACTCTCTTCCTGGAAGATGGAAGCAGAGATATCCATTCCACCCCCCCCCCCACCACCAACAAACACTCAAGTGAAAGGTAACCGCAGGTAGATAGGAACGCAGAGATGATTCTACAATCAGCCGGGGTGGAGCAGTGGCCAACTGCTCCTTATTCACGTGTCTACATGAACTTCTGGTGGACTCATCTGCTACCAAACACAAACACGAGGAAATCTGCAGATGCTGGCAATCCAAGCAGCCTACACAAACTGCTGGAGGAACTCAGCAGGCCAGGCAGCATCTGTGGAAAAGAGTAAACAGTCGACATCTCCGCCAAGACTCTTCATTAGGACTCATGAAGGGGTCTCAGCCCGAAATGTTGACTGTATTCTTTTCCATACATGCTGCCTCGCCTGCTGAGTACCCCTAGCATTTTGTGTGTGTGTCATCTGCTACCTATATAATTTATCAATATATAGAGTACTGAGAAACAGGGAAAGAGGAATCGGCCAATTAGCCCCTTTGGTGCCAGCATCCAACGAGATCATGCAAATAACCTCCATGTATTCTCTTTGTCCATCTCACAATATATTAATTCAAAACTCTGCCACAGAATTGATATTTCATCACATTGTGCAACAGAGGTTTCCTAATTACCATCAGTTTGCCTGTGTTTCTTAACTTGCTTGTTACAGCTCCACCTCTAACTTTTACTACCATGAGGTACCAGAGTTTGTTGCAGGAGTGATCTCTCTCTCTCCCTCGCTAGTCAGAGAGTCTGTCTGAGATGTCTAAGTGTTGGGATGGACAGTAGTTTTTTGACAGACTTTAGATCACGGTCTCTTTGGGGGATTTGCTATTGCTTGCATGGTGGGGGGAGGAGGGTGAGTGCTTTTGCTGGAGCAAATGTAGGGAGGGTTGATGCTTTTACCTCTGCTTGTGTGTGGGGGGAGGGGAGGTTTAGGGTTCTAATGTTTTCTGTCATTCATTCTCTGGGTATTTTTTTTCTGTTTTGTGGATGTCTGTGAAGAACAAGAAAATCAGATTATATATTGTATACATTCTCTGATATTAAATTGAACCAAATTCACCAAACTGAAAGTGCTTCAATCTAACCTTCAGATCAAATTTTGCAAACCTTTAATCTTCTAAATTTCTTGGAAAAAAATTATTGGTGTGAATTAAACCTTGAAATCCAGTCATTACTCTGATAAATCTGCAATTCCCCAAAACCACTACCTCCTACCAAACAATGACACCAAAAACTGTTCACACCACAAGGAAAAGGTACTTCAGGGCCTTATCTTGGGTAGCCTCTCCCCTTGGTTTGCTGCATGACAAAACATCTACCACGACTAGTCTTTGGTTACAGTGGCAACCAAAGAATATAGTCCTTTCAACACCATAATAATTTTTGTAGAATGAAAGCAATGCCATTGCATAATTTAACCAGAAAACACTTGTTACAACATTGCACATAACAGCCAAAATTCACTTCCCTATGGGCTGTAATAGAAATGTTGACATTCTGAATTCCAATCAAATGCTGGAGGAACTCAGCAGGTCAGGTAGCATCTACGAAGAGAAATAAACAGTTGACACCTTGGGTCGATAAAGGGTCTCACCCACCAGCATTTTGTGTGTGGTGTTCAAGATTTCCAGCATCTGCAGAATCTCGTGACTTTGAATTTCGCCTGCCTTATTAAGAAGTTTGCGCAAGACCTAGAAAATCTAAGAAATAACTTGCCAAGAGAAGGTCTACATGAACAACAAAATTAACCTACTGGGAAGACAAGAATATTACAGCTGGCCTATTATATTGAAAAGGGCTTCATTCAACGAAGAAGTTCTAGGATAAATGCAGTTAGATTTGAAAACTATTACTAATTACCTACGAAGAATGAGACTACACAAAGTAGCAGAAAGAAGGTGAACCCACATCTCCACAGCACTGGAATACTGTGAACGACGAAGGGAGGGATGTGGAATGGGTAATACACAACTCCAATTACCCCTCTCCCCATGAGGGATCTCCCTCCTTCTCCCCTCGGTGAGGAAGGATCACTCTCCTTCCAGCTCCTCCCCTCAGCACTTCCTGTAGAGGAGAAACTGCACTCAACCCTCTACAACTGCAGAAAGGAGAGATCCCTCTCCCCCCGCAACCCCGCGGGGAAGGATCACCACTGCTCCACAACGGAGGAATCACTCTCCCCCGCGGGGGAGGGATCCTCACTTTCCCTCGCCCCCGCAATGGAGGGATCCCCCCTCTCTCCCCCCCTTCCAGACACAGGAGATTGCCCCTCCCGGGAAGTAACCTCGTCTCTTCCATAAAGCGGGCCGACCTCCAGTGACCGGGGAGGCCAAGGCCACCACTTACCTATCTCGTGCTCCGCGAAGCTCAGTCTCTAGGTGCCGCCCCCTCTGCAATGACGCGCGGTAACATCATTACCGGCAAACGTCACTACCGGTCCCGTCTGCTGAGGACGAACTGTCGTCGCTAGTTGAACCGGTTGATAATTAACGTCATTAATAACACACCCTGGTTACTGACGACGTAACTAGTAACCCACTCCGATCACTGACGGTGTAACTAATACCATACTCCGTTAACCAACGACATTATTAGGAACTCACCTCGGTAACTAACGACATTACCAGCAACTCATCCTGGAAACTGACAGCATTATCAGTAACTCACCCTGGTACTAACGGCGTTACCAGTAACAGCCATTCTGTCCCGCTGTAAACCTGCCTCTCAAAGTCAAAGCCGAGTTTATTGAAAATTTTACTTACTGCAGCATCACAGGCACATAGTATCATAAACAGCGAGGAGAAAAGTTCAAAGTAAAATTTATTGTCCGAGTGCGTACAGCCCTGAGATTCCTTCTCTGCGGGCATACTTAGCAAATCTATAGAACAGTAACTATGAACAGGATCAATGGACAACAAACTATGTAAATGCAGATAATAAATAAATAGTAATAAATAGCGAGAAATAACGAGCATGAAGAGTCTTGAAATGAGTGCAGTTATCCCCTTTTGTTCAAGAGTCTGATGGTTGACGGGTAGTAACTGTTCTTGAACCTGGTGGTGTGAGTCCTGAGGCTCCTGTACCTTCTAGGGCAGTAGTGAGAAAAGAGCATGGCCTGGATGGTGGGGATCTCTGATTAATGGATGCTGCTTTTCTATGGCAATGGTTCATATAGATGTGCTCAACGGTTAGGAGGGACCAAATCCACTTCCTTTTATAGGCTCAAAAGCATTGGTGTTCCCATACCAGGCTGTAATGCAGTCAGTCAGCACACTTTCCACCACGCATCAATAGAAGTTCACCAAGGTTTTTGATGACATGTTGAATCTCTGCAGAATTCTGAGGAAGTAGAGGCACTGTCGTAAATTATACACAAGTTGTACAACAAAGAACATGTTTAGAATACAAAGAAGTCCACTTTTATATAAAGTGTTAGTGTTGCTATGCTGAGGTGTTATTAGGTTTATGCCGGTCAATTGAAGGGAAGATGCTATTCTTGAACCTGGTGGTGTGGGATTTCAGGCTTCTGTACCTACTGCCTGATGGTAGCTGCAAGAAGATGATTTTCAATGGATGGCAAGTATCTTTGATGAGAACCATTCTCGCTGCAGCTATCCCCGCAGATTCTTATCTCAATGAGGTTGCCACTCGTTCCTCAAACATCAGAGTATAGAGGCCCTCTTCTAAGGAACCAGGATGCCAGGAGCAGTACCACTGCCTCATCGCTTCTGCGACACGGGTACAATCCGGACCCCAGGTGCTCTTTGTGTGGAGCTTGCGTGTTCTCCCTGTGATCCTATGGTCCACACTTACAAAATACATCAAAAGCTTCAGAACAAGACATTGCCTAAAATGATTCTGTCATTCTCCCTGCTCACCTCATCCTCCGATAGAATGGTCACTTGCTGATCTGCAATGATATTTTCAATTTGACAATAGACAATAGGTGCAGGAGTAGGCCATTCGGCCCTTCGAGCCAGCACCGCCATTCACTGTGATCATGGCTGATCATCCACAATCAGTATCCAGTTCCTGCCTTATCCCCATAACCTTTGATTCTGCTATCTTTAAGAGCTCTATCCATCTCTTTCTTGAAAGCATCCAGAGACTTGGCCTCCACAGCCTTCTGGGGCAGAGCATTCCATATATCCACCACTCTGGGTGAAGAAGTTTTTCCCAATTCTGTTCTAAATGGCCTACCCCTAATTCTTAAACTGTGGCCTCTGGTTCTGGACTCACCCATCAGCGGGAACATGCTTCCTGCCTGCAGCATGTCCAATCCCTTAATAATCTTATATGATTCAATAAGATCCCCTCTCAGCCTTCTAAATTCCAGAGTAAACAAGCCCAGTCGCTCCAATCTTTCGACATATGACAGTCCCGCCATCCCAGGAATTAACCTTGTGAACCTACGCTACACTCCCTCAATAGCAAGAATGTCCTTCCTCAAATTTGGAGACCAAAACTGCACACAGTACTCCAGGTGTGGTCTCACCAGGGCTCTGTACAGCTGCAGAAGGACCTCTTTGCTCTTATACTCAATTCCCCTTGTTATGAAGGCCAGCATGTCATTAGCTTTCTTCACTGCCTGCTGTACTTGCATGGTTGCTTTCAGTGACTGATGTACAAGAACACCTAGATCTTGTTGTACTTCCCCTTTTCCTAACTTGACTCCATTTAGATAATAATCTGCCTTCCTGTTCTTACCACCAAAGTGGATAACCTCACATTTATCCACATTAAACTGCATCTGCCATGCATCTGCCCACTCACTCAGCCTGTCCAAGTCACCCTGCATTCTCATAACATCCTCCTCACATTTCACACTGCCACCCAGCTTTGTGTCATCGGCAAATTTGCTAATGTTGTAAACAGCTGCAGTCCCAGCACTGAACCCTGCGGTACCCCACTGGTCACCGCCTGCCATTCCGAAAGGGATCCGCTAATAGCTACTCTTTGTTTTCTGTCAGCCAGCCAATTTTCAATCCATGTCAGTACTCTGCCCCCAATACCATGTGCCCTAATTTTGCCCACTAATCTCCTATGTGGGACTTAATCAAAGGCTTTCTGAAAGTCCAGGTACACTACATCCACTGTCTTTCCCTTGTCCATTTTCATAGTTACATCCTCAAAAAATTCCAGAAGATTAGTCAAGCACCATTTCCCCTTCATAAATCCATGCTGACTCGGACCAATCCTGTTACTGCTATCCAGATGTGTCGTAATTTCATCTTTTATAATTGACTCCAGCATCTTTCCCACCACCGACATCAGGCTAACCGGTCTATAATTCCCTGTTTTCTCTCTTCCTCCCTTTTTGAAGAGAGGGACAACATTAGCCACCCTCCAATCCACAGGAACTGATCCTGAATCTATAGAACATTGGATAATGATTACCAATGTGTCCACGATTTCTAAAGCCACCTCCTTAAGTACCCTGAGATGCAGACCATCAGGTCCCGGGGACTTATCAGCCTTCAGACCCAACAGTCTATCCAACACCATTTCCTGCCTAATATAAATTTCCTTCAGTTCATCCATTACCCTAGGTCCTTTGGCCACTATTATATCTGAGAGATTGTTTGTGCCTTCCCTAGTGAAGACAGGTCCAAAGTACCTGTTCAACTCATCTGCCATTTCCTTGTTCCCCATAATAAATTCACCCACTTCTGTCTTCAAGGGTCCAATTTTGGTCTTAACTATTTTTTTCCTTTTCACATACCTAAAGCTTTTACTATCCTCCTTTATATTCTTGGTTAGTTTACCTTTATACCTCATTTTTTCTCCTCATATTGCCTTTTTAGTTGCCTTCTGTCGCTCTTTAAAAGTTTCCCAATCCTCCAGCTTCCCACTCGTCTTTGCTATGTTATACTTCTTCTCTTTTATTTTTATACTGTCCATTACTTCCCTTGTCAGCCACGGCCTCCCCTTACTTCCCTTAGGATCTTTCTTCCTCTTTGGAATGAACTGATCCTGCACCTTCCGCATTATTGCCAGAAACACTTGCCATTGCTGTTTCACTGTCATCCCTGCTAGGGTATTGTTCCATTGAACTTTGGCCAGCTCCTCCCTCATAGCACCATAGTTCCCTTTGTTCAACTGTAATACTGACACTTCCGAGTTTCCCTTCTCCCTCTCAAATTGTAGATTAAAACCTATCATATTATGGTCACTTGGAGGCAGTTAAAGTTAATGAGGGGTCAATAAATGTCTACAGTATATTATGAGAACACATTATGTACAATATTAATGAGTTCAGAGGTTCATTGATTCCCCAATCCCCACTTGCCATCCACCATACCTTGCTTCCTGCACCTGGCTAAGTTTGTATCCAATGTTCCACTCTGCCTTACTTTATCCATATGACCCACTGCAATGTGGAACCATATCAAAATCCTTCATACCTCCATGTAGACACATCCTTCTCATTAACCCTCCTGGTTCTGTCTAACAAATCCAAGGTGCTTTCCAACCAATCACATTCCCTCATTTGGAAATATTGTGATCTGGGAAATACACTGGAGAATTTGTCAAAGAACAGTATGTGATCATGCAAACAACTTTGACAGTATTAGCTGAGGTATAAGTATTGGCCAATTCTTTCTGAACAGTGCCACAGGATTTTTACAAGCTGAATCATCTGTAGTTCAACATTAGTGAGAGAAAGATGGTGATGGACTTTTGGGAGACTTAGCCTGCATTGCTCCCTGATGGCGAGGACCTACTCGTACCTAGGGGTGCACCTGGATGAGACTTGAGTGGAGCACCAACACAGAGAAGGGCCATAATCGCTTCTACACCTTTGGAGTATGTAGATCTCTTCTTCACATGTTCTACCAGTCTGTTGTTGCCAGTACAATCTTCAATCAACATGGGTGATGCCAACAGGTTCAATAAACGAATTAGAAACGCTGGCTCTGTTATAGGAGTCAAACTGGACACACTGGAGCTGTGGTAGAACAAAGGGCCCTACAGAAAATCCTGGCAATTCTGAATGATACAGTTCATAATGCCTGTGCCAAAAATGTCAAACTAAATCTCTTCTGCCTGTACACAATCCATATCCTTTCTTTCCTGCATATTCATGTGCATATCTAGAATCCTCTTAAAAACCTCTATCATATCTGTTTTCACCATCACCCCGGCAATCCATTCCAGACACTGATACTGAGCAAAAAAAAAAAGTCCCACGCATTTCCTTCAAACTTTCCCCATCTCATCTTAAATCTATGTCCTATACCAATTGACATTTCTACTCTGAGGGAAAAATTCTGACTATTTATCTGATGGTCTATAACTAAGAAGACAATCCAGAGAAAACAATCCTAGTTTGTCCAACCTCTCCTTATTGCACTCACATCCAGTTTGATGAAGTGCTTTGAGAGGTTGGTCATGGCCAGAATCAACTCCTGTCTCAGCAAGGACCTGGACTCACTGCAATTTGCCTATCACCACAAAACATCTACAGCAGATGCAATCTCACTGGCTCTCCACTTTGCCTTGGATCACCTTATTACAATAATAACTACATTAAGCTATTGTCTATTGATTACATATCAGCATTCAACACAATCATACCCTCAATTCTAATCAACAAGCTTCAAAACCTCCCTCTACAACTGGATCCTCGGCTTCCTCACCGAGAGACCACAGTCTATGTGGATCAGAAATAACATCTCCACCTTGCAGACAATCAGCACTGGTGCACCTCAGGGATGTGTGCTTAGCTCACTGTTCTACTTTCTCTTCACTTACAACTAAGAGGCCAGGCATAGCTCAAACACCATCTGTAAATTTGCTGATGACGCAACTGTTGTTGGCAGAGTTTCAGATGGTGACAAGGTAGCGTACAGGGGTGAGATAGACCAGCTGGTTGAGTGGCGTTGCAGCAACAACCTCGCACTCAACCTCAGTAAGTCTGAGGAATTGATTATGAACTTCAGGAAGGGAAAGTCGAAAGAACGTACACCAGTCCTCACTGAGGGATCAGAAGTGAAAAGGGTGAGCAGTTTCAAGTTCCTGGGTGTCAACATCTCTGAGGATCTAACCTGGGCCCGACATACCGAAGCAGTTACAAAGAATGCACGACAGCGGCTACATTTCATTAGGAGTTTGAGGAGATTTGGTATGTCACCAAAGGCACTGGCAAATGTCTACACATGTACCACGCACAGCATTCTACCTGGTTGCATCACTATCTGGTATGGAGGGGGTACTGCACAGGATTGGAAAAAGCTGCAGGAAGTTGTAAACTCAGTCAGCTCCATCTTGGGTACTAGCCTTCCCAGAAAATGCAGCATCCATCATTAAGGAGCCCCCCCCCCCAAATCACCCAGGACATAACCTCTTCTCATTGCTACCATCGAGGAGGAGATATAGGAGCCTGAAGACACACGTTTCAGGAACAGCTTCTTTCCCTCCACCATCAGATTTCTTTTTTTTTGGGCGTGTGCATGTGCGATGTTGGCAGGAAGATGTCTTTTTCATGCCTTTACAAGGCGGAGAGAGAGGAGAGAGAGGAGAGAGGGAGACTGAGTGGGGCGCCACTCCTCACACAGACATTTCGCGGTATTTTTCCCTTTACTTTACGAGGTCGAGTTGCGATCTCGACACTCAACCTGGCACGGATGGAAAACGTACTCAGGAGCGGACCCGACTGTGTTCGAACCCGGGAACCTCCGTTACAGAGTCCGACGCCGATGTCATTGTGCCACCAGCCAGCCCCACCATCAAATTTCTGAATGGACAATGAACCCATGAACATACACCGTGTTTTTCCCCTCTCTTTTTGCATTACTTATTTAATTCATTTTTTAAAATATATTACTCTGTGATTTATAAATTATAAATTTTATAAATAACATTTATAATTTTATGTATTACAATGTACTGCTGCAGCAAAACAAATTTCACGACATATGCCAGTGATATTACAGCTGATTTGGATTTTGATTATGGCTCATGCTCTCCAATCCAAGCAGCCTCCTGGTAAACCTCCTCCGTACCTTTTCCAAAGTTTCTACAACCTTCCTGCAATGGGGCAATTGGAATTGCACAATACTGCAAATGTGGCCTAACTGAAACCTTATGTAGCTGTACCATGACTTCCTATCTCTTACAACTGAATGCCCCAGCTGATGAAGGCCAGCATGTCATATGCCTTCTTCTCCACCCTGGCCACATCTTGCAAACTACAGACTTGGACCCCAGGAAGAACTCTCTGCACTTCAATGCCATTGACTCTATATTTTCCACTTGCATTTGATCCCCCAGAGTGCAGCACTCACCCTTGCCCGGTTTATACTCCATCTGCCATTTCACCACCCATATCTGTGACTGATCTATATCCTGCTGTATCCTTTGACAGCCCTCTACACCACCAATGTATTAGTAAGCAGCTTCCCACTCCTTACATTTAATAGTGAGTCACCAGGAGAGAACTAGCCCTATATTTTACAGCTTCTAAATCACTCAATTTATATCAATTTTTAAATTATTCAGTGGCTTGAGAAATGCAGAAATTGTACTTCACAAATTATAGAAAGTTGTTGGTTAGTGCACTTCAGAAGTGACAATAATCTGAGCAGTCATTGCAACTCTGGTGATGTCCAAACTCAGATTACCAGCTCGAGGTATAAAACTCCATTCTCATCAGAACACCACATAGAATTCAGCCTCTCTTCAGGAAATAAAAATTATAATTAAAGTGAGAATTAAAGCAACCGTTGCTTTAAAAGCAAATCAGATTTTCAGATATACAACTAAATTTTGAATACAAGAAATTTATTTTGACTGCCAGATCTCATGACATAAGCGAAGGCTGAAGAGTTTGCTAAGTGGAAATTAACTGGAAGAGTGCAGTGGGGAAAGCATATGCAACATGTCAGCATTCAATAGAAAAACATTTGTTTAGAAATTTGAAAGCGTGCTCTGCCATTCCATCATAGCTGATTTATTATCCCTCTCAACCTCATTCTGAAGTCTTCTCCCCGTAACCTTTGATACCCTGACTAATCAAGAATCTATCAACTTCCACTTTAAATATACCCAATGACTTGGCCTCCACAGACATCTATAGCAACGAATTCCATAGATTAACCATCCTTTGGCTAAAGAAATTCCTTGTCATTTCTGTACTAAATAGATGTTCCTCTATTCTGAGGCTGTGCCCTCTGCTCCAAGACTTACTCACTATTGGAAACATCCTCTCCACAATCACTCTATCTAGGCCTTTCAATATTCGATAGGTTTCAATAAGATTCCCCCTCATTTTTCTAAACTGCAGTGAGTACAGGCCCAGAGTAATCAAATACTCCTCATGCATTAACCCTTTCATAACTGGAATCATTTTTGTGAACCTCCTCTGGATCTTCTCCAAGCTAAGGGGCTCAAAACTGCTCACAATACTCCAAGTGTGTGCTTATAAAGCCTCAGCATTACATCCTTGTTTTTATATTCTAGTCCTCTTGAAATGAATGCTAACATTGCATTTGCCTTCCTTATCACCAACTCAACCTGGAAGTTAACCTTTAGGGAATCCTGCAAAGACTCCCAAGTCCCTTTGCACCTCTGATTTCTGAATTTTCTCCCTGTTTAGAAATAGTTCATGCCTTTATTCCTACTAAAGTGCATGATCATACACTGTATTCCACCTGCCACTTCTTTTCCCATTCTCCCATCTGTCTAAGTCTTTCTGTAGACTCCCTGCTTCCTCAGCACTACCTGCTCTTCCACCTGTCTTTGCATTGTCTGCAAACTTGGCCACAAAGCCATCTATTCCATCATCCAAATTGTTGACATAATGTGAAAAGAAGTGGTCCCAATACCGACTCCTGCAGAACGCTAGTTACCTGCAGTTAACCAGAAGAGGCCCCCTTTATTCTCACTCTCAGCACCTGCCAATCATCTATCCATGCTAGTATCTTTCCTGTAATACCACGGGCTCTTATCTTGTTAAGCAGCCTCTTGTCAAAGGCCTTCTGAAAATCCAAGTACACAACATCCACTGATTCTCCTTTGTCTATCCTGCTTGTTATTTCTTCAAAGAAATCTAACAGATTTGTCAGGCAAGATTTCCCTTTAAGGAAACCATGCGGACTTTGGCCTACTTTATCACGCGCCTTCAAGTACACTGAAACCTCAACTAAATAAAAGACTCCAACATCTTCCCAGCTAATGAAGTCAGGCTAACTAGCCTATAATTTCCTTTCTTCTGCCTCTCTTCTTAAAGAGTGGAGTGACATTTGCAGTTTTCCAGTCCTCCAGAACCATTCCAAAATCTAGCGATTCTCACAAGATCGCTACTAATGCCGCCACAATCTCTTTAGCTACCTTTTTCAGAGTCCTGGGTTGCGGTCCATTGGTCCAGTGACTTGTCTACCTTCTAGACCTTTCAGCTTCCCAAGCACCTTCGCAGTATTAGCAACTACACTCGTTTCTGCCCCGGACACTCTCAAATTCCTGGGATACTGTTAGTGTCTTTCACAGTGATGACGGATGCAAAATACTTCAGTTCATCCGCTACTCTTGCCTCCCATTACTTACCTCTCCACTGTCATCTTGCAGTGGTCTGATATCTACCCTTGCCGCTCTTTTATTCTTTATACATCTGAAAAATCTTTTGGTATCCTCTGATATTTTTGGCTAGCCTAATTTCTGATTTAATCTTTTCTCTCCTTATGGCCTGTTTTGTTGCCTTTTTGCTCCTCCAACCTGCATTTGGCCTCATTGTGACATGTCGGTGTGGGAATAGGAAACCGAATTGAAATGATTTGCCACCAGGAGATCCTGGCAGTTACAGCAGACGAAGGTGCTCGGCAAAGTGGCCCCAAAACTGTATCAGTTTTATAGAAGGGCCATCAAGAAGCCTCTGTGGTTACATGCCTTTTTCTACCTTAACTCAAATTGATAAATGGTGCTCACCAAAGGGAATTCTAACTAGCTTCCTCATCTATTCATCGTTAGTCCTTGATGCAGAGAATGGATCCCTGAATCCCAAGTCTGAAAGGTACTGTGCAGTGGGTCAGGATCTAGCTGAAAACTTGGGAGGTAGTTGAAGGTCAAGGAAAAGGAGGATGGTGGCAATAATCAATCCCGAGTAGCATTATGCAACACATTAAAAATGCAGAAACTAAAATGGGAATAACAAGGCAAACAACAGTAACAGCTGGATATCATTTTTTTCTATTTGTAAAACTTTTAAAAACATATATAATGCTACATACAAGCATCAATAAACAAATGTATAAAATACTGCAATCAGAGAATAAAACATGAAAAACTATATTACACCAATACAGAATACTGTTCAATTTATACATCATTTTAAATGCTGAATGTAGGAGCTTATCCAAATAAACTGCATTAGTGTATGTAGTGCAGATATTAGTATGCAGAAAGCATTTTTTATGAAAAGGTATCAAACATACATTTGCTGTAATGTGGGTCACACTTACAAAATACATCAAATACTTCAGAACAAGACATTCCCCAAGATGACAACTCACCTCCTCATCTTTGGATGATAATTTGCTGATCTGTTGTAATCATATTCATCAGTGTTAGTGGTTTGTGGTGTTTTGGCATTGAAGAATAAAAACTAGCATGTTGGTATCATCATAGGGTGGGGACCCTTATCCTCACAGAGACCCTTAAGATTTTGATCAACTTTTGCACAGGTCTGGTATTTTGCATGTTTCTTTAAAGCTTTTCATTTCCGGCATGTGTTTATTTTTAATCTTACGATCTTGTATTTGGGTTTAAGATATTGGTGAGTCTGTGAAGTTGTTCCTCTTTTTTTTGGCTAGTTGCAACTGCAGTAACTATTCCTCTTAGCAATGACAGAATTTGAAATCTCTTGGTTTGCAGTTCACACTGTAGGAATAGTACAAAAGGGGAGATGCACACTCAATGAGACCAGCACGAGGCCAAGCTCCCTTCTACAAAGTGCATACCTACAGATTAAGACTTCTGCTGATGCACCAATGGCATCATGCTTTCCACAGGGTGATATTGAAGATTCTTTGCAAATTTGCTGCAAACCTCTCTTCCCCCAATTTTCACTGTTAGCTTGAAATGGTCAGAGTTCAAAAAGCTATTGAAATTCAAGAGTGCCTTGCAAAAGTCCGTTTCAATCACTGCATAGTCACAAATTGGTCTTGATTATCCCTACCTATTCCTGTTGTTACCATGCACTCATTGTACAAGTTGAGTCCAATCTTAAACTAGTAATTTGAATCCAGTTATGGGATACATTTCTTTTCCTTCCATCATTGAAATTCTGTATGAGATTTGTCTTGAAACTTATCTTGCTTAGTGCCCATTACTTCATTAGGATGTGGACGTTACTGACCAGCACTCGTACAGTATGATGGAAGGCCAAGTGTGGGGATTAAAGATGGAATGGGGAAATGTTCTTGCACATAACCCAGAAAGTCAATATGTACAGTGATGTCTACTGTGTAGATGGACAACCAGATCATTATTTCAGATTGAACTACATTGGCTGCATGTCTGGGTTAGCAGATAACTTTGGTCTTTCCAGCTCACCGCACATTGGATGACAAGGTTAAGTTGGTCATGGTAGGTGGATGAAAGCTGAGGTAGAATGATACACGGCAGTAGGCTGGCAATTTCAGCATTACTACTGTTATTGCTTGGTTTTTTGTTAAAAAATGCAAATAATTTCTTTTAAAAGTTTTAGTTTGTGCTTGCCAATCAAACAGTGGAAAACAAACATGCAAACCATCGTAATGGATAGGACATAAGAAGATGATCTATCCATCTCAATGGAGTGGACCCTGCCAAATAAATGAAAATCTGGACTAAAGTCCAAATGACCATATTGATTCCATCAGCTGTTAGGAGACTGAGAGACTCATCTGTCAAAGCTGCAGTGAAAAACTGCATTGTGGCACTTCATTGTACAAATATATAGAACTGTACAAGCATATATTTTGCAAAACAAAATTTATAATTATATACACCAAAGTGTCAAACTATTGCAATCCTTCTCCAGCCTGGGAGTTGTCAATATGCAAAGGTTCTCTTTCTGACAAACAATACTAATTTAAAAAAAACTTTTGTGAATAGTATTAAATAGATATTTAACAGTGTTCATTTCTTCATTTCTGTGACCAAGAGTGCAAGCGGTTTGAGTTGAGTAATTTTCCCCAAGGGGTGGTATTATATGACACACAACTTAAGTTTCTGATTCTGGAATGCAGTAAAAGCACACGCGAGTTTGCTGAATCGTGTATCCATACGCCTAACACTTCAGAAATTGCATCTTGCAGGGTCATTGCACCCTACCAAAACTATGGCGGATTTTGAGGAGTGTCTGTGTCTGTGTGTGTCTGTGTCTCTTTCTCCCAACTACTTGTTACAAATAAGTCTGATAAGGAAGTACATCCAGGTGTTGTGTTTAAACGTTTCAGCTTCAGATATTGATTCACACTCATGTTACAGTTTTGCAGTCACATTGAAACAAACTTCTCCAGGTGCACACATTCTTTTTCCATAGGAGAAAATGGGAGAATGGCTCTCAACATTCTCCAGCAGCTAACCCACCTGTAAGATGTTTAGTGGACAGGGCGGGGATGAAGTCAGGAAAGGATTCAAACTACAGTTCAGGCTCATCTATGCAATTGTCTTTGGCTTTGTGAATATATATATATATTTGGGCACCGACAGCAGCACCATCTGCTGTTGGCTCTTCTAAACCAGGGCACTTTTGGTATTAAAATATACACTGAGAAATTCACACATTTAGTCAGAAACAGGCCTTTGAAGGCACATGATTTCTTCACACATTTACAGTTTACTATATATTATTGTCATTTTACTTTGCAAAGTGAGTATTTCAACTTGTCCAGAGGACGACAATTTGCTTCCCTAGAAGCTGCAAGTGCTGTTTTGATGCCTCTCATCCAAAATTCTGCAGGTCTCTGCCCAGCCAAGTATGCAGCTTAATGTAATGACTGCCCAACTTGCCACCCCAAAATTCATGCAGAAATGCCTTGCTTCTGCTCAGACAATTCCCACTGGAATAAAACTGAGGGGATTTGTGCACACTAGATCTCCAAATTCAATGCTCCATCCAGTGCTGCGTCACACCATCCAGAGAAGCTTCATCAGCGGCTCAAAAGATTCTCTTCTCAGGCCTTGCAAGTGTCCAATACCAATTGAAGCACCGAATTAAATGAAGACTACATATTGATTCAAATGCTTATAATCACCTGACACCTGCTTTTGTGAGCCTTCTATTTAAGTCTCTGGTTGCCATAGGCTTGGGGCTGTAAAAGGAAGCTCTGATTACACAAACCTCTAGGTACCCCAACAACAAAATGTACCCATGCTGGGCTGCAGAGCAGTATGTTCACAATATTTCCTCTGTCTGTGACCTGTTGGGCTAAGGCAGTCCCAAAAATGACCTCCAGTTCCTGTCGCCTCTGAAATAAATTTTAAAAATCAGAGCATGTGTCTGATGAATACTCCAAATGTATAAGCAGTTTCTGGACTTGAAGTGTTTATAAGGGTTCAAAGGTTACAGTATGAGAGCAGGAGAGCCTGCAGTTTGGCACGTCCTCTCAAAGGCAGCTTAGACAATCCAACTGAAGAAAACTTGGACATCTGAATTAATGTCACAGTTAAAACAGACACTTCAGAACAGTTATGCCAGAGAGAAATTGGTGCCAAAAGGTTAAAGAAAAAGTAGACCAACCTTGGCTGTCTCTATTTTCAATGAAAACATTCAAGTATCCTGAAAAATAGACATCTGGAAAAAAATTAAACTGTATAAATGTATTTCCACTTATTAAAATATGTAAAATGATGTGGCATTATTTTATAAACAATAGAGTGGCTCTGCACCGCAAGCCTTTCGTGCTTCTTTGAGTTTGACAGAGAGCTCCCTGCCATGCCAATGTGGCTGAAGACTTTACGTAGAAGTTCTGTACAGACCAGGGTGTGGGCTGCTAAATGCCAGGAATAAACTGTTCCTCTTTCCTGCCAACAGCTGTTGAGCATTACAGGGGTTTATATATAAAAAAAGTACTCAACCTTTCAAAACTTTGAAAAATGAATGAGAGCTTGGAAGTGATGGCTTTTGCTGTTCTACAGGGAAGTACAGGAAGAGACTTGTACGAAAGATTGAGCTACTGTTTTCCTGCTTCTTCAGTACTTAATTATTACTACTCTAAATTGGGTGTCTTAAATGTCACAAGACATTTCAGTTTATTGCATGGGGTATAGAGGTGGAATAAATAGATATGAGAAAAGCAAAAAGACTTCAGTTTAAGGAGAATGAATGGGCATCTTTCCTTGTCCAGTTCTTTGCTCTACTTCAGCTTCTGATATGCAGAAGCTGCTCTAACACAGAGTGACCAATTTGTGTACAGCAAGCTCACGTACATGCAGAGGCATGCAAAAGTTCGGGCACCCCGGTCAAAATTTCTGTTACTGTGAATAGTTAAGTGAGTAGAAGATGAACTGATCTCCAGAAGTCATAAGGTTAAAGATGAAACATTCTTTTCAACATTTTAAGCAAGATTAGTGTATTATTTTTGTTTTGTACAATTTTAGAGTGAAAAAAAGGAAAGCAGCACCATGCAGAAGTTTGGGCACCCCAAGAGATTTGAGCTCTCAGATAACTTTTACCAAAGTCTCAGACCTTACTTAGTTTGTTAGGGCTATGGCTTGTTCACAGTCATCATCAGGAAAGGCCAGGTGATGCAAATTTCAAAGCTTTATAAATACCCTGACTCCTCAAACCTTGTCCCACCAATCAGCAGCCATGGGCCCCTCTAAGCAGCTGCCTAGCACTCTGAAAATTAAAATAAATGATGCCCACAAAGCAGGAGAAGGCTATAAGAAGATAGCAAAGCGTTTTCAGGTAGCCGTTTCCTCAGTTTGTAATGTAATTAACAAATGGCAGTTAACAGGAATGGTGGAGGTCAAGTTGAGTCTGGAAGACCAAGAAAACTTTCCGAGAGAACTGCTTGCAGGATTGCTAGAAAGGCAAATCAAGACCCCCGTTTAACTGCAGAAGGCCTTCAGGAAGATATAGCAGACTCTGGAGTGTTCTACTGTGAAGCGACACCTGCACAAATATGACCTGCACGGAAGAGTCATCAGAAGAAAACCTTTCCTGTGTCCACACCACAAAATTCAGCGCCAGAAGTTTGCAAAGGAACATCTAAACAAGCCTGATGCATTTTGGAAACAAGTCCTGTGGACTGATGAAGTTAACTTTTTGGCCGCAATGAGCAAAGGTATGTTTGGAGAAAAAAGGGTGCAGAATTTCATGAAAAGAACACCTCTCCAACTGTTAAGCACAGGGGTGGATTGATCATGCTTTGGGCTTGTGTTGCAGCCAGTGGCACAGGGAACATTTCACTGGTAGGGAGAAGAACAAATTCAATTAAATACCAGCAAATTCTGGAAGCAAACATCACACAGTCTGTAAAAAAGCTGAAGATGAAAAGAGGATGGCTTCTACAACGGGATAATGATCCTAAACACACCTCAAAATCCACAATGGGCTACCTCAAGAGGCACAAGCTGAAGGTTTTGCCATGGCCCTCACAGTCCCCCGACCTAAACATCATCGAAAATCTGTGGATAGACCTCAAAAGAGCAGTGCATGCAAGACGGCCCAAGAATCTTACAGAACTAGAAGCCTTTTGCAAGGAAGAATGGGTGAAAATCCCCCAAACGAGAATTGAAAGACTCTTAGCTGGTTACAGAAAGCGTTTACAAGCTGTGATACTTGCCGAAGGGGGTGTTACTAAGTACCGACCATGCAGGGTGCCCAAACTTTTGCTTCGGGCCCTTTTCCTTTTTTGTTATTTTGAAACTGTAAAAGA
Source organism: Mobula hypostoma (assembly GCF_963921235.1). Classification (NCBI taxonomy): domain Eukaryota; kingdom Metazoa; phylum Chordata; class Chondrichthyes; order Myliobatiformes; family Myliobatidae; genus Mobula; species Mobula hypostoma. The sequence continues at coordinate 9,579,042 of NC_086128.1, read as the reverse complement.
TAGAAATAAAAAAGTAATCTTGCTTAAAATATTAAAGAAATGTGTCATCTTTAACTTTATGCCTTTTGAAAATCAGTTCATCTTTTACTTGCTTAGCTATTCACAACAGAAATTTCGACCGGGGTGCCCAAACTTTTGCATGCCACTGTATCAATGTGATAGTGAGCAGAGGATGTAGATTGATAGAGAATCTTCACCTGAAACTATGGCTAATTTCTTACACTTCTTTGAAGTAATGCTCTGAAAATCTTTTATACACATTCAAGAAAACACTTTTAACATCTTATCCACAAGCCAGTGTCGCAAACCATGCAACACTTCTTGCTGCTCCACCCTGCTTTAGTTTGCTTAGTTCTTTGGAGTTGAACTTAAACCCAAAAACTTTTGCCTCAGAAGCAAGAACACCAATTATGCAAATCTGAGCATGTAGAGTTAGAAGAAATTAATATCTAGAAAAATACATATGCTGGAAATCTGAACTAAAAACAGAAGATGCTAGAAAAACTCAGATCAGGCAGTATATGTGAAAAGAGAAATAGATTTAATATTTAGGTGAACCCAAAAACCTTTGAATGTTTAATAAATTTCTGAGATAATCAAAGGTGTCCTTGGATAGGTCTTGAGGGAGTTTCTGAAGTTGAGAGGATATGTTTTTATAGAATAAGAATTATACAGTGTGGCTGTGGGATAGTGAGTAAAGTGTTAGTACAGGGGACAGGCCATAGAGAGATCAGTCACATTGACAAGAGAGATCACTGGAGTCAACCCTTTGGATTGAGCTAGTTTCATGATGAAGTGGACAAGGAAAGCTGTTCATTCTGGTATCAACTATAACATGAAAGTCTGCCTATCATCTTACAGTGATCTGTGTTGAATGGGCTTCCAAAAACAGAGTGAAAAGATACACTTACATCTCTTAATTATTAGTTTCCAAATTTCTGTTCTCATAATTCTTATGGCATAATAATTTTAATTTTGTAACATGCTTGTTGCACTGACAAGCAAAGTTAATATGCAACCTGTATCTGTACAAGATTGCAGAAACCTGTGCTGTCAGCACTCTCAGCTTCTTTCCCAATTTGGTGAAAATTACTTCCCAAATATGCTGGGCTGCACAGAACATACTTAAAAAGTCTCCCACCAATATCTGCAAAACCAGCTGCTTTTTTCTTAAAGGCACCATATTTGCATTAGATTTATGCAAGTTTTGAGTCTTATATATATGTATATATAGACATATATACATACATATATAAAAACAAATAGCATCTCTCATAAATAAAAAATAAAATAAAAGTATAAGAGGCATAAATTACATCAGCAAAGAGAAAGCTAAAAAATAAGTTCAGTACAAAATACATTCAAGAAAGTGCATCTTCACAGAGCTGATAGCAGTTGATAGCCACCTTATTCAGAAAATGGGAGAGAGTTCTCTGTCCATTTGTTCTATAACTCAATTTTAAAACTGGTTCTAGTGATGGGCAACATCTCCGGTACAATCATGATGAGAATATTTGGGACTGAACAGTCACCAACATTGGAGAACTAGGTATTTTCTTGGGGGGGGGGCGTGGGTAATGAAGTTTAAAGAACTGGTTTGAAGAATTGCCATCCATCTCTGAAATCATTGCAAAACTTCCAATGCAATTTTTAAACGTGAGCAACTGCTGATGTACAGCATTAAGTTTTATGACTAAATGGAGATTACAAAACAAACGTTGACCAGTGGAGATCTTGGGATCAGTTATTTTCAAGAAACAAAATAATCAGATCTGGGACACTTCCTTTAAGCAATAAAGTTAAGTCAACATTGTGTGCAAGTAATTTCCTCAAGCCTGGCTGTTCAGCTGCCACAAGGGTCCCTTAAAGTCTGGCCACAGGAGAGATCACATCACAAATAGATTTCTGACCAACATCCATTTGCTGAAAACAAAAACTGTAGTGTGCAGATAGATCGTGGTTTGAAAGGCTTCACAGAAAAAGTTGCTGGAAGAACAATGGATTGCGAAACATCTGTGGAAATGGGAAGAAATTGTCGATGTTTCTGGTCGAGACCCTGCGTCAGGACCGAGGGTGAAGAGAGGATATGGCTGGTGGAAAGAAGAGAGGAGGAGAGGGCAGCCGTTGATTGGTGGACTGAGGAGGGGTGAAAGATCATGGGAAGATGGAGGGGAAGGGATGGAGCTGGGAGAAGCAGATGGATGGAAAATGGAAGGAAAGGCTGGGGTGGGGAAGCAGAATGTGCCAGGCGGCTAAATGGCAGGATAAAGGTGCAGACAGAGAGAGGCTGGAAGGGGAGAAGCAGGGACACAAGAGCTACTTGTGTTGGAACCTGACAACGGGAACAACTAGGGGAACAATTGAAGAGCAGATGGAACCAGGAAGGAGTGGGGGGGGGGGACATAAACGGGGGATAGGGAACTTACAATGGCTATTGTGGAAAGAATGTTGGTGATCTGTAAATTGGTCATCCAGTCTGCAGATGTGTCTCAACTGACAAAAGGCTGCCAGTCTCAGCTAGGATGATGTTTGCAACATGTCATAATTAACACACTAAATGGAGAAAGTCTCAAACTCAAATGAGCAATTATTACAACTCTTACTTCTGTCCTCTGGTGACATTTAGCTTAAAGCAACTCATTTCTTAACTGGACAAAGATTGGTATTTGTAGTGAGGCTATCAATGACATCAAATCTAGACCACCTGGGTATTCAAAACATGACAGTGTCACTGATCACTATCTAATACTATTGTATAAGTGCTGTAAGTACCATCTTCAATGTACTTTTAGGAACGTTAACAACCTTGGCTAAGAATAATGATAGGGCAATAACTTCATCACAGAAGAAGATCACAAGCATATTTAGGATTAGGAGATCATTGAGACTATTGTCTGCATGATTTCTTAGCAATTGTGTTTAGGTACACTGTGGGAATCCTTAATATAAAACTGCAACACTGATTGCACTGTCAAATTGCCCATCACTAATTGCAGATACCAGAGAAACCGCCAAGAACTGTCAGCAATGTTGCAATTCCGTTACAGAAAAGGCAACACTCAGTGAGGTTACTGCTCCATTGCTGCATGGAGTCATTAACAGTCTCAAGTTCTAAAATTAATTTCAGTGTCATTACTTTGTTGAACTGTATGATTCATTGGCAGATCAAGAAGTAAGAAATTACAATTTCTCTTTCAAAAAAAAAACAGAATAACCTGAAGGCACGGGGTGAAAATCGGGGAGTAAATCCATTTCTTACAGTTTGTGGAGAATTAGCACCTTTATCATGTGCAATAAATGAACTGCCCCTCTCACCCACAGCATGGAGACTGAATACAGCGTTAAAGCACAACCGATTCCAGAACTGTTGAATTCTTTAGGCGCCAACCAGTTATTCGACGGTTAGTAACCACAGTGTGGTTTAACTTGATCCAAATCTCATCAAATCAAGGACATTCAAGGTTGGACAAAATAGAAAAAAATAAATCAGACTTTGGTGTGTGTGTGTGTGTGTGTGTGTGTATATATGTACATGCATGTGCACTTATGTAGGGTGTGTATTTGTGTGTATGTATGTGCATGTAAGACTCACACATACAACTATCATACACAAACGCACACAAATAATATATCACCTCCTTTAGAAGCATGATTTTGACAGAAATAGATGGAATTTCTGTAGCAGAGTCCAACTAGAATACCTAAAGTACAGCTCCTGGTAGAAAGCTCCGTCTATAATGAAGAACCCTAGCTGGAGACTGGTGGACGGAGACTTGAAAAGGCAGTTTGTAAGAGTTCAATATATTGCTTGGACAAGCTGGGTAACTTCCACTATGTACAAGGATCTAGCATACTTAGTAAGACAGCTATATTCTCTAGCTCCATGTAATACCACAAAGTTTAATTGAGCTTCTCCAATGCTCCGTCCAAATGTGACACCCTATCCAACCTTCCTCCGGTGAAACAAGTGTTGAGAGGTGATTCTTTGGAACACTGGAGCATCAAGAACCCTGCAGGTCCAGCTACTCTTTTCATTTACACTATACCCACAGGACTAAGAGATTACCATGGGCACAAGCACTCTCATTAAGATCGGAGTTACTGAGAGTGCAGGGCATAATAATCAAAAGACAGTTTCTGTTTGAACAAAGCATCCTAGTTCCAGACTCAGTGAGTGATCTGCACAAATGGGTTTCTGAAGAGCTCCTCTGCTGATGGCCTTTGCTTGGCATCCACAAATATTTTCTTCAGGAAGTCCTTGCAGTGATCTGAAATGTGAGGAGGCAGCTGGGGATTTGTCGGCTGAGTGGCAATTTTGAAAATGGCAGCCATCGCTTCATACTCTGCCCAGGGAGGTTTTTCTGTAAGCATCTCCACCACTGTACATCCCAGGCTCCTAGAGAGAGACAGACAAAGGCAGACTGTAGCGAAGCCAGAATCCCAAAAAGTTCACAGGGAAGCCAGTGACAACTTAAGGAAGAAAATAAAAACAAAATATTGTGAAAATAGACCCTGGTTAGGGAGTTCACTGGAGAAACTACACAGTCAACATTTCAGATCAGTGATATTTCATCACATTTTAAATTATCAACATTTTTCCCCAGTTGTAATGAAAGGATGCTGACCAGGAATGTTTGTGGGACAGGCAGCATGTACAGAGGGAAATGGACAGTCAACATTTCAGGTTGGGACCATTCATCTATAGATAGCCCCCGTCTTTTCAGCCCAAAAGCAGGGTCTCAATCCAAAACTATGACTGCCCATTTCGCTCCATAGATGCTACCCGACCCAAAGTCTCCAGCACTTTTTATATTGCTCCAGATTCCAGCATCTGCCATCTTTTTTGCTGACCAAAATAGGCTCTCTCCGAAGATTTTGTTTAATCTGATGCTCACACTTTTACTTTACATGTCTACTTCCAACCAATTAACCACCAATCCCAAATAAAGGATAAATTGTTGGAAACACTCAACACGTTGTGCTGCATCTATGGAAAGAGAAACAAAGTTCAGTTCAGGTGCAAGATCTTTGTCAGAACTGGGAAAGTGCCTGGGTTAGTTTTAAACTACAGATGGGCTAAGGGTGGGATGGAGAGGACAAAGGGAATATAGAGAGCTGCCGTGGTGCTAAACTGCTGATGAATTGATCTGTTTGACAGCTTGAGGAGGGCAAGACAGAAAACAAAGGGCCATGTTGAAACTGTGAAATACAGGTCAGAGATAAAGGAAATGGGCCACCAGATTTGGGAACGTTAGTAGAGAGAGAAAAAGCAGGTTAACAGAGACAATGGACAACCTACAACAGAAGTAGGTAGTTCTGATATAAAGACAGAATGAGTGACCCAAAATTATTGAACTTGATATCAAATCCCCAAGACTGCCGTGTGTCCAACAGAAAATGAGGTTGTTCTTCCTATTGAACCCGGACCTACCCTTTCTGCAATTTAATACTAACCTGCTTTCTCTTTCCTGGTTCTGACAGTCTTTAACATGAAACATTAACTCAGAATATTTCAGAGTTCCAGTACATGCAGTTTTTGATTTTCACCCATTGCAATGTTCCAAAAGTAGCTGTTACGTACAGAAAGGGCATCATTATATGAGGCGAACTGTCAGCCTGAATAAGGCTGCTAATGGCCAAATGGGCATTTTTACAAAATAGTTAGCCCTGCATTCAACTGTCAAGCTGTAACAGTGCAAAACTGTTCGATTCAGAAGGAGAGGAACTTAACTGACATCCAGAAACACTGGCTACTATTCTCTACAAAAGAGATTCTGCAGATGCTGGAGCTTCAGAGTAACACACACAAAATACTGGAGGAACTCGGCAGGTTAGGCAGCATCTAAGGAGGAATTAACAGCTGACATTTTGGGCCAAGAGCCTTCAACAGGACTACTCGCCATCATGGAAAATTCTTCCTAATAATGGAGTAAAAACACCATGTTAAAAATTATTTGGAAAAACAAATGCATTTGGCATTGTATCCACTTCACTGCCACATATCCTTTTTTCTTTACCGTGTTCCAAGATCATAGTCTGTGAAATGGGAAAATTCCAGCCTATAAATAGACAGCACACCATGCATTCTCGACTGGTTGCCAGATCCAAATTTCCAGATGAGATGTCTACCAATCCACCAAGGTATTGCACATAGAACAACAACAAAACAAGTTAATCAAATATATAGATGAACTACTTTGTGAAATTACACAGATTACACCGGCACCTGTGCATAGGACGCTCTTTTGCTGCCCTTCCAGATTCTGTAGGCTTTGTGAAATGAGGGCCTTACCAATTTCGCAGACACCACTCAGTGGCTGCCTCCCTCATTCCCCAGATCATGTCATTGTCTTGCGCAATAAAGCCAAGGAAAGTTCAAAAGTTCCGCATGCGAGAAAGAACAGCAAACATCTGCTTTACATTGAAATCAGAATGAGCTGGATTACTGTGTACAGTATCACTTCAGATTATTGTAGCACATCTACAAAATGACAGTTATGCAATATGAAGTCCTCAATACACATTTTGATTATCCAGGTAAATAGAATGCCTGGATAAAGTGTTTCACAAGTATGTACTGAGTACATATAACATCACAATCAATCTCTGATTTAACTAAAAGCCAGGAGCTTCCTGGTAGTGAACTGCAATGCCATGGACACAATGCGGCATAGAGCCCATTATCCAAAATATTTGATTCATTTTGATACCAGCCATCTAATCAGATTTCAGGATATCTGATTTTGCAGAGTGGGAAATCGTATTTTTGCTTTTTCATACCAATTAAATTGGTTTATTATTGTCACATGTAGTGTGCTTTGCATGCCATCCACACATCAGTGCAAGGGAAAACAATAACAGAATGCAGAATAAAGTGTTACAGTTACAGAGAAAGTGCAGTGTAGGTCAACAATCAGGTGCAAGGCCACAATGAGGTAGATGATGAGGTCAAGAGTCCATCTGATTTTACCAGGGGACCATTCAATAGTCTAATAACAGTGGTAATGAAGTTGTTCTTGAGCTTGCTGAAACATGCTTTCAGACTTTTTGCAGTTTCTGCTGGATGGGAGGAGGGAGAAGAGAGAACGTCCAGGGCCGGTAGGGTTTTTGATTACTTTGCCTGCTTTACCGAGCCAGCGACATGCAGTATTTACATTCTCCAAGTGCTCTAAAGAGCTTCAGTGTAGTGCTATCGCAATTATAGTTGTAAAACAAAGAAACAATGGCTTATTTATGCACAGCAAAGCCACACAAAAGGAAATTTAATAAATTAGCAGATGACTGGTTTTATTGACATACTGTAAATGTAGAATTAATACTGGCGAGAAGATTCGAAAACCCTGGGTAGAATATGAAACCCTTTATAGCCATATTCAGCTGCAACAGGATGCCACATATACACACACACACTAACAATTGCACGACTATGGGGAAAATGCAGTGAGGTGAGACCAATTATGCCATTTGATTCCAGGCAAAATTTCAACCACTGAATCACAGCCAACACTGCAATTCCCCAGATATCTTTTAGTAATATCACAATAGCCAGTTCTCATTAGTGGAGTGGAGGTGGAGAGGGTGAGAAACTTTAAATTCCTGGACGTTATCATATCAGAGGACCAACACGTTCATGCCATTTTAAAGAAAATACGGCAGCGCTTCTACTTTCTTAGAAATTTGCGCAGATTCAGCAAAAGCTGTGAAACGGAGACACCTCTTTCTCCATTATTAGGGAGAGAGAGAGCCCGTGGTATGTCAAATACCAGGTGAACGAGCAGGACTTTGGGGTACTGCAAGTCTGTGCGTTTGCTGTTGCTTTGCTGCACACTTGCGTGCTCGGTGGCGGGTGCCAATGCTTTTACTTGCTGGTGGGGGGAGGGTGGATCATTGCTTGCTGCTGCTTATGCGCAGGAGGGAGGAGAGCTGCCGGGGGGGTGGGGGTGGGGGGAAGGACTTTGGTGTTCTAACATTTAACTGCCATTCATTCATTCTTTGGGGCACTCCTCTGTTTTTGTGGATGGTTGTGAAGAAAAAGCATTTCAGGATGTATATTGTATACATTTCTCTGACATTAAACGTACCTTAGAATACTTTCCACTGTAGAAGATACAGAGTTTTCAGTTTGGATCACAACCTGCTATGAAAACACCAGTGCCCAGGAACAGAAAAGCCTACAAAAAGTGGTGAATACACTTTTTCCACAGGAAAAGGCCTCCCCACCATTCAGCACATCTCCATGGAGTGCTGCCACAAGAAAGCAGCATCCATCATCAAGGACCCCCACCATCCAAGCCATGCTCTCTTCTCATTGCTACCATCAGGAGGTACAGGAGTCAAGGTCCCATACCACCAGGTCCAGGAGCTATTACCCTCATGAACCAGCGTGGACATCTTCATTCACAACACTGAACATTGAACACAACCTTTGTAGTCACTTTCAAGGACTCTTACAACTCATGTTCTCGTTATTATTTATTCGTTGTTGTTATTTTTTGGGTTTTTTTGCATTTGTACAATTTGTCAGCCTTTGTGTGTAGCTTTCATTGATTCTATTGTACTACTTTGCTCTACTGCAAATGCCTGCAAGAAATGATTTGCTGACATATGTAGTTTGATAATAAAATTTACATTGAACTTTAATGCAGAGCTCTGCTTCAAAGTCAATACATTATTGATTCAGATACGCTTCTTTAATCAGGTAGCATCTGCGGAAAGAGAAGCAGTTAATGGTTCGGGTCTGGCACTATTACTAGCACTGGGAAAGAGACAAACAACACACACAAAATGCTGCAGCAACTCACAGCAAGTCAGGCAGCATCTATGGATGGGAATAAACAGCTGATGTTTGGGGCCGAGACATGGGCATCCCTCTGCATCTGGATCCTTGATTTCCTCACTGGGACACCACAGTCAGTGCAGATCAAAAATAATACCTCAATCAACACTAGTGCGCCTCAAGGATGCGTGCCTCACCCACTGCTCTACTCTCTACACCCATGACTGTGTGGCTAGGCACACCTCAAATGTCAATCAACTTTTGTTGGCAGAATTTCAGATGGTGACAAGAGGGTATACAGGAGTGAGATATACTAGCTAGTTGAGTGGTGTCACAGTAACAACCTTGCACTCAATGTCAGCAAGAGAAACAAATTGATAGTGGACTTCAGGAAGGGGAAGTAGATCAGCAGTGCAACGGGTGAGCAGTTTCAAGTTACAGGGTGTCGACATCTCTTAATATCTATATTTCATTAGATTGGAGAAGACTCGAGCAGATTTCTGCAGATATACTGTGGAGAGCATTCTAACTGGTTGCATCACTGTCTGGTATGGAGGGGCCACTGCACAGGATTGGAAAAAGTTGTAGAGGGTTGCAAACACAGCCAGCTCCATAATGGGCACTAGCGTCCCCATCATCGAGGACACCTTCAAAAGGCAGCATCCATCATTAAGCACCCTCATCACTCAGGACATGTCCACTTCTCAGTGCCACTGTCAAGGAGGTGGTACAGGAGCCTGAAGACACACACTCAACGTTTTAGGAACAGTTCTACCCTTCCACCAGATTTTTGAATGGACATTGAACCAACCTATGAACAATACCTCACTCTTCTATTTTTTTTTGCTCACTTTTTGCTGTGTGTGTGTGTGTGTGTGTGTGTGTGTGTGTGAAAAATACACAGACATAATACATCTTATTGTGATTTATAGTTCTTCTTGTGTACTGTACTGTACTGCTGCCACAAAACAAATTTCATGACATAGGTCAGTGATATTAAACCTGATTCTGATTGTTCAAGATAGCTTAGGTAGTGGAGAAGGTAGTTCAGGTTTGAAAGTTTTACTGAAATAAAATATGCTTTTAACAAAATCAAATGTTTATCTGTACATGTAAAATGTTTAGAATGATCTTATGCACCATATTCATTGCTTGGACTAAAGAGAAGAGTTTTACATTACAAATCCAAGCCAGCATGCTGCTTATTTGACTGTGATTTCATGAAACTCCACCAGGTGCTGCTTTAACACCATGGAGTACCAGACGTTAATGACGTAAATACCTACAGGTTTTATGCAAACCCCTGGACTCGTCAGCTGTTACAGAATGCGAATTCTTCCCTTGTGAACAGAGACACTGTGCAGCAACAAGACATTCACGCACTGAATTTATTGTTTCATTCCCTTTGATACCTGGTCTAACTTCCACACACCTTTCCAGCCAGGATCCCTTGATGGCAGCTATTGAGCTGACCCTGTGACTTATTTTTGAGGCCCTCTGAGGTTTATCATGTCTGATTCAGGGCTGAATCCAATGATTACCTGACCATCAGTTGCTACTTGCTATTTTATTACCCCATGCGGAAACTGGCCAGCTTACCAAGACCCACTGGGGGCGGAGGGGGGGGGTGGTTTAGTGTCAGAGCACTACAGCACAGAAGCAGGCCATTTGGCCATCTAACCACACCAAACAGTGATGACCTGCAACTGGACCATAGGCCTCTATACCCCTCCCAGCCAAACTCCTCTTAAAAGTGGCAATTAAACCTGCATCCACCACTGCCGAAGGTGTTATTGTCTCTTTTAAGATCACCCGGCTGGAAATTAAGAAATTAAAAGTAATGCAGGTCTACCCCATCAGCAAGTTGCTTATTGGCGGAGAAACTAAAGTAGCTGGACTTAGTGCTGCCAGTGTCAAAGGCACGTTGGAGGAGTTGGTGTGCAGTCTAACAATAAGTGATCGTCTTAGTCACTTGTCTTGTGATTGCACAACCCTGTTGGCTATTGTTAATGTGGAACGCTGCAGTCCAATTCACTGAGTTATTGGAGGATGGCAAGGGTGCTGTGTGACCACGGTCATAGTGAGGACTACGCCTCATGTCGCGGTGTCGCCTGTTTACAGCTGCCCAGGAGAGAGGTGTTGGCGTTGGGGCACTCTACCCGAATGCAGGGGACGGTGTGGCACAGTGTCCAGGCTGGAGTCAGTGCTGCCCCCCAGTGTTCATGTGTCAGAAGACAAGCTGTATTGTGTTTGACTGCAGATTCCTGCAACATTTATAAACTCAGCGTCTTGGTCTATATTTTTTGCAGCTGTATTTTATGTGCTATATGTGCCTTGTACTGTGTGTGACTACTGGTACCGTGTTTTGCACTTTGGCCTCCGAGTAACACAGTTTCATTTGGCTGTATTCATGGATATTCATGTACGGTTGCATGCCAATTAAACTTGAATTTGAATTTCATGGCTGATTTGTTATTCCTTTCAACCCCATTCTCATGCCTTCTCCCTGTAACCTATCACACCCTGACTGTCAACCTTTGCTTTAAATATACCCAGCGACTTGGCCTCCACAGCCGTCTGTGGCAATGAATTCCATAGATTCACCACTGGCTAAAGAAATTCCTCCTCATCTCTGTTCTAAATGAACTTTCCTCAATTTTTAGGCTGTGCTCTCTGGTCCTAGTCTCCCCAACTACAGGAAACATCCTTTCCACATCCACTCTATTGAGGCCTTTGAATATTCGATAGGTTTTAATGAAACCTACCACCCAGGGCATGCCCTTTTCTCATTGCTACCATCAGGAAGGAGGTACAGAAGCCTGAAGGCACACACAGTCAGCGATTCAGGAACAGCTTCTTCCCCTCTACACAGTAATTCACATTTGTTGCTCTATTATTATGTATTACAATGTACTGCTGCCGCAAAGAAAACAAACCACAACATATGCTGGTGATATTAAACCTGAATCTGAAATCCTGCCCCCCCCCCATTCTAAACTCCAGTGAGTACAGGCCCTGAGCCATCAAATGCTCCTCAAACATTAACCCTTTCACTCCCAGGATCATTCCTGTGAATCTCCTCTGGACCCTAGAAACATAGAAAACCTACAGCACAATACAAACCCCTCGGCCCACAATGCTGTGCCGAACACGTGCTTATTTTAGAAATTACCTAGGGTTACCCGTATCCCTCTATTTTTCTAAGCTCCATGTACCTATCCAGGGGTCTCTAAAAAAAAGACCCTATTGTATCTGCCTCCACCACCGTCACCGACAGCCCATTCCACACACTCACCACTCTCTGCGTAAAAAAACTTACCCGACATCTCCTCTGTACCTGCTTCCAAGCACCTTAAAACTGTGCACTCTAGTGTTACCCATTTCAGCCCTGGGAAAAAGCCTCTGACTATCCACACAATCAATGCCTCTCATCATCTTGTACCCCTCTATCAGGTCACTTCTCATCCTCCGCCGCTCCAAGGAGAAAAGGCCAAGTTCACTCAACCTATTCTCATAAGGCATGCTCCCCAATCCAGGCAATATCCTTGTAAATCTCCTCTGCACCCTTTCTATAGGTTCCACATTCTTCCTCGAGTGAGGCGACCAGAACTGAGCACGGTACTCCAAGTGGGGTCTGACCAGGGTCCTATATAGCTGTAACATCACCTTTCGGCTCTTGAACTCAATCCCATGATTGATGAAGGCCAATGCACCGTATGCCTTCTTCACCACAGAGTCAACCTGTGCAGCAGATTTGTGTGTCCTATGGACTCGGCCCCCAAGATCCCTCTGATCCTCCACACTGCCAAGAGTCTTACCATTAATACTATATTCTGCCATCATATTTGACCTACCAAAATGAACCACCTCACACTTATCTGAGTTGAACTCTATTTGCCACTTCTCAGCCCAGTTTTGCATCCTATCAATGTCCCACTGTAACCTCTGACAGCCCTCCACACTATCCACAACATCCACAACCTTTGTGTCATCAGCAAATTTACTAACCTATCCCTCTACTTCCTCGTCCAGGTCATTTATAAAAATCACGAAGAGTAGGGGTCCCAGAACAGATCCCTGAGGCACTGGTGACCAACCTCCATGCAGAACATGACCCGTCTACAACCACTCTTTATCTTCTGTGGACAAGCCAGTTCTGGATCCACAACACAGGGTCCCCTTGGATCCCATGCCTCCTTACTTTCTCCAATGGACCCTCTCCAATGCCAGCACATCTTTTCTTAGATAAGGGCCCAAAGCTGCTCACAATACTCTTAGTGCAGTCTGACCAATGCCTCAGCATTACATCCTTGCTCTTTTTAAGCCATTTTATTTAGAGATACAGCACAGAACAGGCCTTCCCAACCCTTCGAGCCGAGCCACGCTGTCCAGCAACACACTGGTTTAATCCTAGCCTCATCACGGGACAATTTACAATCACCAATTATCCAACAAGTCAGTATGTAATTGGACTGTGGGAGGAAACCAGAGCACGTGGAAGAAGCACACATGCACATGGGAGGGAATGCACTAACTTGCTTGCAGAGGTCGTCGGAATGCCCTGAGCTGTAATAGCATCACAGTAACCGCTACACCAATGGTCCCCAACCTCCGGGCCGTGGACCGATACATTGCCACGAAGAACGCAACCAGCACATCTTTAAGAAAAAAAGCCGAAATAAATGAGCTAATTAATTAGGTGCCGCCCAGCACGTAAATGTCGGCCCAGATCAGAGGTGATTGCCAATTGCATCACTTCTGATCTGGGCCGACATTTATGTACCAGGCGGCACCTAATTAATTAGCTTGTTTATTTCGGCTTTTTTCTTAAAGATATGCTGGATGTGTTCCGGCTACCGCTGCACCCCTGCATGCTTCACAGCCCGGTATCGGTCCACGGCCCGGAGGTTGGGGACACTGTGCTACACTACCATGGAACCCGAGTCCTCTCGAAATGAATGCCAACATCGCATTTACCTTCCTTACCACCGATTCAACCTGCAAGTTAACCTTCAGGAAATCCTGTACAAGGACTCTCAGGTCCCTTTGCGTCTCTGATCTTTGAATGTTCTCCCTGTTTAGACAAAAGACTATGCCTTTATTCCTTCTACCAAAGTGCATGACCATACACTTCCTGACACATCTGCCACTTCTTTGCCCATTCTCCCAATCTGTCTAAGTCTTTCTGTAGCCTCTCTACTTCCTCAAAACTACCTGCCCCTCCACCTATCTGCAAACTTGGCCACAAAGTCAACAATTCTGTCAGCCAGACCATTGACATATAATGTAAAAAGCGGCCCCAATACCATCCCCTGTAGAACACTAGTCACCAGCAGGCAACCAGAAATGTCTCCCTTTATTCCTACTCTTTGCCTTTTGCCAATCAGCCGATCTTTCCTGTAATACAATTGGCACTCATCTTGTTAAGCAGCCTCATGTGCGGCACCTTGTCAAAGGCCTTCTGAAAATCCAAGTAAACAACATCCACTGACTCCCCTTTGTCTATCCTGCCTGTTATTTCCTCAAAGAATTTGAACAGATTTGTCAGGTAAGATTTCCCCTTGAGGAAACCATATTGACTTTGGCCTTTTTATCGTGTACCTCCAAGTACTGTGAAATTTCACCCTTAATAAAGGATTCCAACATCTTCCCTACCACTGAAGTCAGGCTAACTGGCCTATAATTTCCTCCCTTCTTAAAGAGTGGAGTGACATTTGCAATTTTCCAAACCTCCAAAACCATTCCTGAATCTGGTGATTCTTGAAAGGTCATTACTAATGCCTCCACAATCTCTTCAGCAACCACTTTCAGAACCCTGGGGTGCAGTCCATCTGGTCCTGGCCACTTCTTAGGTTAATAATGTTTCTGCTGTATAGCAGTGACAAATGATAAGTCCACATCTACTTACCACACATCGGCTTTCCTTCCATAGCCTTCACCACTGATAACCTCTGGGCTCATCCAGTACGGTGTCCCAGTGACTGAGCGAATCCCTGTCCCTGACATGCATATTGTCTGCAGTCGTTTGCTTGCTCCAAAGTCACCCAGCTTTACATTTCCTGCAGAATCTCGCAGGATGTTAGCTCCTGGAACCAGATTGGAGACAACATGAAACATTAAAGAGTACTGCCGATGGAGAAAAAAAATTCAAGATAAAGAGATAGGACCTCAATAGACAGAGTTTAGGGCTACACAATGCCATAGCTGTGACGTGGCATCAGCTCCGCATCTCACCCTTTCACAGTGATGTGGAGAAGTAAAAGAAATCAACGTGGCATCTATCTTTGATAAGTTAAGTGTCTGCATCAGCATGTGTCTACTTATGTGCAATGTATAGGGAACGGTTTGGAAGAAATAATTTCTATATATTCTGGAACTTCTTCATTACTTTTAAAAATTACCCAATCATAGAAATTATGACACAAGATGCTATTATGTCGTTGCGCAGCTAAATCCTACCATTCTGCAAGTTCCAGCCCTGCAAATCAGGTATGTATCCAAGCACTTTTTAAACGTGATGAGGGCTTTGGTCCCCAACACCCTTTCAGGCAGTGAGCTTCAGATTCCCACTGCCTGCTAGCTGAAAAAAAATCCTCAGTACCCCTCTAATCCTTGCACTGATTACCATAAATCTACATCCTTAGCTTTAGCCTCCTGTGCTAAGGCAAACAGGCCTTCCCTATTTATCGTCCCTCAGCCTCGCAACTAAATCTTCTCTCAGCCTCCACTGATCCAAAGAAAACCCACCAACAATCTTTTCTCTTAATCACAATTTTCCAGTGCTGGCAGTACCCTCATACTGTAAATACCCTCTGCAATTATCTTTTCTGTGATGTGGTTCTCAAGCCATGATCTAACTGGTGACATATGGAGTTCTAACATCACCTGCTTGCCCTTGCATCTAGCCCTATGCACCTGTCAAAATGCATTACCTCTTATTTCTCTGAATAAAATTTAATTTATCACTTTTCAGATCAACTGATCAAGCCATCTCTATAGTCCTGCTGTCTCTAGCTTCCCCCTTGCTGTTTTAATCAGCTGCAACCTTCTTAAATCATACTCATGTAACCCTCAGGTTCTGACGGCTGCGTAAGTCTCAGGAAGACAGTCTCTGGCCCCACCAAACGTATGAGATTGAGGTGCAATACCTGTTTGTGTGGATGCTGTGTGACGTGTCACCCTGTTACAAATCAGTACCACAAAATAACAGACAGTACACCATTCACAATTAAACGATTTAGCTTTATAATTCTTAATTTGATTAAAGGGTTAGTAAAGTAAAACAAAAAGAAAAGGGCCCATTTTAATGAAACAGTCTAATGTGCACAAGTTGGAGCTCACGGTTTCCCTTCCGTTGTTCCTCCATCGATTTCCCCGGGCTTCGTCGACTCCCGGCCCCACTCCAAGTCCACTCCTTCCTGGTGTCTACGACTTCTCCTTTCTGGCATCTTCTCTCTCCATCTCCCGCCGAACAAAAGACTCAGATTGCCTCGGTGTCAGGCACAAAGCACGAAAACACCTTCCCCTCATTGGACGGCTCACATTCCAAAGCACCCGTTATCTCTAACCATAACCCAAACACTGCTTCTACAGAAAGACCATTATGTTAGCAGTGAAACCTTTCCCAGGATGTTACACTCTTATAATGAAATTATTAAACATGTCACAAAGTCCAAAAGCATTCTGACAGGCTACATCACTGTCTGGTATGGGGGGAGCTACTGCACAGGACTGAAAGAAGCTGCAGAGGGTTGTAAATTTAGTCAGCTCCATCTTGGGTACTAGCCTACAAAGTACCCACTTCAAGGAGCGGTGTCTCAGAAAGGTAGCGTCCATTATTAAGGACCTCCAGCACCCAGGGCGTGCCTTTTTCTCACTGTTACCATCAGGTAGGAGGTACAGAAGCCTGAAGGCACACACTCAGCAATTCAGGAACAGCTTCTTCTCATCTGCCATCCGATTCCTAAATGGACATTGAACCAGTGAACACTACCTCACTTTTTAAAAATATTATTTCTGTTTTTTCATGATTTTAATCTATTCAACATACATATACGATAATTGATTTACTTATTTTTTTCTTCTTCTTCTATATTATGTATTGCATTGAACTGCTGCTGCTAAGTTAACAAATTTCAGACACATGCTGGTGATAATAAACCTGATTCTGATTCTGAAGACAGGCTGAATGGAATGCCATTAGTAATAACCTTACGGATATTAAAATACCTATCAACCGTCAAAGTCAAAGTCAAGTTTATTGCCAAATGCACAAGTGCAATGAAAGACTTACTTGAAGCAGTATCACAGGCACATTACATTAAAAATGCAGCATTTACAAAAAAGAATAGGACATTATAACCCCAAAGCAAAATACTGCACATGCTGGGAATTGGGAGTAAAAACAGAAGATGAACTTGTTCAGAATGTCAGACAGGATGCAAAGTTTCAGAATAGGGACCTCTCGTTAGCTCATCCTCTGGCACCATCCCTGCGGCCAGAGCAGAATGAAAAGTAATGGGCAGAGCCTCTGCAGTTTCTTCTCTTGCTGCGTTTAAATAGCTTAGGATAGATTTCAAATGAGTCTGGTCATTTATCCACTCTGAAAAATACAAGAAACCTCTTAAAACCTTTCCTACCGCAGCACAACGCACCCCCAGTATTTCGCGTACTTTACCACAATACTGGCAGCTTCCCAATTTTTTGTGAAAACATCTGGTTTTCTCCAAAGATGTGTGGGACAGTGGGTTAATTGGATACTGTAAATTGTCCCTGGTGTGTAGGTGAGTAGCAGAAACTGGGAGGAGTTGCTAAGTAAAAAAAATTAATATAGGATTGATGTAAATGGGTGGTTGATGGTCAGCATAGAGTCAATGGGCTGAAGTGCTTGTTCTGTGTTGTCTGTCTGTGACTATGACAGCTACAAAGTATACATTAACAACCTACCCGCAACTTCCAGCTCCACACAAAAATGGGGTTTTTGATTACAACAAGCTATATAATATTTTCCTGAATGTAAGAGATTCTGCAGTTGCTGAAAATCCAAAGCAACACACAAAGTGCTGGAGGAACTCAGCAGGTCAGGTAGAATCTATGGAAATGAATAAACAGTCAACATTTCAGGCCGAGACCCTTCATCAAAACTGGAAAGGAAGGGGGAAGAAGCCAGAAAAGGTGAGGGAGGGAAAGGAGGACAAGGTAGAAGGTGATAAGTGAAGATCACAGAGGGGGAGCAGTGAGAGAGGGTCTCACAGAACTCCTGTTGAAGAGAAGATTTAAACTTCTCAGGGTAGACATCCCTCAAAGAAATTTTGCAGTGAAGCAGCAAATCATAAACACAAAAGGTTCTGCAGATGCCAGAAATCCAGAGCAAAACACACAAAATGCTGGAGGAACTCAGCAGGTAAGGCATTCATTGAAAGGTCTTGGTCCAAAACATCAACTGTATATTCATTTCCAAAGATGCTGCCTGACCTGATGAATTCCTCTAGCATTTTGTGGATGTTGCTTAATACTTTCCTGGTTTTTCCCCACATATTAAATGCCAGTGGGATTTTTTCCCATGCCTCTGTTTTTTTTTCCTAATTTCCCCTTTAACTTCACTTTAACAGTGCTTTTTGCATATGAAACCCAAGAATCTTGTTTAACTTCCTTCATTTCTTTGAGGTTACACTATGGGTACTCCGAATTTCCCAGTTGCACTTTTAATTTTGTCAGAATATGCTATCCAGAACATGCTAAGTCACCTCTGTAAATGCTCCCATTGGTCTGAGACTGATTTACATTCAAGCAGCTGTTTCCAGTCTGCTTTTGCTGAGTCACTTCTAATTCTAGTAAAATTGGCCTTACTCCAATTTAAAACATTTAATGTTGTTCTGCCTTTATATTTTTCCCTAACTTTGCTGTCTAGCTGAGCTATGACGAATACCATGAAAGTGCTGACCCACTGATACTCTTTCCATCTGCTGTTTCAAGCCCTAGAACTAAGTTCAAAATTGCTCCCTCCACCCCCTTCTTGGGCTTGCTACATTGTTAGCTAGAAAAAGTTAGAGTTTAAATAAGAATTCTCTGCTTTCCTCAGACTGAATCCTATTCTATACTTAGGTAACTGAAATTTCTCATAACTATTACCATAGTGCTTTTGCTCTTTTTACCACCTTTAAACTGTTTGAAGGTCTAACGTCAAATAACTATGGCTGTAGATAAGATTTTAAACTAAATAGGGGTGCCAAAATAAAACCAAATACGTGCAGAAAAAGAGAATGGTATATACGAATGGCTTCACTGGAATGTACAGGCCTCAATATGGTAAATGAGGAGTTAAAGTCTTCCTTGGTTGGAGTTTTTAGAACCGGGGATCACAGTTTCACAAAACAAAGGGTCATTGACCATTCAAAAATGGAAAGCACTTTCTTTGCCTGGTGAACCTTTGGAATTTATTACCCAAGAGGGCTGGAGGCTTCAGTAACTGAGCATTTTCAAGTACAAATATTGATAGGGTTTTAGAAATGTATGGAATCAAAGGATATGGGGTCAGCACAGGGAACCAGTGCTGAGATGGATCAGCTGATGAATGGTGGAACAGGCACAAGAGACCAATTCTGTTTAGGTTGTTTAATATCCTCTTTCACAGCTGTAATTGTTTCATACCCAATAAATGTTGCTTATCCACTTTTCTTTAATCCCCTATCTATCTTTTCTGAAAGCCCAAAACATTTCACTACCTTTTCTATTACACTACGGCACATTTCAATGATGGCTAAATTATCGCCCTTCCATGTATCCACATCTGCATTATTCACCATATTTCCTGCAATGACCTATGTACTGTTCAGCACTACCAGACTCCTTTTTGTCTTCTTTCCACATCCTCACATCCCTGCCTTCCATGCTAACCCACCATTTTTCTGCTTTCCTTCTCCAGTTCAGCTTTACTCCTTCGAAATCTCTGCTCAGCTTCCCCACCAGCTGCTCAGCAAGTTTAAATCCTCCCAAACATCACATGCAAACCTACCCCCAAGGATTAAATACAGATAATGCTGGAAACAACAAATCAGGCAGCATTTGTGAAGCTTTGGATATTTTGGATTGAATGCCTTGATCAGAACAGGAGAAGAGAAAGAATAACAAGTTAGCTTTAAACTGCAGGGGAAATGGGGAGGGATGGAAAGGACAAAGGGAGAATATTTGATAAGAAGGGGCCAGGGTTGCTGTGGATAGGTTATAGGGGTCATCTGGTCAATGGGTTAATAGGGACAGTTAGAAAAAAAACAAAATGAACAAAAACTGTGAAATAAGTGCAGATAGAGATTGAGAAAACAAAAGCATTAGCAATTTATGAAATGCAGATGTCTAGTGGGTCAGACTGTACTAATGAAGGAAGAAAAACTGAGCCAAGACTATAGATGAAAGAGCAGGAGAAATGGCCAGTTATAATACAGACAGAGAAAACAAGTTACCCAAGGTTAGATTTCAGATTGAGTCCAAAAAGCTGCATTATGCCCAGATCCTGGACAGAAGATCAGATACTGTACCTCAATCTTATGTTGGGCTTTGTAAAAATAATGCAGCTGGATCCGAGTGGAAATGGGATGGGAAATAAAAATGGCAGGCAATGGGACAACTACATTCAGTCCCCAAGGGTGACTCGGAGCTATCAATTGCCTGTCAGCTTAATTCTCCATTGATATCCTGCTGTTTTCAGGAATTTGCAGACCCACACTCTAAGACGTCTTTACTCACATACACTTTTTGGCATCACAATACTTTGTGTGTATTTGCTTTCCTTGATGTCTCTGCCAAACACTTCACATTACCACACATCTCCACAACATTCTACCCTAATTTCTTGCACCTCATTTGTGTTACCTTACAATTCTTTGGACTGAATTTAACTTGTCAGATCTCTGCTGACTCAACTGATGCAATGTTAACTGGCTGAGGTCTGCAGCTTTCACCCTCATGATCACCACATGGATCATTATATTATTACAAATTTTCATTTAATCATGCTTCAAAATCTAAAACATTGATATCTGTCATAAAAAGCAGATGTGGTTCAGAAACAAGCTCCATGGAAGACTCTTTGTAGTAAAATTCTAGTCAAAAGAACACCCATTGACTATTTTCCTTTGATCACTGCCACTGGACCAATTTTTCATGCAATGTCTCACTTTCTGAACACATTCCCTTGTGGGATCTATTCAAAATCCTCGCCAAAATTCAGATAGACTATATTAAACATGTCATCTGAAATGACCATCCAAATTCCTCCTCAGAAAAAAGGTGCAATCAAGTCAGTCATGAACGTCCCTCAACAAATCTATGTCCTTCAATAAAAAGGAAGTGAGAAACTTTTTGAAAGGACGTCTGTCAAGGCCTGAGAATAGGAACCACTTACTTCAGTTTTCATGAAGAACACAAATCTCAGTTTGGTAGTCAGATGCTTAATGGAAATCAGCTGAGGTTAGAGGTGGAAGAGGTTGAGGTAGAAAAGGCTGGGAAAGAACATGGAGATGAATAGTGAAGGCTTGGAAGGGGGTAATGCCAAGAAAGAAAGTGTTGATTTAAGCTTTGGCACATAGGGAAAAGCAGCAGAGAGTTTCGTAATGTAGACAACAATGGACTCAAGATTTTTTGGTTGGAAGTTAAGGTGAGGAGGATTTTAAAGAAAAAGTTTTTTTTAAATTTATTAATTTACAGGATGTGGGCATTGCCAGCTAAGCCAGCATTTATTGCCCATTCTAAATTGCCCTCGAGAAAGTGGTGATAAGCTGTCATCTTGAACCGCTCTGCTATTTGAGGTGTTGGTGCACCCACAGTGCTGCTAGGGAAGGAGTTCCATGATTTTGACCCAGTGACAATGAAGGAATGGCAATATGTTTCCCAGTCAGAATGGTGAGTGACTTGAATTGGGATTTCCAAGTGGTGGTGTTCCCAGGTATCTGCTGCTCTCGTCCTTCTAGGTGATAGTGGCTGTGGGTCTGGAAGGTGCTGCTTTAAGAACTTTGTTGTGCAGTTGCAGTGCATCTTGTAGATAGTACACACTCCTGCAACTGTTCATTGATAGTAGAGGGTTTGGATGTTTGTAGAAGGGGTACCAATCAAGTGGGCTGCCTTGTACTGGACCGTGTCAAGCTTCTCAAGTGTTGATGGAGCTGCACTCACCCAGGTGAGTGGCGAGTATTCCATTACACACCTGACCTGAGCTTTGTAGATGGTGGACAGGCTTTGGGGAGTCAGGAGGCAAGGTACACGCCACAGGATTCCTAGCCTTTGACCTGCTCTGGTAGCCATGGTGTTTATATGGCTAGACCAGTTCAGTTCCTTGTCAAAGGTTAACCCCCAGGATGTTGATTGTAGGGGATTCAGAGATGGTGATGTCACTGAATGTCAAGGGACGATGGTTAAAGCCTCTCTTGTACGAGATGGTCATTGCCTGGCACTTGCATGGCTCAAATGTTACTTGCCACTTGTCAACCCAAGCCTGCATATTGTCCAGGTCCTGCTGCATTTGGGTATGAACAGCTTCACGATCTGAGGAGTCACAAATGGTGCAGAACATTGTGTAGTCATCTGCGAGCATCCTCACTTCTGACCTTATGACAGAAGGAAGGTCATTGTTGAAACAGCTGAAGATGGTTGGTCCTAGGACACTTCCCTGAGGAACTCCTGCAGTGATGTCCTGAGGATGAGATAATGGACCTCCAACCACAACCATCTTCCTTTGTGTCAGGTATGATTCCAACCAGCGGAGGCTTTTCCCCCTAATTCCCATTGACTCCATTTTAGCTAGGGTACCATGATGCCATACTTGATCAAATGCTGCCTTGAGTTGACGGCTATCACTCTCACCTCAGCTCTGGTATTTAGCTTTTTGGTCCATGTTTGGACTAAGGAGGTGATAAGGTCAGGAGCTGAGTGGGCATCCGTAAGCAGGTTATTGCCGAGTAGGTGCTGCATGATAGCAGTGTTGGTGACCCCTTCCATTACTTTGCTGATGATTGAGAGTAGGCTAATAGAGCATTAGTTGACTGGGTTGGACTTGTCCTGTTTCTTGTATACAGGGCATACCTGGGCAATTTTCCACATTGCCGGGTAGATGCTGGCGTTGTAGCAATATAGAAGACATTTGGGATAGATTTGATTCATAGAGTTATAGAAAACTACAGCACTGAAACAAAACGGGCCCTTTGACTCATCTAGTCCATGCCAAGTCATTTAAACTGCCTAGTCCCACCAATCTGCATCCGAACTATCGTCTTCCATACCCCTCCCACCCATGTATCTATTCAAACTTCTCTTTAACACTGAAATCGACCCCACATCCACCACTTGTGCTGGCAACTTGTTCCACAATCTCACCACCCTCTGTGTGAAGAAGTTTCCCCTCATGTTCCCCTGAAACATTTCACCTTTCACCCTTAACCCATGACCTCTAGTTGGTGAGTCACCCAACCTCAGAGGAAAAAGCCTGCTTGCATTTACCCTATCTATACTCCTCATACAGCTGGCTGGTGGTGTAGTGGCATCAGCACTGGACTTCAAGGCGAGTGGTCCCGAGTTCGATGCACAGGACCGAAAGAAGCTGCAGAGGATTGTAAATCTAGTCAGCTCCATCTTGGGTACGAGCCTACAAAGTACCCAGGACATCTTCAGGGAGCGGTGTCTCAGAAAGGCAGCGTCCATTATTAAGGACCTCCAGTACCCAGGACATGCCCTTTTCTCACTGTTACCATCAGGAAGGAGGTACAGAAGCCTGAAGGCACACACTCAGAGATTCAGGAACAGCTTCTTCCCCTCTGCCATCCGATTTCCGAATGGACATTGAACCTGTAAACACTGCTGTTTTTGCACAATTTAAAAACTATTCAATGTATACTATAACTTATTTATTTATTTTTCTTCTTCTATATTATGTATTGCATTGAACTGCTGCTGCAAAGTTAACAAATTACACGACACATGGCAGTGATAATAAACCTGATTCTGATTAGTTAGCAATGATGAGAACCAAGTTATGAGAGGCTACATGCAGCTGATTTCAAGCATTTTAAAGGAGAGATGGGTGAGATGGAATAGAATAAGTCAGCTAAAAGCAGCCAAGCAGGCAGGAGAAAAGGACAAAAAACAACTTAAATCAAAATAAAATATCCCAAGGCACTTCACAGAAGCATCATCACATTAAAATCTAACTGGGGCATGTAAAGGGCATACATGAACAAGACTTGCGGGCAAAGTTTACGAAGCGCTTTAAAGAAAGAAAATAAGGAGGGTGGAGAGAATGGCCAAAGAAATTCCAAAGCTTTGGGTTTGGCAGCTTAAGACACTGAGGCCAATGAGAGCCATTGAAAGGCCAGAGATGGAGGAGTGCAGAAATATCTCAGAGGGTTGTGGACTGAAGTGGATTATATAGACAGGAAAAGATGAGTCATGGATGTATTTGGAAAACAAGTGAATTTTAAAAATTAAAGAGTTGTTTAATGGGAAGATAACACAAGTGAATTGTACACAAGGACTTGAATAGTAAAGCTTTAGGCATTAGTTTGGCCAAAAGATTGTTGGAATGGTCAGGTCTGAAAGCAACAAGAGCTTGGATAAGATTTAGTAATAGGAAAAAACAGGTTAGGTTAGCTAGATTGGATTCTTGCTTCAAAAGTTTGGGCTGATCACAAGGGCAAGGTGAGTAAGGCATCTCTTTCTCTCAAGCTAGGATAAAGAGGCTTCCAGCACATCTGATGGTTTCAGTCTAGAGCCAAAGACTAAAACAGTCACCAGCGCTGAGCTCTTTATGATTTCAGGAGGAAACCGAAGGTTCATGAGCCAGTCCTCATCAGTGGATCAGAGGTAGAGAGGGCCAGCAGATTTAAATTCTTCAGTGTTACTATTTCAGAGGACCTGTCCTGGGCCCAGCATGTAAATGCCATTACAAAGTAAGCACATCAGTGCTTCTACTTCCTTAGAAGTTTGCAAAGTATGACATCTAAAACTTTGACAAACTTCTATAAATGTGTGGTGTAGAGTATATTGACTGGCTTACATCATGACCTGGTATGGAAACACCAATGCCCTTGAATGGAAAAGCATACAAAAAGTAGTGAATATGGCCCAGTCCATCATGGGAAAGCCTCCTCCACCACTGAGCACACCTACACAGATCACTGTCACAGGAAAACAGCAACCATCATGGAGGACCCCCACCATCCAGGCCATGCTCTCTTTTATTGCTACAATCAGGAAGGTGGTACAGAAGCCTCAGGATCCACAGTACCAAGTTTAGGAAAAGTTATTACTGCTCACCTACCAGGTTCTTGAACCAGAGCAGATAACTTCGCTCACTATCACTAAACTAGACTCACTTTCAAGGACTCTTCATCTTATGCTCTTAATATTTATTATTTATTTATTTATTCTTCTTCTTTTTGGATTTGCAGGTTTTTTTTTGCAAATTTGTTGTTTGTCTATCTTGTTGGGTGTGGTCTTTCATTGATTCTATTGCAGTTCTTGGATTTCCTGTGATGGCCCGCAAGAAAATTGAATTTCAGAATTGTATATAGTGACATA